>NC_135358.1:12646666-13325000 GCF_051622035.1 Arctopsyche grandis | reverse complement strand
AAATCGAGTAAACAATAAATTATTTCGATACTGAAATGCGAAATCGCACCCCTCATGCTGAGCTAAAAATTCCATAGTTCGATTTGGGAATTTAAAGTTGCTTTTAGTGCATTCCGAAAGATTTTCTTACATATATATATATGTACATTACTATATACATACATATAAGATTTACAACATTGGATTGTTTACTATTTCAATTCATGGGTGTATACGTTTATTTTTCAAACACTAAGTTTAATCAAATAAATAAATTACATACAATAAATTTACAAACGAAATAATTTTTCAGGATTTTTTTAAAAGTTTGTAGTTCGCTTTAAATTCAATAATTGGAATTTGTTTCCGTGCAATAAACATTAACCAGTTTTATACTATCTTGGCGTTGTATTGCGAGCCGAAAACCGTAACGATAGTAAAGTGATCCGACCGTGCCCTTTACAGCCAACTCGACAGGCTTTTTATTGTGCTCAACTTTTAGCTTGTACATATGGCGTTATGTATTTCAAAGGGTTCCTAAAATAACGCGGCCAAATTATAATCTCGCGAAACGGCTCCGCGGCGAATTAACTTTTTTGCGAGCAATGTGCTTTGGAGCTTTGACAGGCAATGATGAGAAAGCGTATATTCAATATTTGAACTATGCGATAGATTGCTATTAAGCGTTCTCGTTTTCTCGGAAATTTCTTCATTATATACATATATAAAGACGCTAATCTGTGTGTGTGTGTCCTAACGCTGGCCCGAACATAATGAATCGATAAAAAGCCTAAACTTTGTATAAATTCTCATTCGGAGTCGAACACCGGCGACCCATCACACGAACACAAATATCCTCATTATAGGTATACTGAATTCAGAGATAGCCGTGAAGCCATCGTAGAATATTCAAATGGTCTTCTTTTTAAACATTGATTGAATTTTTCGTTCTCGCCATATAAAAATATTTAATTATAATAATTTTATTTAGTGAGGTTTTGAAATATATAATTTTTAATTAAAATTAATTATATTGTTGCGTAGGGGTGGGTGGAGGATCCAAGCCAAAGTCGTTTCACAGCATTTATTGGTGATTAAGGAGATACACGCACTGGCAGTGCTCCGTCCAGAATGTCTTGATATCGTCTAATTATCGTCTTATAACGGATAGGCTGCTCGGGGCATCTTCGACGTCCGGCTACTTCCCTATTGTTTAGGCATGTACCCGGATATGTATTCCCACGACACTCAGTCCCACGGTATCGGTCACTTCTGAGGAACGACCAATAGCGGCCAATTCGGTGGCCATTGTTTAACTTACATGCACTTAGTCTAGAGATAATCATTGAAACCAATTATAACGGTCACACAGTCTCTGGGATGCTACTCGGCCTAATCCGATTGTACTTACTCGGCGGTGTACGTAACAATATTTTAACGATATTCGAAAAATAAAATGAATTTCGAAATACGCCAGGTGCCAGTGTCGAACCGAAGACGCTCTACCAGTGGACTACGATTGAAACCCCCCGTTGAAATCAACGGGCCCAAAACTAGTAATGTATAATAGTATGTACGAACGTACATATGTATGTTGGTTGGTACATAGTTCAAAATTGAGTTTATGCAAGGAAGCACTGGAAAATAAGGAAATTAGTATCGCCTTGCACAATCACTGCACCGTAAAGTTTTCTTTGCAAAAAGTTAAAAACGCCGTTCTGCCGTGTTTCAAGTGTCAACTTAATTTTAAAAGGCGGAAAAAGCTTTAATATACATACATATAATGCAATTATATTTTAATAATTGACGGCTCTATAAACTGAGATTAAAATTTGTGACGAATTTTAAGAGTAAAGTTAAAGCCACATTGAGAAAATAATTTTATATAATTATAATTTGCGAAGGAAATCCTCATTGAAGATATTGATTTTCATCGCTAATGCTATTAGATTTAATGAGACAGTTTATCATAAAATGGTAGGTCGTCCTGCGGCTTTGAACAAATTTAACATTTTACTAGTTTACGAGGGTACAAGCTTTTCGTGAGGTCGATTTTATTTGGAGATTAGAAAACCACCTGAATCTACACACATACATACATAAATTTTTAATCTCAATATTTATAATACATTGTGTATGCTTGTCTTACGTGATGCACTCAGATTGTCGATGTTATTGATAATATTTACAAACAACTGTTTAATGAATTTGAGTCGGTATTTGAAGTAGAAATATATAACGGAGTTTTGTATAAAGTAAACGGAAAATATGTTTATGTTTTACTCTTTTGTGTTTGATTTATATTGTACATGGCTTTCTTTACAATTCCCCTTGCAACGATATGTGTGAAAGGCGAATGCTTTCCTTTATTTTTTCCGTTATGAAAATTGATTATTTTATTTATCGTTTCGTAAATGTTGAGCGCTCGTCATATTAATGGAACGCTCTCAAAGTATCATATTTGAATTAATATTAAAAATGAAATGATTAACTTGGCGCATGCCAAGTTATAACCGGTGAATTAAGCAAATTGGATCGTCGTCCACCGTAGCCGGGGTGTTGAGTTATTCATATTCGGGTTAAATATCTCATCCCCGAGTTCCACGTATCCGCTAGTGCTTTTGCGTTATCCGCTTTTTGTCGAGGACTAAATAAACAGTGTGTGCGTTGTTCCAGTCAAAGGGTCATTTTTAGGCCCGAAAAGGACGTTTTAATTTAATTTCGTCGCATGTATCCTCGGCTTAAACAAATATGTTAATTGATTAGCGATATCGGAATTTGCTCCTTTCCGGTGTACTATCGTCGTGTTGGATATTTTAGAATTGTGTACTACATGTGTGTATGTGTGAGTTCCCTTGAGATACATTCGTCTAATGGATCGGTAGTTCAGATGTGAATTATTCGAACTGCATTCGAAATTACGACCGACTCCAGTCGAATGTTTACGTCGGTTTCTATATTATACATGTATCCACATGTGCATGTTGAGTAAGTACATATAAGTTATAAATATCATTTTAGTTATATACGTCCTTTTACGTATGGGTTTTAATATCGAATCCGATATTGCATGTGATTCTGAAGGTAACAGAAAGGAATGAAGTACATATTTGGTGGGAACGGACTAAATTTTTATTTGGAAAATTAAGTATTCAAGCAGCCAATTTGGGTTTCGATTTAATAATAATTAGATAAATGAATAAATTGATGTTTAATCAATCTTTCGATGTTCATTTAGGATTTGGATGGATAGTAAATAGGGATCGACATTTTTCGTTGATTTCGTTATACTTTCTTGATCAGAACTGTTTAAAATTTTCGTCTCCAAATATTTATAGTAACACGAAATCATTGGCGCTTTATTTAATCTTTTTACCCTGTCAATAAAATACTGGTGTCTAAAACACCCCTGTAAAGACGTTTAAAAATGATTTCTATTGTCATTATCTCAATTATCGCGCATCATAATTCAGGTCAAATGTGTGTTTGTTTGGAACCCCTATGTATGTATATACGTAGGGGTTCCAAAAAACCGCCCGAAAGAAAAAGCCGGTTTCGGTTTTTTTATAAATAAAAAGCCGGTTGGCCGGCTTTCACCGGTTTTATAAAATTAAGATTTTTTTTAAGTTTAAAATTTTTATATCAAAAAAAATAATGTAAATGTATTATATTAAGCAAAAAAATAGTTTTTATAAATTAAATTGAGTTATAAACATTATGAACTTTCATAAGATCATTATTATGTATTATTATTACAAATATTACAAATAATACAATTTTTATTATATGTATTATTGTATTATATTATATGTATTATATGTAAAATATAATACATATAATATTATATTATATGTATTATATGTAGTCGTAAAATGGCAGATCCTAAATACGCACAAATAATTAAATGATTGAAATAAGCTACTATCAAGAATATATTATTAAAAAAATAATGTGAAACCTCGCAGAAAAACTATAATTGTGGAGGCGTGAATAGATAGATATTAAGAACTGCTGAGATTCGCTTTGAGGTTCGTTCAACGTTGAAATACTTCCATCTTTCGTTGTTTTCACGCATCTGTTTTAGCTTAAAAATCCAAAAGCTTTACAAACCGTTACAAATTTCGGAAACAAATTCATTAGAAATGGCATATCGATATCACAAACACGATAAGAATATTTTCTACCTGAAGTTGGGTAGGTAATTGAAACTACATACTTTCAATAATATTTTATCTTCGTCCATTACAAATCTCAAAGAAACCGCCAAGAACCTTTTTTTTTTGATGTTCAAAGAAATATACGCCTTTTACCTAAGAGAGTTTTGATATATACATTTATTTTGATCTTTCATAGAAATTTGAAATTCATAATTGTTAATTTTGAGGAAAAAAGCATAAAACCTTTAAAAGCCGGTTGATCGAGCCAAAAAACCGGTTTCCGGTTTTTTGAAAAATGTTCAAAAAGCCGGCTTTTCGGTTTCGGTTTAAACCGACTTGGAAGCCCTAGTATATTGTACGTTTGTATTATACGAGAACAGACATCCTCGCGGTACGGGCTTTATTATTTACTTCCGTTTAACATTATCGATTCCCCTTTTGTATCGCGGTTTATTATGTGAGTCGGGGTTGAATCTCTTAATTTGTTCTCGTCAACTTGTTGCCAAGCGGAAAGTTTTCTGTGTGCATACTACCTGGTGCTGACTGTATTTCTAGTTCACGTCTTGCGGCCGTTGAGAGAACCGTCACGTATATCGCGCGAGAAGGTGCGAGACAAACGTGAAACGTGACCCGAATGTATTACGGGTCAAGGAAGTCGCGTTGGGATGGTAAAATAGCAAAGTGGGAGTGGGAATGGAATTAAATTAATGGGTGGAAATGGGGGAATGCTCGCGGCCTTTGATTTTTTATGCTTCCGACTCTATTAGGACGAAACTGTGCGTGATGACACTCGACACGAAAGTTAATTGCAGTCTTTAGCCCATCGCTATCTTAAATAGCTTTTATATTATGTGTATGTATAGGTATATTTTGCCACTTGACCTTTTGTTTTTTCCATTGAAGCCGTTGAAGCATTTTTTTATGGGGCTAATCAATGGAACTTTGATTTTGACCATTTTCAATTTCATAATAATAATTTACATTCATAACTAATTTATCGCACGGAAATAAGATTATGTGACTTTAATTAAATGTGTTCAACATTAAACGAATTATCCAACATTCAACAAATATATTGCACATGAAAAAAATTATTATCACTGGAATTTATTAATTTGCACTTTAAAATTACTAAATCACACGATATTTTTACTTTATATATGTACGTAGTAAATATATGTATGTAGATGAAGTTTTGTGATCATGTGAAAATTCGAACTCGAGATTTTGACTGATTCGAATTCAGAATCGATTACTGATCACGTTTTCATGATCTAGAAAAAATGTGCGTGTATCTGTGTGTGTGTCTGTGGATTTTTGGAGATTTTTTGAACAACATTAGTCCTATCGAACTGAAACTTAGTATTGGTCACTGAAATTCTTATCGACACGACGTAAATTGTTTTCAAATTTTTAAGTTGACCGGAAATGGTACCTCCCCTTATAGGTATCCCTTTTTTTAAGTTTTTGAATTCTATTATCTCCCAAACCGCTAACCGAATCGGACTGAAATTTAATAATGTAATAGAAATAATAATTTTCATAACCTTAAATATTTTTATCTGAACCGGAAGTAGTACTTTTACTCTAGAGAATCGAGGTTTTTTATATTTTTCTCAGAAACCTTTCGTTTTATTGTACTTAAATTTCATATCTAGAATAAAATGTGGTTAGCATCCCTCAACCATAAGTGGCAGTTTACTCCTGTTCGATTTTTCTTCCACTATTTTTTTCGACCCCTTGGACATGTGTTCTTCACAACAAAATTCAAGTATAATTCTTGTATAATGTGATAAAAATAAATAAAAATCACTAAATTTAATAAACCGGAAGTGGGATGTTGTGCCCACTATTTTGTCCACACCCCTGAACATATTAAGCTAAAAATTTATATTTGTATTCTTTATGTACAAACTTAGAGCTGATAAGGTTTTGGTCAGAATTCGTAAACTGGAAGTAGAATTTTTTTTTAAAACAATATTTCATTATTTCATATTTTTATATTAGGAAGATAGAAGCTTTTATTTATTTCATTTTTATTTTGATAAAACATATACCACAGTGTCTTCACAGGTTACCCCAATATGACGCTGTGGCTTGATAATACATAAATAATACAAATTTTATATAAACATTCATAAATATAAAATATATAAAAACACATTTCATTTATTCAATAATTTATTTAATTTGATGAGTAATCTTCTTGAATTAACCAATAATTATGTTTCGGAAAGTGAAATCGCAACAGTCGTAAGGCAAAGATAAAACTGCAAAGTAAGGCAAAGATGCGAACTCCATTTTAAACAAAATTATATCATCTTTCTTCAAAAATATTGTTACGTAGGGGTGGGTGGAGGATCCAAGTAAAAGGCCAACAGTCGTTTCACAGCATTTATTGATGATTAAGGAGATACACGCAGTGTCACGGCTAAGTCCAGAATGACATGATATCGCCTACGTACCGCCTTATAAAGGGTAGATCTCTCAGGACGTCTGTTTGTTTACCTGTGGTATAGTCACGTATTCGGATATGTATTTCCACGACATTGGGTCTCCCCGTACCGATTCTGAGAAATAACTAATAACGGTCATTGTTTAGCCTAAATGCACTTAGAGTCCAGATATAATCCTGGAAGTAAGTGCAAGCACTTACATAGTTAATCCGATAACAGATAACCCTTGAACGGTCACATAGTCTCTGGGATTCTATTCGCTTAATCCGCGGCGTACGTAACAATATCTCAAAAATGTATTGCCTACTGAAAACTATCCAATTAAAAGCTTATGATTCTATGTCAAAATTTTCTAAATTTAAGTGCATGATACTTGACATATTAGTATTGGAAATAAGGTTAAGGTGCACCAAGGGAATAGTATTTATTTTAAAGTTAAAGTTATTCGAAATAAATTTCTGTGTACTTAGTGAAAGTAAAAATAAAGTTTAATTATATATTTCCCTTTTTGTCAATTTGACACATTTTATAATCGTTTTTGGGTATATTTTCCTCGTGCTTTTCAATGGTTTTTGTAGCAAAGTCGATACAAATGTTGGCTAAATCGTAAATATTTTTATCCACCAATATTGTTAATTTTTGTTTTATGAATTGATTTACAAAAAAAGATATGGTAACATTTATGGCAATTCAATTCCAAACAAAGAGGCATTGATGAGAGGTTCCTTATAACATTTTTAAAACAAGATTTTATTCAATCAGTCAAATTATATTCGTCGTAATATTATAAACAAATCTATTTTAATATGTGGTTTCGTTTGTATCTGAATTAGAGCTTTTCAGAAGTAATTACTATAATTAGATAATTAAATATTTGCTTTAGTAAAACTGTTATACATATGTAAATACATAGGTAACATACACATGTATTTGCTTTTTTGTTTACGATGGCGCATTTTTGGTATTTTATTTATAACAAAAATCCGCCTCAATATTAAGGTAGCCAAAATAATCGTTATTCTGAATAATTTTCGAAATGACGTGGTTGTCGAATTATCGATTATGTAGATACATAAACATATGCATGATCGGTGACGTGCTAGATAGACCAGTTAAATTATGATTGATAATATGCGGGTATTGAGATAGATTCTCGTCTAAATTTAGCGTAGTCTGTTTGAATTTGAAGTGACATCTAATTTGATGAAAAGCTTTCGTATGGGGAAATAGAAATCAAAATGGTCGCTTGTATTTTTTATTGTTTTTATTACTCGCTTGAAGATTGTTTACGCGAAAATAAATCTAAATCGACCTATGAAGTTGCGTGCCTTTGTGAAAATTTCGCTTTGTTTGTGTCGTTTCGTGATATGTATGTTAGTCGTAGCACATTTCTAATGGTGTGTTTACACACTTGTGTTACTCAACCTACGGCACTTTGCCGTTATAGTTACGCCTCTTGTAACTTAAATAGGAATATTCCAAATTCTTATGTATGATTTATTTTTATTATTATTTTGTATGAAATAATCTGCCAATTATTAAGCTCAACAGAATTTTCAAATTAAAGTAGAATATTATTTCACTTATTTTTCTTATTGCTGTCGACAAGGTATCAAAAAAAGCCGGTCGCGTTCAGAATTTGTTCGTTTGGTGTAAACGTGTCACAAGAACCACACGTATAAAGATTTTCTCTATAAATCAGCGGTTTCCAAACTTTATGCTACTACGCCTCCCTAAAAAAAATTTTTTTTTCCACTCCTCCCTTCCTTTTATTTTTTAATAGATATAATAATATATGTAGACACGTTTTAAATAATTCAATAAACCTTTATTTAAAAAAAGATATTGAACACTACAATAGACAGAATAATAAAAAGGTTTTGCTATAACATAAATTTATACGAACACGTATATTTATTTTTATATTAAATTACTAATTAAACTACATCTAACACATCAAAATTTAATGCGAAGGATGTTGTTGTTTATTGTCACAAAGTTTATCAAATCTTGGGGGCAATATGGAGAGTGCCACTCGTAACTCCTTTTCGACTATTAACCTGGCTCGATATTTGGTTTTCATTGCAGCTAGTGCCGAAAAGCCCGTTTCGCATAAATAAGACGTTACAAACGGTAGAAGCATTTGCATTGCTTTGCAATATGATTTCATTTTGAAACTTTTGTTTTAGTGAGCTATCGCATGATAATTATATTAATTTTTCTTTTTCGATGGTTGTCAGCTCGAATTCGTTTTCTTCAATTTAGTTAAATGGATTCTGTATCAAAAA
Organism: Arctopsyche grandis; assembly: GCF_051622035.1. Classification (NCBI taxonomy): domain Eukaryota; kingdom Metazoa; phylum Arthropoda; class Insecta; order Trichoptera; family Hydropsychidae; genus Arctopsyche; species Arctopsyche grandis. The sequence continues at coordinate 13,316,120 of NC_135358.1, read as the reverse complement.
AAACTTTGAGAAATCAAGGTCTTTGAAATAATTTGAAAAATGCATCACTAAACCATCCATGTGGTCGATAAAAAGATTTTTACTTGCTTCAATATTGGCTGTGGCCCAGAAATTTTTGGAAAGTGAAAACATATCGAACTCATTATTTTGTAAATTTGATTTCCATCACTTCAACTTTTTAATGAAAGCTTTTACTTTGTCTTTTTGAACAAGTGGATGTATTTGTGATCCCTGCATCGATTTATTTAAACTGCTCAATTTTCCAAAAATTTCAACCATATCTGGCAAGTTTAACAATAAAATTACCGTTCGTCCACAAATGTGCCTTATCATGTTGGTTTCTTCGAGAAAGGTTGCTAATTAAATGTGTATATAAAAATGAAAGAAAAATAAAAATAAATATTCATGAATTGAATTTTTACTGCTAAGCAACGATATGAAGTTTTATTTATTTGTAGATATTATGGTATGAAAATTATTTTTTTATTAAAAAGTTTTGGCGCCTCCCCTGGCAATAGTCCGCGCCTCCCCAGGGAGGCGCGCCTCCCAGTTTGGAAACCGCTGCTATAAAGGATATTAAATGTTTTTTTCGTTTGAAATGGAAACACTGCTTTTATTAAGGTACTAGCTGAACCCGGCATGTTCCCGTTCTCGTTTCCGTTCCCGTTCTTGTTCTCGTTCCCGATGCCGTTCCCGTTCTCATTTGTCGCAAAAACACATTTGAAATAATTCAATTGTTTATTTATTTTACCCTAACAACGCAGGTGTTGCAATGTTTACCCTAACAACGCAACAATGCGTTGCAATGACACTCATTCTCGTTTTTCCCGTTTCCGTTCCCGTTTCTGGGTGATTTTTTTTCACAGTAATCTTCCCGGACATGCATACGACAAATTCTGAAAGTTCCATCGTAATCAGTTGAGTGGCTTAGGAGCCTATACGAGACTGACAGACAAACAAACATTAAATTTTATACATTATATAGATTCGTCGTAAACTCGTAACTTCCGTTCGAATTTTTCTTACACAAATTTTTCACGTTGTCTTTCCACAGGAAAATTAACCTGTTGACAACATTGAATTGGTTTCTTATATTTTTTATCGTAGTACATACCTATTATTTGGAAGTTTCGCCCTTATGCTTTGTATTTCATTCGTTGCGTGATTGCGGTCTTAGCTTTTAATTAATATCTATTTTAAAATTTCTTTAAGAATTTTCATGTTTGAGCGTTTCTGCGTTTCTTCAAGTTGTTCCTCCCCAAGTCCCATATTTTGTATGCTATATTTATAGCTTGAAATTTGTTCTTAAAAGTGAATTTTGCCATGTCGCAGGTTAAATTGATTAAAGAAAGGGGGAACTCTCAACTAAATCACGTTCGACGCGTTTATGTGATGACACGCTGGTCGCAGGTGTTGCGTGCGGGGCCTTTATTAATGAACGTTTTCGCTTGTATGAGACCCTGACGTCTGTGTCTGTAAAAATAGCCTAGCGAAAATTTACGCCTTGATTAATACAATATTTCAAGCTTGATTGAAATTTTCCCAAAAAGTACTTTATAACGCCTGGAATTGTCGAAGTTAATTCGTCCGTTCGGGTCACCGGTCGTGACACGGGCTGTCTCTCTGTCTTAACACCAAACTGATTTAATCAGATCGATCTTGAAACTTAAGCTGAGTCCTTTAAGGTTTTACAATTTGTTCTTACGTGTACGTACAGAGGCCTTTTGTATATACATACATAAATATGTATGTACATACTGTTTTATATTTAGAATTACTTATGAATTTGATTTTTTGTTTAAATTTTTGCATGATTTGCATGACAAACGATGTTAGAATTCAAATTGAACTTCTCTGTATAAGAAGAGGTTTTCCTTTTCTAGCATTTGCTCAAGGATTTGATTTTTTAAATGCTTTTTATTATTACTAAATTATGTTCACGATACATCTTATATATATTTTAACGGCCACTGACATACTGATCATTTTATGTTTTACAATTTCATTTTATTTTTTGTTATAATTAATAATAAGTATTATTATATTATTTTAATGTTAATTTATAGCATAACATGAAAAAGAGCTAAAAAACTTATTTACGCTTCTCGAGGATACTACTCGATACATTATAATCAATTTTTGAGATCGATTATGCAAAAGTTAAATGAATTTCCGCAACCACGAAATATTTTTTGTAAAAAAATGTTATTATTTTTTGTATTATAAGATTAAATTATCCCTTTTTCCGGGCTTAAAAGTATTTATTTGAAACAAAAAAGTGAATATTTTAAAACTTCGTTTCTGTTAGTAATTCATAGCCTTATTATTTTCGAGTCAACGCGTTTTATTTTATCATTAACTTTTTTTTGTCATTTTTTGGCGCACTTCTTCGCTTCACCGTAAAAGTTGTTTATCATATTTGTGTCAGTAGGTACTGATGTCCATGATAAGTCTCCAGGATTAAGTCTGATGAATTTTGTTTAAGACTTTGTGGGTTCTACATACATAGATGGTGGGATTTGTCGCACAATTTAATAATAAAACGCAAAGAGAAAACACGGTTTGATTAATACGGGATTAACGCGAAGGGTTTCAGCCGCGATGTTGCCACACGTCAACATCCTTTTCATTCGCGTCGTTTTTTTTTTGTTTTATTCTTTTTCAGCGACTTGTAATTTAGCGTGACAAAACGATCGTGTGTGAGCGCTCGCCCTGTGATTTATTCTGAAACTGTGAATTTATTTTTTTTCTGTCCGGCTCCATTGAAATGATTTATAGGTCGGGGTACGAGCTGGAATGGTGGGGGGATGCGAAATCTCGGGCGAGTGTTTGTACCGCTTATTTCGTATGCTCAAAATGCTGTCGTGAAATATTGGACCTTACTATAACCGCGTTTTAAAATATAACAAAGTGTCGGATGTTTCGCAAATTTTTCTTTATATTTTCCTTTTATATGGTGATGAAATGTTACGATCGTGAAAATGTTTTGATTTTTTTTCGTTTTATGTTATTCAGGGGTCAAATATGAATATACAGAATTTGATTTTATATGTATGTATGTATGTACATACGTATACATGCATACATCGTTTTATTCTTACCCATTATTTGAAAATATGTACTTATATTTTAAAGTGAAATTTGTCTACGTCCGCTATCATTTATTCATCGGATCTCGGGGTGGTGGTTGCTCTTCGTGATCCTTTTCAGCGTTTCAGACGACACCAATTCAGCACATCTCGGGTCCCTCATCTTGCAATATGTTCGGTCCATTGCCGTTTTACAGTTTTCATCTAAGGCAAGTAGATATGATTCGACGCCTTTCAATTGTGATCGTTCATTCACTTCCTTCTGCACCGGTGTGTCGAAATTGAAATTTTAAGACATTTCGTATATTTGACGAGAACAACAAATAGCTTGGAATTCAATAAATCGGCATTCTGTTTTTTGTTTGGGAATCATTCTGTATTTTTTTTTTGTGTAAGTTCGTAAATATTAAAAACGCGTCTTATTCCAATGTTATAAGATTTTTTTGTAGCTGCTTCATTTCGAGTAGATTTGCTTTTTTTTGTATTGTTGCGAGGCTGGTTGAACCAATGATAGTTAATGGTATTGCTAAAATAGTACTTGATAGGATTTAGATTAAAATATAAAAGGTACAATGGATATTGTGAAAACAAGATTGGAATACTATGGATGAAATACAAGAGGACTGGATGGGGTTTATTTTTGTAGGATGATTATTTTTGATATCAAATTGTTTTTATATGGGAAGAAATTTTTGTAAAATTTATGCGTACGATTTTTTTCTCTCGAGTTGGGTTACTATGGTATTTTTCGTTCTTATTTGCTCGCGTTCTACTTTTGAATTCCACTTACTTCTGTAACCCTCATTCTTAGTAGCGGATCAAAATAACAAACGCATAAAACATTCTATCGTAATTGGGAACAACGTTTTTCTATTTAAAGGTTACTTACTATACATCATCAATGGTCAGCTTCTGTTAGGGTTTCTGGACTCGACCCGGCCGGGTAATGTCTTAAAACCCGAACCCGGACCCGGCCTTCAAGACCCGCCGGGTCCGGGTATTTAAAATTTCGAGTAATTCAAAATGATTTTCAGTTGATACATAGAAAATATCCAAATATGTATGTGTTTTTTATAGATTCTGTGTGTACATGATTAATATACATATATGTATATATATTTATGACCTTATTTGTTCGAAAACTTGATTTTACGACTTGTGACTTCTGAGAAAACTGCGAATAATGGGATGCAACCGAAAACGATACGTACTAAAATTTCGATAAATGTAGAATTTCACTCATATGGCGTACATATTTTTAAGTTAATTTCAATAGGTCACAAAGTGAAACAAAGTTCATTGATTGAAAAATCCTCGGGTTAGATAATAATGTAGCAATATTTAAAATTTAAAAATCGAAAACATATTGATAATTTTAATTATGAAATCGTTATGAAACGTTAAACATAATACATCAATATACAGTGATAAAAATAAACATAAAACGTATACAATTGATTATAAAATATATTATTAAAAATATATACAATTGATGATAAAACGCATGTCAAAATAACAATTTTAGCCAGTTTAAATTTATGCACCGGAAGACAAAAAGGATTAGTAAAAACCGTTTTAGCGATAGTAGACTTTTACGCTACCTTTTTTAAATAAGGGAAAAACCACAAGTTCCTTTTTTACGGGATATGATAGGTAAAGTACATTCAGTCTTAGTTCAACTTTCGTTTAAAACATTCATCCTTTATTTGTTTCATTTCATTTCACATTTATCCGGCCTGTTTTTTTATTGATTCGCGACTATTGAACTTATCTGCTTGACTTCTCGCTACACATCTACAACCTGGACCGCCCTTGGATTCATCTTAGAGAGTGCAGTAATTAAATAAATGTATGAATATAATTTTTCTTTTAATTAATCATTTTGAGATTTTTTATGTTGATGTGGTGAAATCTTAAAATTAATTAATATTGGGTATCCTATTAAGTTTCACGTGTATTGAAATTGAAAAATACACTTACCTTGAATCCAACAATGAAATATCATGATATCATAAATTCTATTAGGACAATGATACATTAAATTATTGGAATGTCATTCGTTTTAAACCATAAATTTCGTAAAATCACGACATTTTTTGCTACAGTATACTATTATATTTAGAATATGATCGATTAAATTATTTTATATTTTTTAAACATTTTATATTTTATAGTGAAGTATGTCACAAAAGAAAACATCGAAAGTTTGGTATCAGTAGCGGGATCTCCATCAAAAACACGAAATAAAGCATGCCGCGATGTGTGTAAATCAGAAATAGCCGTTCAAAATTCAAGTACATCAGCACTAATAAAGCTTCTTAAAACACATAATATATACATATATATATCCAAATGAAAAACGACAGAGTGACACGTCAATTACTTTGGTTTTTATCGCCTTTTATATAATAAATAATTTAAAATCTGGAAGTTTTTGATTTTGATTTTGGACCCGTACCCGTCGGGTTTTCAAAATATTGGACCCGGATCCGTCGGATTTTGAAAACCCGGGTTTTCAGAAATCTTAGCTTCTGTGTAATCCTCTGAAATAAGGGAAGCAATGCGAGTTCACGTGGAAAACCATCAAGATGTAATATACTGCTTTGGGACTTTTCGCTTGTTTAAAAAAAAATACGAAATGTTAAATGCCAACGTCTGCATAGTGGTTTTGAATATATTATATACAAGTTGTTTTACCCGGCGTCGCTCAGTATTTGTAATATAAACAGCTTAAACATGGCGAATCTAATAGTAAATATTCATTTGTTTTTTTATGAAATTTATTTGAATCGAAAAAAATATATATCGAATCTTCATAGAAACTGTTTTGTTTATCAAGTTCCCCTCCGACGAATGCCCCCGAAGTTCCATATTCCATAAATATTTACATATGTACATACAAGGTCTCTTTCGAAATTATATATTAAATTGGTTTTGAATTGTACCCTTCTTGTTTTAAGATTACTACAAATGTATTTATTGTCAAGGAACAGGTTGCGTAGAACTCTTTCTTTTTTTTAAATTTTCATTTATCTAACTCTGAGATGTGTAGTGGGGGGTGGAACTCAACATTTGAAGCTCGAATGAAAATTTGAATGTGGTAAAATATGAAGTTTTCGTTTTACAACATTTCTTGGCAGAGGAACCTTTGCTCTAGTAGTTTGTATGAATTTTGAATGCGTTGCCGTAACAAAATGCAAGTGCGCCGTTGCATCTGGAAATGCGATGGGAGCAAAAGGAGAAAATGGGGTGTGGGAGTCTGTCTCTTTGAATTTTTTATCGATTTCCCGCAAAGGAGCGTCCGCCAAATCGTTACGGGAATTTGCGACGGAAGCTGGGAAATCGGGACACGTACGTAGTAGTTCTGTGTAGGTGGTGTGACGTGAAAAACGACCTTTCGTAAAGTGTGACAAATTATTTACGAATGTCTCTCAAACGTGAACACGCTCGACTTAGCTACATATATGTACATACATATATGTATACTTATATTATGAATGTACTTGGGTACATCCATAATATAAGTACATTACTTATACTATAATAACAAAATATTTCCATCTCCAATACATACAGTCTCTTTGATGTTTCTCGCACTTGTCGCCAATATGGGTCAAGGCTTTTCGAGAAAACGAGGACCAAGCCAAAATATATGGCATTTAAAGTTACATAAAGTCCTTTTGTGGCCACAAACGTCCTTAATGGTTAGAATATTCTAGTAATTTCTACTCTAACTTTGACACTTCTAAAAATTTTATACTTTTGTATGTATGTACATATGTACATATTTCAAATTTAGTAGGTACTTCTATATATTTGAAATTTGCGTAAGTCCACTTTTCTTCATTTTGAGAAATATCTCGCAAAAAAAAACATGTAATGGTTTGCGTTTTACAATATTTATAAATACTGGTGGCTTGTAATACGTTTTTCTGCTTTTCCGAGATTCTGGACATATCGAATTAAAATAAGTGATAAAAATTTGTGAATTAAGTCAAACAGAAATAATGTATTTGGAACTGAAAATTGGACTTCCGCCACTTTCAAATATAACGGATCATATATTATATGATGATTATTGTTATTAAAAGATTTTATATTTATTATGTCATGAAATCGTATTATTGATACGATTCACAAAATAATAGGGGGTGTATTTTCTTTCTTTGAAAAATATTTAAAATCGTGTAAGGGATTTTTCGAGTTTGGAGTTAAAGACGCAGCTAGTTGTGGTAGCGGTAGTTTATTGTTGTTTTGTCGAGGAGCCAGCTCCGGATGGATCACGGAACATATCTGCCGAATATCAGCGTGTACTTTCAGCACAGCGAGATCATATGTCAATGGGTCGCGAGACCTTATTGGTCGTTGTATACGGTTTATTGTTGTAATTTTAGTTGTTGATTTTGTTATTTTTTACATATTCATTAGCAATTTGATACTAAATAAATAAATACGCGAGATCAGGTGATTAGTGCTAGTAAACCAATGGTCGACGAGCACCAATCATCCAATGTATAGAATTTTTAAAATATGCCTCGGTGAGGTGAAAACAGTGAAAGTCTATAATAGATTGTATGAAATATTCTCCAAAACATTAGTCATTGTTTGTTTATTTTTTACAGCCATTACATGAGACAGATATTGGAGGCTCTTCGCTATTGTCACGAGAACGACATCATCCACAGAGACGTGAAGCCTCATTGTGTGTTGTTGGCGAGCCGAGAGAATTCAGCACCTGTCAAGCTGGGCGGATTCGGGGTGGCTATTCAGTTGGCTGCTGGTCAGGCTGCTGCTGGACCACCAGGTACCCTGGCACATCTATCGTCCACACACTACACAAAAATACACACGAGGGCGTCCTAGCTTCTTCTCTTTTTAACCACATCATTTTAATCTGTATTAACCACTCGGTTGCCATTTATATTGTAAAATAATTAATAAAAAATGACGAATAAAATATCAGTTTATTTAAAAATAATTTATTATTTATTATAGGCATTTTAACTATTTTCAAAATATTTTTGACATCTTTGTGGTAAATACTGATTCATTTCATGATATTAACATTCGTTTTATGTATGTATGTTTTTTGGGTATACAATAAAAGGTTTCTTTTTTCCCTTCTCGAAAATAATTGTGTCCAAAAATTAACGATCTTTTAGTTCGAATCAAATATTCATTTAATATTAATTTGTATTTTTTTTAACAAATTAAGTATTTTATTGTTTTTGAATTTATAATCATTCAGTTTTACGTTGTTTCACTGGCGATTGACAAAATTCATGTTATATAATATTATAGATGGGTATGAAATTCGGTTATTTGAAGAATTCGGCTGTGGTAAAATATAAAAAAATATCTTATTAAAATCTTGAAGTTTGAATTATGAATAATCCTCTTAACTTGTATTTGTTTTTGTATTATTATAAAATATTGTGTAATAATACAACAAAAAAACTTTTATTTGTTTTTGTATTATTATACAATATTGATGTGCTTCTTAGTTTTTCAATATTGCGAAACATTTCAAATAAGAATTATTCTCGATATTTTTTCGGCGTACACGTATGTATTTGTATATTTTTATAATTTATTACTTCATTTAATTTGTCAAGCGTGGATTTTCATAACGGTAGACATTTGTAGGGGTCGATTTGTGTAGCGACATATCGAGGATGTCTCGAGGGTTGGAAAGTTTCCGGTGGATTTGCAAATATTTGATTCGAAATCGCGATCCCGAGGGATATCTCGAGAGCGTTTATTAAAAAGAAATATTCCAGGGTACTTGCATTCTCGTAGAGTGTTGAGCATTTTAATGAAATGTCGCTACCGGGTGTGCACAAAAAAATGAGCACTCATTAAAAATACGAGATTTAGAGTTGCACTTACTTTATTTAGTGTATCATTAGAGGTGGTGGAATAATTCATTACAAATATTCATGTTATTTATACACATCTACGTATAATATTTTTATGTATTTGTGGGTTTTTCACAAAAATACAGAGCCGATATTGAATTTAACTTTTGAGTATTGAGTAATTGAGTATTTTGGGTAAAATTAAATAATAAAAGTTAAGAGTTGCTGTTGTGTGTAAGCATTTCAAGTTGTGATCATTTTTGATAACATTGTAATCATATTCACACGTTCTACTTCTTGTAATTTAATTTGTGTCGTGTAATTTTGCATATTTTAAATTATAATTCATATTCATTTGTATGCTTTATGTGTTTATTATTTATTTTCATATAATTTGTTATTATTTATTTTGCGTTAACGCTACTAATGTCATTAATAATTGCACACAACACTGTACATTTTTTGCACATTTCATCTATTATTTAATAAACCACTTTTCAAATTATTTTGAGTTTTATTTTGATTTCATTTTTTACTTTATCTTTATTTCTATTTTCTTATGTGTATGTTCTTGTGTATGTCAAACCTTTTTGAAATGCTCATGTGCTTTTAGAATGTTTTTTAATTATTACCTGTTTAACAAATACATTATTGAGTGGATGATGATCAACATTTACTTATAACAACACGATTGTTTCGGTTTTTCTTATTTTAGATTTTTATTCTTTGATGAATAATTTGCCTATTATTAGGATTTGCATAGTTAAAATTAATTAAGATTTCTTTTCAGCACAAAAGTATATATTTTTCTTATAATTGATTTGACGAAATCATATTGAACTGCAACGATATTATAATTGCCTAGCTTTTTTACAGTGTGTACAGCATGATTCAAATATAACTTTTTATCGAATGTTTTAGTCGCACATTTAATTGTGCAACTATGACTTAAATTTTTGTTTATATATGTAATATAGATATTACTTAGACTAGAGTGTATTGGATCATACTCTACACATGAGGAAGGCTTGCTAATTTAGTGACAGTAAAGTTTATGTCTTCATTTAGAACGGGATGATCATTATTGTTATTATTATTATAATTTATGTTACTTATTTTTATTTTTTTATGATGACAGATAGAGATCAGCACGCTTCGCAGCAGTGTTGCTTGCATGACACATTTGTGCAAAACACTCAAAAGAGGAGGACCTATATTTATGAATGGCAATTTAATTCGACAGGTCCCCCTCATTTCGAATTCTCCGATTCAGTTTCAAGCCGAGCACAATTCATTTATTTTTTATAAGCTTTAGATAGAACTTTTTGAGGGCTTTTCGTCCCGCTATGTCCAAATTTTGTTATAAAAAGCTGAACCCTTTCTCAGAACTGGTGTCCGACTGCCGGCCTGTGTTGAGCTCCAAGGGCCAACTATACCTCAAGTCCGATGGCGAGGGTAAGAAGCCTCAAGTCCTAAAATCCGCATGGAAGGGTCTTGATCCTCACCAGCCTTGTCGCGTCACTGATAGCATTTGTTTTGATTAATACAATGAACAAAAACAAAACTGCATACATATTATGCATTTGTTGCTCACGAGCATCTGTGAACGTTCACCAACACAATATGGCTGTCAATCACCCGCTTTTTTGATAAAATATCCCACCACGTGTGCACCTAACAATGAAATAATTTGATATGTTGTTTATTAACCACGTGTTTTTGTGTTCATTCATCATTTTTTTCGTTTTCATGATTCATATTTAACATACATACATATGTATCTATGTCATGAATCGACATATTTTTTAGATGTATCGCCGAGGTTTTTTTTTAAGAGATTCAAATTACTTAATAAATCTGTTAAATTGAATAAATCTGTTCGCGCGAATTTTAAATGTAATTTGTGATATTATTGGTTCTCAGAAATTGATCTAGTTAAGTTTGATATTTGTACGTATTATGTAGTATTTGGGTTTATTCATGGAGTAAATTCAAATCGTATAAATTTAATGTACATAATTATGTATTTGTATAGGCGAACAAGTTATTTCATTGTTGTGCTTCCTGCACAAAAATAGCAAAAGTATTTGATTTCAGACGAATTTTTTCTTATTCATTATCATCATTATCAACATGAAATCATTAACATTTTTTTATAGTATTGTTTTTCGTTATTCCCAACTTATTAACATTGCAATTTTTGCATGATATTTAAATTTTTATATAATCATTAGCCATATAGACATAGGTTTATTGCAATCACTGAAGTTGACGACTGGAGCTGTAGTAAAAACGTTATTTTTTGCCGTGTGTGATTTGATATCCAATTCTTCTTAGATGACGTAGCTAATGTACTTATTTTTATTATATGAAAATATATTTATGTTAATTTAGTCCATTTAAATAAGTTTATTTAAAATATATTTAAATATATAATAAATATTTAAAATATGATTAAATTCAATTGTGTACTTCATAAAATGTCGATAATTTTAATTAAATACTTTCACTATCACGTAGAGCAAATCCGTTTGAAAATCAACTTTGTATGATGAGATTATAGTCGTTCTTAAAGCGTGTTTTGTTTCGTGAGTTTCGTCGATTCACCTTCACACTGAGCACACAGTACATGATAACACAGTTCAAGACTATTTATAGCATAATGTAATATTTAATTTGTCATAACTACATAATATCATGTATATTGTATTTTCTCACACTTTCAGGCCACTGAGTGTACCCAAAATTTTCATTTGAAATATATGATAATTCTAATTATAGTAGGTGGTTTAGAGGGGGTGGGATAGAGGAAAGAGGAGGTAGTAATTTGTCTTCTCTCTCCTGTTTTTGTTGTCTCCATTTGCTAGGCGGTGTCGTTTGTTGTTTTGCTTTTGTCCGAAGAACACTTAGTGGAAAGAAAACAAAGCTTATTATACACAGCCCCGAGAAATTGTTTGCACCAATTCAATTACAAAGATCAAAATGGATCGACTCGAGTTTAAAATACCCGAGTACTCGCACCTTAATGTTTGCATCTACATATTTATAAACTTGGCTAAGAACTAACTCACCACAAAAGCAGCTATCAACTAATTTATTGCGTATTTCAACTACAATGGACTTTTATAATTGAGACAGATTCAAGGAAATTAATAAATAAGGTAGAAAATTGGAAAATTACTATAAAATTCTTAGCACAGTATTTTTTGATTAATTGTATTTACAAGCAAACCTTGTTTAGTTTCCTACACATTATGTCGTAGCCTGAATGTGTTAATTTTCTATCGTAAGACTTGTAAGTTTAATAGGTTTCAAACTATGCGTATTTCGTGCCTGAAGTGGTTAATTAATAAGTTCCTGTCGTACATATATGTACATATGTACGTACATATTTACATACATAGTTTCTTGTCATTGTCTTCTAGCATCTACGTAAACCGATGTTTCTCAATCTTTGACCAATGGGTGTAAATATAATGAATATGTGTGTCATGTTTGTATCTTCCAACAACATACTCGTGGAAATTGAGTATGTTGGTTATTAATGATCGATCTTTGTGGGGATTTACATATCTATAAACATTGAAAAGTTATTTCAATTTTCAATAACGTCATTTTGAATAAATTATTATCGTCGCTTGTCAAATTGTGTTTCCGTAAAATAATTTATCGTTGATTGGGGATTAAACCGCAAGACATGTTGTTATTAAACGTATACTTAGTATTCATAATCTGTCGTTTGATTATTATATAAACATCGTTTGTAATAAACCCTTATCACCATCACTATCTTCATCATCGCCATTCGATGTGTGTGTTTGTGTTTTGTTTTATTATTATTACTAGCTTAGAATGTTGTTTGTTCATTAGCGCTTGATTTGCAATATTGTTCGCACAACGGCTTCTGCTTGTTTTCGATATGAATGTTATTAATTTTGATATTATTATATAACTTTTATATTATGTGATGCACAGTTTATTGAAATTTTATTAAAGAAAATATAATACCGTTGATTAATTACACTGTGCAACATAAAGCTAGAATTGGACAAAATTTTAATTGTGCTTAATACGGGACCATTGAGTTTGAATATGATGTTGTGTTCCGGACACAACACTGATCTTAAAATATTCATTGATATTGATTGATATCATACATTTGTATGCATGTATGATAAATGACAATTGAAAATATAACCATTTGATTTTTTATTATTATTTATACTAGATTTAAAAATAATGTATAGCATAATAACGATACATGACAAAATCTTATTAAAAGAAGATTTTGTCACGTATCGTTATTGTGCTATACATTTTTTTTTAAATTTTGTATAAATAATAATAAAAAATCAAATGGTTATATTCCCACTGATTTTTTGATGGACCACTGGTTTGAATCTGATTACTACATAAATGTAGTAATCAGATTCGAACCAGTGGACTTAAATATTCAGTATGTTTTATAGAATACGAAAGAAGATATTTTGATTGGTTTGTTATCTTCTAATCTACAGTGCTTTTGAAACTGACTACAATTGTAAATCATCTTTTTTGAAAATATATCGATAATTAAATATACACGTATACTTATAGATGTTCAAGTATGTATGTCTGTTGTAATAATATATGTAAAATCGGTATTTCAGCGATATTACCGCTCAATGTTATTGAACCGAGTAAAAACGTGATTTCATTAAGCACTTAAGAGGCATATTAAATTGAAATTGATATTGATTTGTTTCCAAATCCCGTTTGCCTAGCTCCATATACATATGTACATACATTTTTAAATTATGTATGTGTGTATTTTACCTACATACACACAATGTTGCTAGCTACTGAGTCAACAATAATTTACATTAACTCGTGTTGTAACGCTAACGAATGGTCTGAATATGTTCAGGACGCATAGGAACCCCGCACTATATGGCACCGGAAGTGGTTTCGAATCAATTGTACGGCAAACCGGTGGATGTGTGGTCTGCTGGTGTGCTGCTCCATGTCCTACTCAGCGGTGCACTTCCCTACAACGGAACCAGGGAACGTCTGTTCGAGAGCATATGTCGGGGTAGACTTAGGGTGAGAATTTTTTTTATTTACCTTCATATATGTATATACATATGTATAATATATATACATAATCACATTATTTGGAGCGTGTTAAGTGCTTCTTATACATTGTACATAAGTGTTGATGTCATAACTTATTGTCCAAATTGGACTTTTGCGTGTTTTTAAATTTTTATTTCAACTATTTTACATGATTTTATTAAAATTTTAATGAACTAACATAAGTGCCGAAAATTTTTATTTTTTTTGGTTTTAAAATCAGTGAAAGTCTCGTAGTCTGTTTATTTCTTTTCGGGATGTTGAATATGTATATAAAAAAGTAATTATTAGTTTTGCACTTAAAATGTGTTTATTTCAAAATGTATATGTATTTTTTTATGCTTATTCCCTATAAAGCAGCGGTTTCCAAACTTTATGCTACTACGCCTCCCTAAAAAAAAATTTTTTTCCGCGCCTCCCTACCTTTTATTTTTAATAGATATAATAATATAGACACGTTTTAAATAATAAACCCTTATTTAAAAATAAAATACTGAACTCTACAATAGACAGAATAATAAAAAGGTTTTGCTATAACATAAATTTATACGAACACGTACATATATTTATTTTTATATTAAATTACTAATTAAACTACATCTAACACATCAAAATTGAATGCGAAGGATGTTGTTGTTTATTGGCACAAAGTTTATCAAATCTTGGGGGCAATATGGAGAGTGCCACTCGTAACTCCTTTTCGACTATTAACCTGGCTCGATATTTGGTTTTCATTGCAGCTAGTGCCGAAAAGCCCGTTTCGCATAAATAAGACGTTACGAACGGTAGCAGCACTTGCATTTCTTTGCAATACAAAGATTCATACTCTCCACTAGGATTCATCCAAAATTTAATTTTGGTTTCATTTTGAAACTTTTGTTTTAGTGAGCTATCGCATGATAATTCTATCAATTTTTATTTTTCGATGGTTGTCAGCTCGAATTCGTCTTCTTCATTGTAGTTAAATGGATTCTGTATCCAGAAAAACTTTGAGAAATCAAGGTTTTTGAAATAATTGGAAAAATGCAGCACTAAAACATCCAAGTGGTCGGTAAAAATATTTTTACTTGCTTCAATATTGGCTGTGGCCCAGAAATCTTTGGGAAGTGAAAACCTATCCAACCCATTCTTTTGTAAATTTGATTTCCATGTGCCTCTTCATGACGGTTTTCTTCGAGAAAGGTTGCTATTTCTTCTTTGAGTTCAAACACCCTTTAGAATCATTTTTGCACGAGATAGCCAGAGAACTTCACAATAATACAAAAGTGAGGTATAATTGGCTTCCATATCAGCACACAGCTTTGCAAACAGCTTTGCTCTCAAAGGACTATTCTTAATGTAGTTTATAATTTTTATAACTTTTGTAAAAATGCTGTTCAGTTCCTCGCTCATATTTTTTGACAATAGAGCTGCTCTGAGAATCATACAGTGTGTCCAGATAGCACGTGGTACTTTCTTTTTGATCAATGCTTTAAGACCTGCTTTGTGTCCGGACATTGAGTGAGCTCCGTCGGTACACAGTCCAATTATTATTTTATGTCGTTCACAACGTAATTATTTCACTTTATGTCGTTTTCTTCAACAAAACTGTCTATTATATTAAAAATTTCAATGGATGTGGTCTTCCCAAGAATGTGTTTGCAAAATAATATATCTTCTTATATATTATTATCCGCGACATATCGAACATATGCAATTAAATGGGCATCTTTAGCTAAAACAGAGCGTTTGCAAAGCCGCAATTTTTAAAATCTTCTTCTCCGGATAATTTTTTATTGGAATTAAATTTATATATAAAAATGAAAGAAAAATAAAAATAAACGTTCATGCATTGAATTTTTACTGTTAAGCTACGATATGAAGTTTTATTTATTTGTAGATATTATGGTATGAAAATTATTTTTTTATTAAAAAGTTTTGGCGCCTCCCCTGGCAATAGTCCGCGCCTCCCAGTTTGGAAACCGCTGCTATAAAGTAAATAATCACAGCATGAAAATTTCAATAAAAGACATAAATATTATAATTATGTACATATACGTATGTAATACATTAGGCCGGAGCGAAAAATGTGAATTTTGGATTATCATCGATGCACCTAGTGGAAAATTTTCGTCGTATCAAGGGAACAGATTTTAAATTTATTCGATTTAACTCGACAAAATTTTTGAAAAATCATCTGTTTTGGCCTCCTTAGATTTTATAAAATCAGTAATATTTTTCGACATTTTTTGAGTTCATTATTAATTTTTTAAATTAGCTAATAGCTTAAATTATATATAACTAAAATGTAGTTGCCCAAAACGACACTGTGGCCAAACATTTAAATAACAAAAAAATTACACGAAAAAGAAAAAGAAAAATATACTCAAGGAAGCTCTCGACAACTTTTATTTTTAAAATAATCATGGGAGTATGAATATTCATTAGTCAAAACTTATCACAATTGATCCGAATAAACTAATCTATGGAAATCCAAAATTCGCATTATTTGCTCCGGCCTATGTACATTGTAGGTGGTTAAAACATACATGTATGTACATATGTATGTATGCAATAACTCAATATCTCAAATTGTACGACTGCAAAATATTTGAATGCAGCCACTAGACTAAGGCTTTTATAACAAGTTTCCATTCGTATCTGTTTTGGCAACTCTCATCCATTCCACCCCATACATTTTCCTAATTTCGTCTACCTATCTTCCTTCGGCCTTTCTTTTATACCCTTTTACATTCCATTTTAGCTCTTGTTTTGTTCATTTTTCTAGCTATTAGCCCGCCCATTGCCATTTCGATCTCTTCGCTCACACCATTATATCTACTACCCTTATTTATACTTCTTACCCACGTATTCCGTTTCCTAAATTATACAAATGTAAGAAATTCAGTGCGATACAATTATAAAGAAATAACAAAGTATAAGATAGACGTAAATCAGTCAGTGGATAGTTAGTTGGTGTTTATTCTGGTTTATTGTTTATTGTTTACTAGCTGTATTACCCGGCTTCGCTCAGTGTTTATAATATAAACCGCTTAAACATGACTAAGCTAATTTAATTAAAAAAAAAAAAAAATTAAAAAAAAATTTAAAAATTAAAAAAAAAAATAAAAAAAAAATAAAAAAAAAATCAAAAAAAAAAATCAAAAAAAAAAATAAAAAAAAAAAATTAAAAAAAAAATAAAAAAAAAATAAAAAAAAAATAAATTTTTTTTTTTTAAAAATCAAAAAAAAAAAATCAAAATTTTTTTTTGCCTTCTAGGGCTTCGCCCTCGGCGCCCCCCTGAGCCTTTGCCTTCTAGGGCTTCGCCCCTCCACGCCCCATGAGCAATTGCCGTTTAGGGCTTCGCCCCCCTTAGTTAATGCCTTTTAGGGCTTCGCCACTCCGCACCCCCATGATTAAATGCCGTCTAGGGCTTCGCCCCCCTTAGTTAATGCCTTTTAGGGCTTCGCCCCCCGCGCCCCCAAGATTAATTGCCGTTTAGGGCTTCGCCCCCCTTAGTTAATGCCTTTTAGGGCTTCGCCCCTCCGCGCCCCCATGATTAAATGCCGTCTAAGGCTTCGCTCCCATGATCAGTTGCCTTTTAGGGCTTCGCCCCCCACGCCCCCAAGATTAATTGCCGTTTAGGGCTTCGCCCCCCTTAGTTAATGCCTTTTAGGGCTTCGCCCCTCCGCGCCCCCATGATTAAATGCCGTCTAAGGCTTCGCCCCCATGATCAGTTGCCTTTTAGGGCTTCGCCCCCCGCGCCCCCAAGATTAATTGCCGTTTAGGGCTTCGCCCCCCTTAGTTAATGCCTTTTAGGGCTTCGCCCCCCGCGCCCCCAAGATTAATTGCCGTTTAGGGCTTCGCCCCCCTTAGTTAATGCCTTTTAGGGCTTCGCCCCTCCGCGCCCCCATGATTAAATGCCGTCTAAGGCTTCGCCCCCATGATCAGTTGCCTTTTAGGGCTTCGCCCCTCCGCGCCCCCATGATTAATTGCCGTCTAGGGCTTCGCCCCCCTTAGTTAATGCCTATTAGGGCTTGCGCCCCATGAGGCTGGGCCCCCCGGGCCCCCTTCGGGGCCCCACGGGGCTGCGCCCCTTGTGGCGCCCCCTTTTGAGCCCCATGGGGCTGCGCCCCATGAGGCTGGGCCCCCCGGGCCCCCTTCGGGGCCCCACGGGGCCCCACGGGGCTGCGCCCCTTGTGGCGCCCCCTTTTGAGCCCCATGGGGCTGCGCCCCATGAGGCTGGGCCCCCCGGGCCCCCTTCGGGGCCCCACGGGGCTGCGCCCCTTGTGGCGCCCCCTTTTGAGCCTCATGGGGCTGCGCCCCATGAGGCTGGGCCCCCCGGGCCCCCTTCGGGGCCCCACGGGGCTGCGCCCCTTGTGGCGCCCCCTTTTGAGCCCCATGGGGCTGCGCCCCATGAGGCTGGGCCCCCCGCGCCCCCTTCGGGGCTTCACGGGGCTGCGCCCCTTGTGGCACCCCCTTTTGAGCCCCATGGGGCTGCGCCCCATGAGGCTGGGCCCCACGGGGCTGCGCCCCTTGTGGCGCCCCCTTTTGAGCCCCATGGGGCTGCGCCCCATGAGGCTGGGCCCCCCGGGCCCCCTTCGGGGCCCCACGGGGCTGCGCCCCTTGTGGCGCCCCCTTTTGAGCCCCATGGGGCTGCGCCCCATGAGGCTGGGCCCCCCGCGCCCCCTTCGGGGCTTCACGGGGCTGCGCCCCTTGTGGCACCCCCTTTTGAGCCCCATGGGGCTGCGCCCCATGAGGCTGGGCCCCACGGGGCTGCGCCCCTTGTGGCGCCCCCTTTTGAGCCCCATGGGGCTGCGCCCCATGAGGCTGGGCCCCCCGCGCCCCCTTCGGGGCTTCACGGGGCTGCGCCCCTTGTGGCACCCCCTTTTGAGCCCCATGGGGCTGCGCCCCATGAGGCTGGGCCCCCCGGGCCCCCTTCGGGGCCCCACGGGGCTGCGCCCCTTGTGGCGCCCCCTTTTGAGCCCCACGGGGCTGCGCCCCTTGTGGCGCCCCTGGCGGGGCCCCATGAAACTACTCGCTTTGCGCCCCCGCGGGGGTGAATCCATTGAATCGAAAAAAACAAATCGGCGCCCATGGATCGAAAAAAAAAAAAATCGAATCACGTGTTCGATGACGTCACCGATCTACGGACGAAGACGACGACGACGACGACCAAGGATATTTACATACATACAAAGTCTCTTTCCAAATTATAGATTAGATAGATTCTGGTTTATTGTTTACCTTTTTAATCAGAAATCGAATATTCTGCATTTTTTCAATTTGAATATTGACATATTGTGTTTTGATGCTCGACCACGTGCAGTTTTTATGAAAATTGCTAAGCTCGGAGTCGAAGGTTGTAATTGAAAAATATCATTACAGGACTTGGATGTCTGATGGTAGAATTTGTCGAATTTTTAATTTATTTTTGTGAATATTTAAGGTTCATTCTTAATTTATTGTATTCGTTACAGTCGAAGTCTATTTACAGTTGTAATACCTATATATTGTATGTATATTCCAACTGGCGTTTTAGGTAATTAATATTCGAATACAAATCAACTAGTAAATTATAACTCTAAAAGCGCAAATACACTTTCAACAATGAGCGCCAGTTGTAATATAATATCTTTGACAGTTATGATGTTGCTAAGAATGTTTTAGAATTCAATAATGCGTTGATATTTGCTAGGTATCACGAATTATGGTAATGAGTATCGTATTAAGATAACTCTAAGAATGTGTTCAAAACAAAAATGTGACTTTCCAAATCAATTTACTAGTCAAGTAACGTTTTCACGAAAACCTAACCTCTCCATCTAAATTGGTACCAACTTATAGTTGAACTGTATTTTCAGTCATCGTATATTTTGACCAGTTGGAATGTAATTCTCCATATGAATCAACTTACGTGGGTTAGATGGAATATATTACAACTAGTCAAAATATATTACAATTGAAAATACACTTACACTATAACGATAGTTTTTTACCAGGTTAGATGAAATATATTCCAACTAGTCAAAATATATTACAACTGAAAGATACACTTCAACTGTAACATAAATACATACATGTATGTATGTATGTACATACATATATACTATGCATGTACGTTTCTTCTTATCCCACTGTTCTCATAGGAAGGTATGAATTGTATAGGTACATGATACTAGCACCTCTTTCTAAACACCTGAAACTGTAAAAGTTTAATGCATAATGAATGTTCCAAAAATTAAGTTAGTATCTACATACGTATACTGTACATATTATATGTATGTATGTATATAAGGCTTACAACAGCCAATGCGCAAGCGCCGACATATAATATTATTTTGTTTTATTATATTTGTTTTTATAATTTTCTTCAACGCCGCCATATTGGGCATGTTGTTGTTCAATTTCGCGTTCACCTTTACGTCTCCTCAGATATGAAATGAGACGAGGCAGCGGCAAAAATCGATTTCGATAACTAATTAGCTCGGGGTGAGTGATCTTTTCACTGTATGGATGTCAAAAATTCAATTCTTATCAAGTGCACAAAAGTATGCAACAGTCAACTAATATTTCTATAAATAAACTACGGGCTAGGCTTGCGAGATGGGTTTGGATTGGTCGGATATGTGTATGTGTGTATGTATGTACATATTTATTTAATAAAATTATGGAATGAAGCCAACACACACAGCAGTACACGATATCCCGTTTCCTGGTTACAAAGTCTATGTCACAGGCGATTATTATTAATATAGTAGATAATGTGGAAGTAATAATGTAGTATTCGGTAATCATTTTCCTGGAATATTCGTTGTTCCATTCATGTAAACGACACATTTATTTGTTGGTCATTATTACTGCAAGTATTTTTTTTAGATGCCATCGTACAAATAATAATCCATATAAGCTTTAATGTCATAAATTTTATAATAAAGATGATTGGTTTTATAAAAATATAATGTTTTTCCTTTAAAGTTTGATTCGCCCAATTGGGAATGTATAAGCGACGCGGCCAAAGATTTGGTGAAGCGAATGCTCACCGTAGACCACACGCATAGAATTACCATACAAGAGGTACTCAATCACAGATGGCTCAGGGTGAGTGTTTTGAGAAGGTGCTATTTATATTTGATGAGATGAAAAAATATTGCACGATCGTTGTTCCATTTCAGGATAGAGACAAGCAAATGAGGATCCACTTAGGCGAAACTGTTGAGGAATTGAAGAAATTTAATGCTCGTCGAAAGCTACGAGGGGCTGTCCTTGCGGCTGTGGCCAGTCCCCGTTGGACAGACTGCGATGATCCTGATCGAGAGCCGAGTGATAGCTTTTCTGATTGTGGCGATGATGAAGCAACGTCTTCAGGTGAGATGTTGTTTGAAACATTTTTAGTGTAAATCGATCGCTATTCCTAAATTCACTTGTTTTCTTGGTATATTTAATTCAAATTTCGAACAATTTTTTTAGATAGTTTTGTAATAACATGGGAATTTGTTTTTATATGAAAAAGTCCATTATAGTATTATTTTGCTTATAACATATAAAAAGATATAGTGGTTGCGTTCATTTTTAGCACCGAGAGGTTACCGGGTTCGATCTCATTGTAATATTTAATGTTGCTGGTCAGACTTGGATATTTGTGACTCCAAGTCGTTTCCTATCAGAGTTTTAAATTTATTTCAATTTATCTGATTTTATTGTTGAAACGGTACCTCCATCAAATTGGCACAAACCATCCTACCCGCTATGTCACAAATATTTGAATTTGATTTATGTACAATATGTAAAAAATTATGTACAAGTCTTAATCCATAGATGTCTCTATGGATTAATTAATTGTTAATTTCGTGTTCATCAGCCTCTCGAAATACAGCGATTTAGGTAATAAAACACGCTGCAATGTTTGTAATTTATTGTCTAGGAGGGCGCATTGGGGTTTACCTGTTAGGCGTTCCTGATATATGTATGTTTTATATTCATATGTTGTAAGGGATTTATAAACTATGGAAGCTTTTAAGTCGTTGTCGACTTTAATACTTGTAAAAAACTCTAATATAAAATAAATTTAAAAATATGTTAGGTTGGCAATGATCGTGAAAGGGGTAATCTTGGTAACACTTTACGATGTCGGCCCGCTCATTAAGCGGTGGCCCAAAAAAAGGGAATTCTCCGCAGAAATAGTGCGAATTTCTTCGTGCAAAAAATTCAATGCTTCTTTTTTTTTAGGTCGATTGTTGAACTGCGAATGAAAAAAAAACACGAGATTTATTATCTTGTATGCCGCGCCAGCCGGAGGAGCACGGCTCAGATTCCGTTTTCTTTACCGCGTAACTTTTTTAGTTTTCGCTTCTTTTTTTCCCCTAGTTGCCATTCTTTCATTCCTTCCGGTGCGGGGCTTTGTACTGTTCCGGTGTTCTTCTTTTATATTAGTTTCATTCCATTAAGGAGATTCCGCACTGAACTTAATCTCTAATTTGACCGCGTTTCAATCTTCCTTCTTTTCCCCGGGAATGTTGAGATTTCACCACATACTGAATAGTTGGCACAGTTCTATCACCCTTTTGCTTCGTGTTAAATAATTCGGAAGTGAATAATTATCACCGATTGTGGCCATGGGGACCACCTATTTACTGCTACACATCATTATAATACGTCGTATTTTTTATTCGAATAATTAATGGATTCAATGATCTCAAATATGCTGATATATTACATGTGAAAGTTATTTATCGTTTTGATGAATTCTCGCCGTAAATGTGTCAAATTTTTATTTTCACTACATGAAATCGTCGATAGGCTCTGATTTAACATTGTATATATGTATGTACATATGTACATACATACACCGAAGGAAATGTATGGAAAATTTACGGTACGACATTTTCTATTATGTATCATCTTTCTTGTTTGGCACAAATATCAAAAAAAAAAAATGTCTTATGAATGATCAAAATCTACTGATATAAATGTGAACGCGTGACATAAATTTATTTAGTATCGCCGTTAAATATAAAAAAAATACATACAATACAATTTCCTGTTGGAGTAAGATTTACATACATATATGTATGTATGTACATATACAATGATAGGAATACAAAGGAGAATTATTATTATAAACAATTTCTGTTTATCATAATAATTCTTGAACGAATAAGTCCATTTTTCACGACATTTTTAATGACATACATAGGTATAAATATGTATTATGTTTTAATTCAAAACATATTATTAATATTAAGAACGTGTTAGTCTCATACATACTCGAATTCATCTTAAAATCCAAAATCCGTATGTATTGTGTATTCCATCAAATTCGTAATTGTCGTTGATATTTTGTTATTTTTCCAAAAAATAAGTAATTTCAGAAAATTATAAATTTTACTTGAATAAATATATTTTCTGTATTTATTCTAAGAGTGAAATAATTTACTTGAATAAATATATTTTCTGTATTTATTCTAAAGTTTTTCACTCGCGGTTGAACGTTTGAGAGTATGTATATAGTTGTAATCGCCCCGATTTACGGATAAGTGAATTTCAATATCAGATAACCCTAATTTGGTGCAGCAGGCATTTATGTGTTTGACAACGTGTCCGTTCATGTACACATGTACATACGTGTATATATTTATATTTGTAATTTACCTGATATATAATGTATATAAATATTTTGTTTTATATTTGTGTTGCAGCCGTGAACCAAGTATTAGAATCCCTTGATGACATCAGCTGTCTTCAAGATCAATCCTGTGATCCGGATCTATTCGTCGGACTTTTATCAGATCGACAGCTGCATTCATTATTAGAGGTGAATAAATCGAATTTCTCTCTTCATTTTGATGTTTCAGTGCGACGTAATTTTGATGTTTCCCTACGTTTTGATGTACTGCTTGACGTATATTACATTTTCACACCCGAAATGGTTACTACACTTAACAATTTTACACTCGGGTTAAAAGCCTAAAGTTGACGCCATTGCAGTGTGTTGTTTGCCGCAGTTTCTCAAACATCAAAGTTCGCGACGTGTAAAGTAAGTTGCGCACTACTTACTAGTCGAGCTTTTGAGCTCGTTAGTGTTCTAACGAAACTTGTTCTTAAGGATTTTCTATGGGTTCTTGTAGTTTTTGACTAACACCGACGACTTCAGATGTGTCCAGTGTTGTTGATTGTGTTCTTTTTTTATTTTCCTTCAGGTTTATCCCATTTTCTACGTGTACACGATTTGTATTTATAATACTTTTTCACTCCGACCAGGACGAGGAAAAGTCATTTAATGAAAGAAGGGTCTTCGACCACGTTGCCCTTTGACTCTGTAACCTGGATATATTGCCGCCGAAAGGCAACGATCCTGTTTATTTATTGAAGTCCCGTACAGCTCTGTTTCTAGGGTACAAAGCGATTCTGCATATAAATCAGACACTTAATAACCAAAGTGGACGTGTCGGGCTTTGCATCTTTTACTAATTATTTTTAATTTCAGTAACAATTTTCGCAACTTTTTATTTATTAATCAATTGCCAACCCAAGTTTATTCCCCTATGTTTTGATAATTCTTTGCACCTTTTATGAATAAAAAAAAGAATTTGTTAGACGTTTTTGCTAATCGACGTAATCACGCACGATACGTATTATGTAGGTATCCTCATATTTCTGAAAAAAAAAAACAACCCACTACCATAGGTATAATATAAGACGTAATGGCATTGTTGTGGTAAGTAATGAGACAAATATGTTCCTGCGGGAAGGAAAAAGTATCATTGTTATAACTTTCCGAACAATATAATCCGCCTTATACGTCTATTCATTTTTTTGTTCTATCCTAAAGAGGCCATTTTCTACGGGAAAATTAATAAATTTGCCAGGGCTGTTTTTGCCCCGCAACTGTCGCAGATATTTGTTGGTTACATTTATATCGCAAGTATTTCATGCTTAAATATAGCAATGTTTTGATTTGTTAATATCAGCACGTGTTTATCGATTGTAATAGATATGTATCTTCTAATTGTTAGTAGCATAAGTTTATCCGCTCTATTGAGTATGATATCTGTCATCACATAGCGTACATATTCATATAGTGTACTATTTTTTGGCATCAAATTATAGTATGTATTGTGAAAATGTATGTATATGTTATGTTTTTGCAGTACATACACGTAAAATAAAGAAAATGAGGTATTATTGCAAAAAAATATTTTAAATTGAACTTATAAAAACAGTGAAAAAAAAAAAACGGTTTCGTTGTGAGATATTGGTTTTTGTCTCCGGGTGATACATTTATAGCTAATGAATCGAAAAAATTACATGTATTTTATCCCGATGGGAAAAACTCCTTCGCGGTCTTAGTATGATTGATGATGGTAAAGAGGGTAAAACTCGAAAATATTATATTTATGATTTGATGTGATAGATTGGCGTGTCTTCACTCCATTATGATGCGGCCCATCAAAGCTCTGTGTGAACCCGGCATTAGATAAGCTATTTTCATTCCATTGCCGCAATTTATAAGATTCAAGTGTCTTGTTATTAGATTAACATAAAGATCATGTCGAAAATATGGGGATATACATACTTAGATACATATACATATATGTATGAACGTAATTCTCGAGAGTATTTCCGCATTCGGATAAGCGCGGTGTGAAAAATAAATCACATGGTGAGCGCATGCGTCTTGTTATTCACTTCGAGCGCATGTGCATGCATGTAACAATTCCGTTCTGTATCATATTAATATAAATGAATAATTAATTGAATAGTACGATGTATTGCATTGAATTTAGTCGCCATTTAATAAAATGGTTAATTATATTAAAACTACTTCGGTCGGTGGCACGGCCAAGGGCTCCAAGGTATTAATGCATACATAAGTTTCACAAGAGAAAGTAATACAAAACAAAAAAGACACATTATAAAAAAATACAAGAAAAAAAATGTATCTATGCATATATGTACATACATAGTAAATACATGTATTTTTTATTTTTGAGGAATAAATCTGGTTGGGTTTTGAAGATTTTTATTTATATCTTATAGTTACAAATTATATACAAAAGTACAAACTTTTAGAAATAGAGATTAACGTATTTAAAAATAATTAAACTATCTTCTGTAAGTTATGAAACATTGAATAATAAAAAAAAAGTGCGTTTCCTATTTTTTAATTACAAATATGGTTGTTCGATTTCTTATTTTCATGTGTGTATTAAAAAATTGAAAAACTGGAGTTGTTTTCGCTTAATTTTTAAATACTCTTATATAAAAGATTTCAGTCACGGAATGTATTTACTCTGCGAGGAAAAGTACATTTTCATTCAAAGCACGTTTGCCAATGTTAATAAATTGGGCGATAGATTTCCCTTTTACTCGAAATTTCTTTCATAAATATCGTAAACATTTCTTTTTCGATTTTATTTTTTCTTTTGAGGCATCGATCTGACATTGATACTTTTCACATAATTGCGTACTTATGACAAGTAACCGTATATTTCCTTTCATGTAAAAATTGACAAAATGATTTATAATACAAGTCCATCTGTTCAAATTATATTAATTTACTTATTTCTATATCTTATGTATACATATGTACAGTCTTAACACATGTAAATACATATATACAACGTTTATGAGTTTTACATTATGCTAATTTCTAAAAATTTTGAACGTCATAATTTATAATCTTTATTATTATACAAATAATTGTTTTTTAAGGACTACATAATATATTTAATTTAATTTTCAAAATGTATTATTTAATTTTACTGCCATCTATGCGACCAACTTCTAACTAATTTATGAAAATATAATACTCGCTGAAAACCTGAAAATTTTCAGGACACCTATTTTACATTACGTGAAGTTAGAGTTAGCCAAAACTTCGCTAGGTGGTGTTATTTGTTGAAATTTTTTTTTTATCTTTTATTATCAAAAGAATAATTTTGAAAAATCTTATTAAGCAAAGTAGAAAGATGTGCATATGGAATAATAATAATTTTGATTTATAATATTTTTCTAGTTATATGACCGTATTGGCAGTCGAGTGGTGGTGGCTGGACGAGCCCCAGCTCCAGACGCATCAGCACGCTGTCGAGACCTGATTGCCAGGCTTAGAAATTCCCGTCATGCTACCGAACTTCGAGATCTTCTCACCAGGCCGCATTTACGGGTAAGCACTTAAGTGGCAATTTTTCCCCACGCCTTTGCTTCGATTTTCATCCCTTTCATATTATTCCCGAACACAATACACGTATAGGGGAGACTTAATGCTGCGGTCGAACGTTAGCGTTAATGGGTTATTCGGCAGCAGCGTCTTATCTCGTTAAAACTGGTCCACTTGACATCGTCCACGACAACGTTTTGGGATAAACCGCGAACGAACATCTGCTGGGGTGATTACAGGGTTGATGGGAATGGGAGGGGGCGAACCTTTTGTGGCACGCTTCCACTTTTTCGAACGTGCCTCGTTAATTACCGTGCAATAAAGAACAGGAATAATAATACTACTAACTACTTAAACGTACGTCAACGCTTTTGTTGTATTGTTACTCGAATAATACCTGTGCATAGGAAATTGTATATGTATGTATATCTTAATTAACCAGTAAGCACACAAGATGAATTGTATCTAATTGAGAGAGCATGCGTGCGTTATTATGAGAGAGATTTATGGGCTTGTTGGTTGCCTATGACATGACGTAAGAGGGTGTCGACCACAATCCCAACAGGTCGAAATCTCTACACTACATATGAACATACATAATGCCGAAATTATGCAATTTTCATGTAGGTAAACATTTTATGTAAAATTTGTGTCGAAGAATCGTTCGAAAATCATTCTGAAATTAAATCCATTACTTATTCTGATTTTACCAAGAGCCTGTGCTTAGGAGAGGTCTGGATTACTATAAGTAATTGCATATCATTAAAGTCTCATGCAGTCAAGGGTATTTAAACAATTTTGGCCGCGATGATAATTCTATAACGTATATGTAGAAAGTATCTGTGATAGAATACGTGATTCGCTTCGAGTAATATGTTAAAAAAGAGTGGAGCTGTGAAATATATGAAAAAAATTCTTAAAATTTAGTTAATGTGTGTCGTGTAAACTCAAGAACATTTGGCATTTATAAAGTGTGTTGCGAATAGCGAATGCTCACATTCGAGTTTCATATTGTACCTTTATGGTATGACGCAATACGGAATCGATTGATTTTTATTCATTTTGTTATTTGAGAAAAAGCTTTTAGAAGTATTTGTAAAATCCCCTAGAGACGAGTGACAACGTCCCCATACCACTCAAAAGCTTGTACGAAATTAAATTACATTAAAAAGTAAGTCGAAAAGCGATTTTTTTTTATTTTACAATGATTTCTTATTAGGCACGCTTTTATACCGCGCATCGTATTTTAATTTTTCTGAAAATTTGTACGATATCATGTCGAGTGGTTTTTTATCATATTTTTAATTTGTCTTTCGCTTCAACAATTAGTCTGAGTGCTTTTTTTTATTAAAGTCATCAGATTTTTAAAGTCGTCAGCTTTTTATTTAAAACTACTATCGCAATCAACGTAATTGTCTTTTACATTTTCTTTTGCATTTTTTTTTTAAATAAGAATACACCTACTAATTTACTGACAAAGAAGTTATCATATTTTATGGCAATAAGCTGTTACGGAACAAAGGTCGCCTGTAAATTCTTTCATACATTGTTCTATCTGCAACGTTGTGATAAGACGCTGTGGCGTATTTATGATTTGTTCCTTTCATCCTTTACGGATTATCTTATATAATATGATAGGATATACGGTCGTTTCATTCAAAAGTGAATCCAAACTTCTGGTACAATAAGTTGAAAATATTGCCGTTCGAAACCGTCACATACATATATTCGTGCTGTCTGTTTATTACTATGGCGTATGGTATTTATGACTTATTGTCATAAGTAAATTTAATAGATGCTTCCTCGAGATAGCTGGTAGTGTTGACGATTGCTAATTGGTTTTAATTAAAGCTCAAATTTAATTAGTTTTTGAAAACATAGCAGAACGGAGTACAATTTTCGATTATGAAATCTTGAACGCTTTTCATTTGTATTTATTAAATTTATTACTTTCAATATTAAAACCGCTTTTTCATAATCAAGTCTAAGTGATAGATATCTAGACATTAATGAGTTAATTTATTACAAAATTAAACGATACAATATTGTAAGATTGCAGTTGAAAATATTTGTTTTTCTTTATGTTTGAAAGTTCATAAGTCTGGTTGGTATACATTGTATTATAGTTTTATCTTTTTACATTTAAAATATCAGTTATTCATGAAATGCGTATCTTTACTATTAGTTAAAAATTATTTCACGTTCAATGAATATGGGAAATATAAGAAAATCCACTTGAACCTGTCAACCCAAATGAAAATCATCATTAATCAAACAACCAAAAAAAAAAAGTGTCAAGTGAGTTTGTCATGATAAATAACGTCTACGCGAGACCTACACGTGGGAAACGGACCATTTTTATTTTGTAGGACATTTTTGAAAATTTTTTTACCAATTTATGACCTTTCAGTACTCGTAGTCTTTTCTGCGGAAGGATCTCCAGCCTCACCTCTATCTCCTTTCTGACAAGATTTTATCGCCAATTAAGGGTCGGACCGAATCAACGGATTTCGGTGATTTATTGGATGGCAGTTTCGGAACGCAAACTTTTATCGCGAATTTATCATCGAACCGGAATTCCGAATTTTTTAATCACCAGCGCGTTGATTTTGCAGTTAAAGTACTTGGGACATTACATTTTACATATTGTCAGAGATACGAGTTGTTTAATTTGTTGAAAATTTTGACTCCGATACGATGCATAGTGTTACCTTATATATTTTGTCAAATGTGTAATACTTTTGTTGTATTGCAATTTTTTTGTTTGTTATATTTAATTTGACGCCATTTTGAAATCGTTGCCCTGCGGCAATATCTTGTCAGCGCGTTGCTTAGAAACGACCTAGTCTTCTTATACATTATTTTATTTTCACCGAATTTATTCTTTTCTTTTACCTCTCACAAAGGCGATCAAATTCAACCCGTTGCGGACCGGACTCGGATATTTGAATAATATTTTAATTATTCGGGTGCCTGATTCGGCCTGGCAATTAACTATCGACAGCGCGCATTCGATGTTAACCTCTAAACATCCCTCGGGCGCGGCTCGTAAATCACTGAAATATTCATCTTTATTATGATTCCGGTCACACGAAATGAATTTTCACTACGGTTTTATTCAAATTTTATATTATAAATCACAGATGAACAAACGGCTCCTGCAGTACCGTCGGGGTTACGGGGTTGATCCCTCACAGCGGAGAGCAGTTCCAAGTTGGATTACGCCATTGGCGAATAGAAGGAACACCGTTGACTATCGGAAATTTAAGAAACTCGCGGAAATTTGTCCGCTGTGTTTGTATTTGTAACGGCAGTGAGAGCAAATTGCGCGTTAAAGGGGGACGGTCTCGTTTTGCGCTCGTTCTTAATTGAAAACGAAGAGAAAATTAAACTTTAAGCTATTGCCTTCGTTACAAGTTTCTAAAGAAGACATTTATTTTGCTGTATACTTTTATGTTGTGTTTTAGCACTGCGATTTTTATAAAATGTACATAAAAATGATTTTTATAAAATTAATATGAAATGACACGACGGCTTAAAAGTTTAAGTGCTGATTGTTAGTTCCATCTAATTTTTACCTCATATTACTAAAAAAATTCAATTTATTTAATTAAGTAATTATTTCATATTTTCTTGAAGACGATTTAGATATGATTGTGCTATAATTATTTTTGTCTTAAAAAAATCTGTTTTAACTATTAATAAATATGAATCCATTTATAATGTCTAAACACTTTAGTAATCATTCATTTTAATAAGCATTTTTAAAGGCCTGAAAGTGAATTTAGGTGTAAGTAAACGAGCTTGATTTATTATGTGAATTTTTCTTGTCTGTATATAAATCGCAGTCAGTGTCGTTTTATAAGTGATTAAAAACGGAATAAGGTGGGGGATGGTTTCGTTGGCCCAGGTGCTACGATCCCTCGTCTCCTTTTCGAGGATCTGCCGGTGGACTTCCTTTGTGAGCAGTTAATGAGATTTGCGCATTAATCACCCAGTTGTTACGCACGCTTGATAGGCCTTCTGAAAACTTTACCGGGAGCGTTTCGTTATCTGGTCAAGTTATGGTGTTTACATCTACCAAACAATTTCATTTTACTGGAAACGTTCAAGTTCATTTTAGGAACAAAATCGTGTCGCCAAATTGAAATTTTAATTTGGAGAATGTTAATTCTTAATACAAGTGATATTAAAAAGATTGATATATGTATTATAATTGGAGCGTAATATTTTCAACAAACTCCACTTAGCATACCCGAGGAAAAGTTTTGTAAAATGTTTTGCATAGTCTTAGAGTAAACCTTTGAAGATTAAGTGTGTTAAATTCTCACAAAAGTTTTGAATTGTATATTTAAATTATTCAAAGCCCACAAATAAGACATTTTAAATAATATAAATCTGAATTTTTCGAATACGTTTGAATAAATAAATATAATGTATGTACACATTTATATATGTATATTCAGTGTAAGTTTTGTCAAATTCGACTTCAAGTGCTTGTGAATATTCGTGTGAAATTTACGGCCCAGAGCGTTTCTAGTTTGATAATTAATTATCATTCTCATTCGTGGTACTTTTTTTGAGTTTCTTGAACTGTCGGCGATTGTTTGAATATCGCACGTCGTATCCGAGTGCAAAAAACCGCCAAAATCGTCAAAGTTCGTGCGCTCCCCCTTTGTCGTCGAAATATACGATTACTGCGATAGTTTTCCGTGAATATATTTTCCCTAAAAGTTTTTCCTATTTTCTCGCCTGGTTTCTGAGGTTAAAAAAAATGAAAATTCAGATGCCAATTTCATTCAGTTAATGTGTTGAAAAAAAAATCTAGCTGTTAATAAACGGGTTTCTTGCACTAGTGTATGTGTGTATGTACATATATATGTATGTATGCATGCCTGAATTTTAGATACCCGGTTTCTATTATGGTTTCACACTTTGAGAGGTAGTTGACTCTGTATGCATTAATACATGAGATGTTACCAACTTTATGCGAAAACAATAACCGAATTTAAATATTTGAAGTAGAGATTCACTATGAAAATTGAGTAGGAGTTTTGGGAAAAGAGAGTTTTTGAATAATTTCGTTCAGGATCTTGCATCTCTTTTGCGTAGAATAATTACGAGATTTATTTCGTTATGTATAATATATTGGAAATAAATTAAGAGAACTTGTAAGTGTCGCTTGCAGTTTGCGCCCTTATTTTTGCAATAAATCATAAACGTATTTAAAACAAATTAATCCGATTATCCGATTTTATTTTGTTTAATTACACAATTATAAATTGATTTTATTGCTTACTATAATGGTTGGTTATTGATTCAACTTTGGGTTTTTACTAAAATTCACAGTCAACTATTTCATACATTGTAGATGTATTTTTCTTTTTTTAATTAAATGATTTTTATTCTGACATAAATTTATTTGATTGTTTATTTTCAATAGAATTGAGACAAATATTTTGAGAAAGTAATGATAGAAATGTATATTTTGAATGAAAATGTCACTAGCAAGTTTGACAAACTTGGCCATTGGCAAACAGAGATAGGAGGAAATTGGATTCCGTAGAATTTAGTTTTAGGAAAAAGTCAAAGGTATAAGACGAAGAAATAAGATGATTATTCGTACAAAATCGCAAATTCGAATGGGATGATCTGGGTAATTTGTAAAAGAAAAATATAGGCTCTATACATAAGTTTATATATTTGGGTACATATGTACATACACACATATATGTAATTGTTTTTTTAATATTATTATTTTAATGGAACAAACGTGAGTGTACATACAGTTACATGCGTTATTAGAGTCTCTATTTCGTCCAAAAAAAAAGTTTACGGTATTTAGTCAAAGACGAGTTTCATATACATAAACTCGTATCCGGGGTACCGTAGCCAGGGGCGTACTCTAGTGATATACGGGTCAGGGGTTGCAAATTGAATGTTGGCTACGGGGCGCCAGCCTCCGTAATTTGGTTAACTGGAATGGCCGGTGGACCATAAAGTATGGCAACCGCTGGCCGACGAAATACACAGGTGTACCCCGAAATATACGCACGCTGACTAATTTGTTTGTGATTATAAAACAGTGTCGTAGGTACAATGGGAAGTTTATAAACTCTTGGTCCTAATGAGTCGAGAACTCAACCTTCGTATTTCCTTTTGATTATAATTAAATTTCTATTCAAACTTATTATAAATACATACATACATATTATGTATGTATGTATATTTATATTATGAAAATAAAATTGTGCTATTTTTTCCAAATTAGGTCGACGTATCCTTGAAGTGAGGTAAGGAAAATTTGTGGTTTGAAGGCATACGTAAATGTTGTATTACAACGTAATTAATTTCTTGATTGAAAAATTTAATAGCTATCCAATCTGATTCATTAATTTCTTAATTAAAATTATTTGCCATATTAAACATTGTTTTTGCTCGATAAAATATTAACTATATATTTACCATTATATTTAGAAAACCATTAACATAAACATTACATTTAGTTGATGTTATATGTATATACATATGTATACCTATACATACATATACAAATGTGTATGGTGGCATTTAATGCTTGTGATATTACCGATGCAAATGTACATTGCACATGTACAAAATTTTTTAATATTTGATTTATCAGTTTCGTGCGTCTGTCAAACAACATTAGTCCGTGTTCATGTTCCAATGTCACCCTAAAATGGGACTTATTAAAATGAGATATTGATATTTTTGTTTAATGTTTTGCGACCGTAAGAAACAAAAGTGGAAAATAGGGAAAGAAGCTACCACACTGGAAGTTTTTTTACATTTGGAGAATTTATGTGTACCACTTATCATGTGGAGTTATATGGAGGAGGAGAAGGAACGTCCTTGCCGTTCGAACTCTTCGAAAATTTGGGCTTTCGCCAAACGTTCGGCACTCGGTAGTGTCCCGGTAAACGTCGGTAGCGAAGATTCTTCTCTCTTCCTCCTACCCTTCACCTATCTCTGCCCCTCTTCCTTATGCAGGTTTTAATAGGGACCTGGGTCACATCTGTTCCAATTTTAGGACCACACATCAGTCATATCGATGCAATCACCACGGTGTGCTTATATGTATATATACATATATCGATCGATCGCTAATATTATATGCAAGACTCTAATATTTATTCAAGCAGATACATATGTTATAAAATGCTGAAAAATATTTTTGTATATAATTATTTTTGCGTTTGAACAATTCGAAATTTTTATTGTATAAATATTAGAATTTTATTTAGTTTTGGAACCATACACTATCGATAGCTGAACTCATCAAATTTATCATCTTGTTTCTACAAAATCGATCGCCATTATACATAGGACTTTTCTGACATTAATTATTGATACTGCCCCATCAGTGTCAATTCTTTGTGCACTATTTAAAGTTGGTATACACGTAGAGAAGCATGAGTTATTTTTATGTGTACTAGTCGAAAGAGAGAAATGAAAGGAGTGAAACAAATTTAGTTACGTTGTTAGATGGTAAAAAATGACCAAGATAGAAATGAATGAAAGAACAAACGAACTGATAAATTATCTCGGAATACATCGAATGAAAGTCGAGAAATTTAGGCAGAAATGTAGTGATCCGAATTTTGCATCTGAATATATGAAATTCTAGTCCTGAGATACGATTCAATTGAAATACATGCATACATACAAAAATAATGTTGTCGAATAATTATATTGTACCACGTAGTATGGTCATGTATTTATAACGAATACACGTACGTATATATGTACATACGTGTATATTAAATGAATAGAATGTTAAAGTCGAATACTTAAGTCGGATGAACATAGTTCAAATCGTACCAGAATGAATTAAATTTGAACCAACATATTTTAATTGTTTATATATACTATTTTAGCAGTTTTGCTTTGAAATATTAAACACTATTGAAATTTATGTATAGTATATAAATACATATATACGTACAAGTTTGATCATACATGTCGATTAAGGGCAATCGGTGGCACTAATGTCAAAATAAATATATGCAAAAAATATTCACGAAATAGAGTCGGATATATCTTATTCGTCCAATGAAATTTTGTTTATTATTTCAAAATCCTTAGTACACTTATGCATGTACATATGTATGTATATAAAACGTTCACAAATCTAAGTTCGAAAGCTCCACGTCAATATTGATTTTCGCAACGTTTCGTATGGATGGCATGTAGCGAGTGCTCAATTCGCTCTGGGGATGTGTAGCAAATCCTCCGACGAACGGATGGGATGCAAGCGAGTGCAATTTGAAACCGATCGCGATTTCGTCGTCGACATTACAATATGCGCTAAATCACGACATACATATGTACATACCATCCCCGAACGGGCGTATGTTATGTTCGAGTTCAAACGGGACTTCATCTAAATGGGAATTAACGAGCCGAAGGTCAAAAGGAGGGATCTCCTTTTCATTCGACTTTTCGCGACGGAAAACTCTCATTGTTCGAGTTTATTCGAAATTTTGCGAGCTTTCGCCGTCGCGTGATTTATTATGAAAACTTTCGCGCCAATTGTGTTACGAAACTTTGGATACAGTGTCCCTCAATTGAGTATACATATGTATGTAATTTATAAAGTCCGGCTCAATCACACTGGTCCTGACCGATCGATCGTGTTGAATTAATTTGTTTAAGTTCTATACGATGTTGGAGGTATGTGAATTGACTCGTTTTTACGAGAGCACTGTCTTTATTTATGGAAAATGTATATTTATATGTAGCCCTATGTGTGGGTATAGTGAAGCTGTTTGGTACATGGGTGGGATTTAATGAATATTATCTTTTCATTAAGTGTGGCGTCAGTGTCGTACTTGCAAAACAAATACATTGGATATACATATGTATACATATACCCATAGCTTTCTAGGTTGATAAATAGATATGCGTTTGCCGTTTAACCCGTTGCTTGCTTAAATTTTTATTTTCAAATTTAGAGATTTTGGATGCTATAATTTATAAAGCTAGTTTATAATTTATTTATAAAGGTGTACATATTTATTTAAGAGCCAAATTTTCTATTTTTACGATTATTTCCTATGATTATTGTGAATCGAGATAGTAAAAAAAATTTATTGTTTTTCTTTATTG
Source organism: Arctopsyche grandis (assembly GCF_051622035.1). Classification (NCBI taxonomy): domain Eukaryota; kingdom Metazoa; phylum Arthropoda; class Insecta; order Trichoptera; family Hydropsychidae; genus Arctopsyche; species Arctopsyche grandis. The sequence goes on along the minus strand of NC_135358.1, from coordinate 13,279,790 downwards.
CATTTAGTTTTTATATTACATTCTTATTATTAATATATCTACATATGTATGTAAAAACTGTGGTTTGGATCATACAATTTTTTTTAATTTTTGAGATATTTTGTGATGAAAGTTTGATAATAATAAAACTCTGTAGTTTTTTTTTTAGATATATAGGGCTAAAAATGAGTCAATTTTGTTTGAAACTGTATGTGTCAGATGCAATTACTGAATTCTTAAATGATAAGACTGATTTAAATTTTATATATTCCTTTGTAATTTTGTATATTTTATTCAACTAAAGGAATACACTAAAGGAGAAAGTCACCGAGAGAGTGGAATCTATTTTTGAATTTTCAGTCAGTTTAAAATTACTTGCTCAACTATGGAGATAACACGAATAAAATAGTGGGCACATCTGGTTTAAGTGAAATCCTTTCAAGATCGAAGGGCGTCGGGGAGTGTGATCTAATTTGATAATTTGAGCACGAAGAAGGATCAATACGATCACTATCCTTCCTGTATAAATTGTCTCGATATAATGCGTCATTTTTTTCTGACGTAATAACAGTAATAGCATTTACAACGTCACGTCCGATTTATTACTATTGTCATGAGGGTTGCTCTCTTTTATTGGTGCTGGGCCGTGTAAGCCCCGACGAGACGGGAATCAGAAATTGGGATATTGGCCTAGGGAAGGAAACAGGTTACACACTTTCAGGGCTTACCGGCAAACAGCGAGGCTACTTCCATTTACCTTGAAGGAATAGAGCGTCTCCTTCAAAGGTTTCCTTAATCCACGTCGAATGGCGCTCAAAAGAAGCGCGAATCAGCCGCTCTAGATCTTTTCGACGCCGGCCTTAAGTGGTTCTCCGTATTGATTAAGAAGGCAATCGACGGATTAATGGAACTGTGGCTGAGTTCGTTTCTGAAAGTAGTTTTTCACACCTTGCTTTTTCTTCTAAAAAAGGGGAAAAAAATAAGAATCGCACTAAAATGTTCCACCTGTGAATTATATGTTTTCTATACATACATACATATGTAGGTACATATAATACAAATTCTTTTGAAATTGGAATGTTTTGAAAACGTTATCGTAAAACCGATTTTACTTTAAGCTATTAAAACCTCTTCCACGTTTCGTTTCATTCAAACGTTTCAAACTTAAAATTAAAGTCGCCCAAGAAACTTTCAAACGCCCCGAGCAAAAATATATGCGTGTAATATAATATGTAAATATAATATACATATAACGTTTGTACCCTTTTAATTAAGCTATATCGCTGTATGTGAAGTCTAAAGCCAACTGAAAATCTGTAAAAATATACATATATACATATATGTAGGTATATCGTGTATGTACATATATATGTATCTATATATTTTATTACAGTAAAATACGAATAAAGAGGTGATTTAAGTCGAATGTTGTTTATTCGAAATCAATTTTTTTATAATTGTGAAATTACTAGTTTTAATTGTGTAATAATTAGATCGTGAAATATGAGATAACGTAAATATTTTCCGATTGAATATTTTCCACAAAATTTTTATAGAAAAATATTATTTCAATTTCAATAATAAACATTTTCCGCATTGGTGTTGGTGCTCGCAAATAATTTTCGCCCTGGAGCATTTGTCCGCTTAGTTTCTCTTTATAGGTAGGCCGCATTTCTAATTTAAACTTATCTAATGTATTTACAGACAAATATGTTGTATTGTTCGAATATTCAATAATTATGTTTTTATATGTATATATGTACATATACATATGTATATCGGACGATTGTGCAAACTCTTGATAATTTATTTTTCGAATGAAAATAAAATCCGGCTATTATTTTTTTAATAATTTCGATGACAATATTTGTATGTATATACATACTTACATGTATACATACATTATATGTACATAAAATGGGCGTGTAATTTGCGCGTAGCCTTCTGTCCGGAAGGCGCGGGCTTCAGTAGTGTCCGGGCTTTGCTCGGCGCCGGTTCGTCTACTGTTCTTTGTCCTCTCGTAGTCCGTGGTGTCTTTTTGTTTTGTTGCTATCTTATTCAATCGCATTTCGATTCACTTTTAACGACACTAGTATACATTTTAAGAACATGATGTGAATGTTCTCTGAAAGTATGAATTGCGCATAATTCATTGACTAGAAATTTTTGATAGCATTTGAAATGGTTTTCGTTATTTCATAAATACATTTTTAATTTTTCATAAAATTTATAATGCCAGGATTTTTTTCCCGTGAAAATGACTCCATTTTACATAACCCTTTTTCTTCCCTTTGTTTTTCTTTTTAGTGTCTTTTCTTTCGAGGGAAGAACGGCTTCTTTCACTTTCGTGTCTTTATTTAAGTTTCATTCGAATTTTTATAAATGTATTTAGCATATAAATCTATATTATACTTTTATTCTTCTTACTCGTTATTTAAAGCTCACCAATCAAATTACAGTCTTCATAAATATGTAAGATTGTAAAATGTAACTAAAATGTACATTAAATTTAAATTATATTATTTTTATTTAGTATGTAAATTTGAAAAAAACTTTTTATAGTTTTTAAGAATCGGGAAATGTTTTCGATATTTTAATATACATATATATATACATATACATACGTATTTATTTTCTTAACTAGTTATCGCTGATTATCAATATACACATACAAACATACGTATGTCGTGTAATTATTGAAGTAAGTGAAATTTTTTTGGTTGCATGATTCACACGTTGTTGAAGTAAAAAAAAGTATATTATATTTTGATATCAATCTTAAATGCTGACTAAAGGCATTGAATGTTTAAAATAATTAAGCAACATAGTTTTCGGTGTTGATTTCTTTGAAAATTTTATTTGTTTAGTTTATTTTTTTGTATAGATTTTCGTAAAATAATTTTTTTTTATATTTGGAAAATGAAAATTCTTTACTCGGGATTCGTCCATTTCTCCTCTTTATTATTTTTCACCATATACAAAAAAAAAGTTGTCGGATTTATAACGCACACCGAAATAAATTAACTTTTTCACTTTTGAAATGGCTCGGATTTGATTTCGCACATACTACACGTCTTTACCATTTGCTTTGAATCACTTCCTGAAAAACATTTTCAATGCGTTGGCGGCAATTTTTCTTTTTGAGTCGATTTTCTTATATATTTTTAAATAATAAAATTCACATCTCCCTATAATTTGATCTGATTTATATTTTATTACTTGGGCCGATATTGCTGTAATGAATTTTCATTTAAGAAAGTTCGACGTCGAACTCAGCCGACTATTTATTACGGGGTCACTAATGCGATTCACATTATCGCATTACGCAGTCGTTCGCACGATTTCATAGTTTCATTTGCTTATATATTGTTTTTTATTTATTTTCGCATGTATCGAAATGACGCCAGTACATATTCAGAAGTACAATGTCGATTTCGTGCGGCAGTAAAATGGACATAAAATTGTGTATACTACGAAAGTGATTGTTTATTTCGTAAAATGTACTAAAATATTATTGTTATTGGTGACATAAACGCACCCACTTAAATTGGCGTGCCTGTGCGTTAAATATACATATCTAAGGTAAAGGTAAGATGGTATCGATGAAATAGTTGAGATAATATTATGTGTTTATATACATGGAGCAAAAATCTCGGAAGGGTTACACAAACCTTTCTTGCCACATTGCGTCGGAGTAGCATCTGAAAATAAGGCATAGAAAAATTTCATACATTTCCATGTTCGTTTGCGTCACATTCTCGAGACGCTCGCGTGCTGCCCTTGACTTAATTACACTTTGGGGTGCTTTTTTGGCAAACGTTTGACACTGTTTTGTCTTCTTAGGTTACTGTACTGCGGTTACGATGGGCTTTGTTGCTTTCACGTTGCGACATTATCTTTGTTTATATAAGAGGATGGGTTTGCCCCCCTCCCCGATATGAGAGCGATTTCAAAATTGTGGAATATTACAACTTTTTTATTGTTTTTAAAATAAATCAAAAATCTTGTGTGCTTGTCGTGAATTAAGTTATTTTATTATTGAGAAACTTCTAAAGAAAGTGCTTAAGACAGTTTGGTGTCCAGTCATTAATATAATATGTATGTTTATAGTGATCAAAAATTCAATGGGTTCAAATAATGCTTTATTTAAATTTTGGGTATTTATTTTGAAAGTGGATAAAATGTGATAATACTTTGGGTACAAAAGTTCCTTCATTTCTTGGAAGCTATTCCGAAAATCATTTTCTGATAAAACCTGTAGTCGGTAGAATTAAATATGTTATAATAGTGTTTGCTAAATCGTAGGGTGCTAGAGTATGATATGTGCGTGCATACATATTTTTTGATCAAACGGAACACTAAATCAATTGATATACCAATATTAAAATAGATAGATTATAATATATAGATTTGAATATAAAAATTAATTCAGAAATCTTTCAGCTATATGTAAAAGTTTGACTAATATCGATCTGAAGCCCAAAAAAATAATGATTTTTATTTTCAGCTGTAATATTACAGTTTGCTAAATATGTACGTTTCATAAAAATTAAATTATTTTACGTTGTACGTTATGAATTATATTTTTGACTATATTTATGTGCTACATATATTTCAAACACGTTTAAGTTATGATAAAATACATTATTGTCAGCTGTATATTTTATGATATTACATTCGAAATTGTTTTCAATGTTGATGGATTCTAGGGTTGTTTTAATAACTCTATCCTATTATACGACGTCATAATAACGTTAGCTGCTGTGGAGCGAAATCCTATCACATTCTGTCATGTTTCAACCTCACGGCGACGAGGTGAAAGCTCAGAAATTCAATTTAATATTGGTTACATAATGTAATTTTTGCTATAATTCTATATATCATATTGCAATCTAGATATTTTTGGTTAAGTTACGAACCTGTCTTTAGTCTTCGAGTGCCACTTAAGTTGGCACTACCTTAGTAAAGGAGTTTACCCGCAACAAAGTTTTAGGCCGAAACTGTGGTTGGTATCCTTTTGTAAATTTAAGACGTGAAATTTCGATGATCATCTAAAATAATGGATTATCTGAAATTTACTATCACCAATATCATGGCCTCGTCTCAATTCGCTCACCTAAAATCGTTAACTCGTTACTATGTACATACATACGTATATTGAGTTCGTCGTTTTTGTTTTTAATTTCTTCAAGACTGAGTTGGTGCCATTTGAAAAGTGAAAAGTTATATTTAAATTTCTTGCGAAACTTGATCCAATTTATAACCCATAATTTATGTAATTCTTTAGTTTTGGCTTTGCATAGGATCATCCTGTGAACCCGTATTGACTTTGTTACATGGATTTACAACTATCCCTGTATAAATCTCATTCTTTTCAAGAATAAGAAAGCTTTTTTTTCCTTTGTATAATATGGTATATTATCGGATAGTTTAATCGATTTTTGATCGAAATATTTTTAATATGTTTCGTAAATATGGTATTATTTTTATTCGTATCTGATATAGAAGTTGAATAAATATTTTTACTATGGAAATCATTTTTAACTAAAAAATATACAATTGTATGTACAAGCTTTTAATTAAATATATTATGTATATTTGTATGTCAAGATTTTTTATTACCATATCTAATATTCAATATATTAATGTACAGTAAATATTGAAAATAAACCAACTTAACAGGTAAATTTAAGTAATTTGAATTTTCGTTGTTTGATTTTCGGTAACTTTTATTTGATTCTAGAATAAATGAAATAAATATTTGTCGACATGAAAATGTATTTTCCTATAACATATGTATTATATATTGTATTATACATATGTATGTACATATTGAATTCGCAAAATTTACAGTAACAGAATCAAATTGTATTGGTTGATAATAAATAATGAAATTACGATACGTATTCAGGACTTTATTTGATTGTTTGTTGAACTTTTCATCATGTTATGTACGCAGCTTAATAAAACAGTAAAGACAAATTTGGATCCAAGATTGTGGCTTTGAATACGAATAAAGTTAGGAAGTACGGATTTTATACAACTTGATTATGTAGAAAGCTCATTTAAACCCTTTGCATTTTTCAAACGTACATATGCATTTATCATCCCTGTGAAACTTTCCATCGTTAGCTTTGTTGACTGGGAAAATTCGTGATTTTTAATTTTTTCTAATCTTTGACACTTGAATATGTATTTGTATTTAGATACTGTTTTTGATGTAAAAATATATGCTACTGAATGTAATATATTTTTCAAATAAAAAAAATTCAAGAAAATTGACACTTTGTTGTAGGAAAACCATTTATAGTAAAAAAATTGTGAGTAGAGTTTTTTTTTTGTTTCAAATTATACACCTTAGACATTTTTTCCTTCCAATTCAATTTTGAGATCCGTTCTCGTTTTCAAATATGTCTGGAATTTTTTGAAACAAAAGAATTTTTACGGATATAAATTATTTACGCGATCCGAACTGCAAGTTGAGCTTAAGAGGGGCAAGCGAGGCTTTATAAGTGACAACTTCGTAAGCGTCAGAATTTTATTCGATTGTATTCTCAATATATGTTGTATATTATTTAACCGTCTCACTTACATAATTTATGGAAAATTTATAAGGTTATTCTCGAGATACCGATTTCTCACTATGTTTATGGCTTTAGGTTTGTGCACTTCCACTTAATCATGGAATAAACCGGTAGAAAGTTCGCGTTGTGCAAGTAGTTAATTTCGCCATGCGAACAGGGAGGAATTGTACCGACTAATTCCTTTCCTAATTATCGCAACTTGCACTTAATATATATACATATATATATATACATACATATATATATATATATATATATATATATATATATATATATATATATATATATATATATATATATATGTATATATATATATATATTATACAGTCAGATGTTAGTCACATTGATAATTGTGCTAATTTAAATGAAATCTGTACTGTTATGTTAAAACTTGTTATATAATATTTATATTCGTATGTACCTATATATTGGTTATACAATATTAAATTGTTGGTATTATATTAAAAACAACCATTCGGTTAAGTTATAAATTTTTTTTCGGACGATATTGTGTCAAGTTGTACATATTCAGAAAAATAATTTTAGGCTCCGTCGAGCTCTATTGTTTGCGTGCATGCTCCTTTTCTCGTTCTGAAGAGCTCCCTTTAGGGTTGGCTTTGCCTATTGGCATTCAGTGAGTTTGTCCGTCTTTTATTTTCCGCCATTTTTTATTTGACACCGGTCCTCCACAAGGGACACGTGGTCGACTTTCATATTATAAAATCAGAGAGACGCACTGGCCTTACCCATTTTCCCTATGGACTATCGTACGTGTGTGCTCTGGATTGTCATCCTTCAAAAATCCGGCGGCTTCATATCAAAACGTCCTATTTTCTTATTTTCCAACATACTTACATACTTTATATGTAAATAATTTTGTATTCAAATCCGGAAAACATATGAAACCTTTTGCAGTTATTACTTTCCATTTAAGAAATCCAATAATCGTTTCTTAATATAAATAAAATACATATAATTCCATATTCCTACTGTGTGTTTAGTTACTTTTTTATTTTTCGTAGGAAATTTAATTTTCTTTTTGATGTAAATCTAATTTTTTTTATAAAAGAGTGCTTCGAATTTCAGGTACTTAATGGCTAAATGAATTACATAAATAAAGCGATTCGAATTTCTCTTTTCATCGTAATACATATTATACAACGTTATTTTAATTTAAAATTTATCCTCATCTCTCAAAGAACAAATTACAATTCGAACCTCTATTTAACTTTTCAAGAAAAAAATATTAGTTAGCTGTTCTATACATTTTAATACAGTGTAACGAAATAAATTGCATATTGTCTCTGGTCTTCTCAAATTTATTATTTGAGAGTGACTCTTACAGGTATTAAAGAATATCTTCCAAGTTGCAAACACGATTGATGAACTCGAGAAAATGCCTGATGAATTCAGATAGATGTTTGTTGCCTTTGGCAAAAGATCTTCACAATTGGGTCAGGAAAACTTGTACCGTTTGAGAGTTATTGATTCGTGTATACGCGAACAATAAAAATGTTATACTTATGTATGTACTCTTTTTTAATTATTTTTTATTACTATTGTAGTTAAGTTTAAATTTACTTTACAACTACTTTTGAAAACTAACTGATAATAATTAAATTTGGAACGTACTGGAGATTTTTGATGAGATAAAACCTAAATTTTTCTATAATGAATGCTTCAATGAAAATAAGATTTTTTTTTTCGTAGTACATATTAGAAAGGTTTGGTTTATCTCACCAGAAAATTGCGGGAACAGCTGTGGAGACAGTTTCGATATTCGTATTTTAATTCGTATGGATTCCTTTTGTACTTTTGATTTATGATGACAAATTCCAGTGCCATTTTTCATGTTTCAGGCTAATTTTTCATATTTTATCCGCAAGTTTTTATGATCCTTGACGCAAAACGAATTTCGGTCGTTTCACTATGTACTATGAAATTCGATATCATTCGACCTATGTAACGTTTGTTTTTCGCGTTTGCCAAATTTAGAATTTTTGCTTTGCTGGACTACAGATATAGGTCGGACCTCCTGTCAATCTGAAATAGTACAGTCAGCTGATTATTTCAATACTTTTAGATATACTTTCTGCGAATTAATCTGGAATTATTTCTAATATTGAGCTGCACGCACATCGATAGGCGTTTCCTTCGATTAATCAACTTTGCTCGAGTGTAATCATAATAATAATTCCAATAATATCTTGTCGTAAAATTCTTATCTAAGAAGAAATAATGAAATTAGTTTCAGTAAAGATAGCAATAATGTAGCAAGCAACTTATTTTTATTGATGTTCGTATTCAATATAAGATATAAGATTATTTTGTATAAAAGCTTTCTCTAACACGTATCTCTTAGTCGTTCAATAGCATCCACATATCGACACGTATCGTGAATTAAAGTTACGAATTTTAAGATTCTCTCAAGGTGTCCACATTTTTATTGAACCTTATTCTTTTACACTGATTGAGGTGCAAAATCTCTGTAATTTTGTGAAAAATACCATTTTTTTGTGTAATCTTACATCCATATACCTCATAATAAACTTGCTCGTGAAAATTATTTTAGAATATCACAATATGATCATGTTCATATTATACATTTGTATATGCGAATGAATGTGGTCCATTATCAGGACCGATATGTATAGTATATATTTTGCTCCATATTGGACTTTTGCCATATTCACATGTACGATTCATTTATTTCTATTCGTGTGTTGCACTTCCACATTCCAAGATACAATATTCCAACTAATGTTAATCCATATGTAAAATTATTATGCTCTTGAAACCCATTATATTTTTGTAGACTGTCAGTATTCACTATTTACCCTTTTCTTTATTTAGGTAAATTGTATTATAATATTAAATGAAAAATTCTTTTTTAACATGAATTTCAGAAAACTATTTCAGACTTGTTATTCTAAACACGCTTAGTATTTTTTTATTTACACGAAATTGAAGTACTTTTGTACGTCGCATTTATGGACAGAGCCGTGTGTATATGTTTTATGTACATTTTGATTTATTTCCTCTTCGTTATTGCCAGGGGATTAGGTCTAGAAAGTTGGCTGGCTTAGAACTCGATGTTAATATATAATTGTAAATGATACGCTGTCTAAACTTGTGTATCATCTAATCATCACCGGGTATTCCCAGTGGATTTTGACTATTGTTGATTAATATATTACTCATCTGCTACACACACATCGTATACATTTTTTTTTAGATTGAATGAAAGGATCCTTGGGAACAATGAACCATTATATTCGTAATTTTTATTCGAAAGCTTTTCAGAAAAATAAAAACGGAAAAGGAAAGCTCAACGGTATAATTTTAATGCGGGAGTTACATAAATCACACGTCTTTCATGTCAAACATTCTTTTTATTTTATTTTCATTCTATCCACCTTCAATATTTATGGGGAAAAGTTTTAATCTCATTCTGATGTGTCTCTTAGATTTATAGGAAATCGATTAGAAGGAATTTTTTACACTTGAATTCTTAAATAGTTAAGTCATCTAACTTTTACCATACGAAACCGACGAAATTATCGCAAATCGATTTTAGTGTTCTGACAGGGCATGGCAATTTATTCGTGTCCGCATTTGTAGTCCAGAGTTCGAGATTTAGCTGGAAGATTAATGAGTTTTTGATGAAATATTATATTCTATATGTATATATACATATATACGTCCTTAATATCTCGACTATGATGATCCAAACTGTTAAATGCAAAATCGATAGTTTTGCATTTAACAGTTTTAGAGCTTTCACATATTATACATATGTATCGGACGAAATGTGTATGTAAGTTGACTAATTTAAATTTAATTACGGATTTTATGGATTATTAGGATTATGCTCCAGTTTCACATACGGAAGTAAATAAAGGGTATAAAAGGAGTTGTTCAAAAGGGATGGGCTGTGGAATATTAGCTGTTTAACAATTTCTCAAAGTTTCTGTGACAAATGTGACCCCCGGGGAAAAACTCATAAGCGAAGCGACATTCAAAAATGGAACATTTCGAATTTTAAACGAGTATGTCAATATTTCCTTAAGCCATAATGGTATTGTATAAATTCACCTGTGGATTTATTCGCTATTCTTAATATTAATATTAAATTATTACATTTTAAGATTTTATTTTTGTTGTTGAATTTGTTACTTATTTATTGTCAAAATTTATTATTTTCAAATTGAGCATATAAAAATATCAATCTGTAGACGAAAATCTAAAAAAACATGATAGTATGGTTCTACAATCGTTTGATATTTATTTATTTTAACCTCAATTGTTTTTACAACATGTTATTTTTTTATTGTCACCGATTTAGTTAAGTTTCATTGTTTTCATTGTCACCGATTTAAGTCGCAAACTCGCCAATATGAGTAATTTGTATGTATAATTATTTTAATACTTAATACTAAGTATTGCTTATGCCTCCATAATCCGTTTCGTTGCTTCAAAAAATAAATGTGTTTAATGATTAATTTATTTTTTTACTGAAGCTTTATTCAATTTTACCTAAATATATTTGTTTAATATGAGAGGTTCGATAAAATGACTCGATGTAATCAATTTTCCCTCTCACTTTACTATGAAATTACTAAAGCACATTGTGAGCTTTTTAGAATTAGCACACACGCAGCGTAGAGTAGGTACTCCTTTGTTATTGAATTGTAGAGAATTCTATTGTCGTTTATGTATACAGTAATTATCTGGAATATATTTTAGATAAACCAAACAATGGATCCTATGCCATTTGATACGTATGTTTCTATTATGCATACATGTACTGCACGATTTTCATTAAGAATGTGTTTGCGTATGTTGAAAAATAAAAATAGGATGGCCAAAAAAATGCTCACGAGAATTCATGTCATGCGTGACATCAAGCAAATGCGATTTCGTAGAGATCAAAGATTTTTCATCAAAGAAGTTTGCGCTTTCGTGTATTATATAATATTATATATTGTATTATATGTTCCGAATAAGTACCCGTATAGCGGATAATATTCGCATAAAAGTCGCAATATTTTCACTTTTGGTGCATAAATTTGTTAGTTTTCGTGTATTACACGTCGTGTTGAGAATTTTTCGTGGCGATTTACGAGTGGAAATTATTAAATGCTTACCGCGTACACTAGTAGTTAGGGTAAAGTTGGAAATCGTCGACCATTATGTTAATGGGGTGGAGATAAAATATGACGACAGCCCTAATTAGGAATTATCCATGTTAAAACCACGTAAATTTGTGTGCATGTGTATCTAGTATACACTGACGCCCAAATTAATTAAATTTCTCACATTCCGTATTAAATATATGTATAATTATGTACAAGGAGTGATGTCTTTTGAGATTTTTAATAGAGCTCTTATTCGATAGGTTTTAAATTTTTGAATTGATTTGATGGTTTTTGATCGGGTCTTTTAAATAATTTTTTTCTCACATACATATTTTCAATTTTCAAATTTCCTTTTGCTCTTCGTTCGCACACTCGGGAAATCGGAAAAAAGTCAAAAACTGTAGCTCATGTTTGTCCCGCTGGCGCGATGCAATATGAAAACATTTACCGACCATTTTTATTTATGAAAAAAGTTTGATTTATTCACAAGTAAGAGCTTATTTCATTTTAGAATTTTTTTTCCAAATATACATATGTATGTTCGCAAATGTGTTTTGAAAATGTCTTATTTACCTCACTGTATGCAGTATATTATATTATAAGTTGACGTTTTCATTTTATTTTTTTAGACGTATAATGTTGCTGAAAATATTTCTATGTACAATTTTCGAAAGTTTTTAAGCTTATAAATATGTATGTATATGCACATACATATGTATGCACGTGGGAAATGTTGATTCATGCAAATGTGAAAATCTGTTCTGAAATTCTCTCAGAACAAGTAATTAGTTTTCCAGTGCGTGGCTCGATGAATTTCACAAGGGAGCTTGTTGTTATTATTTTATCCATGCTTACTAGAATATGTATGTATGTATGTATGTATAGCGTATAAAATTAATATTATTTTTGTTAATATGCAAAACATATTTTATATTTTAAAATATAAATAGACAACATAACGGTTTTATTAAGTGTTTATCGAGAATTTTATTTTTACAAAATGATATGTTGAAATGAAAGTTGAGCAAATATGTACATACATATATTCCGAATATCCTTGAGTCAAGGTACCTGTTTATTGGTCCGATGCGTGTTGAAATTTTTTTTCTTGTTTCTGTTTTGATGTTTTCCTATTGCACTTTTTATATTGTTCGTAATACGTAATGTTCTATTTTGAACCACGCAACCTCTTTTCATCCGTGGATAAGACGATATGGTTTTATTTTTCTACCGACTCCTATGTAGTTGTAGGTTTTTTTTAATACATTTTAAATCTAAAGATGATAGCTCTGTAGGGTATACTAACCTGATTTTCGCGCTCGTTCAATTACCATGCATTTGCATATTTTAAGGAAACTTTCTGTTAAATTCCGTATTTTAATTTGAATTTGTGAGGTAAATTTAATTCTCATGAAAATTCCAGATCTTAATTAGTTATTAATAGGGCTGCAGTGTAAAAATGGTATAATCTTATATGGCATGAAAAATTGATTAAAACATATATGTATGTATTACGTTGGTCTCTTTTGATTGCGTTTGTCGATTGTAATCTTTAATTAGTTTCGTATTTATTATGTGTCTCGCGAAATTTATTAAAATGACTATACTAAGGATGTGTGCATGGTTTAGTGAAAATTTCACCCGCGGGATTTTAACATCTCTCGCGTGTTTGTACGCATTTAAACGTGCCCTTTTAACGAGTGCTCGAGCGCTTATAACGAAGGTATTTTTACGAGCGCTCAGTATCGTAGAAAATGTTAATTTTCTCACTCTGACAGGTGGAGCTTCGGGCATTATTAGCAAAAGCTCTCCTGGGTCCTGATTAACTTGTGAACGTCCGTTTCCTACAAATATCCTTTTTGGTCATTTTGTATTATATGTATGTATGTAGGTTTTGTTATTTTATTATTTGTATAATAGTTATATTATAGAAAATGTTCAGTTGAATTTCATAATTCTAGGTATTAGTTACTAAATTTTGCTTAGTGAATATCATTAATTACGTTTTAGCAATTGAACTTTATCCACACATTAATACATTAATTCTATGAAACTTTATAATCGTACTCATAAAGATAATAATTAGATAACATTGTATTTAAATGTTCTTACAATTATTTTTTCGGTGGAATGAATGACGATTTGACCAATTCAAAGGAAATGCTTTGAAATGATATCGATTAAAAAGATGCATAATAATTACAACTTTATAAAAAGTTTTGTTTTCTTTCAAAAAAATGTGTGAAAATGGAAAAAAAATCCATATATATATATATATGTATTAGTATACATATAAGTACTCAGTAAATTATTCATTTATATGTACATTCGTGTGATACTTATTTAAGATCAAAGTGGGAAGGAAAGTGCTCTCTATTTGTTTAAGTTGTGGACTTCACACTTCTCCATACATTAAATTATGTACTTAATCCTTAACAATTACCCGCAATTTTACTGCATGAGACTTCATGACGAGAGGAATTCCCCTATTTCCCAACTAAATACGATGTTGTGTGACAGGGTGTCGTTGCAAACTTGAAATATCTCGACTAAACGAGTAATAAAGTTTTGTTAAGATTAATATTATTTATTACGGTGAACGCGCTCTTTAATTAAAACATTATCTTCTAATATATAATTTGGAAAGAGACTTTGTATGTATCCTTGGTTCGTTCGTTCGTCGTCCGTAGATCGGTGACGTCATCGAACACGTGGTTCGATTTTTTTTTTTCGATTCATAGGCGCCGATTCGATTTTTTTCGATTCAATGGATTCACCCCCGCGGAGGCGCAGCCGTATGGGGCCCCGAAGGGGGCCCAGGGGGGCGCAGCCTTATGGGGCGCAGCCGTTATCGAAAAAATGATTCGTTTTATTTTTTTTTCGATTCATAGGCGCTGATTTAATTTTTTGCGATTAAATGTGTTCACCCCCGTGGGGGCGCAAGGGGTGTAGTCCCATGGGACGCCGCCAGGGACACAGCCCCATAGGGCCCCGAGGGGGGCGCAGCCGTCATCGAGCAAATGATTCGATTTATTTTTTTTTCGATTCATAGGCGCCGATTTGATTTTTTTCGATCCAATGGATTCACCCCCGTGGGGGCGCAGCTGCATGGGGCCCAGGGGGGCGCAGCCTCATGGGGCGCAGCCGTCATCGAGCAAATGATTCGATTTATTTTTTTTCGCTTCATAGGCGCCGATTCAACTTATTTTTTAAAGGCCAAAGGCTCAGGGTGGCGCCGAGGACGAAGCCCTAGAAGGCAAAGGCTCAGCGGGCGCGGAGGGTGAAGCCCTAGAAGGCAAAGGCTCAGGGAGCGTCGTGGGCGAAGCCCTAGAAGGATTTTTTTTTTTTAATTTTTAAAATTTTTTTTTTTAATAAAATGTTTACTATGAGATTATTCATGTTTAAGCGGTTTATATTATAAATACTGAGCGAAGCCAGGTAATACAGCTAGTGTTATATATAGTTTTAAATACGATTATATTGGACTACAAATTGTTTATCCTGCCAACGTATGTACGTAGATTACGACTTTCATTTTAGTTGAGTGAACGTTGTCTGCATTTATTGCATGTCGTATTTCTTCTTAATTTCTTTCATCAATCACAAGAGTCTTCTCGGTTTTTGTGGGAAAATACTGAACGTATATTCTAAAATCAATATATTATACAAAGAAAACTAAATATATTATGAATCGAAATATCAGGTATATTATGAATCGAAAATTTTCATGGCTGTTTTGTATACTCGTACATCTGTTTTAAAATATAAATGTTGACTTTCAGGCGTATTAATTATTTAATTACTGAGCGTATGTACGCCATTTTGCGCGCTCTTTTGATTTTTTTGGTTTATATATTTTTCCAGCCTTCAAATTTTCACCAGTGAAAATTATAAAGCTCGTCCAAGCGTGGCATTATCTCTAATTCGTCCCGAAAATTGTTCCGCTTTTCCTATTCCCACGATGATTTTTAATTATATTCACACCGAACTGGTATTTCAATTTCCTGGTGCGTTAAAACAATTTTAACTTCTTATCGTTTTACATTTACATATATAAAGGTTTTGCAAAAGTTAAAAACAAACGTTTGTATTTTCTCCTTATTTTTTGTTGTCTAATGCATTTCTGTACGTATACTTATATTTACTTACATAGTTGTAATATTTACTTACCTCAAACAATAACATTATTTTTTAAAGTAAACATTACTCGAATGTCGTGAACTCATTTTATTACTTAAGAATACTACCCAGCTTTATGCACATTCGTATGTGTACGAAAGGGCTTTTCCAAAGATGCTTAAGTACACTTGTAAAATATGTCGTTCGTTCTTCTGCGTAGTAAAAGCTTGAGAGCCTAACTTTTTATCATTTTCGCGCTTATGTAGTTTATCCTCTACGGCGAATTTTTGGTGTAAATTTTTGACAGTCAAGACTTTTCAAACGCTAACTGCTTTGCGATACTGCAAGGAGCTTTTATGTATGAAAACTTCTTTAATCCTGAATGAGATCTTTGGCTCTTCATTCGAGAAAAATATTCAACACCTGGCACGCTTTAATTAAGGTCTAAAGAAATATTTAATATTTTCCAGAAGACCTTTTTTAAAAATTTTAAATGTTAATTCCCAATGCTTTGTATTTTATGAGCATTTTGTTTATCGTTTTCAAATTAATTGAGCGAACGTTATTGACTTTTTAATTTGACTTCCGTATTTGCTAAGCATTAAATATTTCCGGTGTAAATTCAATCATTTTTATATATTATTCGGTCTTTTTTTATTCACTTGGGTGAACATTTTTTTTTGTATATGATATAAGAAAATAAGAACCCGGTCAAACAAAGGGGTCGTTGAATGCGTTTCCCTACCGATTTTATTACGACATCTCGTTACGCAATATTTTTCATCGACAAAAGAAGGCCTTCGTTGGTTTTTCGTATGTTTTGAAAAAAAATTGGGAAATGATGAAACGAAATACATATATGTATAGTACATAAATGTCTATGAGCGTATAAGTGTGTATGTATGTATGTGCACATTTTCGGTACCAAAGTGTATGCGGTGAGTTTTCCGGAACTTGTGCTAGCTTTCGGCCATTTTCCCCGGATAAAAGCAATGACCACACAAGCTTAATATTGACTTCGGCAAGCGCTTTTACTACAATTCAGTCCTCTCTCAACTGAAGTTTGTCAGTACTTGGGAGACCAAGTTTAGTAATTTTGTGGTAGAATTAATAAAAGAAATCAAATACACGTGTTACATCCAAATATATATATATATATATATATATATATATATATATATATATATATATATATATATATATATATATATATATATATTTATATCGTCGTAAAAATGTAATGTCGAATTAAAATATCCGTTATTTGTGTTTGGATTACAATACAATCAACGAACCATTCGTATAAATGCGAGTTAATAAATTTTCCACGGAATCTTACTTGATTATTTGCTTTGTGTATGTATGATTTAATTTACTTTGACGGCTTTGTCATTATGCCGTACCTACTACGGGAAAATGTTTTCATCAAAGCTTGTGGTTTATCTGTAAACACAATCAATTTTAATTAATTTTTCGTAAAAACATGTAACGTGATTTGTATGATATTTTTTTCAATTTATGTTATTGCCTTCAATATTTGTACTTATAATTTGAATATATTTCATTATACTTATTCATATGTAGGTATAACAGCTATTATTAATTTATGTCATTTGTGATTATTATTCGTATTACGCAAAGTATGTGTACATGTATTTCAATTGAATATTTTAAATCACAATCGATTGAATTTCCTTCTTTAGAACTTTTGAAGATAACCGAATTTGGATGCCGTTAATCTTGATTTATTTTCAATTCTCTTTGCTTGAGTTTGTCTCGTTTGGTGCGAGTGAAAACTGAGAATTCTCGATTCGATTCCCACATAAAGTAAGAACACTATTTCCTTTAAACTCGCCGTTCTTTATTTTTTTTGTCATTTGTTACTTAACTTTTCTCGATCTTTGTTTGACGTACGAGACGTAAGAGAAATTCATTTAAAATATTAAATACTGTTCGACTCCTTAACTTACTGGCACAATACTTGGACCTATTCGATGCCAGTTATGTTGAGTTGGTGGAACACATCCTAAATAGCACGATATAAATTTTTCAATCTTATTTCTTTGTTTTTATTTTGTGTACATATTTTTTACTTGATTTTTATTATTTTTTTATGATGTTTTTTTTTTATTTATGATTTTTATTATTTTCTTATGTTTTTTTTTTTATTTATGATTTTTATTATTTTTTTTATGATGTTTTTTTTGTAATTTTTATGATTTTTATTATTTGTATTAAAATCACATTGACGCTTTGGGGCAACCTGTCAAGTCTCTGTGGTATTGATTTTTTAAAATAAAATAAAATAAATAAAATAAAATTACTTTGATTTAATCGAGTACTTATGTACATTACGTATTTCGTTAAAAGCGATTACTACGACAAAAGTGCAACTCATTTAACCATTCCTTTCAAAGCTCTTTCGTTTACGCGAGCTTGTAAGCTTGTTTTTCTCTTTTTTTATTTTTTCTTGAAAAAACCGGGAAACGAACCGTGGTTGCCGATGGACTCGTTCACCGGAGTTTTATCATCAATCTTTCAGACCGACAGAGTCAACAAGGATCCTAATTAACTATTGCTTAATAAAGATTCTGATCCTTGATGAATTGTCTCCGGAGATACTTTACTCACCTTTCCGGAACAAGGGTCTTAATAGAACTTTTATTTTTTCTTGTTACTTGAAATTTTCCTTACGGAGACATTTTTTATTTTGTATACAAAGTTTTACATTGTACTGATCTGTATAAATTCAACATTGAAATAGCTTTCCTAGAATAAATACATAAATATATAAATTAATTTTATTATATGCTTTAACTAAATCGGCCAAATACATAATTTATATTGTAATTTTGAAATTCATATTATTAAATTAGACCGAATACTTGGCAACTCAAAATTAAAACGCTTAGCTCGAAATTAAAATAATTTTTGTTTTATCATTCAAATTGGAGTAAGGCAATATTTTCACAAACATAAGAAAATATTCATATATTTAAATTACTTTTGTAAACGCTTTTTTATTTCGGGACTGAGAAAATTTTCATCATTCGCTTATCATAATATTATTTATGAGTCCATTTATGACTCCTTGTTTCCACTGTAATTGCGCCAACTTGTCTTTTGTTAAAACGTCGCCATTTGTTAATCACATCTGTTGCCTCACGAACGTACTTTGCGAAATATAGTACAATATAATAATTTCGTCATTATAAATTTTACAATATGTATATGTATGTATGTATGTATATACGATTGCGATTTTCTATAAAATTTTCACGTTCCACAATCAAACCGTACGAGTATTTCATCGTCATTTGCCGTAATCGTGCAATTTGTGGCGGCAAAAGCCTCTTTTTGGTTGTCTGTATTTTTCGATCCTTGTACGAACCATAGGGTACTTTCTTCAGTCAGGGTGGCCCACTTTGTTTTGATTAAAACGCAATTATCTCGGTACGTGTACGGGATGGACGACCCCTTCGTACGCCGTTCGCATAATTCGGCCATAAATCAGGTGACTCCTTTTGGTCACGGATTGGCCGAATTTGCGACCAGTTACGGCCGTCCTAGCAACTCCATTACAAACGCACTTTGATCCGTTCGGCTCCATTAAAATCCCGTAGAATTAATGTTCGGTAATGAATTTTGCTTTTCAGTGAAAGTATGGAGGGTTGTGAAAGTGATTCACGAGGTTCTATGCATGGTATTCGATTAACTAACGAGGGCTTATTTAATTTTGTTGAAGGCTTATTTGTAGGAACGGAAGGGCCGTTTGGATATGATAAATTGATGTGAATAATACATTTAGAAGGTAAATACAATCAGATTTTCATACGATTTACCTCTTTTGATGACATACTGAATTGGTATTGGATTTGCCCTAAATTCAATTGAGTTTACAGACTTTTCGAAATAATTTCAATTTATTGTTATTTTTACATCACAACTTCAAATGTGTGGATGAAACCATTTTATTTTTTAATCAATCGAGAGATTTTTATTTCTTTTGCTATATTTATATACATATGTATGTATTGCCAGAGTATTTTCATAACAAAGCCCTTCAATTTTAGGCTCCGTGTTTTTCATAAACCCGTCTATGAACTTAGTTGGGATGATCGAATACCAAATTTAATGATCCTTAGTTAAAAACTGATAAAACACAGAAATTCATTTTTATTACTAACATACATATATAACATACATATACATATATGCTACATATATACATATGTACATATTTATATACATATGTACCTACATATATACATACATATGTACATATTTATATACATATGTACCTACATATATACATATGTACCTACATATATATATGTACATACTTATTATTTTATCGCAAAGCTTCACTTACGTTGGGATAAAATCGGGGAGATTTCCACGGCACGCTACTGATACATATGTACATACATATTTATTTTATTTATTTATTTTATTAATTGAAAAATCAACAGACAGGATGTACAGAGATAGGTATAAAAAACACAAAAAATAAATAAATAATATATGTAACACCCGAGTCCAATAATAGATTTTTACAAAAATGAAAAAGATAAATATAAGGAAAACAAATTAAAAAGTAAAGAATAAAGGCATGACAAAATATGTAGTACATTGCATAATTAAACTATAGTATTAAAATAATTGGAAAAGGTTATAAGATAGAATATAAGAAGAAATTGAAATTTACAAATATAAAAAACAAATGAAAAAGGTAAATACAAAATAAACAAATGAAATGGAAAGGAATGAAAGCTATAATATGATTAAATAGCACATTACATAACTAAACTAAAGTATAAAAATAATGGAAATATTGGAAAAATAGAATAGAAGAAAAAATGAATCAATCGGTCAAGATTCTCTTGATGTTAGACCTGAATTGATGTAGGGAAATACCAAACAGATCAACCTCATTCAGCTCTCCGTTAAACATACGATAAACGCGCTGCAGATAAAAATATTTTTGGGAATTAGTATTGAAAGGATCAAGTGAAAAGAGTGCAACGCGTCTAGGGTATCGAACTGGGATTCTGAAATTAACCTTATTCAGTAAATCAGAACAATCAAGGAAACCATTTATGAGCTTAAAGAAGAATATAGCATCAGAATGTCGTCGCCTGACAGAAAGATTGTTAAAAGAAAGGATTTTTAAAATGTCGGAAACAGTAGAATGGGTATAGGTAGGAAAAAGGTAGCGTAAGGATTTAATAAATTTAAGTTGAACTTTCTCAATACAATTAATATGGGATAAATAAAAAGGTGACCAGATAATTGAGGCAAATTCAAGGTGAGACCTTACAAAGGAAAAATAAAGTAATTTTAGTACGTAAGGATCATTAAAGGGTTTTGTTGAGCGGAGTAGGAATCCAAGAGATTTAAATGCTTTGTTGGTAATAAAAGAAATATGTTCAGAGAAATCTAGTTTATCATTGAGTATTACACCAAGATCCTTAATAGAAGATGACGTGTTAAGGATTGAATGATTTAATTGATATTGATTAGTAATAATTGACTTATTTCTAGTGAAATTTAAAATAGAGCATTTTTCTAGATTAATAAAAAGATCATTATTTAAACAATATATAGAGAATCTATCTAGATCTTCTTGTATCTTATGACAATCGTCTATGGTGTATATAGGTTTGTAAATTTTTAAATCATCAGCGTAAAGAAGTATAAAGGAATGTTTGAAGATGTATGAGATATCATTAATATAGAGTAAAAAGAATAAGGGACCTAAATGCGACCCTTGTGGGACACCGGAAGGAATATGTCTAAGTGATGATCTAAAACCATTGAGAATTATGATTTGGTGACGATTTAGTATATACGAAGAGATCCAACGAAATAAATTTCCTCGGATTCCGAGGGACCAAAGTTTATTGAGTAAAAGGTTGTGATTGATTTTATCAAAAGCTTTAGAGAAATCCGTATAAACGACGTCTATTTGGATTCGTTTGTCCATATAAGATGTGAGAGTACTAGTGAAATTAAGCAGGTTAGTCTCTACCGATCTCCCCTTAAAAAAACCATGTTGTTCAGGTATAATGTAGTTTTTGAAATTGGAGAAAAGGAAATTATAGATAATTTTTTCAAAGATTTTACTAATGACAGATAGTTTAGATATAGGACGGTAATTCTCAATAAGATTCTTATCACCTTTTTTAAAAATAGGGGTGATGTAAGATAATTTCCAATAGTCAGGAAATTTACCGTTCGACATAGAAAGATTGAAAAGGATTGTTATGGGAAGAGATAATGGGACAGCACATTTAACAAGGAAAAAAGAAGGCAAACCATCACAACCCGCACCAAGATTAACATTGAGAGAGTTGATGTGACTGAGTATGTATGTATGTACATATGTATGTATATATTTGTGCATAAATACTGAAGATGATAATATAAGAAAATTTAGAGTATATTTTATTGGCGAAACAAAATTTATTATGTTTGTGTAATCTAATTTACAAGACTACACTTTTTTATGTTCGTATTTGACTCAACTATGCAAAATACGAGGCTGCATATATTTAGCTGTCTTTAAATTCTAAATTACATAGTATATATTATATATTATTAAGATTTTTTAAATAATATATTAAAAAAACCTCTTCGAAGAAGTATGTGAAAATATGACTTACGTTTGTATATAAATGGTACTATCTTTGTCTCTTTACATTGACTTAATACAATATCGATATTGATCGTATGTTGAAATAATGGCAGGAACATTTATTTTGACTTTATCTACTCGTACATCGTTTTGTGCTAAATCGAGCGACTTATGAAAATACGGCTCCAATTTCAAATGCTTTAAAAAGTCTGAACATTCCTTTATTCTTCGGAGAATAAGTGCCCAATTTACACAGACGATCGATCGAAGCGAGCAGATTTTCAGACTTCACTATATGTACATACATATGCATATGTCTATTTGTGAGGATATACGAGAAGGTTCTACATATGTAGTCGCATTTGGGACTCTCACACAAGTCAAATTTAAGGGTCACAGATAATACGATAATTGCTCTCATTTAAAGTACGACCGAACCAGCGCAGTTGTACGGGACGTAGCGGCATGGTCGAGAGGTCGCGTTGTTAAAGGGTTAAGTTGGGGGTTTATTCGTTGAAAACGGGTCACAGTCGAAATGGAAGTGGGCGTTAAGCCCACAACGGGCTTTCAAGGTGAACTTTTAAGCTTGAATTTATATGTTTTTCTCGCTTTGACATTAAACCCCCAATATGACGTCACTGGAATTGCGGCGGCATCAACGTTTGATACAATGAGTGACATGAGATTTAATTTTTTTCTAATAGAATACATATACTAGAGACTTGATTTATATGTATTTCTTCTCTCTACAATGGTTTACTATACATACATATGTATGTATGTACATATTTTATATTTTTCATTTAACTACAATTCATTAAAAACTGTTTATTATTAATATGTAGATAAAAGGGGTTGAAATTGAACTGATAAATTTAGTATTAAATTAGCAATTTATACTTTTTTGTTTGGTTTCATTTTTATTGTTATGTTAATATTCAAATAATTTGTAAATATGTAAATAATTTGGATTAAACGATATTCTACATAGTTTTGATGTATTCTCGCTGATTTGAATTGATAAACTGATAGATTTTAAAAGTTCATTTAAAAAAAGGATTACTTGCTTGCTGTATTTACATACATAACTGTCAAGTGCAAGTGAGATTTAATTTTGTTTCTAACCGGTTTTAATCCGTCATCGGTTTATTCAGTTTTAATCCAATTCGAAGTATGGTATTAAATCATCCATTATCGTACGTCGGATTAACCACTCAATAGTATACAGTTTTTATGGCATTTTTAATTAAATCTATACGACATTTTATACAAATTACAGTTCTTTCAAATTCCTTCTCTCTGGAAAATACATACAGTAGCTATTCCAAGTACATATGTATATTAAGTATGTCATTACTAAACGAATCAGTAGAAAAGTGAATTTTTCCATTACGAAAAGCTCCGATGATGATGCTTTCCCGTGACTGTACGACTTCATACACTATTAATTTGGCAATTTCCTTCACAACATTTAGTATTATAATGACGATACCCGGCGGTACCCGAATGTCATTAGGTCGTAAGTGCTTCGAGCGAATCCCAAACATTATCTTTATGATTATATAAATATTGGCATATACATACATATGTACGTATCCGATAAATGTTGATAAAAGTTTTAAAAACTTCGACTCGTTGCGAAAAGATCGCATACGTTGCTATTTTCAATTCGAAGAAATGTGCTTTATTAAAATATATTCCTAAGAATTCAACTATGTAGTGTAGTTCCTTCGGGAACACCTCTTCGCTCTATTTCGTTGACACTAGCGAGATTAAAATTCCCGACGGTAGTCAATCTTGCACGTCGTCTTTTATAAACTGGTAATATAATATGAATCGGTATACATACAATCTTGCACGTCGTCTTTTATAAACTGGTAATATAATATGAATCGGTATACATACATATGTATATGAAAGTTTTCAATACGGTCTGTGCAGTAATGAAAACAAAAAAAATCGCTTGGGGAGAAATTCTATTATGAACCAAGTTTTAGTTGTGTTTATGAGAAAACTTTGTCTTTATGTTTAAACATGTGTATACACATAAATATACGCATTATACATACATATAATACATAGTTCGCTCTAGGGTTGTAGTACTTTTTAAATACGGCACAATATATTATATGTATCTACGTATATTATAGAAAAAGTTTTTGTACGGGAGAGTAACTGCATCTACCTACGCATAAAATTCCCATCATCATTCAGTGTCACTTTTTATGATGATTGAAAAATGGATGTCTATGATGAATATATAATTTTTTTGATAACATACATACATATAAAGTTTACCGATATTTACATATATTTAGATAGCACTACGTGTGCTATACTTCATTTTAGCAGCAATTCCAAATGTTTGTAGAGCCAACACTAAAATCTGAAATTTGTTAATTTGATGAAATTTTAATTATATTTCGTACTTATTTAATTTTCTCTTTTACTTGTTTCTCTTATAACGGCATTATGTATGTATTATATGGTAGGATATCTCATCTAAAATTACCTCACGCTGTTACTGTTAAATATTAATGCATTAATGAAAATTATGTTCACCGGTTTAAAGTGTGTAGTAATCCCAAGCGGGTAAGTACTGTTTCAACAATATTTCGAATCAACTGTCAGGTGTACATATATGCACATATTATGTACATATAAATATATTGTGATTATTTAGATAAATGTTTTAGAAGCAATATTTGTTTCTTCGTGATCGTTTTGAGAAGCTTTTGTCGGCGTTTTTAAATACGAACTGTATAAATATTTTTATTGGGTGCGAGCTTCTCTCGTGGCTGATAAGCTCGTCCATTTTCACGCCCGAAGGATGAATCATGCATGAGGGTCCAAAATCGAATTTCGTCATGCGAAATCGCGACTCAGCGAGAATTTAAATGTAAATCCTCGACAGTCAGATTTAATCGGTGAAAAGTGCCCGACCGATAATTCAATCGGACCGTGTGGCCTAATAAATCCTATCCTGGTTGCAAACAAAGCGCCCTTATTTAATTTTTATTGTCCAATTCACCCTCTCCCCCGATTTTTTCTCTCTTTCTCTCTCTGTATTCGATATGTGACTGACGCCTGAACAAATTTATCGCGTTCAGGGATTGCCGACCGGTGGCAGACGTTTGTAACGATCGAATTGCCACGTCCGGCGATACAATTTGTATTCAATTGGTTCTGATATGTCGCACACACACACATCCATACATGCTTACAAAGCAGTTTTTTGTTAGGATTTTTATAAATTTATTTATTTTTTCATTTCATTTCATTGTTTCCATATATGTATATGTTACAGTTGAAGTGTATTTTTTCGTCGTAATATATTTTGACTAGTTGGAATATATTCCATCTAACCTGGTACCAATTACCGTTATATTGAATAATTATACCGTTGAAGTGTATTTTCAGTATTCAGAAATATATTTTGACTGGTTGGAATATAATCCGTCTAACCCATGTGAGTTGAATTATTTCCAATACAATACAACCGGAAAGAAAATTATGTCGAAATTAATTATTTCACGAATTAAATATATTAGTATGGAAATGAAAATATTCTATTCGTATCTGTGTATATGTTACAGTTGAAGTGTATCTTCCAGTTGTAATATATATACTATTTGGAATATATTCCATCTTACTTGGTACCAACTACCGTTATGGTTAAAGTGTATATTCCGCCTGACCCACGATTCATAGTGCGAATTACATTCCAACTGGTCAAATATATTACAACTGAAAATACAGTTCAACTATAATTTGGTACTAGGTAAGACGGAGAGGTTAAGTTTTCGTGAAAACGTTACTCGACTAGTAAATTGAGTTAGAAAGTCACATTTTTGTTTTGAACACATTCTTAGAGCTATCATAATACGATACTCATTACCGTAATTCGTAATACAAATATTAACGCATTATTGAATTCTAAATCATTTTCTCCACGATTTGTTAGATATGGTATTTATGAATCTCCTTCATTTTTTACGCGATCTGGTGTAACTCAGGGGTCCACTTTAGGCCCTTTACTATTTACAATAGTCATTAATAGCCTCCCTAAAGTACTACGCAATGCTTCATGTCTCTTGTTTGCTGACGACGTTAAACTATTCTTTGCTGTTAAGGATGAGAGGCAAGCCTCTCTCCTTCAAGCTGATATTAACGCTGTTTTAGAGTTCAGTTCCAGTTTAGGGCTTGAACTGAATACTAGTAAATGTGCCATTATGAGTTATGGACGTGCGAATTCGCTCTATTGTCACGGATATTCCATTGGATCCGTATTGTTGAAGCGCGTGGAATCAATGGTCGACTTGGGTATCACTTTTGATCCTCAATTCACCTTTCACAACCACATCAAGACAATCGCTGACGTTTCCTTTCGTCGACTTGGATTTGTCTTGAGATATGCTAGATTATTCTCCAACCCCTTGTATTTTTGCTTGCTTTTCAACTCGCTTGTTAGAAGTAAGCTAGAGTATAATGCAATTGTGTGGAATCCGCATGAAGCAAACTACTCTCTTATTATAGAAAAAGTGCAAAAAGCATTTCTTCGTTTTCTTTATAAGAAAACGAAGCCTTTTGGGCATGCTTGGGTATAATTCCCTTGAACTTCGGAGAAACTTCTCGTTAATTCGTTTTGTTCTCCAGCTATTGCGTGGTAATACGTCATGCCCGTTGTTGCTGGAACAGTTGGGACTTTATGTCCCTAATAATTATGTGCGTGGTAGACATCATCATTTGATGGTTGTACCTGCTGCTCGCACAGTTCTTTTTCGAATGGCTCCTATTCCAAGAGCTATTCGACTTCTCAATGAAATCGTTGCTGCTGTCCCTGAATGTGATATTTTCCACCTTGGGGAGCGTAGATTGTCGGATATTATCTTAACATATTTATCTGGTAACCTGCGCTCATCATTACTTTTTTAATTTGAATGTGATGAATGAGTGGAATCTTAATCTACTCTCTTCCATTTGGGCCTCGCTGTGATTTTATTTTTTATTCATATTTTGTTTTATTTTATTTTACTTTTTCTTTCTCCTTTGTACATTTTTATATACTATTTTAATTTTGCTCAGTGTAAACAAAGAATGGGATTTATGGATTTAATTTTTAATTTTTACACTTTTGTTATTTTTTTTTCTCTCTGAATGATGTATTATTTTCCTTTTGTTACTTTTTTTTTATTATTTTATTTTACCATGTTTTCTGCTTTTGCTTTTTTCCTTTATTTACAGTTTACTTGTTTTTATATCATGTTTTTATATTTTTTTCAAATGTAGGCCATTGTGGCGCATTAGGTTCTTCCTGTAATGCCACAATGGTCCAAAACTATTAAATAAATAAATTACTAAACGAAATAACTCAACTGTTATGTTGCAACTGGCGCACATTGTTGAAAGTATATTTGCGCTTGTATATATATAATTTAATAGTTTAATTGAATTCGAACATGATGAATCTAACACGCCAGTTAGAATAAATTACAACTAAAAACGCACTGCAACTTTAAGAGTAACATATGTATATAATTATTTTGATTAAAAGTATGATGATATTATTGGTGATTTTAATATTTTACGTTTTGAATTGTTCAATGGCGATCATTTAGTTTACTTTACGTGTACTTTGAACCGGTCGTTTGTCGTGCGACGCGTTTCTCGTTATTAATGCATTATTTTGGCATGAATGTAACTGTTGAAATTTTTATCGTGTTAGTGTGTGTCGCCAAATCACGCTTGAAGTTTAATTTTGACAAAATTTTAAAGTAAAGCGACCATGTTAGCCATAACACCGTGAATTGTTAACGAAGACCCTAATCTAATTTTCAATAACCGAAAACTACAACGTTTTCTATGCGGTGTTTGACGAGCTAAATCGAACTTTCCCAGCGGAAGTTTAGTCAGGTGTTCCCGGGCTTTTAGTCGAGATGCGTTAATTAGAGATGTCTGAATATATTCCGGATGGGTTCATGCGTACTGGCTCTTATATGATGTGCCAAGACATATGGAGCCTTGGGGAAATTTGCTTTGGTATGAATTTCAAATTCGCGTGTATTTTATACGCGTAAGAGAAAAATAGCCGCTCGTATAATGATGTAGAAAAACCTCGACCCAATGAAGGGTTTAGTTAATATTAGGAAAAAATGTATTTGATACAAGGGTTTAATATTAATTAGTATTGAATTATAAAACGATTTAAGTTTTAGTCACCTATTGTGATCGATAGATTTTTTTCAATCGAACATTTACACTCGCCTTTACAGATCAGTCCAAAACGACTAGTGTACTATTACATATATTATCATATATTATTTTTTGTTTACTATTTTTCAATACTTTTTTTTTTTATTATCTATATATTATTTATATGGGCGTTGGGGATTGCACTATTCTCCTCATCGTCTGGAATAAAAGCTATTATTATTATTATTATTATTATTATTATTATTATTATACGGTCAATATAATCAATACAAGCATTTTATACAATGTGAATTCATACAAACATCATCCACAGTGACATGTGTGGAGATATTTTTGAAGCATTTTATTATACAAATTGGCGAACCTCAAGACGCTGAATAACTTGAGAATTGCAAATAGATTGGAAAGGAGATTTTATTTTAGAAAGGAGGCAATTTTACAGGAACCGTTTCAATGACAATCAGAAAGATTGGCAAGCTATGATCGACCTGAAGTCACAAACCAAGGTCTGGCCAGCAGCTACCAGCGGGAATCGAATCGTGATAATTCAATTAATTGAAGCATAATGTCCTAACCACTAATCCAAGCTGCTGGTTTTTTATGATTTTATTTAATGGTTTCGATTTTTATTACTGGTGCGATTTCAACAATTTTTTATTAGTATGAATATTGAACGACGAAAAAATGGTTATCTTTTAAATCAAACAACTTTTAAATGTTATATTACACTAGTGAATAGCCCGATGAAACATCATCGCATGGGTATAAAATTATTATATATAAAACTAAAAAAAAAATCTGGAACCGGAACCGTTATTTTCGTAGACTCTCATAGATAGTTTTCAATTTTTTATTTGTAATAATTTTCAATTCTTAAAAATACGCAGACTCCCATAGAGAGTTTTCAATTATTTATTTAAAGACTTCCTATTTTTCCTATTATTATTAGCTATCGCCCCGAGGCTACTGGAAATCGAAATCGATCACTCGATCCTTGACAGCCGACAACTGCCGACCACTCCCTACAACTACCGAAGATTCGACTTTACTCGGTTTTGATTGGTTCTGTACGATTATTGAATATTAAAGTTATTTAGAGCACTCTTTGTATCCGTACCATGGTGTAGTGGTCAGCGTATGGGTATGGCGCGAAAGGGTAGGTTCGACTCGGCGTCCTGGAATTAAATTTATTTTTCAAATATCGTTAAAATATAAACTAATTTCAATTAAAAACATATATTTAATTGTTTTATATGAAAAAAAAATGGTTCAAAACCTCGCTAAATAAAATTATTATAATTACGTATTTTTATATGGCAAGAAGGAATATTTCAATTAATGTTTAAAAAAAAAGGCGAAATGAAGAATTGGATTTGGCGTGTTGTTCGTGACCATTAGCTCCGCTTAGACCTATATGAGGCTATTTTGAGATGACTGGTTCGAGTCGCGGCAAAGTCGTCTCGACGAAAAATTAATTTATCGATTTTTATCGATTCATTCATTATGTTCGGCGAGCGTTAGGACACACACACACACACAGATTACCGTCTTTATATATATGATATATTCAAAAATTATTTCCAAATGAATCAAAAATCTATAATTTAAAAAATTGTAGAAGCCTTCCCGTATTTTTGTATTAAAGATACAACTGAATGTCATCTCTTTGGATTTATATTTAATTGCTCCAACGAAATTAGCATCATGCCAATTTTTATTCCATCCCTTCTTTCTTATTTAGAACCGAAAATTGTTGAAAGCTATATCAGGTCCAAAAATATATGTAGACATTTAGAACGGTGTATTATTTAAATTTTAGTGTCATACATATTTTTACCATTCGCTATCACGTAGTTTGGTGTATCAGCTGTAAATCCAGCTTAAGCAGATATAAAAATGAATAAAATATTTGACATCTTAAAACGTTTTACCGAGTAGATTTAGTGGTTTTCCATCGTATTACGTATTATATCTTACAATACGTTTTTAGATTTAGTGCTACGACTGAGCTATAAACAAAGAAACTTCGGGGTAGTTACAGTATTTTTCAATCGTAGTATTTGTGAAAAAGCGCTTCAATCAAGTTGGCTACATATATTGTGGATAAGATGGTTTTAATCCACGTGTTTTGCTAAAATTTTTAATAAGATTCCATTCCGTTAATTGCAATTTAAGAGTGGTGGTTTTCCGGAAGATTTACGAGCCTAAATTGGAAGTCAATGAGCGGAATTCCACAATAGTGAGAGCCAAAAATGTTGGAGACATATCTCGGTTGTGGAGAAACCTTCGTCAAATTGTCGATCGATAACAACTCGCCCCTGACATATGTATTATATGTAGGTATACGGGCGAGTTTAGTCAAAACCGCGTTTTAACGTGTCATTGTGTTTGGCATAGTCGCTTCTATCCCTCGAATAATTTACGAGAACACGGAATGGGGTTTTTTCACTATCGCATTAATTACTACGCAAGAACGAGCCTGTTCTTGAGGTTTTCGGTCCATTCGTGGGAGCGAACATTGCGAGCTCGCAGGGGGTTAATTGATTCGGTCGAACAACACGCCGTTAATTTTGCCTTTATTTCGTTTTAATTTTACGAGGTGTTTTCTGGAAATTTACGACCAGATTAATAGTAATAATCTTAATTACTCAGTTCAACCATATTATTAATACTATTAACACCCAAAGACTGCTATATTTAAATTAGGATATATTGTTTTATAATCCCTTTGTTTGATTAACTTGAAACTCGGGTATATTTTCATAGCAAATTGAATTCGGATCTCGAGTCATTTGATCGGCATATCGGATCATTTCGTTGATTGAAAAATAAATATCAATTTTTTTATACCTATATATGCACATATGTACATATGTATATAATATTATTCGGCTTTGTAACGGGGTGTTTCGTTTCGCGTTACAATATTTCATTTCATTATTTGATCAAACTGTAAATTGGATACAGGTTGGATGATAGTGATGGTCGAAAGCGTACGCGCTCCATTGATCATTTGAATAAACCAATTTGAATAATATGTTCGGTCATATAGATTCGTATTAATCTCGTAAATATGAATAAAACAAGAGGGTCGGATATCCGATTTTTTTTTCAGGTGAAAGGCGCTACAGTTATGTATAAGAGTGAATGTATGTATTATATTTGTGTCGAACGAAGGTGTAGAGATATGGAAAGTTTCGGAAAACTGACATTTTCATGTGTGGAAAAGCAGTGTTTTTTTTCCTTTTTTATATTATACAGTTTTTTTTTGTTGTTGAAATTAAGGATTATTCTCTGTCTCGTTTTGTGACGTGTAATATTTTTTCCCATCTCTAGTCACGTAAAGGTTAGCGAATAAAAGGAACTAAAAACGAATTCGAAATTACAAAAGCTTTTGTATTCTCGTATAATGCGAAAACAATAGTGATGCGAAACATAAGGGAGAAAAAAAAAACTTACACAAATACAGTACGCATTGTATACAATTAATTTCTATTATATACGGAAAATTCCTATATTTTCAGCGAAGCAAAACAAACAGTAAAAGCCAAAGTGACGTTTTAATTAATTGTGGAAATAATCTGGCACCATATTAAAATAAAATTTTGGTTAAGAATGAACAAAACGGTGTTGATTGTGTTTAATGTCTTCTGTTAGGTACAATTTTAATTTGTTTTTATAAAGGCTTGATGTATCCATGTATTTATATAAAATACGTTTTTATATTGGGACATTTTTGGCTGAAATTCGACCTCGAATGAATCCATTCAAATCTCATTTCGGGATCGAAGCGGTAATACGAACCATCAGGCGATTAATTAATTCGGATATGAATTTCCATTCGTATGAATATTTTATATCGGCCGTAACTCAATTAAATTAAACGAACCACACGCCCCAATTCGACCGTGAACGTTTTAATTAACAATTGAAATATTCAATTGGCGATTAATAAATAAATCGCTCTTCCTCTAAGCCGACGTTCGTGCTTTGCGCGTACCCTTTCGTCAACCACCCTTACAACGGAGGGCTGTCACACCCTTGTAAATAAGCTAACGTTCATTTCCCGACTTTGCCCTAAGGCTGTCAGGCGGGCGCTTGTTTAAAAATTGGACATTAACTTACTTTATAATTTGGTAGGATAAACCATTAACGGATACTTGTCAGTTTTGTGGTGAGTTTCGGCAAGTGTGCTTAATTCGATACATTAAATTCTACTAAATCTATGTGGGTGTATCTCATTTATTATATAGCTTATTTTCATATATGTATTACATAACTTTTTTAGAATGTGCTATGTAGAATATTTGGGTAAAGTTTCATTTTTGAAAGCTCTCTTACAAATTAGTTTCAATGACTGTATACATTATATAAATTCTTAAATATACTTACAAACAAATATCCGCATGTATGTACATACATACATATCTTTGTATGTACATACATATATATGTATGTACATACATATATATGTATGTACATACATATATATGTATGTACATATATATATATATATATATATATATATATATATATATATAAATATATATATATATATATATATATATATATATATATATATATATATATATATATATATATATATATATATATATATATATATATATATGTATATATATATATATATATATATATATATATATATATATATATATATATATATATATATATATATATATATATATATATATATATATATATATATATATATATATATATATATATATATATATATATATATATATATATATATATATATATATGTACATACCTACTTAAAATTTTAGCAGTCATGTTTTATTTTAATACTGTGCCTCGTAGCAGTGTGTCTCATGTTTTTTTAAATGACTTCCATATAAATATAATGTCAATAACTCATAGTGTCTATGCTATCGTATTTTTCACTTTTGTTCTTATTTTATTTATTATATTATTTGATACTTGAATGTTGCAGGAAAAAGTTCAAACGGTTAATAAAATATAGTTAAAACTACGAATATTTTGTCAGACTGTCAATAACAGTGACAATTTTTCAATAAATTTTATATTTTTCGCATTTGTTTTGTGAAATGTTTTCAATGTTTAACCAAACCCAAAGCACTGCGCTATTTTTCTATTTTTTTTCTGTATAGTTGGTAACATTTGCGGTTTTGCACATCAAAAACACGAGATAAATCTCAACGGCACGAATACCGGCACACGGATACGGTTGGCATCAATTTCACGATGTTCAGAACGTGAAAATTGTTTCCTTGTCGCAGTTTCACGCCGAGCTTTTTCTTTTGATAGATGCCTTTCTTCCCTCGAGAAGAGAGTTGAAACCTCCTTTTCTTTTGGTGTGAACTATTGTTACAACTTTTCGGGTGACCGTTTATCTCGACTATCTCAACATTTTATTATCAGATACAGAAAAACCCAAATTACTCTACCCACACGCCAACCACAGATGCCATATTGAAAGATATTGTTTTGAAAAAAAAAATTATTATATTTTGAAATGTCTTTTGATTTTGGCGTCCTTTTTTTATATATTCAATTAAAATATAATTGAAACTCATGTTTGTGTTTTGTATTATATTTACATATGTACAAGTAGACGATACATCATTCAATCTCGTATGTGTATAGAACGCGTCTAGTGCCCTATTTGCGAAACGACCCCATCCAGTTTTCAATTTCCAATATTAAGCATAGGAATATTGTACACATATGATTGATGACTTGCTTGAAGTGAGTATCTGAAGCGTAGATTTTCATTATTAGGATCTAAGCCTTTGATTATTTTTCTTATTGTGTTCCCATATGTTACATATACATACGTGTATTTCAACCATAATCTCAACACATATGTATATACATACTTGTTCAACAAACTCTAAATTATTCGTTTAATTTGAAATGTCTCGTTTTGTGAATGGTCATTATTATGTTTTTTTTTTACCGAAGGTTCAATAAATAATTCGATGGGTTGGAGGAATATTTGACATCATAATTTATCAATCGCCTTGATGAGTAAATTACATGAAGTTACAAAATTCTTATAAAAGATGACTAATTGGAATCGAGTATCTTTAATAGCTGTTGATGCAGCTATTCAAAAATCAGTATGAAAATCGAATTCAGTGTAATTATATGAGATTTAAAACCATGTAGAAATTTGATATGAAATTTGGTTATAAAGGTACATAGCTACCCAAGTAAATTTAACTATGAGCCAAACGCTTTACTGTCCGAGTTCATATGCAACTCAGCATGCATTTAGCACACTTACATATTCACGACCTCCATGCTAGAATGGGTCTTTGTATGCGAAAGTTTGTTCTGATGTATGGATTCGCCACGGTAATTCTGCAAAGTAACTGTACTGAATGCTCTGTTCGAATTCTAACAATGCTCACATTGCAGTAGGGGCTTTTCAGCATATTACTGTAAATCATTTTTCATCTGCTTTGCATTTTCTTTTGGCCGTGCTGTATGAATATTCACTATTTCTGCGGAGCAAACGAACTTGCTTCAATCCACATATCGTACATACCTACATACATATAATATGTATACTCGTACACATTTAAAAAGCACGAAATCAAAAATGCAAATATTAATGTCGTTGGGGCGCCATTCGCGACGGCTCTGAACTTTTGTTTTATACATGTATTAATATTTTCATGTCCTATCACAAATTTTAACGATTTTTTTTCTTAATTTCACATTTAGCATTTCGTTTGCCTTTCATCAATAGCTATAATCAAATGATTACAATTTACTTAAGACTTGGGCAATAATCTTTTCATTTTCTAAAATTTATTCTTTACATCATAATAAAAGATAAGCAATACAATGTTTAATACTATAGAGATTTTATAGTCAGATTTTATTATGTACATAGCGAACAAAATT
Organism: Arctopsyche grandis; assembly: GCF_051622035.1. Classification (NCBI taxonomy): domain Eukaryota; kingdom Metazoa; phylum Arthropoda; class Insecta; order Trichoptera; family Hydropsychidae; genus Arctopsyche; species Arctopsyche grandis. The sequence goes on along the minus strand of NC_135358.1, from coordinate 13,244,202 downwards.
TTACGATGGCTTGAAAGGTTTTTTGGTTTTATTGAATACTTCCAAATCGAATATGAAATTGAACTTAGGTATAATAACATAATATTATATTATATTTCATTCATTGATTCATTTTGCGTATATATGTAAATATGCGTAATATCATAGATTTATTTCCTTTTGTTCGAAATGAAATTCTATATAATCGATTTTTAGATGCGATATTTCTTATTAACGGGATATCGTTATTGAAATGTTAAAATATTTGCCCACATTTTTCCAACAGATTCTTATCCATCCATGGAAAATTGCATTCGTTTCGATTTTGCACTACTGCATTGTGGATAAATGAGATATTTTTATGCGGGTTTTGAACCGAAGATTTCTACCATATTTAATGGATGCTTACTTTGAAATGATATTAGTTTTTTAGACGTACTTACAAACTTAATGTTTTCTTTGAAGTTCCACCGCTTTAACGTATGCCGGCTGGGGAGTGGGAGAAAAATCTCATTACTCTTTGACCTAGCGGAAGTGAATTTTCTACTGTGGTTTCACGTGCATTTTCATTTGACTTTTTTCTGTCAGATAAGTCCCCTTTTTACCCGTGGATTCTATGAAAAAGGAATTTTTATTTAAATTTCCGTTCCACTTTTATGTTCATGAAAAAGTAAGTATTTGTTTTCTTTGACCATTTTATTCCGTTCATACATATGTACATATATTTTACTTCTGTTATTTCAAAAATGTATGTATGTATGTATACACACATCGACATTATTATTTTTTCTGAATTTTGAAAGGTGAGATTTTTGGTTGATATTGTTTTAAATATTATCCATCTCAACTAGAATGTCAGGTTTAGTCCTTTAAAACAACAGGATTTAGTTGAAAAAACATAAAAAACCGATATTTTTTCCGCACAAATCCGGCTTTTTCCGCACTCGGTTTTATTTTCAATGTTTTGGGATAGACAGACGGATTTCGAGTGGCGTAAATTCACAACGCAAAAATTTTTAGTCCTGAAAATTCCACGCCTTTTTTCACCAGCACTTGTTTTCGTAACGTGCGGAACTCTGTGATCCTTCGGCACTAATATTTGTAAGAGAAAATAAAACCAAAAAGGTTGAAGGGAAAATTATTTCCGTTTCCGAGACTGTGGTGTTGAACTGTATAAGGAGGAAGTTCACTCTTTGCATTTTTTGCCCTTTGTTTATTTGCTGAATAGGTCATTGTTTAGTTAGACATACTATAGACCGGAATTTGTACATTCACTTAATTGTAATTTTGTCTAAATGTATCGACAATGTTTACTTATTCCTGTATTTTTAAGCAAACTGCTCTTGATAAATGTTCTCTTGTGGGAAATCGTTGGCAAAACCTTTTTGGCAATGGTATTTCAGCTCAAATACCATTACTCGGCTAAAGAACTACCGTGTGCTGTGATTTTGCGCTAAAGCTCCGTTTTCTTTACGAGCTTTTCTTCCGCACACAACTATTGTCGAAGATGGATGTTTATTAAATGTGTTACTATGGTTCATAGAATCAAATGTAAAACCTTTTGAACTTGAACGATTCCGCATCGATATTATTTTTTAATCTTAATAATAGCCTTTAGAACGTATACCATTCGTATCACATCTATGTTAATTAAAAGAAACGCTTATTTTTGAACCGTGACTCACAAATACGGCACCAAATATCCTTTCGGAAGTTAAATATTTCAATTCTCCGCTTCGATTCGTACGTTTTCTGCGGTCAAATATGCAAATCTATGGTATTGTATTCAAATTTATTCCTTTTATATCAAAATTTTGAATTATCGAATTCCGCGTTATAATTCTGCGACGGGTGAATTATAGCATTGTTTTCTCTTACGCCAACTTATAACGGCTTCCATTAAATTTAATAAACGCACAAACATTTCAACATTTTATATATAATATGTACTACATAGTTAGCTTAATATGTTTGCTTCCAACGCTAATTTATGATTTTTATGTTATTTTATGAAAGCATAATATAGAATAAAAACACATGTATATAATGAGGTTAATAAAATTCAAATTACTACGTAATTCTATTTAACTCAAGTGGATTCATATCTGGCTAACTCTGTTGTGTGTGTGTTTTTTAATGAAGCATTTATAAATACTCTTATTACCACAGATATTTACCTTATGGTGCTTATCTTGAAAAATTTTCATTTTACGCGTTACTATGTCGGTGCAATTTATTCACGACACGAGCACTGCGTTATTACGAAGCTGTTGCCTGGACTTTTGCCTCTATCCTCGGTTCCATTTTCCCCCGGGCCCGGAAAATCGCACGATTTTTTTTTGAAAAGGAGGTGTGTTTGGTTGATGTGTGGTTTTCATAAAGTGTCGTAAGTATCCATTAAGTGTCTTTTGCGGGGTCGATTTTGCCTTATAAACCTGGGGATTTTTTGCGTCTGCGGTTTATTGGCGTTTTTACGCCAAGGAAAATAATAAGCACAAGCCTTAATGAAAATGGACGCTCTTGTTAGTGTTATTAAAATTGTGGCCTGTTAAAAATGGTATACATATATATATACATAACAGTTGGGCTGAAAAGTTCGTAGGATAGCATAGAAAAAATCTTTTTTTTGTTAGAATTTGATTTTATTATTCAATATAGTTGCCTTCGAGGGCGATACAACGATTATAGCGGTCATACAATTTTTCGATACCATTTTTATAGTACGATTTGTCTTTAGCCTCAAAATAGGCTTCAGTTTCGGCGATTACCTCTTCATCGGCGCAAAATTTCTGTCCAGCGAGCATCCTCTTGAGGTCTGAGAATAGGAAAAAGTCGCTGGGGGCCAGATCTGGAGAATACGGTGGATGCAGAATCAATTCGAAGCCCAATTCATGCAATTTTGCCATCGTTTTCATTGATTTGTGACACGGTGCATTGTCTTGATGAAACAGCACTTTCTTCTTCTTCTTCAAATGGGGCCGTTTTTCCGAAAAACAATGCACACGAAATTCCTTTTTATCCATTTTAATAAAAGTTGCTTCACTCAAAATGCTATAACTCACAAACTAATAGTACGGCAGCTGTCAAATTTATACACGTGTCTTTTTAAGGTTAGGGCTAACTAAAAATCATATATATTTAATACTAGAAGCGCTATCTATGTGTCAGCCTATGAACTTTTCAGCCCACCTAATATATATATATATATATATATATATATATATATATATATATATATATATATATATATATATATATATATATATATATATATATATATATATATATATATATATATATATATATATATATATATATATATATATATATATATATATATATATATATATATATATATATATATATATGTATTATATTTTATAACATGTCATTTAAAATATTTTAAATTTATGTTTTTTACCGCTAACCCAAAGGTTGTATGCTTTTTTAACATTTTTTCGATGTGAATGATTAGTTCAATATTATGTACATATATATACATATAGCCGCTCTAGCCTTTTCATATTATTTAATTCACAAAAGGACAGAATTGGTTTCTGATGTTGTATTTTGTATTGCCTTGTCAGCTTGAGAAAAATAACAATTTCACGTTAAATAATGTGGCGTGTTTCTAGAACGGTCCCGTGATTTTTATGTATTTTCCGGTAGGAAAGGGTCAATTAATTGTCTGAGCCCTAGTTCAACCTTTACGTAAGCCTTCAAGTATGTAAGCGAAGAAATGAAAAAAAACCTACTACAGAAAAGAAAGTTCGACGCCATATTTGAGTATAGAAAACTCCTCGTCACTCTTCTCTTTTCCGCGACATGTTTTTGACACTCGATTTTCATTTATTTTTCGGGCTAGTTCTGAAACATTCTAATGTAAAATGTTTTATATTTTGAATGTCAATCACCTCTTTCATTTAGTATTGAAAATGAGACGTTATTTTAATTCGGCGTAAGCCCCCTGGCGAGTGTTTAATGCTAATTTGCGACATAAATCAAAAATCTTGTGCGGTAAAAGTTTGGGTAAAGTCTGACGACAGTTGCGAGAAGGAAGGCTTCTTTTGTAAATTTTGAAGGCTCAGTTGGGTCACTTTGGCTCATGAACCCTTCGTAACTTATGAAAAACAACCCCGAAGAAATATTTTCCAGATACAAGAAAGAATTTTTCGCTAAAATTCGCTGTGCACGATAAACCGTACGAAAAACGTACAAAGGATACTAAATTATATTCACGATAAGGACGATGAAGGTTTTGTTAGAAAAGAATGACATACATGCATATGTACATGAGATTTTTTATAATGTTCCATAAATTAACATTCGTTGTTTTGGGATTAAGTTGTGATAAAAGCTGCTTGTTTTTTTCAACTTAAATCCCTTCACCGACTATAAATAGAAATTGAAATAATTAAAATTCACATTTTTTTTATTTCAAACGTCACTCATTCTGAAGAAAAACAACTTTCATGAAATTCTTTCAGGGAAATTACATAAAGTAGATACGCTCGACGCAACTGGCTTTTAACCTTTTTACTGCGTTCATAATTAACGTGACAGTTAATTGCTCACTCGTTTCAATGTGTCGCATTATATTATATGTTCATATGTTAATGTAAAATAAAATACATTATAACTTAAGTTTCGGTATTAAAAAGTTTATTCGTCTGAATTTCTGAAGACAATTATAACTTTTTTCTTCTGTTTGCCGTATTTTTTTTCCATTTAAAGTTTATTATTTACGTCTTATTCTTGTTTGCAATTTTATTTAGTAATGAAGGTAGCAAAAATATAAAAAAAAAAATTTGACTTCTTAACTACTAATTATATGTATTTATATATATATGTATGTATGTATGTGTACCTACATACATATTACCAATACAATACATACTATGAAAAAAATATAAATAATTAAAATAAAATTTATTATCGATTTTTAAAGCAGGAAACTCAAAGAATTACTTTATTTCTTGTAAATTTCTTAACTCTGGCTTTTATCTTAGTTGTAAAGACGCCTAACACGACTGCCTCAAAATCGAAAAAAAAATATACAAGGGGGTTAAGATAAACGCGAAATATTCGTGTACAGCGTTTCCCAATTGGTCATAAAATAACGATAAATTATTTGGAATAGTCCTTTTATTGCCGACGGCTTAAAAATACATTATTCCCGGGAGGAAGGGGGAAAACCGGGAAGAACGCGAACTGTCGACCTTGCCCGTGTGGGATTTTCGCACCGCGTAGATTAAGTGAAAACACGCCGGAAAATTCGCACGCCGACGTGGAAAGCGATAAATATTCGATTTTCGCAATTAAAATGAAAATTCCGAAATTCCACAGAAGGAACGCGCCAATTAAAAGAAATTCCGAAAATCGAGCTCACTCTGTAAACCGATCCGCAAAATATCTCAGAATGACGATATTAAATATTTGATTAAATTTTAATTTTGTATATTTACCATATGAGGATTTCATAAATTTTCCTCATTTATATAACATATTTGTTTTTAACGGCTTTCTTGTACAAGTATATGCACAAGTATTACACACACATATGTACATATATACGAGTACTAAACAAGACTGAAATATTGTCTATTCGAGTAAAAATATTTCCTGTCATTTGCCAGTCTGTTCTGGCGAGAGTTGGACATAAATTATAGATAAGTGTGGCCAGCAAAATTCACAGTAGGTGACTTGTAGACTGTATTCTAACAAAACAAATTTATGAAAGATGGCCAAAATACGAATACTTTCTGTCTCTTGCCGAAGAAAAATGAAACGCAGCGGTGTACGGCCCTAGTGATAGATGTGGTTTCATTCTCGTTTATTTATTTCGCGTATTTGTATTCGTTCTAAAGACGAAACTTACGCTTTCGGTTATTTGTTGTGTAAGAAGATTCCCTTTCGATCAAGAATATTGCAAGGAAAAATCTTATCTATGTTGAAAATTGGATGCCTTCTTTTTGAAACGTGTGATATGGGTGATCTATTGTGAATTTAGAAATTGCTCCGATATGAGAAATAGTTTTCGCTTTCAATTGCAGAAAAAAATAACAATTTATTATTTACGAAAAACGTGTTTTTATCCTCAATGTTGTAAATTTTCATTTATTTATCGACTACATTGCAATACGGACTTATTCTCAATATATCATTTTTTGATATATGAACAAACATATTTTAATAATATAAAAGTGATTTACCTCTACTTAATTTTTTTACTTCGATATCAATTAGCTAGCATTAGAGGTCAAAAAGCATTGAAAAATATTTTTCATACCAAATCTAATTTTAGAAATATTGTACCATCTATCTGTTGTGTCTAAAAACATTCAGAAAATTTTCCGCATTACAGTTTTCCGTTTTCATACATTTTCCGGGAAAACTCCTGTTAAAATACATAGATGGCGCCTTTACAAAATAAATATTGTTTTCCGTGGTTTTGCTTCTTGCTAATATTTCATAATAATTATTTAATAATTTTTCGCGACTTTTTTCGCAATATTTTCATCTATTATAATAATTTGAAAATCAGAATATTTATCAATATATTTTAAACTCAATTTATTTAAAATCAATTTATTTAAAATTTGTTACGTATAATAAAAATATATTTTGTCTTCAACAGATGTCAGTCTAACTTTTTTTGAGAATGTTTGTTTTTCCGACGCTGTAACTTATTACAATATATTATTAGGATTTATAGAAAACTAGTTGTTTTACCCGGCTTCGCTCAGTATTTGTAATATAAACAGCTTAAACATGGCGAATCTAATAGTAAATATTCATTTGTTGTTTTACTAACATACAAAGTCTCTTTTGAAATAATATATGAGATTTACTGTTACGTCATATTTAAAATATGTATGTATCATATTTAAATAATTATTTAAATATTTGTAAAAGATGACCTCAAATGATATACAACGTGTGAATTGTATTTTAACGCGGAGCTAAACGATGTTGATCTATTCGGTATTTCCTTGCATCAATTCAGGACTGCTTTATTATTATCTTTTTCCAATATTATATCACTTTATGTTTATTCATGTACTGTTCTATTTGGTCATGCTTTAGACATGTTTTAGTTTTTATTATTTTATTTTTTAATTGTTTGTCTCTATGTAACATTTTATGTAATATGTATAAATCTATAAGTGGGCTCAGATGTTATTTTATTTTGTTACATTTATTCTTTTTTTTTATGCAATTCTACATCTGTTGTCTGTTGATTTTTCAATAAATAAATATAAAATTGACAATGATCCTAAAATTAGTAAGTAACTTTTAAAATGATATAAATTGTTTTAAAAAAAATGTATTTTTTCATTACATTCGAATTTAATACTAGATTAATATGCAATATATACATATGTATATATGTAGAATCAGATCGTATTAGTGTCGAATATATGCAATCTCGAACAGACGCAATCCACGTTCGCCGGAAATTCTCTCGTTTTTGCGAATGTCGTTCGGAAATATCCGGCACGGTCCACACACAACAGCCTCTGAATTAACATAAAAGGGCTCGCCACGGACTCGTTTGGCCCTTTGCCTAGAGGCACAATAGTAACATTGTATGTCACTTCCGACGACGCACTATTCGTTTTTCCCTTCGCTTAGTTCCATGACAGTTATTCTTGGGACGCTGTCGGAAAATTCTCCAATGTCTCAAATGAAAATGCTGATCACGCTAACGGGCCGGGCCGCAGCCGAATCCGTGCCCCGCATAGGTATATAATACCAAAACGGTATTTGAACCACGTTCTCAATACGCGGCTTCCATATATTCTTATCGAGCAATTTTCGCGTGATACGACCAAGTTATGACAGCCGAAATTGGTTACTACAGTAATGGTCCAATTTCGCAACTCAAACTTGGCATTATCGTGCGCCACTGTCATTAAGCCTAAGTGAGTTCTAGTAGGCGCAATTGTAACTTTACAAACTCCCACTGTAGATACTAGAGGTTTTCTTAAGAGAAAAATAGCCATACATTAGGACGGGAAAACCCCGTTTTGCCCACGTACACGATCAATAAGAGAGGAACAGTTTTATTTAATTCCGTCGTTCGAAGCGTTCGGTTTTGTATTGAATTTGGACTGTCGAACGATGTTGAACAATGAGGCATAGAATAACCCCATAATTACCTAAATTACACCATCTTTGTTTTGGAAGTACAATCCGTACAATATGCGACCTTTTTAATGAAACACTCATACACTACCCGGACGATATCCATTAGTAAAAATTACTGTACTTTATAAATTCAATTTTTTTTTAAATATTTTGTAGTGGAACGTCACATTTAGGGTCAGTTTTTTTAAATTAAATTAAATTTCTATGATGTCATTACGGGTTTTGGATTTCCATGATGTCACTACGGGGATCTCTCGGTGCTTAGCATTAATACAATCAACCATCAACCGAAATGTTGATTAAATTGAAAATTTTGTGAAATGGGAAATATTTGTGTTTTATTTTTTGAGACAAAACTAATTCAAGTAATGTGTTAAGTTGTAGATATAATGTTTCTTGCTTATTTTATGGACTATTCATATCATATCTTTGCCATTATTCTTTATTATTGTTATTCAAGTGTCATGTGCAATTATGGCCATATATTGTAGGTCGCTTTCACTGATAGCCATTTTCTCATTAATCTAACTAAAATTCGCAATGCATTGGAATATCGTATTTTTATTTAATTTGTGGTTTTCCCAACATTAAAAATCTATCAATCTCTGTGATAGTGATAAAAAAATCAGAAATCTTTTCACGGCACTTTATATTATTTATTAATAAAATAAAAATTATACTTGGAGTTCATCATGTTTGTTACGTCTGTATGTGAGCACAGATAGGATTTATTGAATTTGATGATCTTTCAAAATTGTTTGCTGAGCTTAATACATTTCATATTATATAGGTACTAGCTGTATTACCCGGCTTCGCTCAGTGTTTATAATATAAACCGCTTAAACATGACTAAGCTAATTTAATTAAAAAAAAAAAAAAATTAAAAAAAAATTTAAAAATTAAAAAAAAAAATAAAAAAAAAATAAAAAAAAAATCAAAAAAAAAAATTAAAAAAAAAATAAAAAAAAAATAAAAAAAAAATTAAAAAAAAAATTTTTAAAAAATCAAAAAAAAAAATCAAAATTTTTTTTTGCCTTCTAGGGCTTCGCCCTCGGCGCCCCCCTGAGCCTTTGCCTTCTAGGGCTTCGCCCCTCCACGCCCCATGAGCAATTGCCGTTTAGGGCTTCGCCCCCCTTAGTTAATGCCTTTTAGGGCTTCGCCCCTCCGCACCCCCATGCTTAAATGCCGTCTAGGGCTTCGCCCCCCTTAGTTAATGCCTTTTAGGGCTTCGCCCCCCGCGCCCCCAAGATTAATTGCCGTTTAGGGCTTCGCCCCCCTTAGTTAATGCCTTTTAGGGCTTCGCCCCTCCGCGCCCCCATGATTAAATGCCGTCTAAGGCTTCGCCCCCATGATCAGTTGCCTTTTAGGGCTTCGCCCCTCCGCGCCCCCATGATTAATTGCCGTCTAGGGCTTCGCCCCCCTTAGTTAATGCCTATTAGGGCTTGCGCCCCATGAGGCTGGGCCCCCCGGGCCCCCTTCGGGGCCCCACGGGGCTGCGCCCCTTGTGGCGCCCCCTTTTGAGCCCCATGGGGCTGCGCCCCATGAGGCTGGGCCCCCCGGGCCCCCTTCGGGGCCCCACGGGGCTGCGCCCCTTGTGGCGCCCCCTTTTGAGCCCCATGGGGCTGCGCCCCATGAGGCTGGGCCCCCCGGGCCCCCTTCGGGGCCCCACGGGGCTGCGCCCCTTGTGGCGCCCCCTTTTGAGCCCCATGGGGCTGCGCCCCATGAGGCTGGGCCCCCCGGGCCCCCTTCGGGGCCCCACGGGGCTGCGCCCCTTGTGGCGCCCCCTTTTGAGCCCCATGGGGCTGCGCCCCATGAGGCTGGGCCCCCCGGGCCCCCTTCGGGGCCCCACGGGGCTGCGCCCCTTGTGGCGCCCCCTTTTGAGCCCCATGGGGCTGCGCCCCATGAGGCTGGGCCCCCCGCGCCCCCTTCGGGGCTTCACGGGGCTGCGCCCCTTGTGGCGCCCCCTTTTGAGCCCCATGGGGCTGCGCCCCATGAGGCTGGGCCCCCCGGGCCCCCTTCGGGGCCCCACGGGGCTGCGCCCCTTGTGGCGCCCCCTTTTGAGCCCCATGGGGCTGCGCCCCATGAGGCTGGGCCCCCCGGGCCCCCTTCGGGGCCCCACGGGGCTGCGCCCCTTGTGGCGCCCCCTTTTGAGCCCCATGGGGCTGCGCCCCATGAGGCTGGGCCCCCCGCGCCCCCTTCGGGGCTTCACGGGGCTGCGCCCCTTGTGGCGCCCCCTTTTGAGCCCCACGGGGCTGCGCCCCTTGTGGCGCCCCTGGCGGGGCCCCATTAAACTACTCGCCTTGCGCCCCCGCGGGGGTGAATCCATTGAAACGAAAAAAAAAATCGGCGCCCATGGATCGAAAAAAAAAAAATCGAATCACGTGTTCGATGACGTCACCGATCTACGGACGACGAAGACGACGACGACGACCAAGGATACATACATACATACAAAGTCTCTTTCCAAATTATAGATTAGATATTAGCGTTCTCAGATAGTTTGAATCGATTTGGTTTTGTTTAAAAACCATTTTTACTCTTTTGTTATTATTATTTTTTTTTTAAAATGCAGTCAGTTTGTTTGGTTAGTTACGAGCATACGTTTGAAGCCTCAAAAGCATCGCTGAAATTTTCATAAAAGTAATTTCAATATCATGTTATATAAACACATAGAATATATCTCAAGTATATCTTCTCTTGCAATAGGAAATAAAACGGTGTGATTGATTTGAAACATGTTTTACATTATTGGATACGGTGGCGAAAACATGTTTCCCAGCGCGTAAAGTGAAAGTGTCGCACAATCTACATCAAAGTTGTGGTGATCGTCGCTCAGTTTAGTGTTGATCTGATTTATGGCACCTCACTGTACAAAGTGGGTGCTTGTACTTTTGTAGTGACTAGTGTTTGAGGAGTGGTGGATTGCAGATGTTAGGGTGTCTTGGTGATGAGCACCCCTCTCGTGCGGGACTATTACCCGCCGTCCCCTAGGGGGACGAGCTGGATTGGAACAGAAACCAGACAATCCATGCCACCGCACGTCTACAAGTACTACTTGGCCAGGACTAAAGACTACAGGAGACAAAGCATGATACAGCATCACAAGGTAAAGCCGACATTGTGTAGGTGTTGATAAAATTTGTCTGCAATTAGCCTAAAATTTGTCTGCAACGCGGTTAGCCTCAATGTAATTCAATTTGTTGCCCGAGTCTTACTATCATGTCAGTTGCTTTCTACTCAGATACGTACATACATACATATACATATTATATGTACATCGACTGCGTAACGATTTATACACATTTATTTAAATAATTATATTTTGTTTTTTCTTAATGTATGCGATGTTTCTTTGGTACTTTCTAGATTAAAATTATTTAATATTGTCGAAAGTATTTCATTTTAGAATAAATAATATTTGAAGGAAAAAAACGAGTTGATGCTTTGCAGATATCTGAGACGGGAAAGTCTGACATGTCTTGTATTAATATATAGGTATACTGGAGTAAGGAATGAAAAACATTGGCATGTATCTGAAATACCTGAGGCAAAAATATCTGAAGGGAAAATTTATTTGTTATTTTTATTAATATAATACGACTCCCACTCCAATATTTTTCTATAATCTGAATACAACAACTCAAATTTTAAAAACTAAAAAATGGTAAAATAAAATTTTCGTATGTAAACTTTTAATCCATTTTATTGCCTTTTAATATATTTATTTTTAATTTATGAATACACACATGAAAATAATGTGCGCATTTAGCGTAACGGATTTGTTAATTATTAGGCTTTTTCTCAATTTGACAAACATTAGAAAAAAACAACAAAAAATTGGTAAGTCACTCATAGTTCGTATTTTTTTTATATAAACGCAACATCTCGCTTAAATTATTAACGTATGCGACTTCAGTCCAAAAGCCACGTCTTCACGACTCCGACTCCGGCTGCACTGCTCTGAGTATAAGACTTGTTATAAAAAATATTGTATTGTGTTCTTTTATCACAATTATAATATACTAGCTGTATTACCCGGCTTCTCTCAGTATTTAAAATATAAACTGCTTAAACGTGACTAATCTAATAGTAAACATTTTATTATTAAAAAAAAAAAAAAAAAAATAAAATTAAAATAAAATTAAAATAAAATAAAAAATAAAATCATTTTTTTTTGCCTTCTAGGGCTTCGCCCTCGGAGCCCCCCTGAGCCTTTGCCTTCTAGGGCTTCGCCCCTCTGCGCCCCCCTTAGCTATTGCCGTTTAGGGCTTCGCCCCTCTGCGCCCCCATTAGCTAATGCCTTTTAGGGCTGCGCCCCATAAAGCTGCGCCCCATGAGGCTGCACCCCCCTGCGCCCCCTTTGGGGCCCCATGCGGCTAAGCTCCATAAGGCTGCGCCCCATAAGGCTGCGCCCCATAAGGCTGCGCCCAATAAAGCTGCGCCCCCTTTGGGGCCCCATGGGGCTGCGCCCCCTTCGGGGCCCCATATGGCTGAGCCCCATAAGACTGCGCCCCCTTCGGGGCCCCATGGGGCTGCGCCCCCTGTGGCGCCCCTGGCGGGGCCCCATGAAACTACACCCCTTGCGCCCCTGTGGCGGTGAATCCATTGAATCGAAAAAAATCAAATCGGCGCTTATGAATCGAAAAAAAAATAAATCGAATCATTTGTTCGTTGACGGCTGCGCCCCATGAGGCTGCGCCCCCTTCGGGGCCCCATGCGGCTGGGCCCCATAAGCCTGCGCCCCCTTCGGGGCCCCATGGGGCTGCGCCCCCTGTGGCGCCCCTGGCGGGGCCCCATGATACTACACCCCTTGCACCCCAGCGGGGGTGAATCCATTAAATCGAAAAAAAAAAAATCGGCGCCTATGAATCAAAAAAAAAAAATCGAATCATTTGTTCGATGACGGCTACGCCCCATGAGGCTGCGCCCCCCTGGGCCCCCTTCGGGACCCCATGTGGCTGCGCCCCATAAGGCTGTGCCCCCCTGGGCCCCCTTCGGGACCCCATGTGGTTGCGCCCCATGTGGTTGCACCCCATGTGGCTGTGCCCCATAAGACTGCGCCCCCTTAGGGGCCCCATGCGGCTGAGCTCCATAAGGCTGCGCCCCATGAGGCTGCGCCCCCTTCGGGGCCCCATGCGGCTGAGCTCCATAAGGCTGCGCCCCATAAGGCCGCTCCCCATAAGACTGCTCCCCATTAGGCTGCGCCTCCTTCGGGGCCCCACGGGACTGCGCCCCTTGTGGCGCCCCTGGCGGGGCCCCATGAAACTACACTCCTTGCGCCCCCACGGGGGTGAATCCATTGAATCGAAAAAAATCAAATCGGCGCCTATGAATCGAAAAAAAAATAAAGCGAATCACGTGTTCGATGACGTCACCGATCTACGGACGACGAACCAACGAACGAAGGATACATACATACATACATATATATATATATATACAAAGTCTCTTTCCAAATTATATATTAGATTATATTGAATAATTGATCTTTAGAAATACATTTTTTTAACAAAATTAAAAAAGTAATATTAATTGGTGCCATTGAAAAAGTACTTAAAAATAATATTAAACCTTACGAAAAATTTATATTATATAAATTTGTACGATAATTGTGAGAATTTAAACTTGTACATACTTATAACTGACTCATCGCCATTTTTCCATTATTACTTCTCCTTGCTTGACTTTACCAATCTTGAATAATAATTACACCTTTTTAAATGTATTATAATACATTTAAAAAGGTGTAATTATTATTATTATTATAAAATACATATATATAAAATCGGCAATGTACTATGTATTTATACATTGTGTTTATGTTTTAATTGTAATTTTTGATTCAATCAATTTTACAATAAACAATTTTGAAGTATGTATAGTGATAGTGTCGAGTACTGATAATAAGTTGAAAGTACAATTGAAATATGGAAGTAGAATTGAGAACAATAAAAATACTGTTTTCTGTCCGCTTGATAAAGATTATTCTTACGTATCAAAGTCTGGCGACTGGAATTGTGATGCTTGAAAGTGTATCAAAACGAACAGCAAAAGAAAAAAGCGTTGAAGATTCTATAGAAGATTCACATTTCCTCTAGCTTCGTATATACGTATGTACATATGTATATTCATACACATATAGCTTATACGTTGTGTCGTATATTTGTAATTTTGCTTCCAGTAGTTTCCTACATATGGCATCGGTTTTCTCGGTTCGATGGCGCTAATCTCGAACACAAGTCAACCGATAATCCCGCGTAGAAGTCGTTGGTTAATCCTGCGCGCAAATCAACCGATAATCCAGCGTGCAAGCGTGGTGACATATTGCCTGCTAATGACATTGGAGTCAGTAAACACAATATTACTCTTTTAATATCACATGTAATGTTTGAAATACATTTCTGTTGAAATTAAATTGAAAAAAGTTGCATTCAATTTTCCAAATGCTCTTGCAAGAAATTTTGTTCGTTCATTTTCATAGAAAGTTTCTGTTGCCAAACTCTTACTTGGTACTTTGACACTCGATTCACAGGGCTAAAGTTAAATTGTTTGGTTGGAAGATGCTCCGTTAGGTTTATATATTGTTTTGTTGTGATTTTGTTGCAGTCGTCGGTTTCAACCCAGTTTTCAGCGTGTCGGCCGCATTAGAATGCAATAGTCGAGGATGTGAGGAGGGATGTGGTGGGATGCGAGCCACACCCCTTCAACCTCTCTAGTCACCGTTTCGGGGGATGGTAGGGGATGTTCTGCATTTTGCGGTCGTGGTTAGCCTTTGCCGACCCGGTTTTGTGGTTTTAGACCTCGCCCTCGTTACGGGTGCACCGGAAGTTGCCGTTTTGGTGTTGTATGCATTGAAAATTCTTGTGTAGTGTCCGAATTCCTGCCCAATACTGACCGTTTTCATTTCGTTGATGATGATTGATCATTTTGCTATTGTTTAAATTGTATGTATGTATATGTGTGTGTGTCTACATTCTAGTTTTGGTGTACATATTTGTTAGTGTTTTGTATAAATTGCAACAACTTTGCTAATTCGGTAGTAAACTGATATACTGGAAATTGATAGTTTACGGTAGTAAAGTTTATGGATTATTCTATGGTTAGAAGGGCGGTAATTAAACCTCTGCTAATAGGAGGGTTCAATAAACTCTCTTTTTTTATTGAATTTATCTTGAAAATTAGGGAACATGTTCAGCTTTACGGAAAATTTTGGATTGCAGGTTCAAATACTGATTTTAGAACCACCAATGATATCATCTAATATATAATTTTGAAAGAGACTTTGTATGTATGTTTGTAAGTATTTTTGGTTGGGAACATCGAAAACAAAAGAAAGTTTCTACGACGACGATTCGATATATATATTTTTTCGATTCAAATAAATTTAATAAAAAAACAAATGAATATTTACTATTAGATTCGCCATGTTTAAGCTGTTTATATTACAAATACTGAGCGAAGCCGGGTAAAATAACCAGTATTCTATAGTTTCGTTATAAAATTGTTAAATGAAACACATCCCGTGTTCGCCGTAAATATTCAATTATCAATAAATTAATTCCTGTGTATTTGATGTAAAAATTTGTTTTGGATAAGTCGATGTATTATGCATATATGTACATACTTATTATATTATTTGAATAGAATTGCCATTTGGCATTCATCTCGTTTCATTATCAAATTTTAATTAAACTCATTCAACGCACTGTTCCAACGTAACTGAAATAAGCGTTGTGATATTTTTTGAAATTTGGAAAATTAAATAAATAAATTTGATAAGGGATCAAATGTCATAGATTTACTGTAGTATATTTTGTATTTTGACCCGCTACCTTTTGGGGGATTTGTCACCCTTTAATTAGAGACTACTGTTGCGAAAAGTACGCCACCTGTTCAATAATGGACTAAACGAGCCTCATTAGGATTCAAAAGGCGATTCTCAATAATTCGTATACTATTCATAAATTCAGCTCGCCTCTCTGACGGCGAATAAGGGTTTTGAGAAGAGGGAAAATTAAATACTAGCGAATGTATGCTTCGGCTCGATTATCTATGCGCGAAACGTTTTAGACAAATAAGTACATACATATTTTAGGACGAATTCAGTAGCTTTTGTAATTCATTTAAATTTCAGATGAAAATTAAATTTTTATTTTACTTGGAATAAATAATCGTGTATTTTTATATTTGTATGGCTCAAAGTTGATTTGATCAAATTTGATTCATTTATACCAGGCTGATTTTCTTGAAAATTTGCACACACATTGAAATCTGATGACTATTCAATATCATAATTTTAATTGCTTCCCTCCCTCCTTATCTAAAAGCTTTGTATGTATTAAGTCTTTGGATTGTCAGCCTTTAAAGATGATTTGTTGGATAAGTGGTATCCGTTTAATCGTTTAATGGGTAACCATGTCAATTAATCAGCATTCAGTACTTTTGTTGGTTTCACTATTCATGTTATTATTTTTTATTGTTACAGGTGAGTCTGCAATACTTTTTAAAAAAAATTCCGGTATGTTGCACTTACATATATTTATGTGGTTTGCATTATTTATTTTATTTTTTGAACGCACATACGCGTTTATATATAATTTTCTATTTTTTTTGGTCAATTTCAATCGGTTTTATGCATCAGATTTAGATATTTTGTATTATTGTAAATTTATGATTATAATATGTATTGCCTATTAATTTATACCATGTGCGGGTGACCGAGAATAATCTATTATTTAATCAAAATCTGTCAATTATCAATTCCTTTAAATATTCAGATCATTAAACAATTATCCATTCCTATCCAAAACCACCCTTCGAGCAAAACACTAGTATAATACTATATATTATACGTACGTATGTACATTATGTACATACATACATACATAGAAGACCTTGTCTTTCAATGCGTACTTAAATTCTCGGAAGTTTTTCTGTGTGCGTGAATGGTTGGTGTAATTTTTACTTGAGCACGTGTACGAATACACACATGTATCTATGTACATATGTATGTACGTCTATCTCGTATTATATTTATATTTTCGTAACAAGCGATGAAAATAGAACAGTTATATTACGACACAGGCTCGTGTATCACACATAATGAACATAATGATTTATATTATTATTACGATAGACTTACAATGAAGTCGAGAATTTTCGCTAGAGGTGTCAAAAACGCGGACCGCGTTCTCGAATTAACGGAATCTCCTACGGAAAATACGGCTAATTGAATTTTTAGACCGAAACAAACTAATTGAATTCCGTCGGTGCTTTGAAATTAAACTTTCTAAATGTGACTCTCGCTTACAAGAGGCACAAAGGGGTTGCTTACCATCTCTCGGTTCTGCAACGACCCGAGGCTTGATATTGGACACTTTGATCACTTTTTAAGGGCTAATTTTGATGACAACCTTAGGACGAGTTTTAATCGTTACGCGTAAATAAATAAATAGTCAATTTTGATGTTTTTATCCCATTTATGTACAAAGTTTTTTTTTCTATTCTTCTTCTATTCCCCGCCTCCTATAAAATTTAATTTTAAAATACAATGCCAAGTCGGTTGAAAACATTGTGGAAAGTTGTCAATTGAAACAAATTTCAAATTAATCGATGGCAGATAAACAAAATAAGTAAAATAGGATATCGATTGTGATTTGGAAAGAAAGATTATTATTATTTGTAATCATTGTCTTTTTGTGAATGTCGATAATACAATATCAATTGTTTCAAATAATGTTTGCTTGACATTTGACTATCCACCCGTGGTTCTCTATTTAATTTTAGGAATAGCCTGCGATTTTTCTGGAGGAAACAGTCTATTATAAATACTTGCTTGTACGTATGTTGTATTTTTTTAAAGATGGCGTGATGAGGCATTGATATTTATCGTATCTATTTATTTACATATTTTTATTTTTGATTGACAGAAGGCGAATTCGATATTGTAGCAGTATTTTTCAATTTATGATTACATTTTGTTCGCCGTAGCAGTTCATAAAGTTACATATTTTATGAAACATACGTAGAAGTTTCAATGTGGCTCCATGTTTTGATACATGTGTGTATGTACATATGTACATACATACATACCTCAGTAGTACTACATAGATAACCTAAGAAAATTTTTCAATATATACACCAGCGAATGTTCAAATCTTATTCGTGGGCTTATTTTTCGATTCGGCGCGTCTCTGGATGCTGCGGGTTGTGCTATTGTTTGCTCCGCTCTGGCGTGCAGGGCCGGATTCTCGATAATTTTCCGCTAGATTTTCCCGCACTGCAACAGCCGGCTTGGCTTATTCACTCGGGTCTAGACTACGTATTTCACGTGCTCGTAACGGCACATACATACATATGTACTTATATACATTTATGTACGTACGTACATATATGCACGTACTTTTACGTAGGTACATAGTACATACATACATATATGTATATGTTAACTGTCGATATATGAGTAAGTTCGTACGTAGATACACACCCGTCCTTTCCTCGAACGAATTATTTCCAATATAATACATACATACGTATATGCCATGGTGCACGGTTCGGAGGGATATCGGTTTTATCCCGTAGAGATTATGGTTTAAATGAAGGTGTCTTTTCCGAATATATACTGCAAATGAACGCATGTCGAATACTCTTTCTTTTCATTTTTAGATTTTCTTTGAATTTATGTCCATTGGGTACGTATGAAGTTGTTTGTTTTAATGTTTTTTAATACCTTGTGCAATTGGAATTTCGATTAAAGTACCTATAATAACAAATCCCAAATTTATGTTTTTATCTTAATGATGAATTCAATTATTAATTAATTAATTTAATTAGATGAATTGAATTAATTAATTTTTTACGTTATTATTGATATTATTATTATTGATTAAAATTGAAATATTGTCTGAAAATAGTTCTTTGAAAAGTAACTCAATGAAGTGTTTTTAATTTAGTTTTATCCATGACTATGGGGTCGGAGTCGTGGAGTCGGAGCATTTTAATCGGGTTTGGAGTCATAGTCGTGAAGTCTGAGTATTTCAACCGGGGTTGTAAAAAATCGACACCGAATTCTTATTATTTTCTTTAATTAATTGTATTACGGTATGCATCAACTAGAGTCTACAATTTTATTGAAGTAAATTTAAATTTATCCATTAATAAATTTAAATTTAATAATCTATTTATAAAAATCATGATTGTAATTGCTGGTCTCGTTCTTTTTTTATTCTCATTGATTTATTTGTGTATAAAATTCATACACATACACTTTTAATTAACTTACTTTTTGTTTATACCCATTTCATTACCAATAATTCTATAAATTGGGTTACATGTCAATTTTTAATGATTTTTTTTAAATTCCTTTAATTTTTTATATTTTGAAAATATTTATACGTTGGCGAAAAAATCGATCAGAATAAAATCGTGCAAGTTGGAGTCGGTAAATATTGATCCGACTCCACAGCCCTTGTTTTATTGGATATCTAACCGGTAGAGTAAGTCTACCGCGTATTTAGGAGCAAAGTAAATTTCGGAGAAATTCATGTTGTTGAGAAGTTTGATGTCGTCTTTGTTATGTATTTATGTGTGTACGGGGTGGATTCGGAGAAACCACCCCGATAGGAATTTGGGACATCAGTGAGATGGAATTACGTAATTATGATTTTTGTCCACATTGAATGTTTGACAATGTTATAATTGCATAGGTGGCACGAAGTTTTGTTTTTTATATTAAACATTCATCCAGTTTGAATATCGCATACGTTACGTGTTTGTATTATTGCGCTAACGCCGTGCGAATACAAAATATTCGGCATTTTGCCGCTATTGTACAGTTTTGTTTGGTTGTGTTTATAAATTCTCCATTATAATTTCCATATCCACAATGCTCGGCATGCCCGATACGATCTGTTGAAGATCATGCAGACGTCGGATACACCCCTGGGGAACTCTCCAGGGCCGTATCGCGCCACAAAAATACGAGACACAGGGGCGCACAACATACTATTCAAGATACCACCACCGTTTATTTATTTCCCTTAAATTTACTACACGGCTTTTACATCCGATGTTATCCCAAGTATGTACACTTCGTAATCGGCTCGGATTTTTTTGAATCGTATTTAAATTTCATTTGTGTATTTATGTTTCTACATGCCCTCCCCGAGTGCATCAGGTCTTCTAAGACCGTGGATGCATTCTTGCGAGGTGCGAGGATACACCTCTGTGAAGGACAGTGCATATAAATTTATACATAGAATTTTAGAGATAAGTAATTTAGAATGTATTTTTAAATTAGCTAGATAGCTAAAATTATATAAATATATATATATACACATATGAAATAAAATTTTCGTAGAAAATTAAAAAAAAAATAAAAGTTTAAGTAAATAAACGTTTTATTCAGTTATTGTTTGCATTGCTTTTTAATTAATAAAAATAATGGGGGTTTCCGTTTCTCTAGTTGTGCGCCTCTGTAGTGGATTTGTTCTGTTGTTCGCTTAGCCGTGTTCTATCGGGATTACCTTTACATTTTTCTCCATAATAACATTCTTCGAAAAGTTCCATTGTCTGTAAGTCGTCACGTTTCAAACTTCATTCGCCAAAAGAGTACTCTTACCCATAAATATGTACATATACAGCCTCTCTCAAATTGAAATCCAAGAAAATGAAAATGTGACTGAATTCTCCAATCAAACGGTGACAAATCCAATAACGCCGATTGAACGTGATTTTTTCCTCGTTTTTTAAATGGAAAATTCTATCAATTTTCCTTCTACATAGTATTGATTTACCGATTTGAATGATTTTATTCGAAGCAGCTTTTTACAATCCAATTATTATCTGAACAACATTAAAGCGTCACCAAGAACGTTTCGAATAATTGTTTTTGTGCATTATTAAAATTATATTACAAATACAATAATTACATATATAAAAAAATATAAAAAAGTATATCGTAAACTCATCGTCTGTGCTATCACGGGGAAAATTAAACTGTCCTTTGCGTGTTGAATTTATTTTTTCCCTTTCACGCACATCAGCGATGTACTGACGACATAATTTGTAAAAGTCGGGTAGTGTAAATTTTCATGTAAAATAAAATAAAATTGATTCCTAGTATCATTTGACGAAGTGTCATCTAATCGATTTTAATTGATTACATCGAAGAGGAGAGACGGCGAGCTTTTTGTACGTTTCGCTGACATTGATTAATTTCCTTTGGTAGATTCACCTGTAATCAAAAGTTACGTAATACCTACAGACATAATGTAAATATACAGCGGTGGGTATACAATGAAGGAACCTTTTATATGGTGAAAATGTATACCTATATAATAACATACTTACACGTAAGCTCATGTGAGGGATGTACATATGTATGCATGTAAAAAATATGAAAACCAAGTGGGATGCTTACTTAACCCAGAATAAAGTTTATAAATTTGTTCCGCGGTTCTGTACTTCATATCATCAAGAGGCAGTTTAAAAAGTTCTCGCTCGGTATATGTATGTGAGCCGGAAACGCACTTTCGCCTCGTTTTATTTTTCCGGATTTTTTCGCGAAACTTTTGCACCGAGCCGCGTCCGAACCCAACGAAACGGAAGAGCTTTCTCGTCTGGTTTTTCAGCATAGCTTTTCGCGGAGACGAAACTACGATTCATGCAACATTCATGAGGCGGACACTCGCAAAAGCTCCCGAGGGAAAAGAACGCTGCTGCAACCCGTTTTGGCATACCGCATCAATATATTCAAATTGGTCCTGTTCAAGCGCCAACCAACACTTGCCAAGATCAATCCTACCGGCGAATTTCAACTTCAGGCTATTCTCAATTGGTTTTTGTAGTGATACTGAGCTATTTCCTGTTGATTCTTTTAATCCAGTTGTTGTTTTTTTTTTTTAAATATTATACATAGTAATTATTTAATACTGTTCACGTTTGCTGTAACAAATGTTACTATATATGTATTTGATGCACATCGTTTTTATTCGGTAGCGAAAATTTATCTACGCAATATTCAAAATATCCCTGATAAAATATTTCGTTTCGGTTCGTAGCGACGTTGCGGAAAAATTTATTCGACAAAACTTTACATCCGACGCGGGGTACTTTCATTCTTTGTAAAAAAAACCAGCACTCTATGTTCTACAGTGTTTTATTCTTCTGAAATAATATCAAAAGAAACCGGCTTTTTTGGTTAGTAGCGTGACCTTACACGACACGCACTTTGCACTTCTAGAAATTAATTTTGTCGCTGATTTCTTCACAGGTCACCGTTGAAACGACTTCTCCGAAAATAAATCTTTTTTTATATAAGGTTTTTTTTTATGTATGGGTGTGAATAGCGTTCTTATCGTATGGTAGTAGTCCCTAGTCTGTTTTATGCTTTTCGACGATAACGACCCGTTTTTAACCTCATAACTCCGATATTTAGTTATGAGAATCTGACCCGCCGTTGTCAGAAGGGTGGGTCGCCTACGTAAAATTATGTATATCGGAAACGGATGTTGAATTAGTTAATTGTTCGCCAGGCCGGTTTGATTATTTCCGCCGTACGATTCTCTTACCTGCCTCGAAATTATTACCTACTGTGTATGCGCTCAGCTTATGAAGTTCTCTCAATAAATTTTCGAAATTACATTCGACATTTAAATGTTGAGAAATAATGTATATCAGCTAGCAAAGCCGTGTACTATTTTAAGATTAAATAAATTGTTCTCGTCTTATTGATCATTCAAGTGAAAATCACAGGATTTTTTTTCTAATTAATAATCGAAATTGCTTCCGTTGTGTCTAGCATACGACTATATGTACATTGTTTAAACTGCTAATTATAAAAAAGATAAAGTAATAACATGATGCTGTTCAATCTTCAATACAAGAAGAATTAAAAGAAAAATAATTATTGAAATAAAACTAGCTCACAAAAGACAATCGTAAATAAAAGAGCGTAAACAAGATTGGATGGGAATGGAGAAGGTATAAAACATCCTGTACGCTTTCTGTATTATTATTATTATATGATATTATGACTATAAATACATTTGTATGTATGTACATATGCACGTTTGACTATATACATACATATGTATGTATACATAAATGTAAAAAAAAAAACTTGGGTCTATCGGTTATACCATTTCCCCAAGTACCTACATATGTATATACTAGTGCTTCCAATCCCGGAAGGTTACTTCAGCACCGGGATTGCGGTGCTGGGAATTTCCGATCCCAGAATCCCGGTTCTAGCACCGGGATTTCAATTATATAAGAAAAAAAGTTCAATTGCGTGTTTTCATATTTCAAAAACGTTCAATTGCATTTTGCAAACTCTCCCGATGTTTCACGCAAAAAATACTCCCATGTTGGCGTACTAATTTTGAGAGTTTGGCTACATTCTTTAAATTTTCGGTTCGCTCCCATAAATTTCTAAAATTAAATAAAACACATCCGAAAATGTAATTAAATAAAGTAAAAAACATCGCTTTGATTCATTGATTCGTTTTTTACAAATAGTTTGTACCGTCTAGTAATTATTCATCGAAACAATCCACCTAATATAAAAAAAACTTCAATTACATTTACTTTATGTAAAATATTCTAATGTGACCAACCTACGACCTACTGTCAACCCAAAAATTAAAAAATATTACGGTGTATCGATAAAAATTTCAGTTTCAGTTCGATAGGACGAACAGTGTTCACAAAATCCCAAAAAACACTGACACACAATAAACATATAGACACATTTTTTCTCGATCACGAAAACGTGATCAGTGGTCGATTCTGAGTTCGAATCAGTTAAAATATGCTTTAAATATCATTGCGGTTGCGCACAATATCTGCGACACAATACAGTCCGTTCATACCATTTCGTGGAAACGGTAAGCGGGTGTCGAAACGGGTGGCAAACAAATGGACTATGACTGTCATTGCTCATCCCACCATTGTTCATTTTATAATGTTGTTTTATGTTAATTTCCATATTATTTTTGTAAAAATAATATTTTAAAGAAATTTCTGCCAGAACCGTAATCCCGGTATTCAGACTAGTTTCAGCACCGGGATCCACGGTACCAGAAAACACCGGGATCTCGGGATTGGAAGCCTTAATTATAATGAATATAAATATAATAAAGCATTTTAGAAAATAATAAATCAATATAACGCGATTAATTTTATTTTTATTTCGGGATATACATTTATATGTATACATATATAATATATGCGAATATATTTATAAAGTTTGTGATCGTTAGAATATTTAGTACTATGGATATTTATGTAAATACCTTGTACTAAGGATATTTATATAATCGAACCATTAATTAACTTTTCGTATTGGCCAATGACAAGCTTAATAGTTGCATTGTTTTAATTTTCAAGTCAAACGAAGTTGATACCTTTTACACGTCCTCTCTCTTTTTTTTTAATTTTAATTTGTTTACACTGTGAGGTACTCCAAAGGTGATGGCATTTGACGACACGGAAACGAAAGCGTAACATTTTGCGGCGTTCTCATAAATCACGGGATCAAATCATCTAATGACGCTAAAGATTACAGATTGTTCTCCCCCTCGCACGTTATATCTGCATTTCCGAACTTTTATCACACAAAATTTTCCAATGTATCGCAAGCAAACAAGCGTATTCGAATAAATCGACGGGGGCTTTCGCAGCGATGGCCTAGGTCACGGGTCTCCGGCTGCCGACATTAATAATGGTCGGAAAATTCACGGACGCGTTTTCCAAAACCGTTCCAGACTTACCCCACCCCTCCCCCTGACGATAAGCAATCAATGTCCGAGCGATCAACCCCTCGTCTAGCTCGCGGGATACCATGAATTATTCGAAGGACTAATCAAACACGCATACATTCAGGGGTGTGTGATGAATAATTGTACCAATCTCTGAACATAAATATGTATTTTATGCCCACGTTCATCCTGTCAGTGCATAATTTCGTACGTATTTTTGAAGAGTTTTGATTTGGAGCGGGCCATATTAAACGCAGACTATTTATACTAAACATTCATTTGTGTAAATATTACTATTTTTTTTGTTATATATGTAATACTGAAGATCTCGAGCCTTTTTTGCCTTGGTCTTCGTACATAATCTATTTATAATATTGGTTTTAGCTCTGTCTCCGTTTTATATTTCAAAACCCAACTTTTACTACCCAAATTGAATAATAATCTAGGAAAATGCCCAATACTGATTTATAAAGAAGGTACACGCGATGTTTAATTAAGATCTCATTCAATTACACTCCACCAGGAAATATTTACTGTCTTTCTATACATTTTTCATGCCGGGCATTTTTAATAAAAAAAGGGGAATATATGTATAATTTAAATTATTGCTTTTCACTTAGTACACCTTAACTTTATTTCCAATACTTTTAAATAGTCTTAGCTTTTGAATGTATGCTATTCACTTATCATACCTTAACATAATTTCGAACGTTCAGTTTGACAGTCAAAAAGGGAGGTTATGGATACAAACGCACTTCATTGGAAATATATATAACCCTAAAACGAGCCAGCAGCATGGCTCGGTGGTTGGGCTTTTGCCTAGCATCGAGAGATCACCGGGTCCGATCCCGCGAGTCGACCTCGATTGAAAGCAATTTATTCTGAGTATAATATATGTAATGCTGCTGGTCACACCTGGATATTTGTGACTTCAGGTCGATCGTTTTCTATCAGAGTTTGTCAATTTATCTGATTTAATTGTTGAAACGGTTCCTGCAATAAATTGGCTAAAAACCATCCTACCTACTATGTCACCACTATTTGATTATGATTGGTGTAGAATAAAAAATTATGTGCAAGTATAGATGTTTCGTTAATTTCTAGTTTTTCAGTGTCTCGTAATTCAGCGACTTATGTAATAAAAATTACATAAGTCGTTACATAAAAATTACATATCGCAAGCGAGACGGCAAACGAGAGTTCCAACACACGCGCGTAAGCGACGGATTTGCCATCTCGCTTGCTCTCGCTTGCACAAACGCTTCTGTTATACGCATACGGGAACTAAACGAAAATCTTTCTTACGCAAAAACCGGTCGAGTTAGTAAGTTTAGATAAAAATAAAAAATATTAAGATAGAAAACCAATCCTTATAAATGTGGTGAAATAAAAAATTTGCCAAATAAATGAAAAATAGCACGGGAAAAAAATCCGTAAAAAAAAAATATATTTTTGACTTTTAAAATTCGCTAGACAATTAATTAGAAGTATTTTAAAGCAATGAAATATAAAAATTAATAGTAAAAATATCTGACTATTGATTTCAATACTCACTTTGAGCGTACCAATCCTAAATTTTGAGTTAAAGACCGCAAAAGTCAAAAAACTGTAAAAATCGCGCATTTTTTTAAACGCTCATATCTCGTAAACGATCACCCACCAACAAAAATCAATATCATATTCGAATTTAGTGGGTCAAACTTAGTAAAGATTGGTTAGTCTCCGCTGTGGTAACTCAAAAACGTGATTTTTTGTTGCTCAGTGTAATTAAAAGTGCAAATAATAAATTTTAGCGATAATAATATTTCACATGTGCAATGTATTTGTTGAATGTTGAATACATTTATGTTAGTTATGTTATTAGTGTAAATTATGATTATGAAAGTGAAAATGGTGAAAATAGAAGTTCAATTAATTAGCACCCATAAAAATATATGTCCTAAACTTCGTTTGAATTTATTTGGTGGAGTAATATTATAGTATGTGCGGCTAGTAATATTTTGAGCTTTGACAAGATTAAGAATCGTAACAGCGACAAGTGCAGTGTCTGTCCTTTGGAGTAAAAAGCCAAGTTGCATTCGAATGTTGCCAAGCGCAAGAGCCACCGGCAATTTATCAACTCGACCAGTTTCTTTTGTAGCCGACTCGCTTTGGACCAGATCCAGAATGGCACTTTTTCTGCCGAACAGAAAGCTTCGTCCAGCGGCCGTATACTTGACGTACGAGCCTCGCCCGCTAAGCAATTCTCGAATATTAATGGTTGGCCGTTGCTGTCCAACACATACGTACATACATATAACAAACGTTGCTAAATTTTTATTTCTTTCATTAAATTATGGCGTTCGTTCTGTCACTGTTGCTTCGGTCGCTGTTGATTTATGTGGTAACGCTGAACTAAATCGTTTACTAAGCGGTAAAAGTTGTTACACTTCCTATGAAATATTACGTTTTTTTGTACATAGTAACATTCATGGGCGAAAAATTTTTCAGTAAAAAATTTGCATTGCAAGGAAATTCAGAAAAAGAGCACTTTATATTACCTACTATATTCACGATGAATATAGGAAATTTATTTAATTTTTTTGCCATTATTCTGTCTATTTTCCTTCTTGATCTCTTTCGAATATTATATTGAATAATTCTTCTTTAAATGTGACGTAAATGTATATTATAAATTTAATAAATGATCTGTCATACATACATATATTTTTATATACCGTCGGCAAAAAAAATATTAATATTCATATGTATGTACATATGTACATTCACTGTGTGGCGCTTGTTTATTCAACATGTTGCAGATATGGCTTCGTTTAGATATTACAGATATGAGAGATACTCGAATTCATAATGTTAACAGATATTTGAAATGGGTCTACGTGACTTGACAGAATGTTAAATGACAGAAAACGCAAATATCGGAAGGGAAAGATCGAAAATCGAAAGATCTTAAGTCGAAAGATCAAAAAAAAAAAATGGTGCATGGTAAACGGTACATACTCGCTTAATTTACGCGAGCAGGATACAACAGGAACAAGAGGAACATGCTTTTCCTCCCGTATTCTGCGCGCGCACATTAATACGGGAGGAAAAGCCTGTTCCTCTTATTCCTGTTGTATCCTGCTCGCGCAAATTAAGTGAGTATGTACGTGAGTATGTACCGTTTACCATGCGCCATTTTTTTTATCTTTCGACTTATGATCTTTCGATTTTCGATCTTTCCCTTCCGATATTTGCGTTTTCTGTCATTTAACATTCCGTCTCGTCACGGCGACCGATTTGAAATATGTATCTCTATACATATAATGCTTATGCTTACTTTTTTGTTTCTAGCTTTTATATTTTATTTCAAATAATTTTGGTTAAATTATGCAATTTATTTATTTAATGTTTGGACCATTGTAACATTACAGGAATTCTCAATGCGCCACAATGGTCAAAAATATAACAGAAAAGAAAAGAAACAAAATAATAACTAAAGAAATTAGACATAACAAAAACAAAACATATTTATACACAAACAACGAATAATAATAATAATTACAAATTATAAAAAAACAACAACGTTATGTTTTAATATCAAATTATGTTTTATTATCGATTATCTGTATTTGGTGTTGAAGAAATCATTATATGTAGGTAGATGTACATACGTATGTAAAAATTACATAAAAATTCTACATACATTTGTAGGTATATATGTTGATTAAATATTTCATAGAGAAAGTATTATCTTAACATTATTATGAATTGAGAACCCCTTTCTCTTCCAGATATCGCATAATATTATTTTATATCTGCTGTATTTACCTTGTTCAAAGACTCCGAATAGATACCCAAATTATATTATAAAAATTACATGAATTTTTCTGCTGAGTTATTTTTCCGTTTCCATAATTGTGTTTGTTTTTCTCCCTTTGACCCAGATTATACTGTGTTGCATGAATGGTTTTATGGCTAGGGCAAAACAAATTTTGTTTTAGTAAGCAGAAATGTTTTACTGAAATGGTTTTTATTTTATTGTAATTTTAATTTAATATTTATTACACACTTTCAAGTTTTAGACTTTTTTAATGAAACGCTAATTTTACTTAGTGTGGTTATTAAAAGCGGCTTATCAGGATCAAGAATCGCCGTTTTACGGTCGTTACTTCAAATAAAGGAAGGAGAAAAAATTAAGGAACGAACAGCAAAAAAGAAAGAGAAATGAGCTGAAGGATATCTTCTTTCTTAATTTCATCTATGCTCCATTCAGACATTGCGAAGCTCCGCCTTCTAAGCTCTTCGAAAGCTTATGGAACTTTCAGAGCAGTGACCTTTATCTCGTTCCCTCTGATTAGCCCTTTCCGCTTTTCCTAGAGATAGCATCCTTATGTTTGGCAATTTGAGACAGCCCCCTTTAAATCGGAATAAAGGTGCTAACCGTCCGTTTCGATTTTATTGAATCGCAAATATTAATTTTTGTATATTGAAATGGGACAGTTTTTATTATTTTGATTATTCGTCCTTCTAGCATTTTTGCATCTTATGAAAACTTTCAACAGCCGAATTCTTACTTACTTGCCTATTGAAGTCGTCATATTATTCTCGCATACTTGTACTAACCTTGCAATATAATACATCATATTTAGAGCGGAACATTTCGAACTGTTAAGTGCCTCTAACTTTTTAGTAGGTGCAATAAAACTTTTTCCTCATACAGTTTCCCTCCGATTAATACATCGTTTGGACTTTTTCGTTGTCGAAGGGCAAAGGCGCCCTTATTATCTTTACGAGGCGCCATTATACCGAAGTAGCGGGTTAGAAATACGACCTGGAGATTTCTCACAGAAGACCTCGTACACAATGAACGGATTGATGGACGGTCAGAGCAGACGCGAGATGCATTCAATCAACAACAAACAATGAGCCACTGTGAATACAGAGGAGGGAGGGCTTATAAACCACTTCACTGTTATACAAATATATTGATAATATTAGGATGTCCGTGAGATTATGTTTTTCGAACGTATGTATTTATCGAGCATAGTAAATATACATAATAAGCATGCATGTTTGGTTTATATTTATCGAATCAATAATCTTTCGATTTCCTCTGCGACAAATTGAATATACTTATCAGATTGTTTGCGTCCGAGGGTTTTCAAAGTTAGTTTATTCAAATGTATGCTGAATTTTCGATATTGGATGCTTTCTTATTCTGGATTTTTTTAATGCTTCAGATCCTTCTCGTGCGTTAAAAATGTTTTTATTTTTTTGTTGTATTTATAAACGAGGCTATCTATGCAAATTTTAATGTAAATATGACTCTTTATGCTGAAGATACTTATATTTTTATTTTTGAATATTTCTTCGTTGGTAATATTGTATTATATTATGTACTAGTGGTTTTACCCGGCTTCGCTCGGTATTTGTAATATAAACCGCTTAAACATGACTAGTCTAATAGTAAACGTTTTATTAAATTTATTTGAATACTAATTTGTTTTTTTTATTAAATTAACTCTCACGAACAAACAAACATATATACTAAGTCCCTTTCGAAATTATATGTATACCAGAATCCGGCGGCCCCCCCGGCGCCTTCGCTCCCGGCGCCCCCGGGGACTTCACCTCCGGGGACTTCGCCCCCGGGGCTTTCGAATGCGCCTATGAATCGAAAAAAAAATCGAATGTGTTATTTACAAACCAACCAACCAATGTTACATATATGCATATATACAAAGTCTCTTTCGAAATTATATATTAGATATGAGACGTATGTATGCATATCTCATTAAAAAGGTGAACGTTTAAAAATATCCGAATGTGATGCTGTCTGCAATGTTATCATTTTTTTTTATTTAAGAAATATCTTATCAAAATATTTTGATTGCACAAGTTCTGTTTTTATTTTAAATTTAACAGTTTCTTATTCCCTTTGTTGTGCGTTGCTATATGTAAGATTGAGAACTCTTTTGGCGGAGAGTGCGTCGAAAAAACGTGCTCAAGCGCCCGTCGTCGACGCATTACAACACGATTTTATTACGCAATTTGCGCCTTTTTTTCGTCGATTTTCCACGATGCTTTTCCGCCATTTTTCCCGATGCCAGGTGGGCACGTTTCCCATTTCTTCGTGTAAACAAAATTGCCGCTTCATTACTTCGCTTTGTGAGTTCGACGTTGTCCGTGACCCACCTCTATGTCGTCGAGCGCGAGCTTTCATTAAAATTCTCGATAATTTTCCCATCGACCCTCCCATGCATTTCGATCGTAAAGGAAAAACTTGGATATCACACTTATCGTTTTACGGCTTGCGGGATGGTTTTTTTTTCGCTTCGGATATATTTTTCGTTTATCGAATGCGAAAGTTTCGTGTCCCTAACGGTGCGGTCGTTAACGGGATAACAAAAAGACCAAAATAATGGTCCACTGATTATATTCAATGGTATGAAATCGCATTATTTGGGAACCGCGCCGTGATCAGAATAAAGGTTTTTATTCAAATGGCAATGTTGTCAATTATTGCTTGGAAATTTGCAATTAACATTTTCCGTATACTGAATTTTTTTCATATACCTGTTTGTATATTTATTTGAATACTAGCACATTTCTAAAAATCAACAATCGTGATTTGAGATCATGTGCAATAGCTATTGACGTTTATAGACATTTTGATAGTTTATTTACATATAATTCGCTTAGTTATCGTATGAATCTCTTCAACTTATGATTCTGAAATTGATCGAAAGTTTTATTTCAATCAATCATAAATCCTTTTTTATTCTAAATAAGCTTTTGAACTACATAAATCTTTAACTGATTGAGCTTAATCAAAAAGCCAGCGATATAGCTCAATAGTTGCGTTAATGCTTACCACAGAGAGCTTCTTGGGTTCAAGCCTTAGATTGACCTCGATTGAATAGAATTTATTCTTAGAAATTCTGTAATTCTGCGGGTCAGACTTGGATATTTGTGACTCCAAAACGATCGTTTCCTATCGGAGTTTACCAATTGATCTGATTTCATTGTTGAAATGGTTCCTTATAAAAAAAATAGGCAAAATCATCCTTCTTACTATTTGTCGCCACTATTTGAATATGATTTCAAATATACATATATGTAAATACGTACAAGCTGAATGCTATATGTGTCGCTCAGGTACAAAGCCCGTAATGGCATAATGGTAAATTTTTTTTTAAAAAATAGTAATAAATTGAAATATGAGTCTGTATTTTAAATGAATTTTCTTACACATGTGCATATATGTATGTATAATATTTATTGCTTATCTAAATAGTCTATAAATAACGTTTGATTCAAACAGTATTTACTGAAGATACATACCTACGGTTTAATGAGCCTTTTCTTATACACATAAGTGCGCTTTGTGTCGAATGTTTTGTTTTATGATTATTAAAGACTTAAAGATTGTCTTGTAATTATCTAAGTTGGAAAATGCTGTTTTGTTGTATGTAAATATATATATTGTACATATGTATGTACGTTACAACATGCAATGAAGTATTGAAGCGGCATTTAAAAATTCGAATTTGGTTGTTAATATTAATCTGAGAAATTGGACACATTCGCAGTCCATTCTACCCTCACAAGTTCTCGGGGATGACAGCCAGACATGACTGTCTTGTCCGTTTGCCTTTATGACCGGTCACGTCATAGTCTGTGTGTATGTGTGTATCGTGATTAATGGTCACGTGATTTATCCGAGACTTAACGTGACACCGTTAAATTAAACCGTGAACGCCGAAAGTAGCCCGTAAATCATGCGGCAGCTCATTCACAGATTCAAAACTACTATGTATGTATTATTAAATATAATACAAGTTCGTGTACGTGTTTTGGTCGAATTTTAATTATATTGTAGTTTACGGGCTAAATTCATTTAAGGCGCTTTGGGTTTGTTTTTTGCGAATTATAAAGGTGATATTAGTCCGCACCCACGCAATCGAGTCTGAAGCTCGTTCGTAATTTTGTAAATGGGATTTTACCGGTGTGAAATACGTTCTGGTTGGATTATTCGGATTTTTCCGGATATATATGTGCGCTTTGGCGCCGTTGTGAGTTTATTTTTATGTGGTATAATTTTTTTTCAAACTAAATTTCAAATACTTTTGTATTAATGTGCGAATAAGTATGTATATGTATTTATTTGTTTCAGTTGAATATTATTTTACATCCTAATATATTGCAAGGATTTGTACTATTCTGTTGTCCTGTTTCATATTAGTATATCGAGTTATGAATTGCTTTAAATATTTTCATTGCAAACTCTAAATTATTTGAAATCTATGTTACAGTTGTATTTTTGACTACTTGCATTTTTTTATTATTTATGTGAATTCTCTAATTTTACTAAAAGAAAAACCCGCGGTAACAAAAAAAAGACTACTTAAATTCAATTTCATATAAACAAATGTATTGTACATTGATAGACATACATATGTACATACATATACTTATATAAACTGCAATATATTGAAATAATCAAAAAAATGACTTATGCTATGAAAACTTTAACGAATATGTACATGTTTATATTATTACTTTTTTTCAATATTTGTATAATATTAACATTTACCGAATTATATACAAACGTATGTACATGCATGTATGCTTGAAGAATAAGATCTTCGATCAATTTTTTTTGCCAATGATGACGTATGGCTGTGAAACTTGAACGTTAACATTAAGATACTCCAATGCACTGAAAGAAATATAGAACGCTCTATGATTGGCAAAACGAGAAAAGACAGGAAAATGGAATTCGTGAGTGAGAAGTATGACAAGGGTAATGGATATAGTGGATAGAGTGAAGATATTGAAATGGCGATGGGCGGGCCACGTGGCTAGAAGAATGAACGAAAAGCAAACAAAAGAAGTACGAGAATACAAAAGGGTAAAAGGAAGACCGCAGGGATGATGGGTGGGATGGGATGACCGTGATATAAGTGGCGGAACTCCATTTTTCAGTTCCAAAAACACTATTTCATTTGACTTAATTCACAAATTGTTATTACTTATTTATATTCCATATTTCCAAAATCTCGGAAAAGAAAAAAAACGTATTACAGGCCACCAGTATTTTTAAATGTTATAAAACGCAAAACATTATATTTAATATTCTGCAAGATTTTTCTCAAAATGAAGAAAAGTGCACTGACGCAAATTTCAATTGTAACGGCTCATATGTACAAAATGAGAAATGACAGGAAGTGGAACACGTAGGTGAGAAGTGTGACAAGGGTAGTGGAAATAGTGGATAAAGAGATTGAAATGGCAATTGGCGGTCCATGTGGCTAGAAGAATGGACGAAAGGTGGACAAAAGAAGTGCTTGAATGGTACCCGAGAGAATGTAAAAGGGTAAAAGGAAAGTAAAAGGGTAAAAGACCGCAGGGAAGATGGGTAGACAAAATTAGGAAAATGTGTGAGGTGAGATGGATGAGAGTTGCGCAAAACAAAGACCAGTGGAAGCGTGTTGGAAAGGCCTCCATCCAGCAGTCGATGGTGAATGGCTGTAGATGATGATACAAAAATATATATGTATTTGTAGTTTTTTTTTATCGTTACTGGTATGCTTTATTCATGAACATTACAGATAGGATAATAAAAGCGTGCTTTAGCGAGATTGCATTGTAAGTTTTTTTTTTAATATGAGATAGTTTTTTGTTGCTTTTTTAATGAGACTCGATGAGTTTGAGAGAGGGCCACATTCAGGTATCGTTTCCATGGAGACGGCTTGTCGCCCTTGTTCGCGCAGACCAGGTCATCAGCGATTTAGATAGGACAAGGACGCCGTTACCGTGGAGACGCCCTCTCCCCACAATCCGCTCTACTCTTCCCATCCCTGGGGCTACCCCCTATTCCTGTTAATATAATAGTCTTGTAATAACCGTCCTCAACCGCCACCTCATAGACACCTTCACATGTACGAATCGACACTAGAAATTAATAGGAATTTTCGCAGAAAATCTGCGGTATTATATTACATACATATACTATGTGCATTCGCCTTTTATCTGCAAAGATTCAAGGAGTTTCAAATAAAAATAGATATTAGTTCAATACATTCGGCGAATTATTGAACTAATAAAATCCAACGATTTTTATCTATATTTTAATGAAATGGATTAAATATAGGAATATGCATTTACATATTTATATTTTACATGCGCGCTTTTATTTTATTTTCTCAAAAAAAAAAAAAAAAAAGCTTATCGTATTGACAGCTAACAAAATTCGCTTCGTTGGTCAATATGCGATTCATGTGCCGCAATTTCAACGCTTCTGTTTTATATATGTATATGTACATACATATGCATACATACATGTTATACGTAATACTGATTGCGTAACTAACCACTATATAGGTGTATGTATAATACATAGGTTGCTATTGATTGTCTTAAAAATCAATATGCAATCATGAAGCTGAAGCATTTAGTATATCTGGAATGAATAAATAAAATAGATGTAGTTTTTGGCATATTTCACATTCTGATTCCGCCGAAATATTCAATATGCAATATTACCGTTTTTCATTTACAATGGGAAAAAATGTATATGTTCCCATTCGGTTACCGCATTTTGAATATGCGAGATGAGCAAAATTGATATCCACTCGCAGAGCTTACGGTCATCAATCTTCCGGATGATAAATTCGCATTTCTCGTTGACGCTGCGTTCGAAATAACGAAATTATACTGTTGCTTGAGAGCTAAAGTTGACGTGTATTGTTTTTTTTTTTTGTATCTATTTATTTTTCCTGGATTGGTTGTGTCTGAGTTTCGCTTGAATGGTGGTTTTGCTTTCAAATTGAATTTTCTGAGAAGTCGACGAGACGCAGAGGCGTTCATTAATTTTAAAATATGGAAACTGCGGCTTCCCTTCTGCGTAATGTAAAGATTCAAGTTTCGACATCCCTTGGCCTAGCAATGTTTGTATGTATATTAAATTGTGTTGCGTTTGTTTGTTTCAGGTAAGCCAATTTGATTGTCTTTCGTTTGGAAATGTGGGCGTGTGCTGATGCCGCTCTTGACGAGAACGGAAACACAAGGTGAACGGAAGTATACCTACATATATGAACATATGTACATATTTTATAACCGGATTCTTTCACTACTTGAATGCCTGAATTATTCTAGATCAGGTCACTCACGTTCGCGATGCTTTGCTTGTACACTTCGCAGTTGGCGCAGGTCAGTGCGACCCCTCGAGTACGGGACGCATATCTTAACTAAGGAAATTTTTAGTTCTCGCTGAATTTGATTTATGTCGTTCGAATTTGAATTAAAGCGATCTTTTGATTATATTATATTTGCCGAATTTTTGTATTTAATTCAATTTGGGTAGAATTTCATTCAAGATTTTTAGATGCAGTGTAATTTTTTGTGAAAATGGAAAGCGACGCGTTTCTTTGCGTTGAATTTGCCCTCTAATTAAAATTTAATTTTTTAAGAGGTATGCGTATTTAATTTTTCACAATTTCATTTTAATGTTATCTGTAGGATTTCGGTAACGATTTAATAATTTTATTTGCGAAAAGACCGAAAGTGGTTGGAATTAAAAATTAATATATATATGTACATATATGTATGCAGGCAGTTAATTAAGACGGTAGAGTGGGTAGTCGGATGGAATATACATATGTAGGCTTAATTAAATAATGGATAGATTTGATTTTTGAAAATTCAAATACAAATCACTAATTATGTACTATGTCAAGTATTTGGGAACTAGTTTCAAATACTTGACATGTATTTTTCAAAATCGATGAATATTATTTTAAATATATGAACCGTTACATTACATTTGAAAGTCCACTGTTTTTCATTTCGAGAAATATTTCGTTTGCGTCTAACAATATTTTCAAATACTGGTGGCCTGTAATACGTTTATTCTGCTTTTCCGAGATTCTGGACATATCGAATTACAATAGTTAAAACAATTTGTGAATGAAGTCAAACATAAATAGCGTTTCTGAAACTGAAAATTGAATTCTGCCACTTTCTAATATAAACGGCTCATATATTCAAATATATTTTTGATAAACACAAATATTTTGATACTGAATCATACATATAAACAAATAAACTTTCGTATGACAAGTTTCCGAAAGGAAAATATAGACACCACAAAGCGTTCAT
Source organism: Arctopsyche grandis (assembly GCF_051622035.1). Taxonomy (NCBI): domain Eukaryota; kingdom Metazoa; phylum Arthropoda; class Insecta; order Trichoptera; family Hydropsychidae; genus Arctopsyche; species Arctopsyche grandis. Next base: position 13,207,168 of record NC_135358.1, on the reverse strand, counting down.
CTTTTTGACCTCATTTCACCCAGCCTTATCTCATCAGTTGACTGCGGGACAACTGCAAGGGAAGTAGCCTTCACGAGAAACCATACGTTTCTTGTGACGAATCAGTGTTAGAAATCGAGTATAAATTTGTATGTACATATATAAGTTTATTAAAGATATAAACATATATCAAATGTTTGTTTTTTATCATTTGAACACATTTTATTCGTCTCGTAATGTTGTAATGACGTTATATTATCTGCCGTAACGCGAGGTGGTAATTATTACGTGCGAACTACTATGTATTTCGCCTGTAATTATGACAGTTAATCGAGAGGCTTTGAAGTCGCCGAAACGCCAGCTGTCAAACGAAAACGCGTCGTCACATAACCTCTCTCGCGGGTTCCGCTTAATTATATCGGCAGCGTTGCTTTTTTCCCGACTCCCGTTTCCTCTCATCTTCCTCTCCCATCTCAGGGGTGAGCGTCGGACAGTCAATTTTCATATTTTCCATTAAAAATCCATTTTGGCGCGTTTTTGCTTAAATGGAACGCGAATTTGAGCGGTGGTCGCTCATTTCCGAGCCCGCCGGCAGGGGTGCTGATTGCGCGCGTCGCGGGGGCAGAGGGGATACTCCTCTTCCTCTCCCCGTCGCCATGCTGTTCGCCCCTCCCGCCCCTCTCGCCCCGAGGGTGTGTCCCTCTCTGCCGTATTACGGGGGATGGTCCACCGTCCCTGTCGGCCTCGTCCCGCATCTACAGCCTCCGCGGTCCGGATCGCAACGTCAGTCGCGTTCGAGACGCGCGCTGTTACGCCAACTCGCTTTTCCGAATTTTCCGACTTTCCACCTTCGGTTATGGCTGGATTTAGTGAGATTTTCACGCTGTAATCGCGAACGTCAGCTAAACATCGCTTTGATATCGGGGCACAGAGTGAAAATTTCAGTGTTTTTCGTTTATTTCACGTGTGTAAAGTCGACGAAATGACCTTCTAGTGTCTAGTGCGGTCGTATTAACCAATCGAGGTTGAAATTTGTCATATTATTTCATTATCTTAATTTTATGGTTGTTGATGGTGATTTTTAAATGCCTTTTATTATTACTAAATTATGTTCACAATACATCGTATATCTATCTTAATAGCTAGTGATCTACTGATCATTTTCTATTCTACAATTTTAATTTAATTTTGTTTGTAATCATAGTATTATATTATTCTAATGTTAACGTACAGCATAATAGGAAAAAGAGCTCTAGAACCTATTTACAATGGTGAATCAAATGTTGTCGATATAAATTTAACTACATGCGGAAATTCGAATGTACATGTTGTTAAATTAATTAAAATGAGGGTATGGTTTTATATTCGTTCGCTTTAACTGTAATGTATTTTGCGCGTAATAAATATGGGGATTGGTCGGCCGTCTTTTTCATAAATTTATTAGGAAATATCATTATTTATAATATTATCGTGATATTTATAAAATATTGTAGAAATTTCATATATTATCGTGATATTTATTAAACGTAGAAAATTAAATTTATTTTTAACAAATATTCGCTGATGCGAAATTTCACTCGGGAAAATATTTCTCCGCTCCCTAATTTTTAATGCGGCCGTCATTATCGAAAAATGCCATTTTTATGAGCTGACTAAAAATAATCTGAAAATTGTGAATCAGAGCTTCTGGCGTCAACACGATGGTTCTGTCTATGCGTTCGTGTTTATGTGTTTTTCGTTACGTTTTGTACGTGACACGTGGAGGTCAAAGGATCGGCATCCCCAGCTTCTCAAAATTTATATATAAGACCTCTAGATTATTTTAGATTTTCATGTTTATAGACTAAGTTTTTACATATTTTGTATTTTTTTATGTAGCGTAATTGCATAAGGGCATCAGAATGTTTCGAATGAATTTCTTAAAATTGATTTCCGAAAGGACTATTTTTTATATTTTATATATCAAAAATCAGTTGAACCCGGAATTTTATTGTATTTTTTTTTTTTACAAATTTTCTTACAATTCAATTTGAACGAAAAGAAGTTTTCCAACGTAAAAATTCGCATGGAAAACTAACAACGAGAAATGTATTCGTGCGTGGCGGTTTATTCCATTCGATAAAATTTCCACACTTTCTCGACAAAAAAAGCATAATGTCGTTTTAAAAGATCGGAAGAGTAGTCATCGTGTTATTTTAATGGAATATCATAATCTCGAATTTCAAGGATGCTTTCAGTGTTAACCCATTTTTCGAATATCGATTCGGTTTTTATATACATACATACATATTTTCTTTCGTAGTTTTGTAAGTGCATTTGTTTGACACAATTTCTGTAGTGCTTTATCGCGTTGGTTTCGATGCCAACACTGACTGAGCGCACTTCCGGTTTTTTGGCTGATGTGACTAACGCTCGAATGAAGCTGTGCGTATTTATATTTACCTTTTCGCGCATTTTATGCGTGTATTGCGTATGCGGTCATGTAAATGATGATAATTTAATTTGTTCGATTGGAGAATGTCTTCATTTCTTGTCAAGAAAAATATCGCATAACTTAGGTTTATTGTAATGAAAGTAAAAAAAAAACCAGATAGGCTTTTGAACACTTTGCGTACGCTCCGAAGTGTATACATTATAGCCTATCTGCCAATACCACCCCCGCATATTTTGGAGGTTGCTTGCCACGCCCCGATTCGACGGCTCCATTGATATATTGAATTACGGTAATTGTGCAATATGGCGTGATGAAAATTTCGAACGATTTCACGAACCTGAAAAAATTCATTTTCAAAAAAAAATAATCAATTTCACTCAACTTTTCCGGATAGGAAAACGAAATTTGTACACTTTCATACACGTATGTATGTATGTTAGTTCTTATACATTCGATTTTTATGTTTTCATAGTGTTCTATATATGAGCTCTAATTGAAAGTGGCATAAGTCGAGTTTTCTGAGCTTTGAAAAATATCTCGCAAAACTTTAAATATTATGTTTTGCGTTTAACAATATTTAAAAATATTGGTGGCCTGTAATACGTTTATTCTGCTTTTCCGAGATTCTGGACATATCGAATTGAAATAAGTGATAACAATTAAATCAAACAGAAATTGTGTTTTTGGAACTGAGAATTGGACTTCCGCCACTTTCAAATATCAAATATGAAATATCTTTCAAATTCAATATTTAAGTATGATTAAATATTGCTTACTAAATATGAATTTAAATGTATTGAAGTTGAATATATCACAATCGAAATTATGATAATATTAATTGAACACATTGATTATGATAATATTAATTGAACACATTGATTATGATAATATTAATTGAACACATTACCTAATTGTCCACTATCTGAAACTATTTCGGTTACAGTATTTGTATATTTTTAGGACAGAGTTCGAGTTTGTTTTTTTTTTCTTTATGCTCGTGTTTTTGAGACTGATTGTATAAAATGTGTCTATGTATGTATATAAATATTTATTGTGATGAATAAACGCTAACGATTTCCCCAGTCAAAGTTATCGTGCGAAATTTTTATGACGTTGAATATTAACGCGTCGAAGTCGCTCGCAGCGGTGGAAAACCTTTCTCGGAGATTTTCCGCTTATCAATTTGAACACTGTTTTTGGTGACGTATTATGAAAGTTTTGACAGGCCGATCGAACGTCACTTTTGTTCGAACGGAAGTTTTGCGATGGATTTTAGCCGAACAGGAAAATTCGCGTCGCAAACATTAGACGTCTTTTGTTCGCCTGAAAGAAAAGCCCCAATTTACCGCTCATAGTTTTACGGGCCAGTGATTCGCAGATCGTTACAACTTTGTAATACCATTTTATGGTGTTTCTATGGAGTGCACCGGAGAGGCGATTTCCGCATGTTTCGATATGATAATATTTTGTCCCTTTTTGGGGAGACGTTGAAAATAGCTATTTTTTCCATTGCGACCTTCATAAATTCGCTCCTTGCTTCGGAGAAACCTTTTTCTAAACTTAATAATGAACCACCGAATTCTTATTTATTTTTATTGAAAAATAGCCACTCTGTAACTTCAATGAGCACGGTATTATAATTTTTCTACATATAACATACATATGTATGTATATATATTTTTACAATACGCCAAAGAAGCTCACTTGAGAAATGATTCAGAAATATTTATTATGTTCTGTTGATATATATTTGTACATAAATACTGAAATATCAAATACCTACCTCATTTTTACTTAAATTTGAATTATGATAATTGCTCGTACAAACATACATACATATGTTTGTTCACACATATTATATGTACATATTTCAAAGTGTAGATCGTTCTGATATACATATGCATATATAGATACATATAAACTGTACTAAAATATAAGATATTTCATTAGTTGCATTTAAAAAACGGTATGCACTGTAAAAATTGCCGAATAACTATGTAGCATTGTACAACCAAATTTCGTTTTAATATTCGTATTTATATTGTATGTATATAGAAAATGTAATTCACGCTCGTTTACTCGTTTTTATTGCTGGTTTATTTAATTTAAAAGCCCCGCTCGTATTTTATAGCGCAATACTAATTATACTTCGCAATATACATATGTACTGTGCACGATCTTTATGATTCGAAAAATAAGAATTTCGACGACATAATTTTTGCGTATTTTCCATTACGCTTTTCTGTACGTACTATTCCTGTATTGTATGCTATTAATATGGGAAAATTAAGCAGGCAATTTCACGTTCGGATAGAGTTGGATCTTTCGATATTAATGGAGGCCTTGTCGGAGTAGGTACATAATTCAACCCCTGTAATACAAGCATAGACGATAAATTGTGTTTCATATTATTAGTTTTCTCGAATCTTGCTCACACATTGTACGATCAAAATAATATTAACATGCAATGGAGTTGATTCTTTTGATTTAATTTTAAACTTCTGATTATAATTATGAATATTCCATTAAGTGAAGTACATATGTAGTAATGGTATGTTTCTGCATATTGTTATCTCGTTCACAGAAATATCTCCGAAAATTAAATCATCCGATACGGTATTCGCGGCATCCCCGCTTCAAAGTGCTCGATTTGCATTTGGAATATGGCTCGACTTGGTGTTATTTATCGTCTCATTTTACGTCATAAATCGCATCTAATAAATCATCAAGAGAGTTTGAGACCCCCACGTACTACAATTAAGACTTTAAAGCACACCCTCCGGGTACGGAAAATGCATCCCGATGGTTATGCGATTGCACAAGATGCAGCTGCGGTCCGTAGGAGCCGGCTAATTTGTTCATTTATTTAACGAGTTTCTCCTGTATACGGGTTTATGTGCAATACCACTCGAAAACCACCTCAACCATTATATTCGGTCGTATTTTGAAATGTAAGCTATTTGCTTCGTCGGATTCCCCGTACGGGTGAACTAATTCAAATATTGAATAGATTCAGTTATGGCATTTCTGGTATTCAACGTTGACGGATCTGAATACTGATTGTGATCAAACGATAAAATAATTATATTACATATGTTGTATGAAGAAATTTGTGGATACATATATTGAATATTGAAAAACTGGTATGTTGTTGTCTCTTTAAATTGAAAGATATTGTGGAAGAAATAACTGGGTAAGATATTCATAGCCAGCAGTATAGCTCGGTTGCGTTAATGCTAACCACCGAGAGATTCCCGGATTCAAGTACTGGGTTGACCTCGAATGAAAAGAATTTATTCTGAAGTATTTGTATAGTACTGTTGGTCAGACTTTGATATTTGTAACTCTCAGTCGATCGTTTCCTATTAGAGTTTGCTAATTTATCCGATTTCATTGTTGAAACGGTTCCTCATTACATTGACAAAACTTTCTTACCCACTATGTCATCACTATTTTAATATGATTGTAAATTTATCTAATGCATAATTTCGAAAGAGACTTTGTAACTATATACATAAGGTTTGGATGGGAGCATCAAAAACAAATCAATGTTTCTATGACGATGATATTGATATCGTTGAATATTTTTTTCGATTCAAATAAATTTAATAAAAAAACAAATGAATGTTTACTATTAGATTATGCATGTTTAAGCTGTTTATATTACGAATACCGAGCGAAGCCGGGTAAAACCACTAATAATCTATAAATATATATATGTACAAGTTTAATACGATATATGACGCTCAGGGAAAATCCGTAATGGCATCATGGGGAAATATAATCAAAATAATAGATTATCCATAATATGTTTGTGATTGTTTATTAAATATTTATAAAATTATAATATATTTATAATATATTATTATTCAAATTATCCAATGAATTGTGACAGAAAATGGATACTTTTAAAACTACATTAATAATGTCATGAAAGCAGCCATAGTAAAGATTTGAAACTCCTCACAGCTGTTATTAAAGAATTTCAGTTTTTTTTAAACTTTAATTAGCTATTGAAAAGTATATTATTATATTTGAATATCGGCAGTCAAACTATGAAAATTTAATTCACATTTCGAATAATTCACTCAGACTCTATTCGCTGTAACGTTTCGCTTTTGAATTGTTTGTATGCGTGTATGTGGTGACTATTTCATTTAATGATCGCACTGAATTTGCGTGTGATGAAAACACGTCAATTTCTCCAAATTTCATCCCGAGCTGGATGAAAAACGCTGACGAAAATTGACATTGTGGCACATTCGGCCTGAAATGGCGGAGTATCTGTCCCAGTTCACCCCAGTTTGACCCAGTTGGGTCGCGACCCCGTCGGATTCACAATGCGCCAATGCGTCCGCATCTCGTATAGTATACAGATTTCCATAGTGCGATTGCACAAAGCGACTTCCGTTTCAGGAAATCGCATTATTGGTCGAATTATCGGACAGTTTTTCCTATCGGTGAAAACGGAATTCGCAATGAATTGTACTTGCTTATATGTATAATACATATGTATACGTATAGATGTTGAGGGTCCTGAGTGATCTGAAGGGAACAAAAAGCAGAATCCAGCCCGTTATTAATTTGAAATTTAATACGCCGTTGGAAATTTAAGTGAAAAGTCGCAGTGACGCTTGATTGCTTTCCCTTTTCCATCTCTCTGGTAGTAGGTGAATTTATTATGTAGCTTCGGTGTCTATTGTCGCTCGCAGCGAAATGAATGTTTGTAAGCTCGACATTTTATGGATTATTTGCATATACACATGTATGTATGTATGCGTAGCATTGCCTTTGTGTATTCAGTATCAGGGTGGTTTTCAATAAAAAAAATGTCGATTTTGCTTTTTCATGTCCTAATTTGACGAATGATTAGTTTCTGAATTTAATTTACGTCTAAGGTGAGGTGGGTTTGTTTTCAAAAATAAATATTTTGCTTTATGGACAGATGGTTACGTATAAACTTACAATATGTATCGTTATAATATAATATACACCCAATCAAGTAGAGAGAATTCGATTTTATTCGTGAACAATCTTCAGTTTAGTCTATCAATGTCTGCTTTGGTATCTTTTACTACCCAGTCACGTTCCGATAACCGTTTTATAATATGTATATATGTATATATATATATATATATATATATATATATATATATATATATATATATATATATATATATATATATATATGTATATATATATATATATATATATATATATATATATATATATACATATATGTACATATATACTATGTTGGTAGCCATGCAAATTTCGGTCTTAATTAGTAAAATTTTGTGGGGCAAAAATCAGGGATCTCATTACATTTGTATGGTCTTACGGTTGCCTCATATAGATTGTATTATTTTTTTAATCAGGTCCGGTGTTTAAGAGCCTACAGGTAATTTAGTTAGTTCTGATGTGGGTTTGCTTAATTTAAGAAAGTTTCGAATATCTGATTTAAATTTAAATACATATGTCTAGTATCGGTATTCATTTTTCGATTCAATATTTAAATATAAGTTTTATTTTAATATAAATTTAACATGAAAGAAATATAGATTTCGACATTCAAATTTTTTTTAAATTTCGTAAATTTGAACATAAGAAGTTATGCATAATACTTTTGATCAGTTCATTATATAGTCCTTTGTTGTCGGGATTCGACTGGTAGACGTCTCGCAGAATCATATTGTCAAAATGTAAATTAGTCGCCGGCGGCTGTCTTCTCTCTTAATTGTGTATCATTTATCTTAAAAATTACCAGTTTGAAATTTGTTTTGTCGTTATATAAAATATATATAGATATATATATATATATATATATATATATATATATATATATATATATATATATATATATATATATTTATGTAGATAGACTGAAAATAAAAAATAGGCTGAAAATAAAAAATGTCATGTGAGGACACATAATTCAGTCGTAGAAAAGTGAAAAATATTTACAGGCGAATCGGAAAATGGTATTGTAGAAAACTATAAATTCACGCCAAACGAGATTTATACGTATAGAAAGTGCGTATTCACTTATAGAATATATTTATTTTATTAAATGTTGTAAATTTAGGCAATTTTGTAGACAAATACAATAGTGCAGAGTATATTATATATTTGTAATATCATTATATTTACGTTCAGTGTTGTTTCCGATGAAAGATTATAAACTGTTGTATCGTAATAATCCACACGTAAGAAAATTCTCGCTCGACCGTGAGCTGATCCAATTAGTCAGGTTAATTGATCGAGAGATTTTTTCCTCTCGGTACACCGGATTTCGGGCTTATCAATACCACACGACGTGAATTTGATTAATAATTGCGACCAGATGTACCTTCGTCAGCTCAAGTGTGGCCTGGTAGGGCTTCTCAACCTCGAGTCCGAGGCCCCCGGCTGGTCCTAATGACGGTCGGCCATTCATAACTTGATTAGCCCTCGACACCTCAGGATGGTCTCGTGAAGTGGAAGCCAACTTTGTGCCGAACGACCTAAGACGACTTTGTGTTAAAGCGTCGTCGTGGCTTCATAATAACCCTTCCGGAAACTTGGAAGCTTACTTTACCGGAAACATCGCGCCGGCCAAAGATATAATCGGATATGGATAGCTTCGCTTGGACTTTGTTCACCTTTGTGCTAACAAGTCGAGCTTTCGCTCTTGCATGGTGAACAGTGTATGTATATAATATATTATGTACATATGTATATGTATGTTTGTAAGGTGCATAATTTCATTTTTATAATAAATGAACATTGATTTGTATGTATATTCGGGATGTGATGTTGCATAATTGATTGGCGTTGTAAATTTGCTACGTAAACCACGGCTCAAAATTGATTGATTATCTGAGTTTCACATGTTTTATTAATGTACATAGGTAATCGATTTCTTTATTATTTTGATGCGTAGTATTCGCTTTGGACTATCTTATAGTGTGGATCGTCATACAATCTTTTAATGTTTTTTTTTTTCACATTCTCTCTCAGTTTTTTAAATGTATTTTTGTGCGAAGCACGAGAAGAATAATGTTCAATGATTTAAAGACGTAAGCGCTCATATATTTTCTTTTTTTCCACCCAGTCGAGTTCTTTTATACATATTTTTAAATGTGAATATGTGCATTTTTTTAGTAGCTTTACGATTTTTTGATTTATTTTTTATGTTTTAGTTCAAAACATAAATATTTTTTGCACTAAAAATCTGCGTTTTTAAATCTTAAGCTTTATAAGCGTAGTTCGTTATATGGTCCTTAGGCAGCCGTTTGGTGTGGTCGTTATACAACTTCACACCGAGATATTCTTGTACGAGAGAGTGACTTGTTCAACAATAATTAATGTTGAGAATAACAGGAAGAGAGTTTTATGGTGCCCATTCGTGAAAATGCCTTGAATACGAAATCAGATATTTGAGAATGGCTTATTTGACGTAAATCACAAGAAAGCTCTCCATTATCCGCTTGCAAGTCGGCTTGTAATAAAGTGTTACGGCGTATACACATTATGGTTATATATAAAATGTGTATGCAATATTCTTAGGAATATTTATTATATATTTGCTTATGTGTGTTTTAATTTTAAACACGGCATTCTCGCTGATCCAATGTGCATAGTTCTCATATGTAATTTGTTCTAAACCTAGTCATTCTAAACACGTAGGAGCTTTTGGTCTATATTCGGTCTGAGTATTTCTTGGAGAGTACAAAAGAAAAAAATACATATATTCGAGATGCTCGTTTGTGCGAAAATGTTCGTGATCAATAAGAATTAGGGCGGTAAGATCTCGAAAAGAAGCTCCATTGAGGTATTTCATCGGTGATTAACAACTGTTTCGAGTATAATATTGCGTTAAAAAAGTATGCATTGGACAAAATTTTACTACTACACATGTACATACTATGTAGTTTTGTAGATTTAAGCGTTCAGCAATATCTTAAAATTGGATTAGATTAGAATTTTTCGGAACATCAATAAATCTTTCTTTAGATCCTTAATATTTTAATTGATATATGTATTATATAATGCATATACATAATTGATTTACGATTTTATTATTCGGTTATATTGTAAAATTTAATTGATTAAAATTTTTTTTTTGAACGGACTGTCAGTGGCCCGCGCACCACCGGTTGAGAAGCACTGGATTAGAATACGAGACTATAATTATACAAACTTATTTTAATAATCGAGTTGGAAATATTGAAAACGTACATAGTATACTGACTAATCAACTTAAACTTTGAGCGATGGATAACATTCAGCCTTGATACGTCACTGTCTATTATGGATCAACCTCAGATTGACTCGATTGTTAAAGTTAACCCTGACAAAGCCGAGTCGAAATTGAAACGCCGTCGACAGTGCACATAAATAATTCGAGCCAGCCTCGTCGAATTAGTTGTTGCAAATTCGACTGTTCCCGAAAGTCGTCGACGAAGGCAACACAATTGCAGACGGGTTACTCAAATTGGCTACGCTTGTGGTTAACGGTTTTCGAATTCGCAGCTCTTCGCACCGCGGAAACGAGCTTTCATGTTGCGGAAACTACTTCGTTATATCTGATCCGTCGCGCGTGAAATACAAAAAAAAAACAAATAAATAAAAACGGTCGGTATAACAAAGCAATTCTGGAATTAATTCGGAGTTTAGCAATGTTTTTCGTCGCTGTTGTTTTTTTTGTCTTGTTTATAAAAATGGCTTCACTTGGGCTTTATAATGGGCTACCCAGCTTTCTTTTGTACTGATGAAAGGATCGGTTATTTGAGATGCCGGTAAACCATATTCGATTGGTAAATTGTTAAATTATTTTGAATCATGTTTGCAATATGTTTGATGTATTACAATTGTTAAGCTACAAAAATAATTATATATCTTTTCATACTACATACACTCCCGTTAGCTGACTTCGATTGAAATGAATTTATTCTGAGTATAATCTTAAATGCTGCTTGTCAGACTTAGCTATTTGTAACTCCAAGTCTATCGTTTCCTATTAGAGTTTGCCAATTTATCTGATTTCATTGTTGAAGCGGTTCCTCCATCAAATTGGCAAAATCCATCCTACTCACTATTTGAAGATCATTTCAAAAATGTATTATCTTTAACATATATATCTCGCTAATCTTATACATATGTATATAGTATTTGTATTATGCTTATATGTCTAGTCACAGTGACGCGTTAGAGTATTATGTTATGTTACTGTGGCAAAAATATGTAAATAATAAATAAATAACGACAATTTATTAAAGCCAAACGTGATCGGGAAATTCTAAAGTGAATTGCCGATACCGTTTAAGCTTAATTTAAATTTTGCAAATAGTAAATCTAATATTAAACTAATCCCACAGATTTTTCTTACTCATCTTGCTTTTGGTCTTCTTTGTACCTTTTACACTATCTTGGGTACTATTTGGGCACTTTCTTTGTCCATATTTCGTCCATTCTTCTAGCTATCTATGTACATTCATATATGGCCCACTTAGTGGCATTTAAATCTCTTATTTCGCTTTGCTATGTCAACTATTCAACTATGTCAACCATTGTCATACTTCTCAATCATGTACTGCGTTTCTTGTCTCTCTTCGTTATGTCGAGCATAGAACTTTCCATAGAGCATTCTGGCATTCAATGCCCAACCATCGCTATCCATGTCATTTATGACAATTACTTATTATTCAAAATCTTGTATATACCAATATAAACACAGAATGTTTCAAAATGGAAAGTGTTTTGCTAAAAATTCTGGAATATTAATTGATACTTTTTAAATTAATTTCCTGTATAAAATTTACTATTCAAAAATGATTTCTTTATGTTTGCTACCATAACTGTTGATGGCGTTTCTAGGAGAAACTAAATATGTTGTACAGCCGTTGTAGCGTTGATTAACTCGCACATTGTTATGACTGATGAAAATTATCTGTTTATTTGTGCATTTCATTTGTTAAAACGCTGCGTGTTAGTCTTTGAACCTACATATTTTCGCTCTGAAAAAGGAAATTCGCTACCAAAAATGGACAAGGGACGAAAAACTCGCACACAATAACAATTGCGAAAATATTTATATTCGTCCACTTTCATTCACCCTGCTCTCACATCCTCGCTTGCAACCCCTTTTTCACCCTAGCATTAATATTAGCCCTTTATTCGTCCGACGCGGTAATTTTTCTGAAGGAATGTTAGGGATATTTTCGGCGCCTCTTTCATTCTTTATTACTCCGCATTCAAATGGAAATTTAGACCAATCTCATTGCAATTGACCCTCGCCTGCAAATATTCCGGTCGGAAAATTCGATATTTTTTGGTTGTCATTCTCAAAGTTTTCTTCAGCTAAACGTTCGTGTTTCTTAACTAAATAAATGCGCGAACTTTTGTCGGTGCCACAATACGCCTTCAAATAGGCCTTCAAAATCTTATATTTTCTTACATACATATATAATTATTTCAAGTCATTAGTTTTAGTTTTTAATAAGGTTTTTTTCATAAAATGTTGTATTCATAGAAAAAATGATTCATAGATTTTATATAGCCTGAATTAATTTATGTATACGGCCACATAATACAGATTTTTCAATTCTTGATGGAATTCCAACCCAATTTGCGGAAACTTAATATCGAACGCTACAAATATAGGTCAAAACGGCTGCTACGTGGTATTAACCCCTCGACTGCGGTGGATCCTGTATCCCCTTCTCCTTCTAGCACTTCAGTCGCGACCATTATCGTCTCCATTAATCCGACATCAAAGCGAAGGGCTCGCGTTTTATAGTGGTTCTTCTAAGAACTGAGATTTTCCGATCTCGTCGTGCAATTTCAACTCGTGTGATAAGTTCGATTCAAGCGCGTACCAAATCCATTACTCTCATAAAACTTTTTCTTTCTTTATATCTCAGAATGCTGTAAAATAAGCAGAGTCTCATCATGCTCTACGAATAGCTGACACTCAATCTTGACCACTCATTGTCTCATTTGTGACACGCTTGCTTTGTTGCCTGAAAATGGACCGATTTATCATATAAATGAATGTTATTCACGTCCTTCGACGTGCATACATATACATATATGCATGTATATCATCACGGAGTGAAAAAAGTTTCCAACTGAACATTGGGAAGGCTATTTATTTTTGAAATGCATTCTACTTTTTCGAAGCGTTCTATCCATTCGTTGGTAATGTGCTCTCGTCGAGCACTATCGGGTTGAGAAAATGGGAAAAAGATTGACGGTAATGTTTAGTGAACGTCGTTAGATGCACTCGTGTAGACCTTTGTGGTTTACCTCGTTGCGATCTGTTTTTCCAGCAGTTCCCTCCATGGCGTGCTAATTGTGCATAGTACGAATTTCACGATGGAAATGAAGTATTTGCTCAGCAGTTATACACGGGATGCATTAATTTGGTTGAAAGGCAATTCGTCTTCGCCGGGAGTTGAAAGCTTTGAAATTTAACAGTGTTTGTACAACGGCATACAAGCAGACGGTTCATGTTTCAGCTATTTCAATTTACCGTGAGATATTCATCTGTGAATTCTAAAATTGGAAATAGAGATTTAAGAGTCGTTATCTTGTGTTAATTTTGATTTGTCAAGAATTATACAGGTCGTATTTTTGTTGTTCGTACTTATACATATGTAGGCGAAATAAATAGTGATAATATAAAGTTTGACGTTATAATTTTATTTGCTTTGTTTTGTTTCATTGTGCTAAGTTTTATTGTAATCGTATTTATAATTTTGGTTACTTGACCTTTTGTGGAAATCCAGTAATGAAAAATCTTTGAATAAAGCATTCATGTGCATACATTTGTATATGTATGTACATACATATAATAAGCTCTTTCAATGTGTAGGTTTATTATGTACGTATTTATTGCATTATACAGAATCCATTGTCGAAATTTCTTTAAATTCTTATTCGAAGAAAATTCGAATAGGATTCTAATAATCTGAAAATGATTTTCATGTTCCGTAACAATACGTTTTCTCGCGCTATGGAGAAAATGAAAAAGTTAATCTTACCCAGTGGCAAGTTTATTGAGGGCACGTGTTTCCAGTATAAAGTATTCAAACACGTTCCACAAATTCGTACGGAACATTTTAAAATTCGCAACGAGTGAATATTTATCGTTTTTTAAATTATACTAAACTTTGTAGTGCCTCGAAATTAATTTTTATTTTCGCACATTATTATAATCTATGAAATTTGTAAAATTTACACTACACACAGGGTATATGTGCGTTCGACGTGTGAAAACTGACGTGTATATTTTAACACGCTGCCGAGCAAAATTTAATATTTACAGTGGTGTATCGAGAGCGGTTGCGGTCATTTGCGGAATCGAGCTTTGCCCGCATCCACCCATGGGGATTTTCCTCACCATTAAGGCCGCCATTTGGGTTTATCAGGCGAAGTTCAGGGCCGAATTTGCATATTTCGCCGTTGTGTTTGCATCTAAATCTATAAGCTCAATTGATTTTATTTCGTTCATCGTATATATGTATGTATGCACATAAATATTGAAGGCTTGGTGCACAGACATTGTATGTCCATTTTTGAATTTGTATCGAATTTTAAGTCTGTAGATGCTGGAATAATCTAGATTTTTCCTCTTATGGTAATTTGTGTGGTATACATATGTAAATTACCTTGAAAGGAAAAACCTGAATAATTCCAGCATCTGCAAACTTTAAATTCGATACAAATTCAAAAATGGACATGGATATGTACATGCATAGTTATAATGAAAATAATATAGGGTAAAGTATAATGGATAATGTTTCAAAGGCTTCCATGTCACATTATTTTTTTAGAATATTCTCCTGGAATGAGAAATGTACTTAAAATTTAAATGACGTCTGTTCCCTAATACCTACTTGCAATCCATATTGGCCATTAAGTCCCGAATGGGTTTCGGTAAGTGGAAGCATCCCTGGTGCAGGTGCTCTGTGCAGTTAATTATACCATTGTTGGTAATTTGTCCACTATAATGGAGGTGCTCTGAGCAGAGTTTCTCAAGACTTTTATCTAAGTTTTATTATAACTTTCACTTGCATACATCTTAATGCTAATTTGGTCTTTGTAGCAGTACATGTACATATGTACTTTAAAAGCTTTAAGCTGATGCAAGTTTGTACACGTCATCTTAACATACATACATATATTTTAAGGTGATTGCTTAAAATATGGTGTGAAATAAATATGTCTAATATGAAACCAACCTTTCTCCTCTTTATTTTCTATTCTTTTCTATGCACAAAATTCAAATCTTTCTTTTCTTGCCGTTTTTTGGTCGAGTTTTCCTGAATTTCACTAAAACGGTATAACACCGTAGGTTATAGTCATCGAAAACAGTAAATTTTCGAATTCGGAAACACTTTGAGTTGGAAAATACGCTATGTCGTGATATATAACGTATTTTGAATCCGTAAAAAATAGCATAAAAATTCTAAAAAATATATTAGGCCTTCTACCGGCCTATTCAAGTTTGTGAAAATCGTAAATTTTACCGATTTTTGAACGTTTTTTTTAAATTTAAGCTCATTTTTAGTAGTTTATTTTTTTTAATTCACCTCATCATATAAATGGAAGAATTTCACATTGAAAAAGCTTTACGTGGGATATTTATTCACATTGCTAAGGAACAAAAAAAATCGTCGCGCGTACCTTAAATGCCAGTATTAGCGTGTCTTTAGTCCATTATCGATGTTCCTTAAGTATTCCTCGTCAATTTCTCGATACATTTAAAAAAATCTTCTCAAAAAGCTGGTTTTTGTATTACAAAATTTTACTTTTTATATAAATTAACCACAACAATACGTTTTCTAATGTACATACATATAATAAATTGATTTATAAATTTTAACGGCTACATTTAAATTCAAAATTATAGTTGGAATTTTATTTTTCATGTGATAATATGTATGTTTTTATATGAAAATTGGCATTCACATCAGTATTTGTAATTGGGATTTCTCAATCAGTACGCGACGACGTCATTGATATCACCAATCACACATACATGTGTAAATATATGCAAATTGACACTGGGTGTTTGTTTCTATTAATTCAGCGATCGGTGAATTCAATGGCGTTTATCATTCGTTAATAGCGAAAAATAAAAAGATACCTTCATACATACATACAAACATACCGAGAGACGTAAACACTTGGAATCGGACAGTCGTAAGTGAGTTGCGTTGCGGTGCAGTGCATGTGCATAGTGCGGTGCAATAGAGATCAGTGTTAATGTACGGTGTTCCGGTGTGTGCGTGCGGTTGTGCGCGAGTGCAGTGCAGTGCACCCCGGGGGGGTATGGGGCGTCGGTAGGCGGGCGCCGTGGTGGATCCGTACGGGGGAGGCGGGGGCGCAGGGGGCGCAGGATGGGGACCCCACGGGCCCCACTGCGCGGGGGGGCACGCTCATGCTCACGCGCACCCTCACCTGCCACACTGCGGCAATCTGTCGTACATGAGCTCCCTGCCTCATGGCGGCTCCCTGTCGCATGGCGCCCTCGCCCTTGCCCACGATCCACACTGCGAGAGGAGAGGTGCTCCGCCCCCTGGTGCTCTCCGGGCGGCCGCCCTCCACGGCAGCGCCATCCTGCACCACGGACCCGCTGGACATCACTCGTGCGCCCCCAGGTGGTGCGAGCGTGCGCCCCCTCTCAGGGATCCACCCCCGCCTTTTCGCGCCTGTCCCGTGCACAGTCCCTACCGGTTCAGGTGCTCCAACGGCACTGCCCTCACGCCAGAATACTACACTCATAATCAGGTAATCATCACTAACTTTTATTTTATAATTAGATACAGTTTTGCAAAATTGACATAGCCTTCATGAATATTTTTGTACTTTATTAATCCCTTTTGGTAAAGAGAAATGGATCTCTTTGAAAAGTTTGAACCATTCTGGAATTACAATAATGTACAAAAAAAAGACGATACATATACCAATCATTTTGAGGTTGGGGGCTACTTTTCATTTAAATTTTCATTTAAACCATCTTACTTGAATGGTGGATCAGCAAATCTTTTTGATGTTTCTCAATTTCTTCCAAAATATTTTTAAATTTTGTCTTGTGGTGCTTTACATCAATGTTATTAATATTTTTTTATTGTTTATTTTAAATTATGTAAATTATTATTCGTAATTGGGATCGTATTCGAAATTGAGATCGACCAAATCTAAAAAAAAAGTGTGCGTATGTGTGTGCATGTGTGTGTGTGTGTGTGTGTGTGTATGTGTGTGTACTTGTGTGTGTGTGTTTTTGTGTGTGCCTGTGTATATTTGGGATTTTTTGAACACCGTTGGTCCTATCTTATGGACACGATTTAATTTTTTAAGTTGACCGGAAATGGTACCTCCCCTTATAGGTGTCCTCTTTTTTTTAAGTTTTTGAATTCAGTTATCTCCCAAACTGCCAACTGAGTCGGACTGAAATTTTTTTACATTTAATAGAAATAATAATCTTTATAACCTTATATTTTTACCTGAACCGGAAGTAGTACTTAAACTCTAGAGAATCGAGGATTTTAAGTTTTTCTCAGAATCTTTTTGGTTGATTGAACTGAAATTTCATATATAGAAGTTTAAGCTTAATATCAAGTTATTTATAAAATTTTGTAAGCGTCCGTCACCCTGAAGTGGCAGTTTACTCTTGTGCGATTTTTCTTCCACTATTTGTTTCGACCCCTTAAACATGTGTACTCATCACGAAAAAATTCAAGTATAATTCTTGTATCAATGTGATGAAAATAATAAAAAAATCACTAAATTTAATGAACCGGAAATGGGATTTTTTCCTCTTATAAAGATCAAAAATGTTGTGACCTCTATTCTGTCCACACCCCTGAACGTATAAAGCTGAAAATTTATATTTGTATTCTTTATGTACTAACTTAGAGCTAATAACGTTTTGGTCAGAATTCGTAAACCGTAAGTTGTATTTTTTTTTTTAACAATATTTCATTATTTTATTTTGACCTTTTAAATTATTTTAATCTTTTTGATATTTATTGTGTATAATACTGATAGTGAATTTAATTAATAAAAAAAAATTGAACGAAATCCGACAACCGAAAGTAGAACTTTTGTCTCGTGCAAGTTTCCATACATTTGCGCTCAATTTGTATCAAAAATGCTGTAATAGCTATTAGTATTTCATAATGCTGCCGGTATGTGTGAATGTGTCTATACCGTTCAATATAGAATTTTGTTTTGTGACTTTCTTATATTCTTCAAATACATAGATAAAGTCTTAGGTTGGTCACACCCGAATTTTTTTATTATATTTTTAAGTTGGGAAATTGTAAATTACATTGAGTATATATATAGAAATTATGGCTACCTATCAAACTACATTATTTGTATGACATTCTATGATAATATATGTACTTACACCATTGACAATCATTTGAGCTTTCCATACTTACTCATTCATAATAATCAGCACAGGATACCAGACAAATGGGATGATATTATACAATTTCTGTAAATAGAACCTACGCTCAATTAAGTTGAAAATTTGAAATTTTCATGTAGGTTATAAGATGGTTGGCTATTGGAACAGGAGTCCGATAAAGGTCTGTGCGGGAAGTAGGACCAACTGTGCTTTATTTTGCTGCAGGTATGTAGTTCAGTGTTTCTGTCTACTCGTACCATTCATCTTTCCCTGTCTCAGTCGTACGAGAACAATACACCGCAATCGCTACTTGCGCATTCACATCGTGACAGCTTCGTCGATAGCGAGTTTTCCCCGGGAAAATCTTTTCAAGAAACTTTTCTAAAGCCGCATCGATGCAGCTGAAACTTGGCAACGATATATCGGTGCATTTGCTATATCGAATGTGATACCTCGTTTTTATCTTTCCTGAAAAGTTTAAAATCATGATTCGTTTCTTCTTCGCTTTTGCATTATTGTCCTTTCGTATAGTCGTTATCAAAAATCTTATGTTTCGGGATATAATCTTGTCGTTCAACGTCAAAACGCCAAGGGACTGAGGGATGCTGTTTATCAAAGTCTCCCTAGAGATACACATTAACTAATTGAAACGTTACATGCCTAACATTTGCTCTGTATACAAGTAAATACGTACATCCATACATACATATGTATAGTACGTTTCCAAATTAACTTATGACGCAATTTAAGCATTTGATGTAATTGAACCAACATCTTAATACCTTTCAAAACTCAAAATAAAATTAGTTATCTTCATTACACAGTAATATATTCCATATATGTACATATGTATGTATATACATATATGAATATGTACAATTTTATTTTTGTAAAAGTGGCCTGTGTGCACATAATGGTGCACTCGGTAAAATATCGCAATTCGGATCAACGGAATTAATAATTTTAAATTTAATTAATTTTTTTGAAAAAAAATCTTATGTTTTTGTCGGCCGATCATGTGAACGAAGTGATATGCCGCGTCTCTTTCCACAATATACGATTCCAAAGGGAGAAAGAGAGACGGAGTATGGTGAGCGAGTACTTTGTGCACACTCACCATTCTTTGTCTATTTTCACGATATACGATTCCAAAAGGAGAGAGAGAAACGGGGCATGTAAACAAACATTCACACGCACTCGACACGCACGCATGCAAGAGACAATAATTATATACGATGAGGATCTGTAAAAATGTTTTATAAAAGGGCGATTGTTTCTTCTCAGTTTTGATAAGTAGAAGAATGCAATAAATGTGATTTTAATTTCAAATTTTCTCACAACATATATGTAAATATTAGTTGCATATGATATTTTCGAATACCTAGACATACCTGTGTGTATGTTTAAGTATACATATATGTATGTACATATGTGTAGTGCGTTATGGGGAAGAGATGTAGGGCAGTTCTAATACATGTTGGATCATGGGATTTCGTACAATGAAATTGGTGTTCCATATATAATACAATGGTCTGTTGTTTTAGAATTACATAATTGTATTTGTATTATATTATTATTTCATTGTCCGATGTGTAGAATCAAAACATGTATTAAGATACTAAATTTCAACCAAGCAATTCCGCTGTGAGTATTTATTTGCAATGTGCTATTATATAATACGTATCTATGTAGTTTTCTTAGTTGATATACGATATTGTTTAAGTGCATTCAGATTAAGATCGTAGAATGTATGTATTCATTATACCTTATAAATATCGCGAACAATCGACGAGTTAGCAAATGGGATTAGATGCTGCGAAGATGTTGTTCTGAGAGCAGATAATCCGACAACACATTCGCATACAAATCGGTGGGGAATTAAGTATGAGTGGCGTCTGGGGTGGATTATGCCCGGAACCGGTTACCAGTAGGTTGTAGCAGAAATTAATTATTAATCGAGCACAGTTTCGGGGAAAATGTAACAGCGCGGAGCACACGTGACGGGTCGCGCGACTCGCTAATTATAATATTAAAATTTTAATTTCGACCGGGCGCGAGCTTTTCTCTAGTTCGGAATTCGCTTTACCGAAAATGGAATTGTTTCGTTTGAAAATTATATTTTAAAATATTTCGTTCTATATTTTTATGTACTTTTTCAAAAAATTTCACACAACGAGGGTGAGCGATCTTATGGATAATTTTTGTATTAGTGTTAATTATGTAAGTAATGCTATATAAAGCCTCTTCACCGTGACGAGTTGTCTCTGTATTGCAATTTCGTTTTAAATTTAATTATTAGAAAGATTTAGTACGTTGAAAAAGTAAAATAATTAATTTTTTAAATTAAAGTATACATATATGTACATATGTATATTCAAGTTATTTAATAGTGTTTTTTTTTATCAATATTATACATATGTACTAGTTTATATTGAAATTTTCAATATAAAATAGCTTCCGATTTTTCTAATCATTTACGATTTTTCGAAAAATCGTATTTTTTGTATATTTATAATTTTGCTCGCAATATGCGTACTTGATATGTGTATTGGGGCGTAAAAAAATACGTATTTCGTTCTTCCAACGATGCCGATTTCTTCACTTCGATTGATTATACTAGTTGTTTTACCCGGCTTCGCTCAGTATTTGTAATATAAACAGCTTAAACATGGCGAATCTAATAGTAAATATTCATTTGTTTTTTTATAAATTTATTTGAATCGAAAAAAAAAATCGAATCGTCGTCAAATTCCCAACCAAAGTTACTTATAAACATATAAACATACAAAGTCTCTTTCGAAATTATATATTAGATTATAGCCAGCAGTAAAGCTAATGGTTGCGTTAATGCTAACCACCCAGAGGTTCCGAGTTCAAGCCTTGCCTTTGACCTCGATTGAAAAGAAGTTAATCTGGGAATTTCTGCAATGCTGCTGGTCAGACTTCAATATTTGTGACTTCAAGTCAATAGTTTCCTATCAGAGTTTGCCAATTATAAGTGATTTTATTAATAAAACGATTCCTTGTTAAATTGGCAAAACCATCCCACCTACATAGTACTTGCCACCACTAGTTGAATATGATTTCAAATGTATAATCTATGAATTTACATCTGTACAATCTTTTATTCGGTGTTAACAATAGGAACACCGAATAATAGTCGATAGCATACTTAATAATAATCTTATTTATTAATAAAAATTAAATTGTAAGTAAGGTATTCATAAAATTAGATATTGACAAATTGAAAATGCTTAAGTATGTATATTATGTTACATATATTAAGGTTTAATTTTTTGCTATGTGTAATATCTATATATTTGTTTATTCTTTGTGAATTCCACTCCAACGAATAATAATACATATATGAATACCTACAATACAATACATATATGTATATGTAGATTAAATGTTCATTTGTATGTTTTTGAAAAAGAATAATGAATTATTGTTTTTATATGAACGTATTTTCGTCCGAGTTTACAAGTGAATAATGTGTATTTTTTTTCTTCTTTTTATAAGCTTTTTTTTTAAACTGCGATGTGAATCGGTGGGTTAACATTTAACCAGTGGCGGCTCGTGGATAAGATATCTGGGGGTGCTGCGGTTGATTAAAAATAAAAAAAATGTTTATTTGGATTATATTTTACTATTAACATCAAAATGATGAAAATTAAACATTATATGTATTTTATTTCATTATAAAATTGATTCTTCTGTCTTTTTTCCTTGACCTTCAATCACCTTTTCGTTAAATTTTTCACTGTTTATCATCATTTTTTTTCAATTGACAGCATAGACAAAGCCGTCAATCTTTCCTGAACCATTGTGTTTCTTATATATGTATGTATTTATTCTATTTATTGATGAAAAACATCGTTCTGGCTCAGAGGTAGTTGAAGTTGTAAGCAGAATTTGAATAAGTTTTGTTATTTCCACACGAACTTTACATAAATTGATTGCAAAAATAAGTTTTAAAAATATTAATAAATCATTAATACCTATTAATGCATTTCTATCCTTGAGTAAAAAACTTATAATTCAGTTTGAAGTTTTTCTTTATCTAACATTGGATATGATTCAACGGTTAGTAGTAGATCTTCCATTGGCATTTTCTTTCAGTACTTTTCAAAATTTTCTTTATTAAATAATTTCACAGCTTTTAATTGATTAGAAAAAGTATATCTTTCTTTTATATCCTTAATAATAACATCACACATATTTTTGGCTTCTATAATATGTGCGATAATATATGCATCACATACTTTTGGAATCTCATATTTGTATAATGACATTAGTAAAACTTTTTAAGTTTTCTTTAATTGAAAATGCATCGATATTACTATGTTAGATTGCATTTGGTTATAAATAATTTCTACATGCGGTATTAACTTGTGAAAAAGTTCTGACTAAAATAAAAAATTTGTTTTCAGTAAATTGGTAGAATCTGTTATTGCTTTATCAGTATTTTCGGAAGAATATTTAAGTTCTTGAAAACATTGTCTCAGCTTCTCTTGATTTTGATACCATCTTAAATACTTAAAGTGACGTGTAGAAACGTAGAAAGTGTAAGAGGTGTAGAAGGAAAGACAAAAGGTGCAGAAGAAATGAGGAAAAGTGAGGAGCGTGTCGAGCGCGCGGCGCGGCGCGCACACGAACGCAACAAGAAATGTGTATAGTGCTGTTGGGAGTGCAGTACCGACCAAGCTTCTAGATGCCCCCGCGCCCCTCCTTCGCCCACTCGGCATATTCCATCGAAAACCGTACTGCACAAAATCATAAACGATGCCTCACTTTCTGATATTAGTACAGCGATGTATGATCATTATTGGATGTATCGGTGTGCAGGCGAGCTTAATAATAAATTATATTGATATTTTCATATAATATACATACATTTATGTATATAATAATATTAAATTTTTCTCAATTTCCTTGGGGGTGCTGCAGTACCGCAGTGCGTATGGACTAGCCGCCACTGCATTTAACTGCGTTTGACGTCCAAGCTAGCGCGGTTGAATACAATGGGGCAAATTTTAATTATAGGTAAATAAATAAGAATGGAACAAACATGTTCGCGCATTATTAACTCACATTGAAGACCATATTGTTGTATGATATTATATATTACGAGCAAAATAGGCGAAGCAAACGTAATGTGTGGTTTGAGAGCCCGCTGATCTGTAAATAAGAAGGACAACATGGTTCAACAGACCGAACGTGATAAACTACATGCTTGTCACTTTGCGACCTTATGTTTCCATTCGACAAACACCCACGCAATGTGATATTCGTTCGAATTATTAAAAATGTATGATATTACAGGGAGTCAGTGGGGAGGGGGGGGGGTTCGTCTATCAATAAATAACGAATAGCAGATAACGGAAGATATTATTTACCCATAACCGGAAGATATATTAATCTGTCTGCTCTTTTTTTTGTGCGTTATATGAAAATCCATAATATATTATACAACGTTGAAACTATCATAGCGAAAAACGAAATGTTTACACTCGTAGGAGAGGACATATACGCTATGTGAGATTTATGTATGCGCATAAGATATGTTTACTTGACCTAAAAGCTTATCTTGGAATTTCAGTTAGGTGAAAAAAAAATCATGGGCAAATTCCAGTCAGATTCGGTGTTCTATTTTTGACAAGGTTTCCTCCTCGCCCGATTTTTATTTATTTTTTATTTTTAATTAAAAGCGTCGTTAATTTCGTGTTGGCCGCGATTGTTCACGAGAGCGTTGGCCTATATACAAAGAAAATTGTGGAAAATCTTAGTACCAATTAACTTTTCCTCCGCAGTGTCGAGTGCTTTCTTCGAACCCCCCTTGGTTGACTAATTAATATATATTTTTTATAACATTGAACGAGACAATAGCCAAGTTGAAAAATATCGCACATTACGCAACTCCGCCTCCATTTTTTTTATTCGTGGAATTTATGTAAATTTTTTTTGCGTTTAGATTAATTATTTTTTTTTTCAGCTTTGCCTCATCTACAGATTCAATAATCTTCGCGTCTATGGAAGTGTTTTTAATTATAAAATATTTTACCGATTATATATTTTTATATGTACATATGTACATATATAATATCGGTAAAATATATGTATAAAAGGTATATATGTATGTATGTATAATATATAAAATATCCAGTTCTATTGTTTTAATAAATTTGTAATTATTTAACAGTTGTAGAGCACTAATGTTATGTTTTTACTTACGGATTCGAATCGCTTCAGATGGAAATTTATATTTAAATGATTGAATAAATTTCATTCCAAAATATATCTTTGTGAATGTACTTAATCGGAGTACTTAATCATTCAGTCTTGATTTACTTAATAGTTTTAACCGAATTTCACAAATAACTATTTCATAACTACGATTGATTTTTTAAATTAATTATGGAACATAAAGAGGTTTTGATACAAGCCTAATTTCAATAATAAATTAAATTTTGAATTACGCGAAATTCAATTAAAAAGGGTAGCGCAAAATGGTAAACGCTTAAAATATGATTTATTACTGCCGTACTTTTTGTGACTGTCGGCTAAAAAAGGTTCGCAAACTCCCGACTTATCTAAACCTAGCAATATTTTCATGATGTAATCTGATACTATCGAAAGTAATTTTCTTGTTTTTTCCTTGAAACTGTGTTATCTTATATCAAGGACGAACTCTGTTTTCTATCGGATTATGTTTTATTTTTTAATATCAAAATAATATTTACCTTTTTTTCCTATGTTTACATCAAGAAAATAATAATTAGCTTGTCCCGGCAAGCAAAAGAAACCTATTATTTCATTCATTGGAATGATATTATGTCTCTATTTTCCGAAATTGTGACACTTTATGTTATCGTCGTCTGAAAACCATCGTGTGAAGTGGCATACATATAGTGGTTTTTGTGTGAGTATCTTTGTTTGCTTTCGCCTTGTGGTTTAACCCTTTATCTACCGCCGTTTCTGGTGCTGACGTTTTATCCTGACTACATATAACCTTCGGAAGTCCATTTTCCATTGCAGACTTGCCTCTCCGCTCCGTATATTATTTTCACCCAAAAAATATACATATAAAATATGTATATTAAACTAAATCAACATATGAGACATATTATAAATAATATAATTATTAGTCATATTTTAACATTTGAACGTTATACATATGTACGTATTATATTTAATTTTTTGTGATATTTATGTGATAAGGAAATTTACACATTGGTATTATTATGTATGTATCATTTTCAAACAGAATAAGGCTCGACTACTGATTTTCACGAAGCGGCTTTTTTCTTCTAATTTTCCGGCTCGTTGCTACAAATCGCTCCGAAAGCTCGGCACGCAAACCGCTCGGAAAGTTCACGCGCCGTCAACTTGGACCATAATTGGTGCCGATTTTTGCATTTGGAAATTCGCAACAATAATACAATATTTATATACATTTCGCACGTTGAAGCAGCTTTTTGTAAATGCAAGTTTTTTTGTGCAGGTAATGTTCAAGTGTTCTATATTTACCTGTAGGTAGATTTGTTCAATGCGAAAAGATAAGACAGAAAGGGAGTAAAGGACGAAATGGAGGTGAAAGTGAAAGCTATTGTTATTATTTTCTTTGCTTGTCTCACATATTTCGACCTCGCTTCACACTAAAGTCCCTGTGTAAATGTTCTGTACATTTATGAAAGTAGTTGGAAATTTCGACCGTCCGAAATAAGCCCATAAATGCTAGCTGCTGTACAAAAGATTCCGTAAAATGCCTTTATTCTCTCCAGTCTTAAGAAAGTCATTTCACTCACGGGTTTATCAATTGAGAACCTGTCCCCTTCAGCTGTTTTTCATATTCCATAAGTATTTTTTTTTAACCCTTTGACTGCTACAACAACGATAAATCGTTGTTTTGAAATCGGCGAAGATTGCTACGACAATCGTTGTTGACGTCATTAATTGTCGTATTTCAATACTTTCTTTGAGCCACCAGCACATCAGTGGAACGAAACATTTTTTTTATATACGTATTTATATTTATTTTTCAATCAAGCTTTATAAATATTTATCAATTTTTTAAATAAAAGCTCTTCAATTTCAGGTTCATCATCAAAGTAAATTTCGGGTTCGTTGTCAATGTCATATAAGGAGTTATTACTTGGGAATTGATTATTATCGATAAATTCATTTTCAGAATCAGTAGAGCTGCTGATTTGTCGAGTTCCTCGGCGAGGAGCTATTATTTCGCTTTCATCACTTTCACTGTCCGATATCATTTTGCAGAGTTAAAATAAATGGCAAAAAACAATAGAAATCCGCTTTCAATTATATAGGTCACGAGACGTCACGAATTCATGCAATCAATCAAATGCAACTGAAATGCATACAAAATGTTTATGATACATGTTGAAAAATTATTTGATTATTAGAAACTTCGCATCCTTGTGTGTCTCGCTCACACGTACACAATTAAAACCAAGAAAGAAAGAGAGAGAGACCGCTACCTGTTTCGAATATATAGCATGTTGTAAGGATACATCGATATCTAAAAATAGATTATTGAAAAGAATAAAGCCTCGGAAAACAATCGTCAAAACTTATTTAGTGTATATATGTAGGTATCTCTTTCGCACGCACGCATGTAAAAGCAAGACAGAAAGAGAGAGCACGAGTCCACGACTGCTTCTTAAAAATGTATATAAAGTATTATAAAAATTACGAGTGTTCGGCGAAGTAAGTATGTAAAAAAAAATATTATATATTTTTTTTTCAAAATAATTACAAATGTTAGCATTTTTCGCTTGGACATTGAAAAACCTCGTAGCAGCCAAAGGGTTAAATGAAATATAAAAAATAAAAAAAAGTAGAAAGCCAACAACTTGCAATGTTATAAAATCAACAAACAATTTCAATTTGATTTAAATTGAACACAATGACAATATAATAAAATAAAATGAGATTCTAATTTAAAGCTTAAATGAAATTTCAAAAGAATGTTTTTCATAAGTATTTTTCATAATTCATTATTATTATTTTGTATACGCATTTTGATTTTGTTTTATTTCCCTTCGAATATATTTCATATCATATTTGTTTTATTTCCCTTCGATATTTTCAGTTTAATTTCAAACATTCTTAAATTATTATTTCCGATATAATACAACCGGAAAGAATATTATGTCGAAACTAATTATTTCACGAATTAAATATAATATTATGGAAATGAAAATATTCTAGTCGTATCTGTGTATATGTTACAATTGAATTGTATCTTCCAGTTGTAGTATATTCCATCTTACTTAGTACCAACTACCGTTAGAGTTGAAGTGTATATTCCGCCTGACTCACGATTCATAGTGCGAATTACATTCTAACTGGTCAAAATATATTACAACTGAAAATACATTTCAACTATACATAAGTTGGTACCAGGTTCGATTTGGAGGTAAGGTTTTCTTGAAAATGTCACACAACTGGTAAATTGAGTTGAAAAGTCACATTTTTTATTTGAACACATTCTTGGAGTTATCGTAATATGATACTCATTACTAGAGACACATATTTTTGGCATTTTGCTATTAATGCTTAATTGATGCTAAAATTTGGAATAGATGCTAATAGATGCTAAATTCGTAAAATATGCGAATAGATGCTAAAATAACAAACAAACGTGAAATTTGCATAAAATTTATAAAATTAATAGACAATTTAGAAGGGTCCTCCTATCCCTTTGCCCATTTATTATGTGAAGAAATTGAGGGGATAAAACAGAGCTTGCAGTTTACCATAGACGGTGTTTTTCCTGTCGAAACCAAGCAACTGCTTTTGTCTACTACTGTAAATAGTAGACAAAAGTGTGGATGCTGAAAGGTATTTTAGTAAATACAATATAATTGTTACCGATCGTCGCACAAATCTCAAAAAATAATCTGTTGAAATATGCTCCATGTTGAGTTTTTATAATGTTTTTTTCATTGAAATTTTAATTCCAAAACATTTTTGAATTTTTCTATTATTTTTTAATTGTTGTGTTGTCTTTAAATTGTAAATATGTATGTATATAAATTATATTAAAATTCATCGAAATTTTTTATCATTTAAAATTGAACTCTTCATAAAAATATATGCTAAAATTGAACATTTTTAATGCCCTAAAATGCTAAAATTGACAAAAATAGATGCCTAAAATACGTGTCTCTACTCATTTCCATAATTCGTAATACCTAGCAAATATTAACGTATTATTGAATTCTAAGCCATTCGTAAAAACATCAGAACTATCACAGATATTATATTACATTGTTGAAAGTGTATTTGCGCTTGTAGAGTTATAATTTACTAGTTGATTTTTATTCGAATATGAACTACCTAACACGCCAGTTGGAATATATGACAACTGTAAATACACTTCGCCTGTAACACATACATACATATACTAATAACACATACCCGAGTAGGTATACATACATATTGTATTGGCGTAGATTTGTAGGTATTTGTAGTGTTGGAATAAAATATAAATTTTGACGATCCTTGTATTACAATACATACCTCCTTGAGTAACGATCACGGAAAATCTGGCATAATTAGCTGCGAACACTTTTGATATCTGCTGAAAACGGTGTCTGTAATGTTACGGTTTAACTGAATGTTGGATCAGATTACTGCCATTTGTAACGCGGAATAAACTTGGCAGTTAGCCACCGTTAAGCGCAAAAGTTTAATCTAATATTTTTTGACGAAGCAGGCCGAAAGCTACCGATAAAAGCTGCGCTGAGTAATGAAAACGTAGGGAAAATTCGCGCTATACATTTTTTGGCGTTCTCGCAGAATTATTCTTTTTCGCCCTTATTCGTTCCTATTGTACCTAATAAAACCTTTTTTGTTTAATCGCAATAACTGGAAGACTTTTTTGTTTGATTTAGATCTTTTTATGTCGAGTTAAATTTTTTTTTTGATTTTTAAATGCTTTTTATTATTACGAAATTATGTTCACAATACATCTTACATATATCTATTTTAAAAGCTACTGATCTACTGATCATTTTCTATTTTACAATTTAATTTAATTTGGTTAGTAATCATAGTATTATATTATTCTAATGTTAATGTACAGCATAATAGGAAAAATAGTTCAAAAACCTATTTACAATTCTTATAAATGCTAATAATACATCAAATACATAATATTAATTAAAGACTCTCTAAAGTCGATGACCTAAAGCAGATTGTGTTTAGGTAATCTGTGTATAGACATTTTGTTGTAATCACCGAGACTCTTCACAAGTGTGTTAGTATAGTTATTAGTGATTCTGTCATAACATCTATTGGTTACTTTGTTAGTAATGTCTGTAACAGATGGAATATTATATATAGCATGCAGTTTTTTCAAGTTAGTATATATGGGGGTATTATAAATTATTTTTATGGATTTATTTTGTATTACATGGATCTTGGAAAGGTTAGTATTCGAGGTTAATAATGGTAATATGAGCGCGCGATATAATTTTATTTTATTTTGAGTTGATAAATAACTATGGCGATTAAATATTGGATATGTTGAGGATATACCCCGCATCGCCTTGCATTTCGCTCCCTCAATGTGAGGTGAGTTCGCTCCCTCAATGTGAGGTGAACATTCATCTCATTCTTTTCTCGAACGTTACTCCTAAATATTTTATTACTGACTGCCATTTCAGACTTTCTTCTGAGGGGATTTTCAGATTTGAACTTGGCTTATGCTTTCGAACACTAAAGAAAATAGCGTCTGTTTTGGTTTGATTTATTTGAATTTTCCACTTAGTGAAGTGTTCAGTCATTGTTTTAATTGCAAATTCAAGATTTTTAAGAATAGTGTCTGGTTTTTTGCTAATTATGAAGAAAGCGGTATCATCTGCATATAGGGCTATGTGACAGTTTTTTGGAATAGGTATGTCATTTATATATATGGAGATCAAGAGTGGGCCAAGCAAGCTCCCCTGCGGAATGCCAGCTGCGATTATTTTTGGAGACGATAATTCATTATTTACGCTAACCACAATTATGTCAAGATTGCTCACCAACAAATTGACTGGATTTATAAGGATAATTCTACGAGAGGTATAAATATATAAAGGTCTGCATTAAACGAATATTGGATCGGAATATGAAATACGACATCAACTAATCTCAGCTTATTATTTTTTATGCACAGTAACGATTGTATTGTGCATATATTTGTAACGAAATTTAGTCTTCATTTTTATAGAGATAAATTGCGATTCATATTCTTTTCACGACCCAATCGACGAAATAAAATATTTTAATTACTGTTTATTAAATTATATATTTCATTTTCATTAGTTTTTATGTGTTTGTTGGTAGATAACCTTGTATTTTATGTACCTGATACATACTTTTGTTTCCTTGGGTATAGGAATCGTTCGAATGGGAAACATTTTACGTGGGCTTCCCATTCACGTTATCATCCCATCGCATCGACTTGAATACATACAACATTCGTATACCCTTCACATTTCACTAAACATACCTATATACATATAATATGTTAAGTCAACGGTGTGAATACTGTCGGCAAAACTTGGCGTTAAGTATCCTCCCACCGCATTAGCTCACGGTTGCGTTTGAAGCTGTAGTCTTTCGAAGCCGGAATTATCCCGCTTGCTAGACGTTATCGAATTAAGGAGAGTATCCTTTCCGTGTTTTGGACTAGAGCTTTGCGATCTAGTTCGTAATATGATTAACTTTTAGGTTGAACCCCTTTGAGAGCCCTTCTCGTATCTGAAGAGCAAGTCGCATCTTATCCTCACGAAACATCTCGTGCCTTTAATTTTGTTTCTGCTACTAAATTTTTTTTATAAAAGTATAATATATATAAGACGAATTTTATTATTTTAATCAAAATTATGTTAGGTACATACTTCATGTAACGTGACGTAATTTACGTCTATACGTAATGTAAAATTTGCTCATCACTGTCGAGTTATTGTAAATAAATCATTGATATTGATATGTATTATTGGCAGTCGCTGATATGCCTACAGTCAATTTTGACACAAATTTGATTTGATATGTCGCTTAATTCGTCGTTTAATTGATATTTGGGAAGTTTAATTCATTGTAGTTTCAACATATGTATTTAATTTCGGTGTATGCTTTGTGTACAATATTAATAAAATTTAAATTTCGTTTTGTTTCAGGTGAGCTATTTTGTATTGAAATCATGTTCGGTAGAAATGAGTAAGACCATTTTTTTATTTTTTGTTTTTCGATATATATTTTTTATTATAAAATTAATAGAAATTATAGATTAATTTTTATATTTTATCCATTACTTTTAAAACTTATGTTCGAAATAAAACAATTTAGCGAAAAGAGATACCTAAATTTCGTTTCAACACATTTTAAAGAAGATAAATATTTAGAAGTTTTTGCTTGTTCTACTGAAACAACTTTTTTGTTAGGTTTTCTTTTACGATAAGCGAGCTTTCGTTTTATCCTGAAATCTGAGAAAGATTGGGTACCTACTTAATTTTAAGTAATTCTGTAATTAATTATAATACAATTAAGTAATTTTGCGAACTGGATACAACCCAGGTAAATAAAATTGTGATAATTGCTTCAGTTATTTTTACATTTATGTTATTTCTTAAAATTTTCGTAACAAAACTATATTTAAATGAAAGAAACTGTGGATACTACTTTTTTATCATTTTGATATAATTCCCTTTTTTTCTCTGATTTTTTATCAATCTTTCGTGTTGACAAGAAATTTAATTATACATTGAGTCGACCGTCTATGCAAATATGCACGATTACACATATGCATCGTTATCATCGTCTTCTTATAGATGAATCTACTATGTATATACATACATAAATATATCCCTATGTCTGAAATAATCCTTTTATTTGACATCCTCATGAAATGCCCAAACTATGGCTACTGACTCAAATTTGGAACATCAATACGCATTTTCATGTTTTGAATATTGTCCTTTGGGCTTCTTTTGTTCGTGCTTAGAGCTCATCTCCTTTTGTAGTCAAGCTTAAGTTTGTGAACATGAATTAACTATTGCTATTATCTTATACCTACTAGCGTAATGAGGTCAAGTGGTCTAAAAGTTTGTAATAAAGGCCCTCGTTGTTCCGGAATCGATTAGAGCTCTCTAGGGCCGTGTAGGTCCCAAAGTCGCGATTGGTCCGATAAACGCCACTAGGTCAAAGGCGAGCTTTCGCTGCGGCAAAACCGCAAACATGCTCACCGCAATGATCGGACGACATTCAATATCGGAGTTTGCTTTTGTGCGCCTCTCTCTTCCTACCCCTGCAAACTGGCCGACGGCCAAATGCATATTGCCATGTCGCCATGACCAATCAGAACTGCCACACAGCATCTGTACGGGTCGTATTATATCGATGTGTACGTACATACATACATATGTATGTATGTACTATCTATTTACCGGGTGTTGTGTACTCGTACGTGTCGAATTCAACCTTTTGTGCAAGACTTGTACAAATAACATCGTTCCTATACTCTTCCTGTTTTGTGTATATGTATGCAGATATGTAGAATGTATCAAAAGATTTTCATGTTTGGGTATAAAAAACCGTGCAAAGGTTGGCAATGTCGCTCGTTTGGAATGTGTTTATAATCCTCTGGTATACATTTTTTCGCATCTTTTTAAATACCGAGCTTAATTTGAGTCGTGGATTATTTCAACTTTCCAAGCACACTGAATCTTTATTCTATTGCTATAAACCTTTTTGTTCTGCTATGTAATTACACTGACCAACAAAAAATCACGTTTTTGAGTTACCAGAGCGAAAACTATTCAATCTTTACTAAGTTTGACTCACTGAATTTGAATATGATAATGATTTGTGTTGGTTCGCTCTCGTTTACGAGATAAGAGCGTTTAAAAAATGCGCAATTTTTACAGTTTTTTGGCTTTTGCGGTCTTTAACTCAAAATCTAGTATTGTTGTGTTCAAAATGAGTATTGGAATCGATAGTCAGATGTTTTCCTATGTATAATGCTGATAGGGATTTTAAGTAATAAAAAAAATGTGAACAAAATCCAAAAACCGGAAGTAGAACTTTTGTCTTGTGCAAGTTTCCATACATTTGCGGTCAATTTGTATCGAAAATGCTGTCATAGCTATTTCATAATGCTGCTGGTATGTGTGAATGTGTCTGTACGGTTCAATATCGAATTTTGTTTTGTGCCCTTCTTATATTCTTCAAATACCATAGATGAAGTCATGGGTTGGTCACACCCGAATTTTTTTTGATTTGCTACGAAACATGTAAACAATAATTAACAAGGTTAAATCCAACAATTGCAATTATGTACGTACTAATCTGTATTACCTACGATTTTGGTAATTTTACATTTTTTCTTCAGTTATAATATGTTCTTCGATATAATGTCGCATTCTTTCAATTTTTAGTTTAATCCGTCATAGGCCGACTATATACATATGTATTTGTTAAGAATGTCGACTTGTTATTAGAATCTATATAGTTGTTATTAGAATCTATATATATATATATATATATATATATATATATATATATATATATATATATATATATATATGTATATATATATATATATATATATATATATATATATATATATATA
Organism: Arctopsyche grandis; assembly: GCF_051622035.1. Taxonomy (NCBI): domain Eukaryota; kingdom Metazoa; phylum Arthropoda; class Insecta; order Trichoptera; family Hydropsychidae; genus Arctopsyche; species Arctopsyche grandis. Next base: position 13,172,704 of record NC_135358.1, on the reverse strand, counting down.
TATATATATATATATATATATATATATATATATATATATATATATATATATATATATATGAATTTACTAGTAAACGTGCTCATTCTCCCTTGTACATATACTTGTATAATGGGTGATTTTGATGATGCATACACTTACTAGTCAGTATATACTGATTCGAGCTTTACACTCTTACTGTAACATATGTACATACATATATGTATTATACTATTGAATTCCAGCTTGGTTAACCTGTATTTTACTTTTTTTTTGTTGCTATATTGGCTCAAGAATATAGAAACGTGTTACTATAACTACGGTATTACGCGATTCTTTTTGTTTTTTTTACTTTGTAATTGCAATGTCTGACAACTCGAGTGTTACGCAGTTTTGAGAAATTTCAAGTCGGTTCGGTGCAGAGTGTAGCCGTTTGCAGCAATTGGCAAAATAAACATACAAGTTCAATGTAAAAAAATAGAGACTGTGGCAGAAAATTTTTGCAGTTTCTTATAGTTGAATAGTTCAAATGTAATAATTGATTAAAACCGAGCGGAGGTGTACTTTGAAACCCTCGGTGAATATCAATGTCGGGGGGTGGATATTCTGATAAAATTTTCTACAGGAGTAATTATTATTAGTTTTATATTTTGCGTTAAACTTCAATGACATATACATATAAGGGCATATTTTTATGAGTAATTTTCGATACAACTTTTGGTAAGGGCGTAATTGACCTCCAGTCTGGAAGTCACAAACGCACCCAGTACAAATCCATTTCCTTGCATATCACGAGTCACAAGTTTGATCAGGTGTGACGGATTTATGACATGACTTAATGAAATTTTAGTAACAGAACGAAAAGTATGAATATTCAACAATATAAAATGATGATATTTTAATAGTTTTTTCGAAAATATTAAAATCGTGAATGGATAAGCACATCTGCGAACGGCCTCGCTGTGCGATGGAATGTATGAAGTAATTTTTAATTAATAATTTTGTTTTAAAGGTATTATCTGGCCACATTAGGGTAACCTGTGTAAAAATTGTGGTTTATTTTTGTTGAAATAAAATAAATTAATATATCTAATAATGATAAGCCCTGTTAAATATCATTAGATATGTTTTTTTAATATACATATGTACATATGTATAACTATTATTTATTTTTTCAAACAAAATAAATTCATAGACATTTTGCTCGTTGTCATGAGAACTGACACCCAATGCGCATGCGCTGAAGTATAATATAATATTGTTTTATTCTATTTTATTTGTTCTTTTGTTTTTGTAATTTTCTTCCACGCCGCCGCCATATTGGACAGTTCGTTGTTCCGGTTCGCGTTCGCATTTCTTCAGAGATGAAATGATGAAATAACATAGTGACTCGGGGTGAGTGATCTTTTCACTTCATGGATTTCAAAAATTCAGTGTAAACCAAGCTACTAGTTCATTATAAAGAGTAAAAAAGTGCTCGATTTCCCATAGTTAATATTGACAATTAGGCCACACAACGTCTGCATCAAAATACATATGTTCTTATATGTTGTATATATGTAAGAAGGAGTATGGCTATCATCCCCTAATGTAGGAATGGAAAAGACGTGATCTCGATACAGTGTGGCCTACTGTGTCCCAGTGCATTTGTACGGGGATCCGTGGGCTATAGTGCCCTCTCTTGCCAGAGAGATGTTCTGCTTGTTTTTCATTTCTGCAAATTAGTAAGAGGTGAAATTTGAAACCCAACGGTGTTGGAAGAGATAGTTTTTTTTTTTGTTGTATGTTAAGAATGTCTACTCACATATTTTGTATTTTTTTTTTGTGGCCGGTGTCATATTGGGGTAACCTGTTAAAATACTTGTATATTTTTATCAAATTATATAACTACATTTGTGAGGCATGGGCTTGAGCCCTACCGGCGACAATTCAAACTTCGGTTTTTCATCGAGCGTTATTAAAAACATACATAGGATAGCTCTATTACATATATCATTATCATCATTTACAGCCATTCACCATTTTAAACTGCTGGATGATGACCTTTCCAACACGCTTCCCTCGTCTCTGTTTTGCGAAACTCTCATCCATTTCACCTCACACATTTTCCTGATTTCATTTAACCATCTTCCTTTCACTCGGGTACCATTCTAGCATTTTTTTATCCACCTTTAATCCACAAAAAATATTCTGGCCCCAATGATAAACTGAAAAAAAAAATGGTGCTAATTTAGTATGCGGTCTACCTTCACATATCTACTTTACATAGTATGCGATTACCTTCACGTTTTTACTTTAATATGCGGTCTCACTGTCTCAGTTTTCGCATGTGACACTGAGACTGAATAATACCGACCCTAAAAACCCAATCTTAAATGAATAGGGCCAACCTTAACTTAACCTAACCTATCCTTACCCTTAAATAAATAGGTGTTGACTTTTATTTTTTGTTAACTTAAAGAAAAATATATCTTAGCAGCCAACACCTATTTATTTAAGGGTCAGGATAGGTTAGGTTAAGTTAAGGTTGGCCCTATTCATTTAAGATTTGGTTAAGAGATATGTATCTGCTGACGATATTTTGATAGAAATGCTTCGACAACATTATGGGGCGGCAGGAAAATTGTAATAAACATTTCGTTGTTACGATACAAATAAAAAAATAATCGACTGTGATTCAAAGGTAGATCGCATGCTAAGGTAGATCGCATACTAAAGTAGCACCAAATCGATCTTATAGATATATTTTTAATATGTGAAAAATCTATCAGAACTATTAGAAAAATACCTATGTATGTATGTATATTTTGCTATTTTTTAAGTAAGAAAGTATGATTTCTGACTCGGGGCCCCTCGATTAGTCCGGGATCGGGAACTTTACCCCGGTTCCCCCCCCCCCCCTCCTCTCGTCGGCCCTGCTTATATGTATGTATATTTATGATGTACGCACGTTGTTAAACATTTCTTCGTTTATGGGAAAATAATTGAGTATACCCATACATAATTATTTTAGAATTTACTCCATTTCTAGTATAAATTACGAGAGAAAGTAATGATATATTGTTTTACAGTGTCATAAACTTTACATTATACATATAATATTTGAACTCTTGTTTGGGTAGGTGTATAGTTTTCAAATTAGTAGTCTATTATTAAAGTGTATGAAAATTAAATGACACACGTGTGATATAAATCGAAATTTAATATTCAACCAGGGTCATACATTTTAAATCGTTTAAATTGAAGTCACCGTGAGGGAAGTTTCCGTTTGAAATTAAACGGAAATAGAAAGAGCGGGAAAGTTCCCCGGGGCATTCACAGCGGTGTCTCGTCAACGAGCTTTAAAGACTTTTAATTAAAATCTCACGTGATATTGTTGTGTTAGGTGAGACGTAATTCACCGCGTAAACTAACCGAAATGCATTACTCCTCTTGGAATTGAGTTTTCTACGCAACTCGACGGAAAGTTTCACTCGTAAACCCGCAAACGGGGCTTTTAGTTGTTGAGAAAATACTGGAAAAACTTATTTGGTCGCACGGAATTAAAGGGACCACGTAATGGAACGGAAAACACACATATAAAACGCGATGCTTCTACGTGATAATAGCCGCGATAAACACGATATTTCACCCTCCCCTTCTTCGTCTTGCGTTTTCTTGTCGTAAAAGTTAACGATTTCCGTAAAAAAAAAAAAACACGCCCGTTATAACGCTAATATCGATCGATTCAGATTTTCATTATTTTACATCGTTGATCTTGCCTTTCGTTCGTTCGCTCGTTCGCTCGCAGCACACCCTCATTTGTGAGGGTCGATCTTCAAAGCTTCGAAGACAAGAGAAAGTTTTAACCGTCCATTCCCAATTTCTTCTCCTTTGAAAACTTTCATCCATCTCCCGCTCGCTTCAAGAAATACCACCAATAATCATTTATCAATTTCAGTGAAACGGTACACGTTCTATGTAAGAAAAAATAGATAAATCATTGTGATCCAGATAAATATTCAGCCGTGAAATATTGAATTTATTGTATCGACAAATCCACAATTCAGATAAATTATTTATTAATACCTTCGTATCACCACCACAAAATTCTTTTCCTCATACATACAATGATTTCAATAGAATATTATGTTTATATATATGTACAATCTTCATCTTTATCTATGTATATTCATAAATTTAATTAAATGTAAATAAATTTAAATTATCAGACTATTTCGGTGTCTCGTCGAGTCTATTGTGATCGTTTGAGTTAACTATACAATAGCCGAGACAAAGTTGCGTCGAACTAAAGAGTATCAATCGTCGAAACACACCGAAGGGTCGAGAGCTTCGAAATCTGTATAATTAAACGGATCGTTCCAACAGCTTTGTTCCCTTTTTCGTCGGTTGTAGGCCGGTTTGACCCGTCCTTATTTTGCATAATTTTAGCTCTGACTGCCTCCACTCCGATTTCCCCTGGCCTCACCTTTCCGGAACAAATTTTGGTAAATATTCGCGAATATCGAGAATTCGCGTTAATGCAAATATATAATATGTATGTATGTGGCTATGGGTGGGTCACTGCGACCCTTTTCGCCATTCCATTCGTGTTGTTTATTTCTGCCTTTTCTGAATGCATCTCATTCCGGATTCCGTCCGCGAGGAAAAAAGGGAACCCTTACACTGATAACGTTTCGGATCGTGACGGGATCTCGTTTCGTTTGTATAGGAAATAACATAACATAAATGGTGTTTTATTTATATTAATTTGCTTCCATTTATGTGGGCGTTTATAATTTTATTTTCTCGTATGTATGTATGTATGTATGTTTATTTTATAACATTCTAATACTTTGATGTTTATACTTTGATTCTTTGTGAATTTTTATTTTCTTTTTTAAGTGAAGTGGCTCAATTTGTATCGATTTTGAATAAAAACGGAGGCGTCAAAGCTTTTTCATTAGTCTTTTCAATAACGTTTTTTTATTGGTACCGCTATATTTGTCGTTTTGTATTTTTTCACTCGTGAATCCTTTCCAAAAGGGAAAAAAATAATGTAAACATCACACTTTTATTACACGTATAAAAGAAATATTGAGAAAATTGAATTCCATTTTATACCATTTTATTATGTTTGTTGGTTGATACTGGATGGGTGAAAAATAATTTTTTTTTTTAATTTAACCTATGATATTTTTTGGACAGTGATAATTTCATCTTTTACACCGTACAATGCTGATACATTTTTTTTTTTTACATTAAATTGAAAATAAAAAGATCTGAAATTTACAAATATCAATCACAATTAGACATTTTTAAAGTGCAATTCTGAAAATTTAAATAATTATTGTACATACATACATATAATACATATGTACATATGTAGGAAAGATTTTCGAACGTGCGAGTGTGTGGTTAGCGAACGAGCATGCGAAGCGTGTATCCCATACACTGTATGGGACACTTGCCGTAAGGCTTGCCCGACGTTTGGACGTATAAATAAAAACTGCCTAAGCTACTTCATGCGTATCATTTGGAACCCCCTGCATCCAGGATATGTATACACATGTATGTATGTACATATACATTTTTTTAATCTTCGTCTTTCAATATTAGAAAAAGGTTAAAATCAGTTTATTTTTTAATTCCTTAGAATCTAGAAGAATAAAAATAATCTTCTACATAGTGCCTAGGTGTTATTAAGGCGAGGTTGCTCCGCTAAATAAAATTCGCTCGTAAAGGTTGTGTAGAACTGATATGTGTCAAAAATATACAATCGTATTTCATGAAAAAGTAAATATTAGCATTAAATATTATTTATTTTATAGGTATACTAAATGTACATACTATGTACTATTATATATATTATAGTCAGCAGCATGGCTCGGTGGTTGGGCTTTTGCCTAGCACCGAGAGGCGCCGGGTTCGATCCCGTGAGTTGACCTCGATTGAAAATAATTTAATCTTAGTATATCTGTAATGTTGCTGGTCAGACTTGGATATTTGGACTCGAGATCGATCGTTTCCTATTAGTTTGCCAATTTTTCTAATTTCATTGTTGAAACGGTTCCTCAATTGAATTAGCTAAAACCATCTTACCTACTATGTCACCACTATTTGAATATGATTATTTGGGTATAACTTATGTACAAGCTAAAATTCATAGATTTCTCGATAATTTACAGTTCAGTGTCTCGTAATTAAGCGACTTATGTAATAAATCGCTTAATTACGAGACAATGAAACATTGAGACATTGGGGCTTACCTGTTAGGCCTTCCTGGTATATATGTATTTATATATAAAAATATATAGAATTTAGGTACCAGTGGTTGAGCACTCGAACGATGAATGATTTATGTCAGTCATATTTGAAGTTGATTTAAATATGTACGTACATATATTTCTAATATATGTGTGCATATGTATGATAAATCTTAAATAAGATGATAATTATGTAGATTTCATTCAGAGTATTTTTATAGGGCTCTCTAAAGGCTGGTTCTCGAAAAAAAAGTTAATGACTTCGTTTCAATTTTAGGTTGGAAAGGGTGAATCCTCCATGTCTAACTACGTCTTGGTCATCTATAATTCAACAGGCGGGTGTTCTTACAACCCCACCCCCTTATACAACCTCCCCCTGAATGATTAATGCCATTCGAACTGTAAAAGTGCCGCGCCACGTTTGTTCAGCACTCGGTACGAAGGTCTCCTTCTCTCGGTCGTTTTCTCTTTTGATCTTGAAATTCCGATTATTTTTCCTCGCCGTTTCCTCGTCTCAGTACTTCTGAACGCTTTCTTAAAGCTAAATTGAATTCGAGCGCTAATTCAGAATCTCCTACGAAGTGGTCTCTCTCAGCTAGGGAAAAGCGGCGCTCGTAGGTAAACATCGCTTTGAGGTACTCGAGTGATTTTACCGTGTTTTATTTACACGTTTATAATCCCTCGTGTATTTATCGATGTTAACTAAACATTTTCTACTGCAATCTTTCGCAAAGTATACGAATATTATGTACATATGTATATAAATTCAATTTGAACAATTTAGAAATTATTCTACGCTTTATACAGCAGTGCATTTTGCGTGCGCTTTGTATTTTATAGACATGGTCGATTTCGGTATTAAATCCGTATCGTCAGAATACCCGTTTGATGAAAATCGAATTGTAAATTGGAGCTTAACAATTAATGAAATTGCCTTTACAATGGCGCCGCAAATTGGAGTTTCGTCGAAATCGGATTTGATGAAATATAATGCAACGTCGACGGAACTTTCAGTATTAATTTTTCAGCGTTTGTTATTTTTGTGCAATGGTAAAATTTTTCGATTTACTTTCAGACGAAAGAAAAAATAGGGGATTTCGCTTTCCTATTAATATTTAATTTTTTGGGAAATATTGTCGCTGGTAAGCCTTCAAAGCGGATTCCGCCGACCGGAAATTGAGCTTTTATAATTAAGCTAGATGGCTTCACGTTTTAGGCTCACAACCCTGTATCACACATACACATATTGTGAACTTCAGCTTGGTGCTTAAATCTTGCAAAAAGCTTATTATATTTTCGAGAAAATTTTTCCTGAAACAAAACTCCGCAAAAGCATTAAATCTAACATCATTTTGTTTTTTCGATTACTTAATATTATGTAGGTCGTATTTGTCATTTTGTCAGTTTGTTTATCATTAAGTATGATTTTTTTTTTAATTTAGAAATGCAAAATTTAATGTATTCAATGGATATTAAGGCATTTTCGAACCTCACCTTTATCTATACGGGTCTGCGTTCAATGATCGTATTCCAATTAGGATATGATAAATCTTATTGCGGTTGTACGCTATGAAAGCGAAATAATCGTAATGTTTGACCCAAACGCTGATTGTTTTCTATGCGTATTAAATCGTTTTCGGTTTTCGTGTTCCAATTTCACAATTTGATGATATATCTACATGCATACACATTTATACATGATATATACATATACGCGCACATTATTTAATTAAGGTATAATAAAGGGTTTATTAGGGCGAGACGACGTTGTTATAGTATAGTAGGGCTCACCTCGCGAAATTATAACTAATTTATGTATGTATGTCTGTACAGTGTAAGTATATGTGTGTGTATTTGTGTTTCTACTTAAACCTGCCCAGACCATCAAAAATTGACATGGGTCACGACATTATTACGAAACCCGGGATTTTAGGTCCCGTTTCCCGTCCGGTAGTGTATAGTCGTATTTCGTTAATGTAGACGATGTTTATACGATAATTTTTTCCTGTAAAAAATTACGTTGTACTCAACGTACACGTGGTATTATCCTTGACCCAATACGGGCGCGACTCATGTAGTATGTAATTAAGATTTGCTTGGATTTTGTTAACGAGACTGTTGACTGTAGAATCCAAAATAGGAAAAAATCCAAAAATTTAAATAAGCGGTACAACGCCACGTGAAAGGCATCTAAAGTTCACAGAAGTTGCCTTTATCTGACGTATTTACATTTCGATATCAACGGGTGAACTTTAAAAAGTTTCCCTGTCTGCGTTACGTTCTCGTCTTCGCGAAAAGCGTCAAAGTTTTCCAAATTGTCAATTAAATTCACTGCGCGAGAAGAACGCTCCGCGAATAATTTGATCCCGTTATTGTCTCAGTTTATTCGAACGATTTACATATGTATGTATATACTCGTACATCTTTGTGTTACTCGATAACGAACGCACATTTTGACACAGTCATGAATTATGCATGTTCTTTTTGCATTTTGTATAGAAAGAAAAACGTCGATTTTTAGCGAACACGAAAATGAAAAGAGACATTACAACGATTGTATCCATCTGGCCAATTGAACACGATCTTCAAAGTAAATTGATGTTTTTTTCAGTTTCGTTGCCTTTGACTGCGATGCGAATTCTATTCTTCGAACACTTTTTAAGTGGTGCGCAAATTCACAGATATTGTCGTACGCATTCGACAAACCGACAAAATGGAGTGTAAAATATCCTTGCATTTTTTTCCATTAACATACGTATTTTGATTAATTTGAAGCGATATGCCAACATATTTACTTTATCTATGTAAGTAGTAACAATACATTTCACATAACAAGAAATTTTGTGATCATGCGAAAATTCAACCTCGAGATTTTGACTCGGAAATCAAAATCGATCAACGAACGATCATGTTTTCATGGTCTAGCAAAAATGTGTGTGTGCTTTTTAAGTTTTTGGATTCAATTATCTTCCAAACCATTCATCAAATCACACTGAAATTTTTACTTTATCTATGTTCGTAGTAACAATAGATGAAGTTTTGTGATCATGCGAAAATTCGAACTCGAGATTTTGACTGATTTGAACTCAGAATCGATTACTGATCACGTTTTCATGATCTAGTTTTATCGTATGAACACAAAATGTTTTCATCAAATTTTTTGGCAATAACACTGAGCAACAAAAAATCACGTTTTTGAGATACCAGAGCGGAGACTAACCAATCTCTACTAAGTTTGACCCACTAAATTCGAATATGATATTGATTTTTGTTTGTGGGTGATCGTTTACGAGATATGAGCGTTTAAAAAAATCCGCGATTTTTACAGTTTTTTGGCTTTTGCGGTCTTTAACTCAAAATTTAGGATTGTTTCGCTCAAAGTGAGTATTGGAATCAATAGACAGATATTTTTCCTATTAATTGTTATATTTCATTGCTTTAAAATACTTCTAATTAATTGTCTAGCGAATTTTAAAAGTCAAAAATATATTTTTTTTACGGATTTTTTTTCCGTGCTATTTTTCATTTATTTGGCAATTTTTTTATTTCACCACGTTTATAAGGATTGGTTTTCTATCTCAATATTTTTTTTTTATCTAAACGTACTAACTAAAGCTGTAATTGCAATTTAAATGCTTTCGTTGTATATATGGTTGTATCGCGTAATATGTTAGGGCAAGCGAGATGGCATATAATCCACCTCACAGCAGCAGCAGAGTACAGCGTTCGGACTACATGCCATCTCGCTTACACCTTACATATTACGCGATACAACCATATATCCAACGGTGTAAGCGAGATGGCATGTAGTCCGAACGCTGTACTCTGCTGCTGCTGTGAGGTGGATTATATGCCATCTCGCTTGCCCTAACATATTACGCGATACAACCATATATACAACGAAAGCATTTAAATTGCAATTACAGCTTTAGTTAGTACGTTTAGATAAAAAAAAAATATTGAGATAGAAAACCAATCCTTATAAACGTGGTGAAATAAAAAAATTGCCAAATAAATGAAAAATAGCACGGAAAAAAAATCCGTAAAAAAAATATATTTTTGACTTTTAAAATTCGCTAGACAATTAATTAGAAGTATTTTAAAGCAATTAAATATAACAATTAATAGGAAAAATATCTGACTATTGATTCCAATACTCACTTTGAGCGTAACAATCCTAAATTTTGAGTTAAAGACCGCAAAAGCCAAAAAACTGTAAAAATCGCGGATTTTTTTAAACGCTCATATCTCGTAAACGATCACCCACCAACAAAAATCAATATCATATTCGAATTCAGTGGGTCAAACTTAGTAAAGATTGGCTAGTTTCCGCTCTGGTATTTTTTTTTGTTGCTCAGTGTAATTGGTAAAATATCCAAATTCTAGAAACTAAGCAGATTTGAGACAACGGACGGACAATCAAATATATAATTTGTAAACACTATATATTCATATGAACGTCAACATAAGTGCAGGTACTTCTTTAGATTGATTGAAATTACAAACTCTTTTTAAAAATCAATAGCTTTTAATTTTTATTAATATGTATACCATCACACCATCCCCGTATCACATTAATCTAATATATATGTAATTTCGAAAGAGACTTTGTAACTATGTATGTATATAAGTATGTAAGGTTTATTGGTAACATCGTAAACAATACAAAGTTTCTATGACGACAGTTTAATTGGTTGAATATTATAATTTTTTCGATTCAAATAAATTTAATAAAAAAACAAATGAATATTTACTATTAGATTCGCCATGTTTAAGCTGTTTATATTACAAATACTGAGCGAAGCCGGGTAAAACCACTAGTATTTTATATTTGGAAGTGTTTAAATGTGTGGGATACTATGGATGAATATTGAACAGGGATAATGTACGATGAATGGGAGTGGATAGTGAATGGCTGCAAATCATGATGATTATGATATGTTGTTAATAGCTTTAGTTAATTCAGTCAAATAATGATGATAGATTCGAAAGCAGTGTTTTTGAGGTAAAATAACAAAATATATGAAGTGTTTGTTTGCCTCGTTGTTTGTTTTTATTCTTTATGCGAGGTTAGTTTTTCTTTTACAATGGTTGTACTTATCTGCGTTACTTAAATCAGTTTGTGGGTACGACACTCCCTTTCTGAGGGTATGTTGGCTGACGCCACTCTATAACCCTGTGTAACCTTAGGATAAATAATCTGGCATTGCGACACTTTAACGGGGAGCAGAGGTCGCGCGAGTGAGTTTTCCATCTCGAGGCTTTTACGGCATTTTCCACCGTTGCGAGAAAAGCCCGATTGGAAAGCGTATTTCGGCGTATCCGCTCTGTATACTTTACGACTGGAGTCTTCGACATGTTTATACTGTCCTCGGAGCGAATTCAGAGCCCTTTCACCTACACCTATAAAAATAAATCTACCCGTTTCAAGGTTGCCCTCATTCAAGTTACACGCGTACCCTCATCGATTGCAATTAATTTAATATTCATGTTTAAAAAATATATGCAAACAACTTAATAAAGAAGACATGCAAACTAATTTAATAAAACAAAAATGTATATAATGGTATATGTACATTTATTTATTTATTTATTTAATATACTTGGGGGAGGCGGCAAAGCCGATAGGCCCAAGGGGTTTGAATAAACATAATTTTACAAATTATACATATATGCAATAAAAAAATGAGAAAAATTAAAATACATTAAAAAAAAAACAATATTAAAATAAAATAAAATAAGAGAAGAAAAAAAAATATAAAATAAATAAACAAAAAAAGATAAAAATACAGAAATATGATTATGGGAAAGAAGAATCACAAAAATCCTTTGGTTTTAAAAAAAGTATCAAGTTTATTCTTAAAAATATTAATATTAATAGAGGTTACTAAATCGTTGGGAAGACTATTCCAAACTGAAACCACTCTGTTAGAAAAGAATGTATCTCTGATCAATTTATTAGATTTATCTTTTTGGAGTCTAAGCGTGTGACCTCTGAGGTGAGTGTTTATGTTGAATGAAATAACATTAGACATATGACAATTATAGTGATTATTAAGAATTTTATAGACTTCGATTAAGTCACCTCTAGATCTTCTCGTCTCCAATGTAGTGAGATTCATTATTTTCAATCTTTCATTATAAGAAAGTGATTTGAGTTCAGAAGGAATCTTTGAAATTCTCCTTTGAACCCTTTCAATACATGTAATATCCTTTTTAAAATGAGGATTCCATATGCAAAAAGCGTATTCAAGTCTAGGTCTGATGAAAGTTTTATATATTTTTGTTAAAATAGTTAAATTTAGAAAATTGAATACCCGCTTTATAACATACAAAAATGAGTAAGTTTTGTTGACAATATGATTTATATGAGCGGACCATTTTAGGTCGCAAGTGGTGATGATACCTAGGTCTAATTGGTATTGGACGCAATTCAGGAAAAGACTGTTTATTTTGTAGGAAAGATTTGGGTTATTATTTCCTAGGTGGAGAACAGAGCATTTCTTAACATTTAAAGTTAAAAGCCAAGTTTTAGACCACGTGACAATTGTGTCCAAATCGCTTTGAAGGGAATTTCTGCCATCTGAGTTGGCAGGACAATAAAGTTTAATGTCGTCAGCGAAAATAGAATATTTACAAGTGAGGTCATTTGCTATATCATTAATAAAAATTAAAAAAAGAATTGGCCCTAAAACAGAGCCTTGGGGAACACCACTAAGGACGGGATGAGATTCTGAAGAGCAGGATCCAATCCTCACCGAGAAGTATCTAGACTTTAAAAACACTCTGATCCAGTCAAGTAGCCTTCCTCTCACACCTATATGCTCGATGATACATAGATGAATTTCTTTGTAAATAATGTATTAAAATTGTACATAAATACATATGTATGTTTAATGGGTTCAATTACGCGTTCCGTCTTATTATTCATAATGTATGTATATAAAAATAAATAATTTACATGTAGTACATACATATGTATATATCAATATGTTAATATGACTCGAAAGGTTGTTAGTTTTAAACAAGATCAGTCATTACTAGCATATAATGAGCAAATCATTTTGCTTTATATTGAAAGAGAAACTATTTAACCAATGAGGTTTACAACGTATGTCTTTGGATTGAAAATATACTGAAATTTTACTAAATGTGGTAATGAAAATTATAATATTGAAAGACGAATTAAAAAGCTTAACAATGAAAAAGCTAAAGTGACTGCACGTACATATATCAGAGAAACGTGTATGTAGCTAAAGTAATAGATGGGATATGTACGTAATAATAACATATTGTAGTAATCAATATGCGTTTATGTATGTATGTAGAAAGAAGAACGGGAATTGAAAATATGAACTAATGAAAATGTGTGGCGGAGCGTTCCATGAGTTGTGATAAAAAAAAGTATTTAAAATTGTGCGGTGGTGGATGGTAAAAGATCAATAACAACAATGATGATGATGATAATGAAAGTATCACAATTGCTGTCCCGGCAGTCTTTCTTTTTGATATAAAGAATAAGTCGTTTATACGGAAAGAATTATTATCAGCTGTTGTCAGTGACTGTAATAGCCTTTTTGTTGGGCACGCTTAATCCTTTCGATGATTTAATATTACTCAGCGGGATACGATATTAATATATTACTCTCGGTTTATTGTCAAATGAACACGAAAAAACTGACGCTTCCGAAATTGTTTTCGCCCTTCGTGGAAAAGCTGGCAATAGATTTTACCCGCCCTCTTTTCCCGTTTTCATCTCTCCCCCTCATATTTAATACGAACACATATATAAAAGGGAGATTTTCCCGAACAGAGGGGTGTCTTGAGCGTAGTTTTCGCTCAGTTTTTCGTATACACCATCGCCTAGTTGGCCCGGTCAAGTGCCCGCGCAGGATTTGCGGCCAAACATCCTTATTTATGGCTGCCTTAAATCGGATATCCGGTTTTTTGTCTCGCTTCGAAAGTTCCCATTTTTGCGCCATCGGTTTTTCCCCGTCACGCACCATTTTTATCTCATCCACACTGACCGCAATACTGTATTGTGTATTATTGAATGGTTTATGTAAATTTCATTTTGTCATATCATTGAAAATTTATATAAATTATGTGCGGCTATCTATAGAAATATAAATGTATGTATGTGCAACTTTAAATGTGTTCTTTACTTATATATTGTATTAAAATTTATATGATATTACTAAGTATCGGTCATTATTTATTGTACATTGTTTAATTAGTAATATCCTGGGTCGTTTCAATTACCCGACCGAAGTCGGGTTGTAAATAAATTTTTCGCAACGGCCAAAGCTCGTAATAAACTTTTGTAATTTGATAAACTTTTGAATTTTGTGATTGAATTATCTCCCCTGTTTTTGAACACTTTGATAGATTTGTTTTCACCCTCATCAAGCAGCTGCGTCTGAATAGTCTTCATATTTCTAAAAAAATCTATAAAGAAACACGTAAAAAATGAGTAATTTACGCGTTGACTAATCTCCTCAAACGCTTCGTATTTCTAATTATCGCCTTGAAACCGCTGGATATTCTTGTATTTATTAATTAATTCTGACAATATTACAATATTTACATAAATTTCTATATTTTTTATTGGCCAAAATTTTTTTTCTTATTTTCGTGTTTGAAACCTGAATATAAATTTAGGTAAATATACAGGTGCATGTATGTACGTTTATTCATATGTATGTAAGTGGATTTGTGAATTTCGATTCATCAGATAACGAAGGTGCGAGTGAAAAATTTGATCTTTTGATCATTCGTGACCCGCTTCTTATGTTGCCGGATAGGCTTTCGTGCGAATCGCTACTTTGAAAAGTCCTTAATATTTAATGGTTCTCATAGCTCAGTGAAAGCTGGATTTCAAAGTGTTTTCTCATACTTGGCCACCGGATCTGCTGTACGTTTTGTAATTCAATTTGAGCATTTTTGGCCAGGGTAAACTTTTGCCTTACGGAGGAGAGGGTCTCCAGACGCGACAGGTTTGTTCGTCGGAATTTTTGAGCATGGTTTCCGATTTGGCGTAAACCCAAAATGGGGACCGCATAAAACCCAAAAATTGCTTTTCCCGGGAGACATCCTGAAGTCGCTTGCTAAAAAAACCCATTTCTCTTCGTACCTGTTGTGTGGACGAAAATCCTTAACATTTTATGTAGGAAACGCGTCAACTCGCCTTATTTAATATTTATTTATTATTTTTTGACCAAATAAATAAGTAAATAAAAATATTTTTTGACATCATTAAAAATTCATATTTTTTATATTGAATAATATTTAATATCGCTTATTTAATTTACTTATACTTATTTTTGTTAATCGGTTATATTATAATTGAATGAACGATCTAATTAACTAATGTTTAAAAGTGTTTGCATTACAATAATTAAAGAGCTAATTAAAATTAAGTGATCCTTAAATTTGGACTGATGCGCATGTACATTTCACAATTCAATCACGAGTAAATATAATTTATCTTCTTAAATAACAAAGGCCTTCGTTTTGTGATGAAAATCTTAATTCTGTGCTTAAGTTGATCTGTTGAACGTGCAATTAATTAACAAAATATTGATGGTTCGCTGATTTTGTCTTGGCATTTTAAAATTGAGTTTGAATTTATCATTGTGTTTGAACGGTGAACATAAATTGTTTTAAAGCGTCGTATAGCAACCACTGTATAATATTGCAGTACCATTATCATGATAAAAGTGTTCGCTCTCGCTATGTGTGTAAGTTTTACTACAATTTTATTCTGAATTTAAAAAATCGGCATTTGTTAGATATTTAAATGATGATCAATATAGTATTATAGCCTTTTTTAATACTTCACTTTGCATCCGACTTTTATATTTAAAAAAAAAATCTTGACACTTCTTTCGATTTTATTCGCTAATTAAAAAAGTTAACTTCTCACTAGTTGCGAGGGAAAGCGGAAACGACGCTAAAAGAAGAGCTTTTCCCATTACAAGTTTTCCGGACACGCCTAGCCTACGCTCGCGTATTTACTCAGTCTCAAGTCTTATATATAGCTTTTATTTTTTTATCGCCTTCAATCTTGAATCTTGAGTGTATACTATTGAATTTTAAAAGAACACAGCTATAATTTAGTGTTCCTACACTTATTGAGCAAATAAAATATTTGCATTTTATATGCATGTATGCGCGAATCGATATATTAAACAAATCATTTGTACTCGTATAAAATTGTACATTGTAACATCCTTCTTTCTGCATTTATATGTTTATGCTAAAATTAATCGGTTTTCGATTATTACAAATTGATTTATAGTAAGCGTAACTTTTGTGGTCTATGAAACGTGAAAAATCATGGTTTATAGAACCTCCAAATGCGTACACTTGTGGTTAGATTTGGCGTCGATTTAGACCGTTTGAAACATTTAGCTTAGTGCGGAATGATATCATGTCATGTTTTATATACAAAAAGTATTTTGACACATATGTACATATATACATACATACATACATACATACATACATACATACATACATACATACATACATACATACATACATACTTATGTTTATACATGAGGGTACATAGCCGCGATATGAAAAAATGTTACCTTTATAATCAGTTTAAAGCCGAAAATATTTTTCGCTTAGCTACATACATACATATGTATGTATGTACTGTTATGTATCTCGTGCCAATATAACGCATCTTGATCATTTATAAAATAAATACTAGAAACCCTACATGGGGAATAATATAAGATAATGAAATCTTAAACACTGACATCATTATATCAGTATATAAACCGTGCCAAAGGTATGCTAGACAGTCAATCCAACGACTCCGTATAGTCAAATACCATCCAACTCTTTGAGTGGTCAGTACCATCGGGACTCCACAAGTGATAGTCAATACAATAAGCAGCATTATAAAGTTAAAAAGTCAATTAGATAAAAGTTATAGTTTAATCAGTGTAAAGGATAAATAGTTAAAATTTCACCGTTGGAATATTAAATGTGCAGTTTCGAATAAACTACCGATAATATGAATAAGTGTAACGTTTTATGAATTATAATAAAGAAATCTTGGTTGGGAGTTGACTGAATCGTCATCCTCCTAATCAAATAGTTTTTAATAAAGGAGGTTAGTAAAAATACAAACTGCCTTTGGAACGTGACAGTACAAACATATATGAATGTCATAGAGTTTATCAGGAATGCTAATTTGCAAAAAAAATAATAATAAATTTGTCTATTGATTTACAGCCAGTCCGCAGAATTGCACTTAAATTGTGTGAAAAATGTATGAATAAACGACTCTATTGAGCATTCTCTGATGTTCACAAAGCAAATGTACAAGGCGATGGCGACGATTAAATAAATGAATATTTGTATTGTAATACATTCGTTTTGGTATTTTCTTTTTATACTTGAATCAATCCCATTTTCAACAAGTATTTTGGAAGTGTAGTAAAAGATAAACTTTGGATTTCCGATAGAGTCTCGGGAGTTACGGGATTTTCAACGCGACGGGAAAAAAAGAAAACTGGCGTAGAATCCATTCGAGCTTCATCAGCGGCGTCTCGTCTCATTCGCGGGCGTATCTTGGATTTCCTTCAGGACATAAAAGCCCTCGGTGCCGTCGTCCTGAAAAATGTTTCAACCCTCTCGGTTTTATGACCGCCAAAGTAAGCGCGTTCACATCGCGTAAATATTTGCATTCGTCGGGTCGTCGTCCCTTTTACACCGATACTGTTATACCACACAGCATCTCTCTCTCCGCAGTGAAGTCTCTGAGGATGCGATGTTCAAAAGGCGGAGGTAGCGTTCGCTGCAGCTGTGCGGTTACCCCGGAGCGAAACTGAAAAAGAAGGCTTTTGTGCCACTGAGCCACCGGTGAATTTTTAATCCCTCCTCATGTGTGTTACTAGTAGTAGTCTTTTATCACTTTTGTCGGAGATTTTTCTCTCTTCGTCTTCCAATATCGAGCTTGGGGAGTTGCTCTGGCGCAGTTGCACAAATACACATTTGTACGTACACCTATGTATCTACATACTTGAAATATGTATGTCACGAACCTTATCGATTTACATGCATATATATATATATATATATATATATATATATATATATACGTATTTTATTTTATTTTATTGTCACAATCAATACACATACATTACAGATTTGCTCCAATGCGACGGGTGTACGTTAATGAAATACATAAACAATCAGAAATCAGAAATACAGTAATACATACATATAGAATCAGAATATATAGAATATAACAATTAATCAGAAATAATAATCATAGTGACATCTATGGATTTCAGATTACTGTGTATAATTAATACAAATTATACACAGGCAGATTTTTGTGACAACAGGATTAGATTTTTTAATACCAATTTTCAGGAACCGTTTCAGCAATGATCAGATAAAATTGGCAAACTCTGATAGAGAAACGATCGATTTGGAGTCACAAAACCCCCAAATCTAACCAGCAGTGGCGAGGACACGAACCTATGACCTCAGTGATGCTAAATATATACGCTATCACTAAGCCAAACTGCTGGCTATGTGTATAAAAATACTGGCATAATAAGTGGCTGGCTGTATGTATAAAAATACTCATATTTTCTTTATTTCCATACTATGTAAGTATCAATAGATGAAGTGAGATAATTCAATCTCAAAATTTTCATTCAGAATTGATTACTGATTACGTTTACATGGTTATTTTTATTTATTTATACAATTACTATTAGCTATTTAGCTAATTTAATACACTTTTCTATTTTTACTCAAATAAATTATTTATTACTTTAACTCTAAAATTTTATATATACTAAATACATATGTATGCACTGTCTCTCACAGAGGTGTCTCTTTGCACCTTGCAAAATTGCATCCACTTTTTTAGAAGACCTGACTCACTCAGGGAGGGCATTGTACATAAGCACACCCCTGTGAAAGACACCTCCAACTGTCTTCTTTTTCCTTACTCTACCTATAATTAAATTGTTCTTATTTCTAGTATAATAGCTATGGATATCACTATTTCTTATTGTATAATCCTTAAAATACTTAGGTAGTAACTTATGATCTAAATTTCTAATACTCATCCATCCCAATTCATCTAACAAACATCTAATACTTTTTAATCTACCAACATTCAAAATACCTATCATAGCTTTATTTTGTAATTTTTGTATTTTTCCTAAATCTTGGCTTGATTTTTCCTAAATTATTAAAAAAAAGTGTGTAAGTAAATACATATGTATTTCGAAGATAATTCAAACACCGTTAATCGTTATCTTATAAGACGTTATTTATTTTTTGATTTTGGATTATACTGTATGACCCAAACTACATATGTAGAATTTGCTAACTATGTAGCTTAAATTTGTAGATAGCATCGTCTCAGTAAATATAGACTGTGAGGAACAGTCTATTGTTGAAGGTTATCAAGCTATTTTGAGCTTAAATACCTATATAATATAAGAATGTAAGTAAATGTATGTTTATCTATGTATGTACATCTTACATAGATCAAATTAATTATGTAATAAAATTGTTCAACTCATATAAATGTACGTATGTACATATGTATATTATTGCAAGATTTTACAGTAATATCACCATGGAAAATTATGTACATATACATATACATATGTATAACGTGTTAGTAGTTTATATTGAATGTGATCTGAATATTGCTTCTTTTAATTAATTTATATTTTCTTTTGTTTTAGGTACGTTATCTCATTTGATGGTCGTTTTAATTGAATCAAGTAAGTTTTTTGTTTGATATTGTTTTATTGCTGTAACATTATGTTTGATATCGGAATAATTTATCAGTAAAGGTGGGTTTGTGCAATGGATATATGAATTGAATTGCAAAGACTCGTATGTATGTATGTATGTATGTGAAATTTTACTTGGAAACAAATTCAATTCGAACATTCCTCTTTGCTTTGTTGTCTCGTTGCCTAACTGTTTGATTACTTAGTGTTTTCTTCTGAAAAGAGAATTGCAACTTTATCGTAGTGTCCTCGCTCGCCTCTCCTTCTACTTGTGTGTTATTGTTTGAATTTAAAAATAATGTATGCCAGAGCAAATAAGTCTGATATTGTGCGGCGATGTTTGAACAGCGAACCGAGACTGAATAAATATTAAAATTTCGAAATCAAACAAAATACCCATTTTGATGGGTATTATCTTGCAAAATTAGATTGTTTTACAGGCGTATAGGATTTTAACATTTAATCCATTTCATCATTTTATCTATATGTACTTACACATATATTATAACTTGAATATTTACAGTTTTTTTATTGATTTCATACTCATTTATAAATAAATTCATCGTAAATAAGTCATCTCAGATCAATTTTTGACATATGTAGTATGTATGTATATAATATGTTATGCTTTATAGTTACCTGTTTTTCTGTCGCATTATGTATGGCGTAGTACTAAATCCCAACCACCCGCTACAACAATTCTATACAACGCGCGTATGTAATATATCATCACCTCAATATTCCCTTTGAATAATTGCACTTTTGGAAACGTAAGAAGTGTCCAAAACACACTCCGTGCCCAATAAGGGATGTCTTAATTTATAGTTACGCGGTATTGGCGAGTCGTATCATACGCCGCCGACCGCACACGGCAAACCGTATTATTTATGCGATTCACGTGCCGCAGTTACGCTGACTTCCACTCTGCTTCTGTTAAGTTCTAAATTGCTCTGGAAATCTTAACAAACGTCTTCTTCTTATCGGCGAAACACTCCACATCAATCACAGTGCGCGAACATTCTGCCTCTTTCGCGAACGGTCGATATATTTCACCGGTTGCAATTGAACGAAATCGCTCTCTCTATCTCTTATGAGTGTGTCGTCGAGACATACCTTTGCCATTCTCCTAAGATTCTCAAGTCCAGTTATTGAACCCGCTTCATTAAAATAAAATAAAAATACTCTTTTGGCTGGGTTAGAGAGTCGTTAAAAAACACGACTCCGACTCAACTCAGATTTCAAAAAGTTTAATTTAGTTATATCTGATGTAAATCTGATGTATGAATGTATGGGTATTCCATACATTATTCGTTTTTATTAGTATTTGTCAAATATGAAGCATCTTCTCAATTTGACCTAAACACGAGAAAAATACAAATATGCAAACACTGTGTCCCAGATTTGCATACATTGTGTGTTGGTGAATCACTCTTAGTTAGTTATTCAATATTCATATGTATGTACTTACACTATGAAGTATAAAAATCAAAACTGTTAATATCTCAGAATTAAAAGATTTTGCATTCTGTTAAAAAATAAATAAACAAAATGAAACTAAACGTAATCCGTTTCATTCCAATGAAATAGAAATTAAATTTATTCTAAAAATTATTATTAAAACAAGAAGTTATAGTCGGAGTCGCTCGAGTTTTCAATGACTTCTACTCCGACTTAAAGCTAAAAATAAATGTATATAAAAAAACATAATTGAGAAATCATCAATTCTCTCCGTAAAATTTGATCATGAGTATGGCAAAGTGCTCAATCTGCCATAGCGAGAGGGGGGCGAAAAGGGAAAAAATGATCAGAACAGTGTGGACAAATGTGACAGTGTGGATGTTAGACGTCACAGTGAACGAGGATGCAGTATTTTCAAATGTGTCACCATCGTAATGGCGGACGTTATTTCCACTTATATTGATGACCAAACCGAGCAAAATGGCAAAGTTTGAAAACGATCGGATAAGAACCCAAACTTCATCACACGACAAAATCGATTCCGAACTAAGAAGAGGTTAGTAAAAAGTGACTCCAAAGCTGTGCTTTTTTAGTACCATCATCGATAGTCGGTTTCACAGGTGACAAAATTCCTGTGAAATTGCTCTCAATAGTGAAATGTTCTATCATGATCTCAATTTGGGATTAGTTCCCACTAGAATTGATTATCAAATATATCGTTTATTGGTACATACATACATATGTATATTCCACATAACTGTTCGTAGTAATTGGTGTACAATTATATTACCATTGATTTGATTCGAATATACTGCATACATATGTATTTATGTATGTATGCGAATATGGTTTGCGGTTATGCAATTTTCGTAATACCTTTACGGAAAAGCGTGGATTTTTTTCAATACAAAATTATGAATTTATTAATATTAAATTACGTAATTTTTATTCGATTAAAGTACATTACGAATAATCAAATCGAGAAATCTATTTACTTTGAACGCATTGTTATTTTCCATTCCGCGATAGGTTTTTTATTTCGTCGTTTGTTTCCTCAGATCGGTGCTCATTTTCAACATTTTCCTCTTCATTTATTTCAGTTGGAAGTATTTTTGAATGTTCTACTGCATCTCTGAATGCATTTGCATAGAATTTTAATTTACCAGAGCTCGTTCTGAATAATTTCTGCGAAAAGAGAAAATAGAAGCGCCTCAGTAAGAATTAAAAATCAATGGTATTCTGTGCTTATTCTTAATTTAGTATCTGTATGTGATTCTCATAAATAAATGCATGTTACGTTCAAAAAGCCGACATGTAATGAAGCAATCGAGTATTGTAAATAAATATGTTATTTTACTAAAAATATCATTATCATGTGATTTTTATCAACTTTACCCCAATTTTATTTTTGGTATGAATAACCAAATATGAATTCTCAACTACTTCCACAGTGTATTATTTTTTGAGTAGATTGGTATGTACATACATATGTACATATAATACATACACATTGTACATATGTTTATCTATACAATGTACATATGTATGTAAATAATTTCAAAATTTAAATTATTTAAAATTAATGAAAGACAAATATCGGGGTAAATACTCACATACATATATTGTAATAAGTTAAATACAAACTCATTGTATGCGTTCGCTTTTCATCGAATTTGCCTACGCGTATTTACTTCTTTGAGATGCCTTATTTTGCGCAAACCCTTCGGCTATTTGGCAACTTTTGGTTCATCGTAAGCATCGCGTATTTTTTTTTTTGCCATATTATTTTATTTGAGGTGGCGTCGTTTATTTGAAAAGGCCCCTTGACGTTATTCCCCTTGAATGGGGGGCAAAAGTAAGATATTGTCGCCTTTTGATAACGCACGCCCTCCCCTTAAAGGAACTTATAACTTTGCCCTTTGGCGATATTGCCACTATTCGCTTTACCGACTCCAAGTTTAGTACGAGGAAAAATCCCGCCTTTAGAAAAAAGAAGTTGTCTGTTTTGTACGTTCGAAATCGGTAAAATTGCCGCTTTATGCGTTTCGCTTTCGTTTAACCGCTATTGCGTTAACTGTTATTTTCATCTTTGGAAGGGTTGCCGTTTTTATGAAGCAGCGTTGCTTTGTCACCGTTATTAATATTTTTAGATACACACGTACCTATTTTATTTTTTGCCGATAAAAGTTCTTCGATTTAAAAAAATATATTTTATACATGTGTATAGAATTTTGCTCGTAAATACGTTTATTTAGATATGTGTGATTGATTGATTTGATTTTCAAACATTGAATGTGGTAAATTTCCCGTTATTGTGAACGGGGAAAACAAAAGCGACAGATCTATTATGTACCCGATATAATAATACGATGGCTTTAAGTTTCTATTATTAATTTTAATTGGTATTATAACGAATAGGTATACATATGTAAATTTAAATATAATATTACGTGGAAATTGATCCTATAACTTCGATTATATCAGAATAATTGTCGTTTAGGTATATATTTTTGAAAATGTACTGCTGAGCTTTCTTTTCGTTTCGATGAATTTTCTACATACTTATACGTACATAGGTGCGCTTTAACAATTTCGATTTGATATCATATCTACATTTTTATATTTTCACACATAATATTTCTTGAACCACTCGAGGTGATTTTATCTTCTCCTAGTGAGGATTTGTAAAAATTCAGTTCGTCGAATAAAATTTGAAAGTCGTCACCGTCGCTAGCCTCAGTATGAACATTGCCGTTGTCTTTTATCCCTTTTGCGCTGATGGAACGAATACATCACAGACTATCTTTCTACTTTCTTTACTTATTTATATATTTCCATATTTTCGGAAATCCGCTGACAAAGCGGTCCATCCTTCATACATTTTTATGAGAGCCGAACTCTTTGTGGCAAAAAAAGGAAAACATAGAAGAATTTCAAGTGTTTCTTGTGACTTTTCGCCGTCGGCTTTGATTAATTTTATATCATCGATTGTTACTTTATTTTTATTTGCGATCTGTCATTCATTTATGCGGGGAAAAGTAAAATTTTCCCAATATTATTATTATATGCGTGTGTCGTCGCATTTTATGTTCGTAAAAAAGGAAGCCTTAATGCGGCCCGAGTTTAGGAATGGATGAGACGGCATTGCGGTTTTACAAAGTTACAATTTCTAGAGGATCCCTCAATTTGTCATCCTGTTCGTTCGTTTTTTAAGGAATCCCAATCTCGGAGATAAAAGTCGGAAAAGGTTAAATCGGCGAACGAACCGACCCATTTTGGAGATTGGTCCTGGCGCGTCGGAAAATATGGAAATATTCCATTTTGCCGATCGACACGCGTAAATGGATTACATGTTGTTATTTTGGCGTGAAAATTCTCAAATGGCGTAAAGTCGAATTTTTCGTTCGTTAATTTTGGGTCACGATTGCGTCCGTCCAATTGAACCAGATGAAACGGATGTCAATAAACGGAAATGATTACTCGACAGAAACGAAACGTTGGAACTAAATTTTTTATTGCCCCTTTTTATGGGTTCTCTTTGAGCATTCTCTATACTCGGTTCTCCCCATTTAAATTCCCTAAACGTATGTATGTATGTAGGTAGTGGTTGCAAACGGCGTACTTTGCAATCGGTGTTATTATCAGTGCAATTATTAGAAATTCAGATATTCTCATATTTCCTTTTTTTATTATGCATACATTATCCAATACTTATGTACACATTTTGTTTATTTGACTATTTTATTGCAAATATGCATGATGTTTTTTGATAGTTTCGTAGTCTTTTCTTCTTCGTTTTTTGTTGTGTGAGCAATTTTTAGAGACAATCTTTTCTCGTTTGCAAAGATAACATGAAAATAAAAATACAAATTATGTGACGGGTTATAACTCTTCAAAAGTTTCCTTATTAGTTGAAATGTTAATACTTTCAATAAATCGGATTGCTCTATTAAAGTTTGAATAAAAGATTTTATTTATTTTATGATTTCATAAAAAAAGTATCATAAAATGTGAGTGGTTTTTGATTGAATTTTAAAAGTATTGACAGTGTTTAAATTTAATTTAGAAGGCGTGAAGCTCTTATTCATCAGTTAATTGACCAAACATAGTTTCAAACTTGCTGGTATTCTGCAGTTTACGTTGAAATGTTTAAACTTTCCTATAATCTCGAATAGTAATTACTTTCAACTTAATAATGTCGTCGTTTTTTTTTAATAAGTGCATTATGAATTATTTCACAGCGCTATTAAGTATTAACGTGCGCTTGGTTTAATTTATGCTCGAATATGGCGAGATTTTCCCAACCCGCACACCAGCTCAGGTTATTTTCCATTAAAAGCGCTTTTAAATGAGATTATCTTTGGTTTAAACCTACATCATACTTTCGTGATATTGTTATTGATTTTCGTAAAAATTATGTGGCACCGAAAACTTTCGCTAACATTGTTTGGTTATTCATATTTTTACTTGATTCTATGTATGTATGTACGTAGTAAGAATATATGAAGTTTTGTGATCACGCGAAAATTCGAACTCGAAGTAAGTTGACCGGAAATGGTACCTCCCCTTATTGGTGTGCTCTTTTTTTTAAGTTTTTGAATTCAACTAGTGCCAAACCACTAACCGAATCAGACTGAAATGTTTTTACATGTAATAGAAATTATAAATTGTATACCCTAATATATTTTGAATATTTTTACCTCAACCGGAAGTAATACTTTTACTCTAGATAACCGAGGCTTTTTATGTTTTATTCGGAAACCTTTTGGTTTATTGAACTTAAGTTTCATATATAGAAGTTTAAGCTCAATACCAAGCTATGTATTTGGTAAGCATCCGTCAACCGGAATTGGCAGTTTACTCTTGTTCGATTTTTCTTCCACTTTTTTTTTCGACCTCTTAAGCATGTGTTATCTTCACAAAAAAATTCAAGTATAATTCTTGTATTAATATGATAAAATTTTTAAAAAATCACTAAATTTAATAAACTGGAAGTGGGATTTTTTTCCTCTAAGAAAAGTAAAAAAATGTTGTGACCACGATTCTTTCCACACCCCCGAACGTATCAAGCTGATTTTTTTTGTATTCTTTATATGCTAACTTAATCTTGGTAAGGTTTTGGTCAAAATTCGTAAACCGGAAGTAGTATTTGTTTTTCATTTATTCAATTTCAATATTTCATTATTTTATTTTGACCTTTTAATTATTTTTCCTGATATTTAATGTTTATAATATTTATAGTACTTTTAAACAATAAAAAAAAATCGAACAAAAACCGACAGCCGGAAGTAGAACTTTTGTCTTGTGTAAGTTTCCCTACATTTGCGCTCAATTTGTATCAAAAATGTTCTTATAACCGGTATTTTTGATTTTTAAATGCTTTTTATTATTACGAAATTATGTTCACTATACATCTTATATCTATTTTAATAGCTACTGATCTACTGATCATTTTCTATTTTACAAAAAAGAGCTCAAAAACCTATTTACAATCCTTATAAATGCTCATAATACATCTAATACATAATATTAATTAAAGTCTCACTAAAGTCGATGACCTAAAGCAGATTGTGTTTAGGTAATCTATGTTTATACCTGAAGGGTATAGATATTTTGTTGTAATCACCGAGACTCTTCAAAAGTGTGTTAGTATGGTTATTAGTGATTATGTCATAGAATCTACTGGTTAGTTTGTTAGTAATGTCTGTAACAAACGGAATATTAGATATGGCATGCAGTTTTTTCAAGTTAGTATATATGGGTGTATTATAAATTATTTTTAGGGATTTATTTTGTATTACTTAGAGCTTGGAAAGGTTAGTATTCGAGGCGTTATTCCATACAGGTGAAGCATAGGTTAATAATGGTAGTATGAGCGCGCGATATAATTTTATTTTATTTTGAGTTGATATAAGGCGATTAAATATTGAACTATGGCGATTAAATATTGGATGTATTGAGGATATACCCCGCATCGCTTTTCATAACCGGTATGTGTGAACGTGTATGTATGTTTAATTATCGAATTTTGTTATGCGACCTTCTTATATTCCTCAAATACATACTTAGATAAAGTCATGGGTTGGTCACATCCGATTTTTTTCTTATAAAAAACAGTATCATACCATATTACCTGCCATATTTTTGTACTCTTGATTTTATAACCTGTCAATATCGATACGATAACTTGAATTCGATGTACTTTTTGTGATTTCGTCCCGAGTGATGATTGATGATCGACGCTTATCAGACGCTACTCGACACCCGTCGTAGATAAGTTTTACGCGGAAATATTTCCGTAAAGATTTTCCCAAAAATCCACTGCAAGATAACAACTCTCAAAAGCAAAATGGATCTTCCGACGACGTTTAACTTCGGTGTTCACTTTATCTGACGTAGTTTGCGTGGGGTCTCCTCCCGGATGCAATTCCCTCTTAGACGTTTCGTCCGTAGGAAGCTCTCCCGCGATATTTACACGTGCCGCCCGAAAGCTCTCCTTGTCTGTATTTTTCAGGATGTTGGTTCACTCTTTCCCCCTATAGGGTTCGCGGGTCGTGAAAGCTCCGAACGAGTTGTCATTTGCGTATTCTTTTAGCGCCCACTCCGGACAATGTGTCGGATGTAACGTGACGCTACTGTAAATTACGGCACGCACCGAAGAAATAGCCCCAAATAGACCCTTGAGATATCGTGACATGTCACACTTTTGACAACGACTTTTATCGGAGAAAACGAACGGCGACGGTCGATATCTAATATTTATTCTATTTGTGTAAGGTAGCCTAATGTAATTTGTAAAAAAGACCTTTCAATGTTACTAGTATTTCACCCATTGTTGATAGAATTTCGTTTTGATACCAAAAATAGAATTGGAGGTGTCCATTAATATTTTATTACTAGTTTTATGCCCGTTGAAATTTCAACGGGTGCTTTCGGATTGATACGTGAAAAATAAAGTTACAATATGAATAGTCAAAAATAATCGGAATCGGAACTGAAACAGAAATCGGGAATCGGTTATGCCAATTAAAAATTGCAATAAAAAAATATAATAAAATTTTAAAACATCGAAGTCAAAATTGAAGTCGAAATCGGATTCAGAAGGATAATGTTGCGTAGGGGTGGGTGGGGGATCCAAGTAAAAGGCCAAAGTCGTGTCACAGCATTTATTGATGATTAAGGAGATACACACACTGGCAGTGCTCAGTTCAGAATGTCTTGCTATCGCCTAAGTATCGCCTTATAAGGGATAGGTCTCTCAGGACATCTTCGAATTCTAATTTGTTTACCTATTGTTATGGTCACGTACTCGGATATGTATTCCCACGACACTCAGATCCACGGTATGGGTCACTTCTGAGAACTCCATGGGAATGCGACCGAGTACCGCTATCGCCGCATTCATTGTTTAGCCGACTTGCACTTAAGCCTGTAGATAATCCTTGAAACCAATTATAATGGTCGCACGGTGTCAGGGATGTGCCTCGGCTTAATCCGATTGCACTTAACCGGCGGCTCTTTACTAACCTCTTATTTTAGTATACGTAACATTGCATCCCTCTTAGGTCACATCGTCCCGATTGACCGACAAATCCTAACTGATAAATCTACAGTGGTAGTTATATTTATCTCCGATATCAGTCACAGTTACATTTACAATTACAGCCGTTATCTTTACAATTTAAATTCTGTTACAGTTACATTAACGTCACCTTTACAATTTAAATTCTGTTACAGTTATATTAACGTCACCTTTACAATATAAACAATTACATTAAACTTTCGTTACACTTCAATTTACGTCACCTTTACAATGGAAACAATTACATTAAACTTTCGTTACACTTCAATTTACGTCACTTTTACAATGGAAACAATATAATTTAAAATTTAGTTTCAGTTACCCTAACGTCACCTTTACAATTGAAACAGTTACAGTTATATTACTAATCGCCTAAAAATTAGTCATCCGATGTTCTACATTTGGAAATCATTATTTGTTAGCTCTTCGGTCCAAAATTTCTCACGTGATTGGTCCATGTTGCTCGTATCACCAAAGTCGAAATTTGCTATGGCAGCCCTATCTTCCTATGTCATGTGGCCCAGCATCCTGCTGCAAACCAACGTCCAATCCATAACGTGCACCTATGCCATGTCCCTGAAGAATCGCTTCCATCCTCACAAAAGTGACTTGGTCCATGTTTCTCGTGTCACCATTTTCCAAATTTGCTACGGTGGCCCTGTCTTCTTATGTCATATGGCCCAGCATCCTGCTACAGACCAACGTTCAACCCAGAACGTGCACCTATGCCATGTCCAACAAGAATCGCCCCCATCCTCACAAAAGTGACGGTTGACCCTGGAAAATGTGCACCCCTCAGTCTGCCACTCTGTTGAATGTGCAGCTTTTCCGTTCCATTGACCTAAATGAAATCCATTTCTTTCTGATGTATTTTTTCGTTACACCCGCGAGATGATCTAAGCACTCTGCTGCAACTGTCCATGTATTTTTCCAGATACTCGTGTTTCCACTAGTTTCCAACTAGATTTTTTTCGATGTTGACGTCTATCAATTGTTCCGCTCTCTCTCGTTGAAGTCGCGATTTGGTGTTTCTTCGGTTTCAAATGCACTTACGTCGTTGATCCAAGTCGCTCGTTTCCCCTACGTCCAAATTTGTTGCGGTGGCCCCGTCTTCCTATGTCATGTGGCCCAGCATCCTGCTGCAGACCAACGTTCCACCCAGAACGTGCACCCGTTGCCATGCCCTCTGAGCGTTGCCTCTATCCTCCCAAAAGTGACTTGATTGACACCGCCGACTGGCCAACCAACATTTATCCAATCTAATAAATGTGCCTCTCTGCCGTTGCTTGGTTCCGATTGAATTCCATGTCCCTGTTTTGAGGCTTGCATCCCAGTGTACCCTTCAGAAGGATATTTGTCCCAGTTTTCCATAGATATTATTTAAAAATATATCTTTCCGATAATATATAATTAAGTGGGTTTGCACAAGAAACAGATGGTTATCACTCCTTCCAGCAATTACAAGGATACTAAGTATGTGGGAGGATTTGAAAGACTTTTTCTTAAAAGAAGAAAATGCTCCAAAAGCGTTTTTCTATTTTTCGATAATTGATTTCTTGAACTATCAAAAAATATTAATATAAATTATTTTTATGGGGGGGGGGGGGTGTCCCCGTCTATGGTCCGACAATTATGGCAACCCTGCTATAAGAGGATATTTTGAGGTCACGGGTTCGATACCGTGGCAAAGTCTCGACGAATGAATTTATACAAAGTTTAGGCTTTTTATCGATTATTTATTATGGTTGGCAAGCGTTAAGACACACACACACACATACACATACACACACAGATTACCGTCTTTATATATACGATAATATTTATTTATTTATTTATTTATTTTAAACAGACCATTGTGGCATAACAGGAATTCCTAAAGCGCCACAATGGTCAAAAAAATATAACACAAAAAAGAAAAAAAACAAAATAACAATTAAACATAAACATAAATACATCCATATTTATGTATGCACGTACATACATACATATTAAACCAACTTCATATCTGGTTATGTCTGACCTATTTCGGAATGGGTGTGAATCGTTTTTATGTTAATTCACCAAAAAATTCACCTCTTGCATATAATTTTATTATTTTGTGTTTGAAATGTACATATGTATACATATATATATATATATATATATATATATATATATATATATATATATATATATATATATATATATATATATATATATATATATATATATATATATATATATATATATATATATATATATATATATATATATATATATATATATATATATATATATATATATATATATGTATGTATGTATTATGTATTATGCACATATGTATATAGGTATTATATTAAATTTTTCGCAGTTCATCGAATTTCATTATAAAATATTTTTAATGTTCTACAAATGAAAATCTATTTATTTTCGTGCAAATCTTTCTTAAACATGCTTTTTTGCTTTGGCAGGGTAGGTAGATATATTTTGTGTTTCTATTTAAGTATTACTGTATGTACTGCTGGTCAGATTTAGATATTTTTTTTATCAGAGTTTGCAAATTTATCTGATTTCATTGTTGTTCATAGTTCCTTATCACTATCCTAACGACTATGCGACCACTATTTGAATATGATTTCAAATTCATAATCTATAAATTTATATATCCACACGGTTAATACCACTCAGGGGCAACCCGTATTGGCATCATGGGAAATATTTAATTTAATATAATAAAAATAAATATAATGGATTGTTTTTATTTTTTTGTTTTATGTGTTTTCAACTTCTTCATTGCGTATTTTATTCACCCAGGACGTTATCAATCATCTTAATATGTAAATGTGCCATATTTTGTTCAACGTATTATATTTATGTGTAGGCATTTAAGCATGCATCTTTTTCAGAACTCCCACGTCCTTGGCCATAAGATAACCGTTACAGTTATTTTTTTAATGTGAATTTCTTTAATATATCAGTGAAAGTGATATTATTTGAAGGCGCAATATACCTGTCCACCTAACAAGTATCTGGAATAGGTTTCAGAATATTTTTGATTTATATACACATATTTATATATTAGCCAGCAGTTTGGCTTAATGGTAGCGTATATATTTAGCACCACTGAGGTCGAAGGCTCGTCAAACTGCTGGTTAGGTTTGGGGGTCTTGTGACTCCAAATCGATCGTTTCTCTATCAGACTTTTCCAATTTTATCTGATCATTGTTGAAACGGTTCCTGAAAATTGGTATTAGATCATTTCCTGTTGTCACAAAATCTGTGTGTATAATTTGTAAAAATTATGCACAGTAATCTGAAATATATAGATATCTCTATAATTTCGTGTTTATTATATGTATAAAAATTGTAATAATAATTGTCCACAAAAATCTAAAAATAATCCATAGATGTCTCTATGATTATTATTTCTGTACTGATTAATTGTTATATGCTATATATTCTGATTGTATATGTATTATTGTATTTCTGACCGTTATCGTACACTCGTCGCATTGGAGCGATCTGTAATGACGAGTGTATATTGATTGTAACAATAAAAAAAAAAAAAAAAAAAATATGTTCGTATGTACATATGTACATATATGTATGTAGACTCATACCTATACAGTATACATACATTAATTACACAAACCTTTGGGTTTGAAACAGACACGTACATGCTGAGTGGTATTGAAATATTGTCAACAATTCACCGTGTCTCTGATAAATCAACGTTAGCACGGTCGATTGTACCGGTTGCGGTTTCGGTGAATGGCGTCAGTGCGTGACCGCAGAATCTGCTGCCAAATTTAATTGTGTTTCCCGGTTGCCCCCCTCGTTCCCAATTTATGTGAGTGTATCTACCCTATGTATCTGTATATATTATTATTTGGTAGGGACTTCGTCCCAAAAAGGACTCCGGGGATCTATTGAATTAGCACTAGCTGCTGCCACGCGCCTATTAATAGAGGACTTTGAAAAAGGAGCTAGCTCCGCTCCTGCCATCAAAAGAAACTTTCGCGAAGACTTCTGGATTGGGTTTTCTGCTTCAGTGTATAAGTATTGTTACGTACGCTGCGGATTGAGCGAATTGCACTTAGACCAACGGATATCTGTTATCGGGATAACTAATTGCATTCACTTTCTTCCAAGGATTATATCTGGACTCTAAGTGCATTTAGGCTAAACAATGACCGTTATTAGTTATTTCTCAGAATCGGTACGGGGAGACCCAATGTCGTGGAAATACATATCCGAATACGTGACTATACAACAGGTAAACAGATTAGGCGTCCTGAGAGATCTACCCTTTATAAGGCGGTACGTAGGCGATATCATGTCATTCTGGACGGAGCACTCACAGTACGTGTATCTCCATAATCATCAATAAATGATATGAAACGACTGTTGGCCTTTTACTTGGATCCTCCACCCACCCCTACGCAACAGTATATTTATTTATTTTATACTGGTAGTTTTACACGGCTTCGCTCGGTATTTGTAATATAACCCGCTTAAACATGGCTAATCCAATAGTAAACATTTTATTTAATTTATTTTAATAGTTTTTATTTTATTTAAATTTATTTGAATATTCATTTGTTTTTTTATAAAATTTAGCGTCACGGATTCTACGAACCAACGATAGCTACGTACATACAAAGTCTCTTTCGAAATTATATATTGGACTAGTGGTTTTACCCGGCTTCGCTTGGTATTTGTAATATAAACAGCTTAAACATGGCAAAACAATCTAACAGTAAATCTTTATTTGTTTTTTTATTAAATTTTTTTTAATCAAGAAAAATAATATTTAACGATATCGATATCGTCGTCATAGAAACTTTGATTTGTTTTCGATGTTCCCGCAAACCTTACATAAATACATAATTACAAAGTCTCTTTCGAAATTATATATTAGATAACGTAAATATTTTGTGATCTTTGTGATTTCAACTATTCAAAATTAAGCGATATAATTCGCTTTTTGAATGATTATTTTTAATGTCTATTTTATGCTAAAACATATTAAACTTGAAACAATATTTTTTAAGTAATTATTAAAACTTCTCAACTTTGTTAAAAATGATTTAATTTAGACAATTTCATTTTGCTTGAGTGATCTAACAGTGTGATCCAAATTTGTTTAGTTATCCTCGACGATTATGATCTAATATATAATTTCGAAAGAGACTTTGTATATATATGTATATATTAGGTTTGGGCGTGAGCATCGAAGACAAATCAAAGTTTCTATGACGACGATATCGATGTCGTTGAATATTATTTTATTTCGATTGAAATAAATTTAATAAATCAATGAAATAAATCTAATACAATATTCTTGTTTTTTTTTTTAATATGATTTATCATTTTATTATTGTATTATAGTTGTTTGCTCGCATATATACAATGTACATAATCTAATATTTGTATACTCAAAGAGCATCTTTCAAATTAATAGGTCTGTGTGTGTTGAAAATACTGCCGGATTTCTTCTCGGATAATATCTGCGGTGAAAAGTAAATGGATTTTCATTTAATTAAAGTAAATTATTTGCTACGATCGTTGTAATGGTCGGCAATACTGGGCGTTTATATAAATATTGTCGGTAATAAATGGCTGGAAAAACCTGTGAGACCACTGAATCACCCAAAATGCAATAAGGCTGTCAGGTCACGCTCCACCATTGTCATCAATCTTCAAGAGTGCCACTGACACAGTTCAGCAGTCCTCCAACTATTACTTCTTTTTTTCTCTCGTCTATCTCATATCCTCCCTCTCGTTCTCATTTCTCTTTTACTCGGTCACATTCGATTGCATAGTATCCGCATACTCATATGTATACATACATACATATATGTACGTATAATCGACAGCAGGCAGTATTTAAGTTTTACGTGTGGGCAGGAAGTGCTTTGTAAGATCCAATCAGGCCTCTGTAGCAATCTGATTAGACGCGTGTGGGCTTTGTTAACTTGTGCGAGACTTTCCTTCGCTGCCATAATGAGCTCCAATGGGGAAAACCATTCGAGGGTCTTATTTTCGATGGAGATGGATTCGATCCCGTGTTTGCGCCTTCAATTTAATTTAAATTGAAAGACAGTTCTTTTGTTTACTTTTACTCAAAAAAGCAGCGGTTAAATTGTTTGAAATTTGTATATGTACATATTTCAGAAAGCATACTTACATATAATATCTTGGTTTGTATAAATTTATGCCATGACCCATTTCAAAATTGTTCTAGGACAATGTGCTTTTGCTTGTTTGTTTTTCAGTTTGATTTTTCTTCCTTTGCCGAATGTATGTAATTGAATAACAGCATCCAAATAAAAGGCTCCATTGGTATAATTCAATCGGGACCGCTAATGTCATACAACGGTACAATAAAATAGTTATGAAACGACAAAGTTACAACGCAACAGCCGATATAAGATTTTATCTGACCGCGTGTGTGCGTCGTGAGTGTCGTATATCTATGTAGTGCGTGTGTTTGTATGTTTGTGTAAACAAGGGATGATCCTTAAGTAGAAACGGGATTCTAGGCCATTAGCCCTGGAGATGGAAAAGGGATGAAATTACCAAATTTTATTAAAACCTACCCTCGACTACCTAAACAACAGATAAATTCGATAGGGCGTGCGTCAAAAATTTTCCGACGCGCAATAAAAGTCGCCTTGACGAAACTCTCAACCTTAACGGGAAAAATCCCTCACCAGCAAAGGCGTATGAATAAAAGAACGGCCACGTTTTTCGGGAATCGGTCGACCACTCCCGGGAATTTGCATTTGAATGAGAAAATAAATGACCGACGCCTACGCCCGTTGAAAGTTACTTTGAATTTTTCCTTGGGTTTTAGCGTAAATTATAAAAGAAAAAATCGGTTAAGAATGTCTCTCATAACGAATTGATTAATATTCTCTTATGTTAATACCTCATACGGATCTAAGAATATAAATCAATGCCCATTTAGACTTTTACTTTCATCGAGTACAAAATAAGTATTTATTTCTATAAATAAAACAATGCCTATGTACTTATTCATTTCATTTCGAAGAGCTTTCTATTTACTCGATACGGTTAATGAGGATGGTGAAGGCAGGCCGTCCATAATAAAAAAAAATGGATTCATAAAAAATGAAAAGCCCAAGAGATGAATGAAAATTAAAAACCCGGGAAATTTCTCGGTTTATGCACGAATGCGCTCGGTTGTGGAATAAAGCCAACGCTAGTAAAGGCATTGAGATTTCCTCTAATTTATTTGCGTCGAAATTAATATTTTCCTCTAGTGAAATAAATTTAGAATACTATTGAAATTGGTCATTAACTTATTAAATTGTGGTTTATTTATCATACATTATCGTGTTTTTTTTTTTTGGGCGTCATATCTTTAATATGAAGTAAATATATAAAATTCTTGATAAAGTTTGACGAGTGTTGAACACATAAAGTTTATATGTACATATATAATATTATGTATAGGAAGTGTCTATTTTTTCCATTATTTTAAATGTTTAATATCTAAACGGTAACATTAAATTCTAATATTTTATCAATATCGTGTTAGGAAAAAATATATGCTGAAATTTTTCCTTTAGTAAAAGTAAAATTTATTTCCTAATTTTCCTCAAAGACATATGTACATTATATGCTTAGGTTGGACGCACTCGATTTTCATATGATATATATTTAATTGTATGCACACTTTTCGTACACCCCTACTCGAGGGAATATACCATGTTTGAAAAATTATTTTATTACTCTTATGTTATAAAATATTCTCACCTGGGGATAAATTTATCAAATTCGCAGATCTTTCAGTAAAAATGAGTTTATATAAAAGGGGACAGTCAATCCAATAGTAGAACTTAGTAAGATAAAATGATTATGTGTAAATTTGACAGTATGAAAAATTAAGGAATTAAAAGTGTCTTATAAAATTTAAATATTATTTTACATTTTCATCTAAATGCAATGAATTTGAATTTGATGTTATAATTTAAAATTTCAAAAGGCAGCCTAACATTCATAAACACATGTATCATACATTTAATGTAATATTGTACACAAGTTTATTTTGTTGACGGTCCAAGATGTACAAGTGTTATCCTTGCATACATAATACTAGAATTAGGCTGATCTAATTTATTATAATTTTCGGCGACGCAACGGGTGAAATTTTCACATTAAGATAACGGTTAATTAGGGACGCCTTTGGGTTCAACCTACAAACAAGCCTACCAGAGATCGCCAACCCTGTCACTTACGAATACCACGTATTACATTGGTTTACTCAATCTCACTTACATTTGTTGTACACCCTTTCAGTTTTTTTTTTTCCTTTTTTCTTCGTTATACAGTTTTTCGCACGCCCTGTACTGTCCACCAAGGTTTCAAAGGCCGTTTGTTATATTTTCCGATATATAAGATTCCCAAGAGTCAATATAAAAGCACTTAAGTCCGTACGCAAAGGAAAGGTTTCTTAATGTGTATACTTGTTTTGGGCTTTCATGTTAAATATGTTATATTTTTCTGTGTACCTTCTTTTGAATAATCTTGAATATTTTTAGTTCGTCTTTGGTTATTTATAATTTAATAAAAATTTACTTCTATATGAGTCAAGCGTTGTACCTTATCATTATTATTCATATATAATGTTCCTTTATTTATTCATAGATATAAAATCCAACTTGAAATTCTTTAAAGCTATTTTAATGTAGTGCGCTTTTTGTCTGTTGTGAGTCTATCAAGGATATAATAAAAGTTTTATTATAAATTTTTCAGAAATTTAATTTTTTTTTATTCTTTCATGTACGTAATTTTTATTAGATGCCACTATTTCGCGAGTGGTTTCTCTGAAAATCTAATGCGGTTGTACACAGTTGGAATGTTCAACTACCATAAAACCCATAAAAACCCGATTCAACCGCTACGTTAACCCTAAAGTTTAGACGTACGTGATAACGACTCGGCAGTATGTCCTGTTAATCTTTAGAGACGTCAACGTTCTTAATATTTTAACTAGCATTCGCATAGATGTTATGCTGCTTGTTAACCAGTCATAGTTACGTAGAGTAACTGTATTATGTTTTTTTACTAATATAATGATGATATTCGTGGTGTAATTCTTGTATAAGTATCTTTAATCTAACAAGGATATAAATAAATATACACATGTGTGCATCTAATACTTCTACGAGCAGAACTTTATATGTGAAATTTTCTACTATACTGTTTTCCGATATATTTTTCTTCGTCTTCGCAAAAAAATACGGGCTCAATTTTTTATAGTATTTTTTGGTCTATCTAATCCTCGTCTTCATTTTCATCACATTTTCCGCTGCAAACGGTGGATGGTTTTTTATTATCATTTTGAATTATGGAAAACGCTCACTCTTAATGAAATATCCATTATTTTTGAACGCTTCTCCGTGAAAGTTTTATTTTTCTATCATTTAAATTGAATTTCATTTATTGTTTTATAATGTTCTTTTGTGATTCTCATTTGAATAAGTTTATTTTAAGCGATGGTTGAATTGCGTATGAATTTACAGACTTGATAGAGAACAAAATTAATAAGCAGCAAAGTTGTAACTCTCCCGCAACCCCTTGTATTTGAAATTTTTCATTCTGAGTATTCTGAAATTGAAAAACCCATTGGAACCAACGAAGGACTTTTTATATTATCTTCTCTGGACCGCTTATTAAAAACTTTTCAATTTTTACATACATACATACATCATTTATCTTTTATTCACATTAAAAATTACAGATAGTAAAATAGTGAAAAACATCGCATGTTATACAATGTGCATTAATTATTATATAATTTTTTTACTTTATCTACATATGTATGTACGTAGTGCATTCTTTTTTGAATTTGAATTCAATTATCTCCCAAACCACTAACTGAATCGGGCAGAATTTTTTTTACGTATAATAGATATAATAATCTTTATAACCTTATATTTTTAAATATTTTTATCTGACCCGGAAGTAGTACTTTTACTCTAGAGAATCGAGGTTTTTTTATGTTTTTCTCAGAAACCTTTTGGTTTCTTGAACTGAAATTTCATGTCTAGAAGTTTAAGCTTAATACAAAGTTAATTTAGTAAGCATCCGTCAACCGGAAGTGGCAGTTTACTCTTGTTCGATTTTTCTTCCATTATTTTTTTCGACCCCATTTCGACATGTGTGCTCGTCACGAAAAAAATAATTCTTGTATCAATGTGATGAAAATAAAAAAAATGATTAAATTTTATAAACCGGAAGTGGGATTTTTTTCTCTTAGAAAGGTCAAAAATTTTGTGACCACTACTCTGTCCACACCCCTGCACGTAGTAAGCTGAAAAATTATATTTCTATTCTTTATGTACTAACTTGGATCTGGTAGGATTTTGGTCAGAATTCGTAAACCGGAAGTAGTATTTTTTTTTTTTTTTTTTTTAAAACAATATTTCATTATTTTAATTTGACCTTTTAAACTATTTTTATTTTCTTGATATTTAATGAGTATTACTGATGGTGATTTTAAGTAACCAAAAAAATTTGAACAAAATCTGACACCCGGAAGTAGAACTTTTGTCTTGTGCAAGTTTCCATAAATTTGCGCTCAATTTGTATCGAAAATGCTGTCATAGCTATTAATATGTCATAATCTGTCTGTACGGTTCAATATCGAATTTTGTTTTGTAACCTTCTCATGTTCTTCAAATACATAGATAAAGTCATGGGTTGGTCACACCCGAATTTTTTTATTTCATGTCATTTCTTTTTATGTTCAAGTAGAAATAATTTATTTTCGTTTAATTTCCCATTATATGTATGTATGTAGATAGATCCATTTTTCGACGATCGAATCTAGTGATTCTTATTTCATGTTAAAAATATTATTTTCCATAACCAACCATTATAAAAGCACTTAATTAGAGAAGTTGACATTTTTAACTATTCTCATATGAAATTTATTTCACTCGTTCAACCCTTTCAACCTGAATTTGTTAAGTCTGACAGATGGCTGGTTGTATTTTGCTCTCTCAATACGAGTCTATATATTATGCTGGCTAATTTTGAAAATTTCACTGTTCTAAAAAAACGTAACTCTTTCTCTGGCCGACACTTTTATGCGCGCACGATAACTTTCAGCGCTCTGCGCATGTATACGCACTCCCTAATATGCTACAATCGTATATCACAAACCAACACACTCACGCCCGTTCAAATTCGGTCATAATACGTGATCTTTTTGCGGACTCCTAACGACATGGTCTTTTTATGAATGGGGGAGGATCGTCAGGGAGGGTCGTTCGGCTCTCTGAACCTGGGCGTTCTCTCTCTTCAGCTCGAATGCGTTCGCATAAATTGTTCCCTTTTGTGAAAACAAAACTACAATGCGGACGAGATTGGCGAACGTATTTCAATGAACTTCCATTTTTTTATGGTTTTATTATATAATATTTTGTGTGAGATGTTTTCGGACTTTGTTATTTTAAAATCTTAAGAGGCGAGGGCGTGTCATCGAATGAAATGACTTTTAGTGGTTTTTTTATAGTTTCCTTTTGGTTTTTCGCATCAAGTAGGGAATAAATGGGTTAAAGCTCCGGGTAAACTCATTAACGTTATCGAACTTTTTAAACTTTCCCTCAAATACATATTTAAATTTTTTTCTAGGGAAAAAACGTTCATTAATTTCTTTTAGTAAACATAAATAAAGATGAATTATTTTTAAATAAATAATTTTTTTTTTTAATAAACTCAATTTAAATTTAGTCCTCAATTTCAGTATATTTTTTAGTGTCGTGAAATTATTCAGACGTGATAAATAATTTTCAATATTTGATGTCCACTTTCAATTTTCTTTTTTTCATTTTACTGATTATGACGTTTAATAACTGCTGTCATTTAAATTGAAGTTACCTTTATCATATTTATGAACCATAAATATTATATTATCTATGCTCGAAAATTTTACTTCTTCGAAACAATCAATTTTTACTTCATCGGTATTTATTATACGTACCTATGACTCGTCTCTCGACGCTCCGTGAGAACGGACGTGCCGAAGACCTACTCTCTGTGCGAGCGCTCATAATACAGCGATACGCCATACCGTCAAAAAACCCACACCTTTTAACATACACAACAAACACCCCCCACAAAACGAACACCAAAAGAACACATGTTGGCACCATGCGAGGATCCAACCTGAAAAAGCGAATTAAGAAGACACTGATAACTACAACCGAAGCTCCTCAACCAGGCTGCTCTCAGACCGCTCAGATGGAGACCGAGTGGCAGTTTCCAAAACATACGACAAAGAACGTGAAAGATGTTGCTCCTGAATTTAAAATTCAG
Organism: Arctopsyche grandis; assembly: GCF_051622035.1. Lineage (NCBI taxonomy): Eukaryota > Metazoa > Arthropoda > Insecta > Trichoptera > Hydropsychidae > Arctopsyche > Arctopsyche grandis. The sequence goes on along the minus strand of NC_135358.1, from coordinate 13,131,323 downwards.
GAGAAAAACAAATTTGAAGGGCTCTTGGAAGTTTCCGATGTCCCCAGAAGCGGTGGAAGAATCCCGCCCATCATCATGACAGCTACTGGCACTCACGGCAGCATGATCGAGTCGATCAAGAAGTTTATAAAAGACTTCACAATGACTTACATTGGTCAAAATAATGTCAAGATACAATGTAAAAGTCTTGAAGACTTTAAAAAACTTCGGGATGGTTTGACACCAGACCGACAATTCCATACCTTTTCCAGGAAGGAGGAAAAGGAAATAAAAAGTGTCGTACGTGGCTTGCCGAAATTGCCGGAAGCTGATATTAAAGATGACATCATCAGACAGGGATTCCCTGTAACCAAAGTCATACAGATGAAGACGAAGGAGCCTAGGAGCAACGCCACCGAGCTATACTTGGTGTTCTTCGAGCCATCGGTATCGGCAAAGAAGATTAAAGAAATCCGGTACATCTGTTACACAAAGGTCAGTGTCGTTAAATATACTAGTAAATCACAAAATATTACTCAATGTTTCAGATGCCAAGAATATGGACACGCTGCGAAAAACTGCAATCGGCAGGCCAAGTGCGTCAAATGTGCCGGCACTCACCTCACCGCACAATGCAATCAAGGAATAGTTACCCCTGCTGTCTGCTCAGGCTGTTCAGGATCTCACCCCGCTAACTTCAAAGACTGTCCAAAAAGACAGAGCTATCTGAAAATGCTGGAATCGAGGAAGAATCGAGCATCAATTGTCAAAGCCAACCCTTGGAAACTCCCAGTGGCGCAGCCACAAAATATCCCGGTCGTTAACGATCATAACTTCCCAAAGCTACCGACCATTAAAACTCCTTCACCAAATATCCCAAATATCCCTAAAAAACCCCACCAACCAACCAATCCCAACATTCAACCAACAACAGACCTAACTTCCATGGCGTCTATGACGAAGATGTTGAAGATCCTCCAGGAGATTCGTGCCAAGGCCAGCGGTTGCACCGACAAACTAGAGCTGGCACTCATGCTTGTCGAATATCTCGATGTCTTTGATTAACGGGAGGCGCCTGAACATTCTAGCTTGGAATGCTCGTGGACTTAAGAATAAGATTGACGAACTAGAGTCGGCGATCGGTGAGTACTGTGTTGACATAGTTTTAATCTCCGAGACCTTCTTAAAACCTCATATCCGTATTAACCTACCTAACTTTAACTGCTATCGCGAAGACCGAGAACAGCATGGAGGGGGAGTTGCCATTTTTATAAAATCGTCAATAAAACATTCTCGCGTAATAACTCCGCCACTAAAAAATTTAGAACTAACCGCCATCGAACTAACAATTAACAACACCCGTCACATAGTAGCATCCGCTTACAATCCTCCCCAAAAACGATTATTGGCATCCGATCTTAACAAAATATTTAACATTGGTAGTTCGGTAGTGGTAGCTGGTGACTTTAATGCCAAACATCCGTTATGGAGTTGCGTAAACACTGACCAACAAGGCACAACTCTTTTTAAATACATTCAACTAACAGATACAATCTTACTTCATCCGGATACATACACACACTATCCCACAAATAACTCACAACCATCTACACTAGATCTTGTCCTCGTCAAGAACTGCCCAAAAATATCGACACCAAATGCCCTTCAAACCCTGTCGTCTGATCATCTCCCGATAATCTTCTCAATCGACGGGAAACCCGAGGAAATCATCAAGCATAGTTGGGATTACGGGAGAGCTAACTGGCGAGAGTTCAAGTCGTACATAAATGACCAAACCATTCTAACTTCTACCACACTCACAAACAAAACCGAAATCGACAGCTCCATAATACACCTAACGGAATCAATAACTCGATCCAAACACCTTCACATACCTAAGACACAATACATTGAACACAAATTAGAGATAACTGACTTTGTTGCAAATCTAATTAAAAGTAAAAATAAACTCCGTAAAATTTGGCAAACATCAAAAAATCCAGCATTGAAAACATTAATTAATAAGCTCACATATCAAATTAAAATTAGAATCAAAGAAATCAAAAATGAAGCTTGGTCTAAAAAATTAGAAAAATTGAGCTCAGTTGATGGCTCTCTATGGAAATTAGCTAAAGCGATTCGCAGGACAAAAAACTCGATTCCTCCATTAGATGATGCAGGAATCTCAGTGACGCGTGATTGCGACAAAGCAGAACTATTATCAAAATCCTTCCAAAAACATCACACACTCACACAACATTACAATCACATACCAACGCATAATAAAGTCAACCGGTCCATTAAAATCATCACAAAAACTCCCACTAACAGTACTAAAAATATAAAATTGGTGCATCCGTGTGAAATCCAAAATATAATACGTAATTTAAAAAATAAAAAGGCACCTGGGCGAGATTCAATAGATAACATCACAATCAAACAACTTCCATTTAAAGCTTTAGTCTCACTATCTAAAATATTCAACGCATGTTTACTCATAGAAAAGGCCTTCGACACGGTTTGGCACGATGAACTCATTCATAAGCTCCTTATTAACAAAATACCAAACTACCTAATTCTCATCATCAAATCGTACTTAACTCGTAGAAAGCTAGTGGTTAGCGTAAATAATGAATTATCGTCTCCAAAAATAATCGCAGCTGGCGTTCCGCAGGGGAGCTTGCTTGGCCCACTCTTGTTCTCCATATATATAAATGACATACCTATTCCAAAAAACTGTCACATAGCCCTATATGCAGATGATACAGCTTGCTTCACAAGTAGCAAAAAACCAGACACTATTCTTAAAAATCTTGAATTTGCAATTAAAACAATGACTGAACACTTCACTAAGTGGAAAATTCAAATTAATCAAACCAAAACAGACGCCATATTCTTTAGTGTTAGAAAACATAAGCCAAGTTCAGATCTGAAAATCCCCTCTGGAGAAAGTCTGAAATGGCAGTCAGTAATAAAATATTTAGGAGTAACGTTTGATAAAAGAATGAGATGGGCACCTCACATTGAGGCAGCGAAATGCAAGGCGATGCGGGGTATATCCTCAATATATCCAATATTTAATCGCCATAGTTCTTTATCAACGCTAAATAAAATAAAATTATATCGCGCGCTCATATTACCATTATTAACCTATGCTTCACCTGTATGGAATAACGCCTCGAATACTAACCTTTCCAAGCTCCAAGTAATACAAAATAAATCCCTTAAAATAATTTATAATACACCCATATATACTAACCTGAAAAAACTGCATGCTATATATAATATTCCGTTTGTTACAGACATTACTAACAAACTAACCAGTAGATTCTATGAAAGAATCACTAACAACCATACTAACACACTTGTGAAGAGTCTCGGTGATTACAACAAAATGTCTATACCCTTCAGGTATAAACACAGATTACCTAAACACAATCTGCTTTAGGTCATCGCCTTTAGATATTCTTTAATTAATATTATGTATTAAATGTATTATGAACATTTATAAGGATTGTAAATAGGTTTTTGAGCTCTTTTTCCTATTATGCTTTAGATTAACATTAGAATAATATAATACTGTGATTACTAACCAAATTAAATTAAAATTGTAAAATAGAAAATGATCAGTAGATCAGTAGCTATTAAAATAGATATAAGATGTATTGTGAACATAATTTCGTAATAATAAAAAGCATTTAAAAATCAAAAATCAAAATACGTACCTATAAATAATATAATACTATAATAAAACATATGCGATGTATGTATGTTTGTGGATATGTGGCGGACGCGTCGACCAATAAGAAGATTTCGAAAAAACAAATTTTAGAATGCCAGGAGTATGTACATATATGTTGTGACTAGAGATATTTAATAAAATAAATACACGCAAACGAGGTGCCCAACTAATCAGCGTGAAGTGGTCCACGTGGACTAAATCGTTTGACCAATTAGAGCAACGATGATACATTCAGACCAATGGGTGCATTTTAAGCATCCGCTATAGAGATGTGGCGTGAAGACCGATCGTGCCGAGGAGACGCGGGAAAGCGGGGTAGCGGTGAAGTGAGGGGGGTAGAGTGCGTCTGACATATGTTCCTGATATTGAGCACCTGACTTGGAACAGTTGACGTCAGCGTCAGATGCGCTGCACGGGAGCGTACACACATACAAACATCCACGAAGACACACGCACACATTCATTCATCATTTCGAACGCGTGAACGGGTTGGATCGGCGAGCGTCTAATGCGCGCACTCAACATTTTACTATTAATACGTGCGCGTGTCTATAAATTACCTTACATTATATTTATATATATAACATATAACTTTATTTTAATTCGTGTATCAATTCCTTTCCAAAACCACTCGTTCAAATCAACGGGCACAACGCTAGTACATACATAAATATGTATATCCCTATACAAATGTACATATGTATATTTATTATATTTATTAACATATATTCATCGATATTTTCTAATATTATATACAATACATCGGAATATTCCTTTTGGGAATGTCTGAGTATAATTCCCTTGAACTTCTCATTCATTCGTTTAGTTTTCCAGCTTTACGTGCTACTATGTCATTCCTGTCGTTGCTCGAACAGTTGAGACTTTATGTCGCTAGTAGTTATGTGCGTAGTAGGTAACATCATTTGATGGTTCAACTTCTTGCCCGCACAGTTCTTTATCAGATGGCTCCCATTCCCAGAGCTATCCGACTTCGAAATGAAATAGTTGCTGCCGTGCCTGAATGTGATATTTTCCACCTCAATGAGTATTTTAACCAATTTAATTAATCTTAGATTATTTTAACCAATTTGTCTGGTAGCCTGTGCTCCTCATTATTTTCATAATTGAATATGATGTTTTATTGAATTTTGATCTTGTCTCTTCCATTCGGACTTCACGGAGATGTTTTGTATTCACGGCTGGTTCTAGTTGTACATATTCACATATACAAAACATTCCCGATTTTTCTCCTCACATTTAACTATTATTATATATTTGGTGACTACTTACATTATTGTTTGAACTTTTGCTGGTATTGTATTTATATAAGTATTATGTATAAATATGTATTTTTTCTGTATAATTACATAATTTTTCTGTGTCATATTTTCGACCATTGTGGCGCATTAGGAATTTCTATTTTGCCACAATGGTTCAAATTGTAAATAAATAAAGAAATATGTATATATTTCATCTCATATTTCAATGCTGGAATTTTCCTGCAATTTGTTTATAATCCTATCGATTTCGTTTATATGTGTGAATATATAAATCGTACTCTTTATTTCCTCTAACCCTATAAATCGTATCGTTTTTTCTATTTCTAAACATGGAGTAGGTTGCCGTGTAGAGAAAAACTGCTCGACGTATAAATGTCCCCATGATCCAGGACAATTGATTCGCTCCCACGGGAAGAGTTTTCCTCCACAACACATATAAGTTACATCTAAATTTTATATACTGTGTTACGTTTTTGTCCTGCGTGAATCCCAGGTCGTATAAACAATGCGAGTTTGAGCTCTCCGTCTTGTAAATAACATCCGTATGAATGAAATAGTATTTTCGCATTGCTTTACAAATGAGAAATCTTAACGAATGTTTAAATTCTCGTTTTCGAGGTACGCAGCGAGAGTCACGTCGTTCAATTTTGTCGTTTGAGGGCACGCCCTTTGCGTGTAGATGCGGATGAGACACGCATGAGTTTCGTTAGGCCAAAAATTAAGCTCGACTCTCGAGCTTTGCCCGAAATCTCCTCTCGATGTCTAAAGCCAGAGGCTTACGGCAATTACAAGCCCTTTTCTGTGTCCCTAAAAATCCCTTGTAATATATTCTGAGCGTGTCCTTTACGCTATTGGCGCGCTCCGATTCGCACTGCCTACTCTGGTTATTTGAATTATTCATTTTTTTTTCATTTTTCAGACATACATTATACATATGTACATATATACGGGTTTTCGTATGACTTTGTGCGCGAATTTAGATGTGTAAATGGTAATTTTGGTTCTAAAATTGAGTTGTAACCTTCGGTGCGAATAATTTGAGACTTTCTTGGAAGCCAACGTTATTAAGTCGTTGACGAAATGCATTCATGAGTAAAAGCGTGGAAATGTTATTAGAACAATTTGTATGTTTACTACATACGAAGTTTATACCAGTGGTCCTAGATGTTCATAGTGTTCTGCATTATCTCTTCTTGCTTTCCAGTGTTGTTTGTTTTAAAATAATACGTAATGAATAAAACATGTATGTAGTTCACATTATAAATATCACCGAGTATACCGTCAAAACTTTCTCACATTTTGCAAAATGTATGTAATATGTACGAGAATAACCTTATTGCTTATATTCCGTTCAATTAATTTTTCTATGAAGTTATGCTAACAATTAAGTTATGTATGTACATATTTGTATATATGTATATATGTATGTACATATAATTGCATTCTATCCACAGTTTCAAATCTGTCACTTCATCTTGTTTCTTTTACTCCCCAAATATGACGAGTCGCTCCAGAATGTTCTCCTCTTGTCGCGTCATAATTATAAACAACAGATGAATTTGCCTTGTGATTATCGATTGACAACTTAAAGAAATTTAATCCGTCCCTTTAATTGTTCAACTTTCCACTAAATATATACAAAACACGAAACTTCTCTTAAGATAGATCTTGTTTGGAGATGTAGATTTCTATTCTTCAAAATTTAATCTTAGAAAATACATCTATTCAAATCAAAAGTTTTCTATGTAGTATTGTTCTAGATTATAATATTTGTTCCTGAAGCATTGTAAGTTATTTTATGAAAAATTGCTTGTTTGTTTACCCTCAAGTCTTTGTCTCTCGACTGGTAAAATAATTATTTTAGCGACAGATTGAGAATTTCAGATTAGGCTAAGAAACTTCATTAAAACGCTAATAATTGGCGGCAACCCCTCCAGCCAGCCGAACAAGAAATATTATCTGGTGACGATGATGAGGAATCGGGGGATGCGACGTGCGAGAGGTTCAGCATAAAAGCCTCAGCTAACTTCATGGATAAGTTTCTGAGTAATTTCCTGAGTTGGACCGAATTATCGAGCCCTCCCACACGCCAATCCCCCTCTCCCCTATCTACATTTTAAAGCGGTGTGTAAAATCGATATAATTTCCCGCACCAAGGCTTACGCGAATGAATTCCATGAAATTAACACGCATCTTCGTTTCAATTCGACAATATATGTACATACATAGATTGACTGAAAAAAATATTAATATTAAAAATATATTTTTGTTTTGTATATAAATACATTTATGTATGTATGCATGTAGTTTGGTATTTTTTTCCATAATCATCCTCATAGATTTACTTCGAGAAGTTACCGCGAAAGTTCGGGAAAACTCTCGACAGTGGCTTTTGCATCGATCAATACTTCTGCAGATCTCAGCGATTTGTCCGAGAACAAAACTTTTCGAGCTGAGTTTCGGAAAAGTCTATGAAATCCGGATTAATTAGTTGGAATCACGTCAAAGATCTGTATGTTGCAAGCGGCGCTAGTTATTATTCAACCTTGTCAAAAATGACAGCCTGTCGGAACTTCAAATATTTGAAAGTTTTAGTTCGCGTTTTGCTTTTGAAATGAAGGTGGGTTGAAATTTTGAAATAAAACCTTTCTAGCAATCAACGATTTAAACTCATTTTATATTTATTATTATATTAAAATTTTTAATTTAATTTTGGTTAATATAACAGAATTTTCAAATTTTGATGAAAACTTTGAATTTAATGGCCAGTCTCACGTCAATCATTTTTTGCCCAAATGTAAAATATAATCGTATTTACATATATTATAATACATATTTAGATATTTCCGATGCACTGACTTATTAAGTATTTTAATGTAAAAACTGATATCATTGCTTAAACGTTGTTTTTGGGGCTTTGAGTTTCGTTTCACATACTAAGTAGCCCAAACCTACCACAATTATATAAGTAATTTTTTAAACCGGATTTTAAGCTTTAATTAAAATTTGCACAATATATGTTTTAAAACTTCTAATCTAATATATAATTTCGAAAGAGATTTTGTATGTATGTATGTTTGGTTGGTTTGTAAAATCCGTGACGTTCAATTTAATAAAAAAAAAAATTCAAATAAAACTATTGAAATAAATTTAATAAAATGTTTACTATTAGTTTGCCCATGATTAAGCGGTTTATATTACAAATACGGAGCGAAGCCGGGTTAAAAAAATAGTATCTTATATTTTTATGTGTGTATTTGCATAGATACAAAAAGTGAGCTGCATTTTAAATATGATATATATGTACATATGTACATACATAGATACACGTTGTAAATGTATATAATATTTATGCTTAACTTCTGTGAGTACAAACGTGTGTTTCAGAAGTGAATTCTTACTCTGTATTCCTTACAAAGATTTGCTGAAGTCGGTCTATAATAATAATTCAGCTTTTCCGCAGTCGCCGTGTGACACGTTTTGAATTACCTGTCCGTTACATTCCGCTATCATTATTTTCTTTTTCAGCCGACTTTGTTTTCAACATCGTTTTCCATGACCTGTACCGCCATAATTCAGCGCGGTTCGAATACCACTTTTTCGATATCCGTACGTTGCGACTCCGGCAACGGCTTACATACGTCGATATTAACAACAGGTGCTCTCGACCTTTCCGGCTAGAAAATCCATCGGTTTATTATCTCGGACATTTCACGGACGATTCGGCTCGAGATCGAATTTTATTTGTTTTTTTAGCGTTGGTGAAAAAAATTTGGGTCTTTCCCGAAAAAGGTTAAGAATGTCTGGCTCGTACATTAGCGAATATGAGTTTTGAGAGATGCTCCCGGGCCATTGCGGCTGGGACCGTGTGAGTGGGCGCATTCCTCCACTGGAGAATTTCATATTAACCCTGACAGCCAGGCGAAAGCTTACACTGCCTCTGGTGCTTTATAAGCGGACGCGTCCATTTATTTGAAATATTGTCGAATACCATCGCTCCCCTCGCTGACCTCCTCCCCTCGAAAGGGCTAAGCGATTGCGGTACCTAACCAATGGAAATTAATGCGACACAGTTTTAAATTCGACTCCAGATTTCAGCCACATTTTTTTTTTTTTAATATCATTTTGGTAAGTCTTTGTAAATGAGCTCAAAAAAACTTACATGGAAAGTATGCTTCTGAAAAACGATAACATACATAGATTGTATATGTACATATGTACCTATACATACATACATATGTAATGTATGTGCATATGTATGTACATTCACCCCGAGTTTATTGGATTTTACTCAGGGATTATCAACTGTTCACACCTACATATGTACATATTATATATCATGATTTAGGATTTTTTGGATATAAAAATCGTACGCCTTAGCACCAGAAACATTTTGGTTATTTAGTCTCATTTCATATAAATTCACAATAAAAATACACGTTTTTGAAAATGTTTTATTATTTCAAATAAATTTGTTGTAATGAAAGTCGAAAAAAATATTAAAATCTAACTAATACACATGTACATATATGTACATATATGCATGGAGATATACGAGTATATGTGTATTTCTTTCTACATATATTACTAAATTAGATAGTTTTAGGATTGCGAATTTGGCTTTATACCAATTATTATAGAAAATTAACATATTACACATAAAAACCAATTTTATTTTTTAAAAAAATATATTTTCAAAAAAAGTAGTATTTTTCTTTAAAATTAATTGGTTTCGGGAATTATCACAATTTTTTTTGTTAATATTCAAATACTTTTTCTTAATTTGCACTTTTAAGTTAACTATCACTGATAATACAGGACACAAGCGTAATATTATATGTACCCCAGAAGACTCGACTAGAAATAAGGACGGGCCGTCATAAAAGTTTGAAAACCCATATTTTTATAGACGCAATAACAATAAAGAAGCTAAATGTAAGTATTACTTATATTTTGCGAAACAACAAAAGATTATTATCATAAAAATTGTGTCCAAAATAATATTTATGATGAAAGCGAACATACATAGCTTTCAACGAAAAATTGAATTGGTAGGACGTACAAACAAAATAAATCCTGATCAATGTGTGCGTGTTTTTGTATTAAATATTTTCCGCATTTCCCAAAACATTTTATTTGACGGAAAAATACGCGAGTGGACACCTTAATAATGCCGTTTCAATAACGTTCGGAAAGAAGTCATTAAAAATATTGATTGTTTTAGTCTGGCTGCCCTGTAACCGCGCTTTATTGTTAGAGTCTAAGCGGTGTTCTTGACAGGTTTTCGAGGGGTTGGTTGTGAAGATATTCGGGGATGGGGAGCTAAGGGAGGTGGGCAAAAAGATTAGAGCGAAGTTGGCGCCGAGGGATGGTGTGGGGTCCGCCAGAAACCCCAATCGGGATTTGGGCCTCGGCTCCTCGTATCGGCCCTTATGTCTAACAAGTCCTCGTAGAACATAAATAACGCTCTGCAGGCCTCTTCAGTGGGGACTGGGATCAATCTGGGGCATCCCCCAGCTCGCGGATCCTTTGAAAGCTCTGAAAATTGCGCCATAGCCGCACACCAATTACGCAGGTAAATTCTGCGGAAGATTGCGTATCTGTTTGAAACCTGACTACAATTTAAGTTTACGATTCTGATATTTCGTCTAAATATTTATACTATTTTTTATACTATATACTATTTTTTCAACATTGACTTTTAATCTATCAGTTGTATCTATCAGTTGTAGCTTCTATCAGTTGTAGACTTTTAATCTTGATTTTGCGTATTGTCTACTTCATTTCTGTTACATACATATGTGCATGCATAGTAGCTGTCAATGTGAAGGCACTCTTTTTCAATTTCTTCGTGTACTATTTTTTCTATAATGAAGAAGTTCACACTTGGATTATACGAAGTTGTAGGTAACTTTTAAAACATTATTTGTGTAGTTATATAAAATTTGTAACGCGAATGTGTTCCTGTATACATACATATGTACATATGTATATATGCTGAAAACATTTAAAAGCAGCCTCTTCTGACATATCAGGGGCGTGCCGTGGAAATCTCCTCGTTTTTGTCGGACAGGCTAACTTACGTGTGTGCGAGCGGGTCACAAGGGGACTACTCGCGCACACTTAAATAAGGCTGCGCGGCAAAAATAGGGAGATTTTCACCGAATGCCACTGGTACGTACATATGTACATGTATATTAAGTAGAACACATTTATATGCATTCACATGTATGTAAGTGACTCAAAGAAAAAAGTATTGAGTAGTTTTTAATCCAGAAGACCTCAAAGCTCAGTTGTTTAAAAATAAAATTAAAAATACTATTCTAATTAGTATAAATGGTATATTGGTACATACTTATATTTTGAATGAAATCTGTTTCTCACTGGGCAAATTCTGTTACAACTTTTCCTCCGTAAGAAAAGTGTCGCGTGTCCAAAGGTGGATTTGATATGCTCATGGGTGAAGTACCACAAGTGCGGATAACCCTTTCCCGGTCCCGACAAATTGAATTATTATAACGACGAGTCTCGGTTCCATTACGCGGTGTTTTTGTTTTAATCTCGAGGTCGGCCAGGGGCGTCGGTTAAATGGCGTGTTGCGGACCGCGGACCGCGTGATAAACGGCCCTGAGGCCGACCCGCCCACGCGCTCCCAGCATCCCCGAAAGTTTGTATTGCAATTAAATAATGTAAAGTTGAACCGACACGATTCGAGCATCAGACGTGATAGTATTTCTTAAAAAAAAATTAATTCAAAAAATGAATCCTCGTCGTAAATGAATAATAATAGTCCACAGTCGAAGAAATCTTATGTATTTTTTATAAGACACGTGTAGTACATATCCGATTGCCCTAGAAATCCGCAAAATTATGAATATGAATGAAAATTATATGTAGATTTTATGTATTATTATATCACAAATTTAGTATACGCACTTTTGATACTTGGTCTTCATCTTTATTTTAAAAGATGAAAATTATTTTCTTCCACATAAATATAAATTATACATATATGTTTGTATACATATTTAGAAGGTCTTATTCAGAAATATAAAAATGAATGTCTGTGTGTGTGTGTGTGTCTCGAATAGGCTCCTAAACCACTGAACCGATTACGATGGAACTTTCAGAATTTGTTGTATTCATGTCCGGGAAGATTACTGTGAAAAAAAAACGGGAAAAACGGGAATGGGTGACATTGCAACGCTATAATTTCAAATGTTTTCGCGTCGCGACCAACGTGTTCGCTGCCTGCGTTTTTGCGACAAATGGGAACGGGAACGGGAACGGGAATTGCATGCGTTATTGTGGCGTTATTGTTATTATTAAATGCTGAACATGCGTTATTGTTATTATTAATTTCAAATGTGTTCGCTTCGCTGCCTGCGTTTTTCTGACAAATGGGAACGGGAACGAGAACGAGAACGAGAACGGGAATGGGAACGGAAACGGGAATTGCTTGTGTTATTATGGCATTGCAACGCATGCCGGGGTTCAGCTAGTTCAGAATAAAGTTGCGGCAAATATATTATTCCGTAGTAAATCATTTATAAAACTTTTATTTCAGAATATATTATAAATTACATATTCGTATGAATGTATGTATGTAAATGTACATTTGTATGTAGATAAATACGTAGGTGGTACTTATGTATGTATGCATCGTAAATTTTAGCTTTATCTCTTTTGTATCCAAAATGAAACTTGTCGTAACTTTCTGCAGTACATTGCATTTTACTTATCTTTCATAGTGGATTTTTTTTTACTTTTTTACTTTTGGACACGGTCTACGTAAAATTCAAGTTTCACGTCGCATCTAAGTTTCCAAATACATTGTTGTTGGACTATGGCTTTATATTTATGTGTGTACGTTTATTTTGTACGTTCGAAGTTTTGGAAATATATTCTACAAATCTCTTCAATTAGTTTCCCCCCAATCAGGATTATTGGACGGGGGTCCCTTGTCTTGGTTTCGAACCCAAAATCTTACAAGACTTATCGCGCGGTGTGGTTCACCCATACCACATTTACCCTTCTCACTAATGGCATCATCTCACCTTCATATCTTCAATCGGGTCAACTCTTTCGTCATATACATGTTAGTTTATATGATTGAATTAATATCAGTATATGCTTCCTATTTACCAATGGGATTAATGTAGTTTAGCTCATTTTTCCGAACGAAAGGTTTTCTTTGTAATTTTTTTTGTTAATACATTTCTATTTGAGTTCAACGTGAAACGCCAGCTCCAGTTCTGCTCGTTTCCGATATATACGTATTCGTATATATGTTTTCATTTGTAAAGTTTTTCCTAATTTTCCATATATTTCATTAATAAAGGTTTTAATACATCTCCGTTTTCAAATACATACATATGTATGTATATATAATCTTTCAATTATTGTATTCATTTTTGTAACTAATGTTTCATACATTTGTGATATCGTGTACATATGTATAATACAAAACATTATATTATATTATAATAATATTGTGTCTATTTGATGATGGCAAAATGTAATTTCGACTCAATTTATCTCACCATAGCCGTCGAAGTTCAATGGCTTTTATGGGGCCCAAGACAAGCCCCTAATTTTAAGGGTCAAATATTGAATTATCGCCCTCATTCCCTTTCAACTTGCGGGTGTTGGGTCTAATCCGAAAATCGAATACAAAAGGTCAAGAATGACACAACCGTCACATTTTCAGTTCATTGAATATTTCCTGCGGTTATAGTGGAATATGGAGTGGATTTTGTTTGCTGATTCTATGTTTTTTATTATATATTTATATATATATATATATATATATATATATATATATATATATATATATATATATATATATATATATACATATATATATATATATATATATATATATATATATGTATGTATATTTTGGTGAATCATCATAGCTATTGAATATGCTATGCGTTCTCTCTTGAAATTAAATTTCAAACTTCATACTTCGGTTGTAAATTGTCGCAATTATACACCGAATGAACGTGACGAATTCGCATCAAATATCCGTTAATTAACTGCCGTTTGTCAACTGTGACTGTCCATTCGTCCAAAACCAAAAAACAAACCCATAGTTCGAGATGAAAAACGTACCCCCTTCCACAGCATCCCCTTTCCCCCGTCTGCGTTGTTTGTTATTAGTTTCTCGCTAATTAGTTTTACGGCTCTACGTGGCGTTGCCAAACGGCGCTTTTCGGCTAAAGATATTTTAATTTTAACGCCGTTATACGTGCACTTTGTTCTTTTGCGGTGAAAAAGCTGATTTAATATTTCAGAGCTCGCATGCGAGAAATTGTGTGGGATTTGTTAAAAAAATATTATATAATTGGACTTATATAATATTTTATTATATATATATATATATATATATATATATATATATATATATATATATATATATATATATATATATATATATATATATATATATATATATATATATATATGTATATATATATATATATATATATATATATATATATATATATATATATATATATATATATATATATATATATATATATATGTATATAGATTAAATTTTGTTGTTGTCTTGCACTTGACCTGGATTGCATAACTGATTTTCCCCATAAATAAAGCTATTTTTCTATGTTATTTTTTTTAATTTTAATTTACTTGATGCTAGGATAGTTTTGATTTGGTAAGAAGTTGAGTCATATTACATACATACATGAACGTATGTATTGTATTACAAAGTTTGCCACTTGGTTTATGATACCGTGATTCTAATCGAAATTCGTGATGATTGAAATATTGCGTGATTCAAAATGAATCAGATAAATTAATTATTACAGCGTAACTAGAGCATTCGGTGAAGAGTAACGATGCGGAAACGATTGCGTTAATATAATTCGGCTTGACGTTTATTTTGTATCCGAACACGTTTATTTCACTAAATGTCCTATCCAATTGTGATCATTTTGACAATATTGGATTGTCGTATCACTACAGTAATTAATCAACGTTTTTGTGTCGAGTAAAACGCTGGGAATTCGAATTAAAACGTTGAGATAAATAGGCTAAGGTTAGTAATGGAATGTAGAAAAGAAACCTTTCGCTTTTTCTTCATGGAAATTTGTAAATAAATAAAATGTGGTGGTTCGTATTTTATTTTGAGTTCCGAGCAAAATTTTCATATTGTATTAAATGTTGACATTCTCATATAAACGTCAGGAAGAAATATTCTGATATGACGTTTTACCATATAAAACAATTTCTCTTCACATATTACGTCTAGGGATCCTCATATTCCACTATATTTTTTTCTATAGGGAGTCGTTGTGCTTATTTCAATATCAATGTACAATATTTTAATATTTTTATCTACATATGTACATAACATCCCTATAATTAAACTGTATAAGAACTGACAATCGGACTTCCGGCACTTTCAAATATAACGGCTCATATGTACTTACATATGTATGTAAATTATTATATGGGCCGTTATTATTTGAAGTGGCATAAGTCCACTTTTCTTCATTTAGAGAAATATCTTGCAAAACGATATTTAAAAATACTGGTGTAATATGTTTATTCTGCTTTTCCAATATTTTAGACATATCGAATTAAAAAAAATGATAGCAGTTTGTGAACTAAGTTAAATAGAAATAGTGTTTTTCGTACTGAAAATTGAACTTCCACCATATTCAAATATAACGCCTCATATATTCAATATTGATCACTTTATACGTATGTACATATACGAAGTACTAATAACGTTTTGTAGTGTTCACATATGTATGTTTGTAAAGACATTTATCTTTTATAATATTACCGTTTTAATAATTTTCATTATACATATATCTACGTTTTATATTTATTTATTTATATATATTTTAGCTATCAAGCTAATTTAAAAATACATCTTAATTATTATACTTAACTCTAGAATTTATAATTAACTTATATGTACTGTCCCTCACAGAGGTGTCTCTTCGCACCTCGTAATATACATATATGTATGTAAGAAAGAATTTATTCTTACATATAACATATATGTAAGAATAAATTCCTTACATAAACATTATGTTAATGTCAAATAAACTTGAAAAACTCGCTACGAAACACGTAGGGCCATTTTGTCTAAAATGCTTCACTTCCGTCGAAGGATTTTTCCTTACCCACGTGAAATCTCTAGTCCTCGTCGATCGACTTTTTTCCTTAAGTTGATATTGGAGAAGTTTTCATACAAAACGACCGAAGTTTAATATTTTTCCGTCATTAAAATGATTTTAATATCGGGAATAAAATATAACTTTTTGAATACAACGAGTTTGGACCGCCCTAAAACCGGAATTTTCCTTAGAATTTTTTCATTTAACTTTACTGCCACTCTTGCTGAATATCCGTTGGATTTACGAGTGAATTTATTTTAACAGGAAGAGGTGCATACAGCTGTCATTGCCGAATGTGGAAATACATTTTTCATTCGACATAAGCAATGAATACATTTGCGGGTGTGTGGAAAATTTTAAAATTATAAAAAAAAAATACGCACTATTAAATATAATTTATTTGCATGACGCGTTATTTTTTAATGGATAACGATCAGTTATTTTTTATTGAAAAAAAGAAGAAATATCGTCGTTTATGACGTTGCATCTTTCGCAGTGTTGAATTACTAAATCTTATGAAAATGAAAACCTATTTACAATACGCGTTGTAATGTGCGAACGATTTTCACGGTTGGCTTCCGCTTTTTATGGCGGAAAATATGCTATAAGCTTAACCTGATTTTTTTCGCATCTCGCGCATAAACGAATCGTTCGTTTTGTGTTTTGTTATTGGAAGCCATCACCTAGAAAAAAATGATCTAGCATTTTACATTCCCATTATCCCACTCACATATTTCAATTTAGATAGATCATTTCATATTTATTCGAGTTGTATTTTTTTTTTGGTTATTCTTTTAGTTAAATACGCGTGTTTTTGGTACAGGTGAAAAAACCCGAAATGAACGGGCAACGTCCCTCGTCAATGTTCGTACACTTTCCACACTCGTGACTGACAGGGGTACAAATACAATGCTCACTTCGTAACCTCCACAAAATATCAATCACGTCTGTGTGTGTTTGCAAGGTGACCATGCGACTGAGATTTTGCTGGATTTGTATCAATTTTCTGAGTCAAGTGCGCTTTGGGAAGACACAACCCCCAGAAGTCCCATTTGAAATGTCAGAACTGTCACGTAGTGTTTATACATTATGTATATTATATGTACATATGTAAATAGTACATTATATAATGTATTCTTCATACCGATTTGCATATGTGAGTTTAATTGTTACAAAGTTCACTTTTATGAATCAAAAATATAATTCAAATTTTTGAGGTGAAGTCTTTTTGAAATAAAATATAGTTTTGATTAAATGTTGATTCAAATTTGTTAAAATGTATCAAACAATTTATTTATTTATACAAGAATACTATAGTACACTTATGTTCATAATGGACTTATTTCGATTCATATTGTGTCTATTAATAAAGACCAGGTCATAATAAATTCGAGATAATCATACAACGGAAAATGATAATCAAAAAAAGGAACGTGAAATTTAATAAAAATACGGTTTTTTGCTAAACGTACCTACCGCAAAAGTCTACATACATATGGTATTAGGGAAAGGATTATTATAAATTTTATAGATTGATGAATATTCAGAATCCGTGAAAATATTCACAATGTAAAATCGGTCCTCTCATTTCCGGCTACTCTATATTCGAAATGTGCTTTCAGAGATACAAAAGGGCTATTCGGACCATTATTCGTAAAAAAAAAATTTGAAATAACCAATATATGTATATGTATATATATATATATATATATATATATATATATATATATGTGTGTGTGTGTGTGTGTGTATATGTATACAATGTAGTAATAAATTTCGGCCGTATGCGGTTAAAACTTTTTATGTTTTTGTACGCAAAGTTTTGACGACGTGCGAAAAAGAAACCGGCAAACTTTCGAAACGTTTGAAAAATTTCGTCATTGTTTGTGGGTCCGCTAAATGGGCCGTTAAAAACTGTTTGAGATTCAGTGAGCCGTGATTAGAGATACGCTTTCGCTGGAAAACATAATATCGAATATTTGAATCCAATTTTCCACTAAAATTGCGCCGTTTTGCGGTTGCATCATCTGCTTGCCATCGATATACATACATACATATGAAGCACCTTAAAATTGAATAGATATCTCGGATGGAAACAATCCACATTTCCCATATCTAAATTTTTCGTATCGTCACTTTCGGATTATTGAAGTTGATGTTTACAGTATAGATAGACTTTCTATTTTAAAATGTGAGGAATCTAGATACGAAATATCGATAGATAAAGTGTTGTGTTCGTGAGACAATTTTAGCATCACCCTGTTGACATTAATAAGTATCGCTGAGTATTGAGATGGTTTAAAATTAGAATTTGGGTGACTCTTACAGACAGTGGTTCAGCCTTTGACCTGTGGGGTGGTTGAGGCCCAGGGTTTTCCATCCCTCGCACCCCTACCAGTCTAGACGCTTTAAATGCCAACGACATTTGCCCCTAGCGTGTGGCGAAATGTCTGTTTCGCATCTGTTCCCAACGATCTTGTGCTTACTTACATTTTAAATTCATGTTTAAGATTTTTTAGCATAAATTTTTCATTTTTCGAATGATTTTTTTTTGTAAAATATCATAGGTATATGTACAACTGTACATATTTCAGGCAAACATTTGAGATGAAATGTAAATGATTATACATATGTATAGTATACAGAATTTTTCTCCAGCTAAATGAAAGCTACTTTAATTTATGTACATACATACATACATATGAATTAAATTAAATTTTCAATTTTCCTGTTGATTTATCGACCGCTTGATTTTACGAAGATTAGGCGAAGAAATAATTTTAGAACAGATGTCATTTAATTTTTGGTTTTTCTTAAATTTTATCAGGTTCATTGAACCAATGATGCACTGAACAACTCATATAATTATATATGTTATACATATGTACATAAAGCTTTGAACTGTAAATGAAATTTGTAGTTATTATAATTCAAGTTACTTTTTTTTCAGTTTCAAGTTTTTCAAGTTTCAGAATAGACTTTCGTTGTATATTATTATATTGATGCATATGTTCTTGTATTATAATATTTTTTCAATTCATTAATCCAAATATCTTAAAAAGACAAAGAAAAAAATGTATCTACTTATTTTACTTACATCATACTCGTATCAAGACGGTAATCTGTGTGTGTGTGTGTGTGTGGGTGTGTGTGTGTGTGTGTGTGTGTGTGTGTGTGTGTGTCGTAACTATCGCCGAACATAATGAACGAATCGATAAAAATCGATAAATTCATTTTTCGATGAGACGACTTTGTCGCGACTCAAACCGATCACCCCGAATAGCCTGAATATAGGTCTAAATTGTGCTAATGGTCACGTACATCACGCCAAATCCAATTCTTCATTTCGCCTTTTTTTTAAACACTAATTTAAATATTCCTTCTCGCCATATAAAAATACGTAATTTTAATAATTTCATTTAGCGAGGTTTTGAACCATTTTTTTTATGGATTAATTTTTAATTAAATTTAAATTTAAATTTAAATTATTTATATTTTGACGATATTCGAGAAAAAAAATGATTTCATTCACCGCGAGCGCCGGGAATCGAACCTCGGACCCTCCGATCCAAACGAAATGTTCTCACGAGCCCGCACCGCACGCCATATCCTCGCCCAGAATACGAGTTGTAAATACACATATGTATGTATATGCACGTAATTTGTTATGTGTAATAATAATATTCAACGTTACGAGGTCAATGACCGTTTGTGTATAATCGGAAAATATTACATTTTGTTAACTTTAATTAACATTTTGTTAACTTTAATTAACATTTTGTTAACGTTAACTTTAAGAATTGAAAATTATTAAAAATAAAGAATTGAAAACTATCTATGAGAGTCTACGGAAATAACGGTTCCGGTTCCGGATTTTTTTTTAGTTTTATACGGGTATATAATAATTTTATACCCATGCGATGATATTTCATCGGGCTATTCACTAGTCATATATATAATATCGCTATTATGTACTGTTCGATTGATTCTTCTAGACAAATGGATCGAAATAATTTACCACCATCTATTGAAAATTTATTTAATTAATTAATTTTTCTATCGGTGTTTTATGTTTATTATATGTAGGTAGGTAGTTTTTAACATTTTTTTCATAGTAAACAATTAAATGTAAATATTAAATTAAATATATTTAAAAAGTGTTTGGAAAAAAAATCGAACACGTGGAGATTTCTTTTTTTTTTTTTTATTTAATAAAGCAATATGCCAACACCCATGCGATGATATGTCATCGGGTACATCACTTGTTGTAATATAATATGAATGTTATTTACATATTGAAATATAAATTTGCACATAGTAATTTTTTATACTATTTAATGTGCACCTTTTTCGAACAACTAAAAGCTTTTAAATAAAATAAAATTTATATTATAAATCGGGTAGCATAGCATAAGAAACTACTAACTTGATCCATTTTTTAATTATTTTGTATAAATATCCAAGAAAACTAGCAATATTAATTTTAATTTTATTGCTATTCCTCTCGTTATATCGACATAAGTTAAAGTGCTCTTTTTATTAAAATATTTAAATTTCGTTTTGGGACACTTAAGCTACAAAATATAACATATCCGGGCCCGATAGGATTGCGATCCGTATCTCGTTTTACCATCTCGATTGGTGCACGTGTCATTGGAACATTCCCGTCACGACGCCGACACGTGCCGACACTGCCAAACGGCTCTTATGCTCCCGTTTGCATAAAGATAACATCCTTATTGGCTCTCAAAAAATTCTCCCATTCGTAGTCAAAGTCGTGAATGAGCTGTTAATTCCGGAACATGACAGCGGAAAACTGATTATAGACTTTCCATAAAATTCTATGTTCATTTTTCTGCAGGATGTTTCATATGACATCGTGACATTTTCAGTCCTTAAATTATTACTTGTATGTAGCTGATAACCGATAACAATTTCAGTATAGAATTATTTGAATGTTTATGCTTGATTGATTAACAGAATGTTTGAGATTTTTCCTAAATTATATGAAGTAGAATGTTTTTCTGATTCAATTTTGTTATTTTATAATCTTTTGTAGAATTATATGTATAATAATAATATTGAAGCGTTAATTATTTTTATTTATGGTATATTTTTATTGTTTCAGGTGAGTTCGACTAAAGTTACTTCTTATCACGACTGAAACGACTTCTACACAAGGTTTGAACTCTAAACGGTCGTAAATTAGATTAATTGATTTTTTCTCGAAAAAGCATTAGCGCCGGTTAATTAATCGTTTAACTTTAACCATTTAAACTCCGAGACGTCCGACAACAATAGGGGCACCTGGGGCATTAATCTGCCAATAAACGAACCAACCCCTATTGGAGTTCGAACCGACCTCCGTCGATATTGTGATCATTCGATTGCGTTTATTTTTCTACCCCGCTTCGCTTTTAAGTCGGTCGAAGCTGACGCGATTATTAATTCGGGTGATTCGTTAAAAATTCTAGGCTTGTCAGTCGGCAGGGCATTAATTGAAACGGTATCCGGATTTCGGTTTCCGGTTTTAATTGTCGAACATATATTTCGACCGACTCTTCGTTAACGTCACAATTTAAAGGAAATATCAATTAAAAAATGCTTCGAACATTTTTATATAAATTAGTATGTTGTATCGAGTATTTCATTTGCTGATCAAAGTGAGAACTAATCTACAAAATTTAATCTTTTTTCATTTTAATTCTACGTCTGAGTATAATGAACTCACTCCCGAGCAACTTTGTAAGTTTGCTTTGAAATTTCAGTAGACAAACTCTTTAGGCGACTTATCCCTTTTTTTCGGATAAAACCATTTTAATTCAACGGATCGACTGTGGAAATGGCTTTTCAGGAAAAGACGAGACGGGAGATGTATTAAAAATATTTAATACCCTCCTGGGGAGGATTTAATTTTTATCTGTTTGGATATCCTTTGAAAACAGCCATAACGTTCGTTTGCGTCCATTTTATGTTTTATCATTTTCTACCTTCGATTATTTCGCAAAAGTGAAAACGCTTTTTTAACTATGCCAAAAATACGAAACACTTACTTTAACACTGAACTAGGAAACTATGGATGCTTTATTTTGTCGCACCGGGAAATCGTTTCAGCATGTAAATTAAAAGTATAAAAAGAAGTTTTGTGTATAATAGCTTCAGTGTTCATCATAAATTCGTTTATAAAAGTTTTAATATACGTTTTAAAATTTGTTTCATATACTTACATATTAAAATTTTCATAGTACGTATTATATATATGATAGAACCTTAATGAATTAAATATAGTTCATTCCGTGTAGAAAATTTTTGTAATATATTAAACACAATTTCATCTCAAATAAAATAAAAATGAAGTAGATAGTACATTTCATACACGACTTGTATTACCTTCTCCGATGAAAACTCAACTTTGCGTACGAAAATTATACAAAAAAAACACACACACACAAATTGAACCCTCGACTCGTAAATTCAATTTTTATACCGTCCCCCAACACAGGATATGTATCACTCGTGACGCAATGCGCGTCTTGTTGCGAAAATTTGTCGAGCACGTGTCCACGCAAACACGTGAGCCGCCTCTCAAACGTCGTCTCTCGATACCCACGAATTCCCACGAATCCCTCTTTTGCATCCGCACGTTATTATTGTTTTCCTCTTTTTGTTTTTTTTTTTTTATTATTTTTTATTAAACTCAGGGCGTCGCTTTTTAGCGCAAAAATCTTAAGAGGCGTCGCGACTCTCGGCTATTGATCGTGCGTCGTCGCGTTTCGACGAAACGAGCTACGTCGTGTCGTCTCTCTCTTCCCTTCGCAAAACATGTGTAGGTTTTCATTCTTACGCTTGTGACACGTGACAATCGCAGAATCATATGTATAACCTATTAATAAGCTAGACTTATTGGCCTGTGTATACATACATATAAGTATAAAGTACGAAGTACTAGTAAATATTCACTTGAATGAGTTTGTTTCGAAAGGTCCCAAAATTTTCATGTCATCCGTCACATATTTGAATAGAAAATTACATACTTAAACTACATTTGTAAAAAAAATTCAAAGGATGAAGTATTGTGTTATTTAATTCATTAAAAGGTTTTGCTGCATTAATTTACATTTTAATCTAGAAAAATAAAAGAATTAAATTTATTATATAATAAAAAAAATTAAGTTTTGAATATGCCATTATACATACATACTCGTACTTATTATACAAATATATGTATGTATAACTGTGTCATAAATTTTACTTTAATATCATTAACTTTTATTTTACAAATAAACAGTACGCCCACTTGTTACATTTACCTTATAGGCCTTACTTTATATTGGTCAAACTTCAAGTCTGACTTAAAATAATTTTCCTTTCCATTAAAATAAGAACGGTCGCATAACTATACATATGTATGTATATGCAGGCGCGGCTCGTGCATAGGAACTGCGGCGCTGCAGCACACCCAGAAAAATTACAAAAAAATCTCATTTACAACTTGTATTTAGATATATTTGACATACTCATTAATAATGATTATGTCAAATATATAATCATTCTTATTTAAATTATATTCACAAGTTGTAAATGTATACAAATGTGATTTTTTTGTATTTTTTCTAAGGGTGCTGCAGCGCCGCAGTTCCTATGCACGAGCCGCGCCTGCATATGTGTACATATAACATGTAGTACAACCAGTGGAGTATTAAGGGGGGGGGGCAGACTTCGGGGGTATGAAATTCGAATCTACGAAATTCGCCAAAAAAACATTAAAGTGTTCTTCGTAATCCGTGTTTTGAAATGCAGTTTTCTAGGCATTGTATTGACAGAAATAATTTGGTACCAGATTTGAGTCCAACCGTGAAAGCGAAAAATGCATTTAAGACAATGCTTCCTAAACATTTTTTCAAACATACAGTACCGGTCATTGAAATCGCGACATCCTCAAATTTGTTGTTTTCTTGGAATTTCACAAAAGAAGGGTTCGAAACTTTATATTTTAATATTAATTTATAAAGGATATTCTTTAGAACATTTTGAGACTGTTTTGTTCTATTCAGTTCTTATGTGTCTTTCGATTGAGCAACAACAAATTACGAAAACGTGGTGTATTGGAAGACAATGGACATCGCCACAAAATGACAAATAATTTGACTATCATCGAGTGGATTATCTGCACGCAAAATTGGGGTACAACTGGGATGTCAGCGCTCAACTATAACTCAACTTCGAGCGGTCGGACTACATGCTCGGCGACCGGAATAAAAACCATTTTTAACTCAATATATGCGAAAAAAAGGCTACAGAAAATGACGGAAGACGGTTATATTTTCCGATGAATTAAAAAAAATACAGAAATTCTTGTAGTTCACTACATTTTAAGATACACATTTGAGTTTTACAAATGGAGATCATGTCGTCATAAAATATCGTGTATAATAATATGTATTGTCGGTTTGTTTCTTAACAAATCTAAATCACAAAATATTATAAAGGAATGAGGATTGGGGGGCGCAAAAAATGCTTGCCCTGAGTGCCATTTAACTTCGCTACGCCACTAAGTACAACCAAATAGCCTATTTTTTTTAAATTTTAGGTAATATTTCCAATAAATATATATTCCTGACATATCCGTAAGTACGCTTTATATGTTCCTTTGAGCGATGGCATATCCATTGTCCATCCATCAATTTACGCATCAGCGTATGTATGTATGTATTATATCACGTGTATATGTATTTACGTATGTCTGTATGTGTGTACTATTTTCGCTAAAATTGAGCATATTGTCTCGCCGAGACTGCGTAAAAATAAATTTTATTTAAACCCTTTAATCAAACTCGTCAAATTGGGAGCTTGGCTTCGCAAAATACGGTAAATTTACCGACTCGAAATAATCGAACACAAACACGGGAGAATGATCCAAGGGATGGGTGCGTGGGTACTAATGGGCCGCACGCTGAGTGTAAACACGATGGACAAATTTTGATATTGGAGCACGAAACTCAACGACACGTGGAAAGGTGGTTTGTTCAAATATTGACAAGCACTGATAAAAGAAAAACACGTATTATTAGAGGCGTGTGACGTGACCGGATACGCACGAAAATGAAATTGGGTGTAGGCGTGACCGAAATATTGTATTATGGACTATGTTTTTAATTCACTACTGAAGTTTGTGCTGATCGGAGACTATCTAGAAATGTGAATGCATAGTGGGCTGAAAAAATTTCGTTGACGATTAACACTTCTAAAAAGTTTCCAGTGTAAGCGTGAGGATACGTTGTGCTACAAAATAGTGACCCACATTGTATCGATGATACTGTAAAAAAAACCCCGATTTTCACTCCATACATATGTACATATATGGCATATAGAACCTTTCCCAACTCATAGTGTATGGCATTTATCGTAATGTTCCCAAAGGAATCTTATCGAGCTTGATATATAGAACAATTCTACATTGTTAACTCAAAGTAAAAATGGCGCTTAGACCAAATTTACTATCCGTACTTAAATTTAATGTTTTTCGGCACGGACATTTTAAAGTCATAGTCGGGAATTGAACAGATTGTAATACTTTTAGATGAATATGAATAATTTAGTACTAACCTAGAAGTTTATTTTTTTATTTTATTCCTTATATGTACTTAAAAAAACTGAAGTACATATGTACATACATAATATTCTTTTTACAAGCCTATTCTATGTTTCATTTCAATATCAATTCAGTATCTATTCCTACAGTCTTCCGATCGTTGTGATACTTTGACATTTTGTCCGCTTTGGTCAACGATGGAAATTTAAATTGTTTCGGATAGTTTGATGGATACTACAATATGCTACAATTTTGACCACCTTGACGTCTAATGGTACGTTGCCGTATTTATTACTAGCTGACTTTTCATTTGATAACAGTATTTACAGTAGGAATATCCGAGTATATTTATAATACGTTTGTAGACACTTTAATAATCGCAGTAAATTCTGCACAACAAGCCCCCCAAATTTAGATGTCAACAATAAAATTCATTTTATAGAGGTTAACTTTATGACGCTGGACCCAAGAGCTTGCGTAAGCTCAATAGATACACGCCCTCGCAAAAATAAGCTACATATTTACGTCCAAAATTTATATTTTCCGGACCTGAAAGTCTGCCTTTGACTAATGCGTGTGTCTGAAATTATATGTACGGTGTTTGATGTTATGCAAAATCGGTTTTTCGTAGCTTTCAGCCGTATTCAATTTAAGTTATATGCTATTATATAAGATGTGTGTATTTCAGTTCGTCTTGGGATACATTCATCATTCTTACCCCCAACACGTCAAAACCATTATTACCTCTCTTCTTTATTCGACTTTGAATACATTTGCCCTGACTTCAAACTCTCCTTCACTCTACTTTATGTGTACTTTAATTTTACTATTTTAATACGATTTTTCACAACTTTTGAATTATAAGGCACATATTATCGAAATATATACGTACATCGTTTACATGTATGCTGTCATTTTGTATTAAAGCCAATTTATTTTTCGTACGTGTAATGTATACGAAAAGTTGAATTGAAACATGTGGAAACTGTGTAACTGACTGTAAGAACAAATCGATTCCTCGTACACTCGTATTATTTATTGCCTTTACTTTTAGCACGGATTCGTTTTTACAGTATCTGTAAACACGAGTATAAGTTACGTATAACATTTTTTTCGATGGTTTCGTTGTATACGAGTTTTCTCTTTGCGACAAACAAACCCTTCCGCCCTTTCCTTTGGCATGTCTCCGGTTTTTCCAACCCAAGTTTTCTTTTGCATTGTGACGATATTGGTTTATGTTGTCGTTACTAAAGACACGCACCTGTAAGCTATATAATGGAAAAAAACACCTAAAACGTCTACAATAAAAAAGAGTCATAGTGATAATATACGGGCGCTTCTAAAAGTTTCTAACAATAATAATAATACTTACATTAAATAAAAGGGGCTACGAAGTTTGAGATTTTCTACGATGAAAAAGTTAGAAAATTTTTCACGTCGGCAAACAAGAAGTCTGTCGAAAAGATGTTTATGTTTGAATTCCGTTTTAGAGTCTACGAAACCTGAGTTTATGCAAATACGGATATGTATATTTATTTCACGTCTAAGGTTTCATAAAGACATAACATCTGAGAGGTTTGCTTTCACATACATATGTATACACATATAATATGCAAATATGGAATACGTGACACTTTGGCATAAATTATTCTATTGAAAATGTATTATTTTGTTGAAACAACCTCTCGTCCTTTTTTCGCGCGTTATAACTGTTTCCCCCCTTTTCTGTAGTTTTGTTTTCTTTTTTGTATTTCTTTTTCCTTTGCTGAAATCCGAAGGCTCTATTAATTTCTAGAGCCTCTCACATCCTCGGGGGATTAGAGCGACAAATGAGATATTTCGCCCACGGGTTCACGCTGCAAACGAAGCTTTCGCCATCGCAACACTTTTACAAAAGCTCCCTTTTCAGAATTAATTACTTCCATACGTAATTGGAGCTTTTTAAATATTCAAGCGTTAGAATTATCTCTATCGCATACAATATATGCACTTATTCCCACATTTTGTATGTACATAAACGTGAGCGTATATATTCAGATTTAGATAAATAGGAATGCCATTCAGTTTATGTTGAAAAAGTTGAAAAAGCGCAGTAAAATGAAAATGAAGAACGCAATAAATAACCAAGCCATTGATCTTGCTCGTGTGCTCAGGATTAGTATGAGAATAGCTTATACATATATGAAAAGTTAGGGCTGTGCCGGTGTGATTTATGTATTTTGATGAAAATCGCACAATTTCCATATCGCACAACAACTCCGAATTGTCCTATAAATTATGTTTACTCGAGGCATTATTCTCTAATGACGCCGTTATGCTGTACCAATTTTGACGATGGTGTATCGTCAAATATGTATAATCAACCTCTCTGTATCGACCTTATATTGCTTGCGATTCTTCAACTTTAGACCCATCAATGTTTGCATAAGCTTCAAATTCGTTTTTTTAAAGGAAAATGTGCTGTATGTAAATTCAGACAAATCGATTTTCAAATACGTAGAATCAGCAGGTAAGCTGTCATATTTATTTATTCTATAGGATTGAACTGGAAAGCGAAACTGGGGCGGAGGCTGCGAACAGCTTGGCAGCGCAACGGCTCGAGAACAGTAACGGTAACGGTAACGGTAACGGTAACGTGTGTGCGACTCGGCCTTCTTTATTTTACCATCCATTATCCTCCCGAGAACGCGAGAACGTATGAGAAGCGATTCGCTAAATTACCGCGCATTTTTACTCCGAGACAAATACGACACCGCGGGGGTTAAATCGCAAATCGTGTGCGAAAAATACGACAATATAGTCATTTCCCGGTCTGGAAGTCTTTTGTATTTTTTACTGTCACAAATCTCAGACAGTCAAATGTGTTGGTTTTGACATCTGATTTTTTATTACTTTGACTTTGATGGTGTATTAAGAGGTACCTGTCCATAAGATTGATCGCGGTTTTATTAAAGTGGAAAGATTCTCTTAAGATAAAAATCAAAAAATACTATACGTTTATTTAAAAAAATTTAACCGTTTTCTTACAGAAAACAGGCTTTTTTATTTGACTAGGTTTTTCTTTGTGTAAAAAAGTTGTATCTTTATATATTCTCTTTAATAAAAACCACATGAAAATGATGCTGTCTTAAGGCATCCTTTGACTTATCAAGATTATTTTTGAGCAGTTTTATAAAGTTACTCATAAAAAAATATTACTTCAGTGTATCTAAAGTACATAATTACATCTTGTTGTGAATGGTGGTTACTATTTCTTAATATATTGTAGTCAAAATTTCGTTGAGTTAGTTAGAAAAGCAGATACATCATCGCTAATTGTTTATATGGGAGAGAGAGACATTTGGTAATTATACCCGAATGATTAATCTTGCACTGTAATTAATAAATTTTCTGTAGTGGTTTGTAAAGTGCCCTAAAAATACGTGAATCATTTATTATGTACATGTATTGAGTCTTAAAGTATGTATATACATATATATGCATACATGTAGATTTAGTATATGAGAGTCAGTTCATATTATAAAATTAGTAAACAGCACAACGTTACACTTATATATCATAATGTATTATTACAATATGGAGATTTGATTACATTTCACATAGACGTCGTTTTCTTGAAGTTCTACGTAAATAATATTATGTAGCATAATAGAAAGTACGAAATCCGTGTCATGTCTGCAACGTTTGTTAATGACGCTAGGAGTGGCATCTGTGCGCTGTGGAAATTCGGCATTTTCCGAAATTTCCAAACAAAGGCAAGACTCGCTTGGGGAACATTTGAATTTTCCGGCATTTTCCCGACCGCCTCATTATTTTCATTGTCGGTGAAGATAAAAGGATTGCGTCGGTAATAAATGTAGATAACGTCATCCCACTCGGGTATGTATCCTTAGCGAAATATTGTTTAAAAATATCCAGTGCCCATAACAATAGGTTGTGGCGTCTGGAAATAGCCTTACCCTTAATTTATTTTTATCGATGAGGTAGTTAAAATTAAATTTGGAAGATTCTCTTACATGTAAAGGGTTTATATGTAATTTTGAAAGCGTCGCAAATGTCTCTTAACATATTCAATGCGAGACATTTAGCACGAGTTTCGGTCAATTAAGCCTCCTCGCTATATTTGTTCTCGTACGAGGACTCCACGTCCCCAAAAGCCTTAAATCGGTTTGCTCGTCTAATTGGTGAGCAATTACCTAGAGCGAGACTACCAAAATTGAATTCGTCGCGAATAAATTAAGCGCGGCACAACACACCGTCCTCGTCGAGATAAATCTCGGCTCTTTATTTTCACTTTTTATTTTGAGATTTATTAAAATCGCCTAATACCGGTACGTCCGTACTATAATTTCCGGTACACCTGGCGTATGAAAAACTTTTTTTTTCATTCCTGAGCCACATTATTTATCGTCTCGTTTGCTGCGCAATGATAATGCCGGTCTCACGGGATCTTTTCGTACTCTGCCGTAATAAATAGGTCACCAACGTGACCTACATATATATTATATTGTCCATTGGAATATTGAAAATACAGCATATTGTTGTAAATTGTTTGAAATTGTGATATGTGTAGCATAAAGGAATATTCTTTTTATTTACTCAAATATATAATATGTATGTATAATTGACACTTATCAATAACATTAATTTAATATTAGATTTTGATTTTAAAATTTTTTTTTATTGTTTTAAATTATGTTCAATACAATTTAGGTCTATTGTAATAGCTACTGATCATTTTCTATTTTAATTTTTTTTTGTTTGTATTTAAATTTACCGTAAAATTTATTTACTATTCTAAAATATTTTATTCATTATATTTTAACCAAGGACTTTTTATGTTTATTTAATCTGTGCTAATACCTGAAGGGTATAGACATCTTGTTGTTAGTAATTCTGTCATATAATCTACTGTTAATAATGTCTATGACTCACGGAATGCTATTTCGGTTCTGTAGTTTTTTCAAGTTAGTATACATGTGTAGCGTGTTAAATTTTTTTTTTAGTATTGAAGGCATTATCATTATTTTATTCATATAAAATAATGTCAGGATTTTCATTATTTCGAATGATCAGCCATTTATAATTATGAAATTCTCCCTTTAGAGTGTATTGATAAACCAATACGAATTTTAGATTTATATTTTAATATACATTTGTCCATACATACATACTTACATCAATATGTTACAGATTGAACACATAACTGTCGCAAAAGTATTAATCCGGAACAAAATTTCAATCATGTGACACGATAATCCTTACAATAAAGTGTAGATATAATACATACAAATATATAGCTAGTCTTGATATAATTAATTTTAAAATAGAGTTGTACACAGTAATAAATTAGCAGGCGTGTTTAAAGTTTATCGTGAAAGAGATTTAAGTTCAAATTTCCCGTTATCCAAGTAAACGTAATCACGCAATGTCGTGTTCTATCGTTTCTAATTTGTCCCATTTAAGGGTAGGCACACAGTCTGTCAAAATCAGCAGTGAACGTTTCTGCAAAACGATCCCTCTTTTAAGAATTTCATTCATAATCTGTTATGACAGTCGATATATGTAATATGTATATCAAAATTATCATTGCGCGTGCTATTTTAAGAGCTAATCTACCTAAGTATCGGATAACTTGCGAGCTTTTCATTTATTAATGTGAATTCTATTTTTGTGTAATATATTTATTTGTTTATTTTATTATCAATATAGATATGGAATCATTTTATTCTGCGATTGATTTCGAGCAATAATGATAGCCTTTGAGTTTTTTATCGCCGTCGAATATATTGCTTCCGGGATAACTTTATGAGGGCGCACGTGTTGCAAGGCATATATTATTGTTATTTTTTTCTACATTCCGAGTATTGAAATTCGAACAAATTGTCGAAGTGTGGGACGAGGTTTCCGAGGACTCTCCGTCGCCTTGGCTCTTATTTATGAACAAAAGTTTCACATATTGAATTGTACGTAAATAATTAACTTCGTATTACGCGCTCTCTTTATTCACGACCTGTGTCGTAAAACGTTCCACGAACGTTCGAACGTTTCTCGTGAGCTTTCTGAGGTGTTCGTCAACCTTTCTGCAATCATTGCCATTTTAATTTTTAATCATTTTGTTCGATCTTCGCCGAGGTTATTATATATACATATGTAACCTACATAAGTATTTTCATTTTTAAAAAGGGTTGTTCATTATTTTGCTGTGAGTTTTATCGATATCGTAGTACAATATAATAGAAAGATTGGAAACTTGAAAAAAACACAATTTATTATTTAAACAAATTGTGCGGTTGTTTCTTTCAAACTCTACACGTTTAGGGCCCCTAAATGCTTTAATGGGTTGTTCTTATCGATTTGATTGTTTTATATTACTGGTCTATATAAAACTACACACTTTAAATAATAAATATATTCATACCATGCTTACACTTTTTCTTAAAATTATACGTTGTAAGAATATATCATAATTTTTTATATTATACCTATATTATAAGAGATACGCTTTATTACTGTTTGATTCTTGGATTGGGAACTTTTAAATGTAAAAAGTTTTGAGATTAAATCAAATTGCCAAGTTTAAAACGATCATCCCACTTTGTATCCAATACTTTCGCATTGAATTCTCAAGTGCTGTGAAAATCACTGATAATTTTCAATTTTATATAAGGCAATCAATGAAAATTTATTTGTCGCTTTTATTTGTCGTGTTTGCACTATCTCAATGATAAATCGTCTAATTACTTTTTCCATTGAATAATTATGTATTCAATTTCTAATTACACCTGTTATGATTTCATGTACTTAATATTTGATTCTTGATAGTTATATAACGCATGTTATGTGTACGTATGTACGTACATACATATGTTCGTTACATCAACAACATAAAACAAGTTTATTAGTTCATGTTAATAATCTCCAAGATGCTAGTTCTTAATAGTGCAAAATTTCATCCATCTGGAGAAACAGCTTACGTATTGAGACTCATAGTTTATGAAACGTATCCCTCGTAATAATAGTAGAGTTGTGTTTCGCGTTAGAAAATCAGAAAATCTATACGCCTATTTTCTTTTATTGACTTTTCCGGCTGCGAGCGCAAAGTTCGGCCGTCGATTATTAAATTTATTTGAACCGGTTCGTGGGTAATTTCTTTGGTGTTTGAAATTGTATGTATGTATGTATCTATCTACATATACCAATGAACCGCTCGTAAACTTAACAAGTTTATAACGACGACCGTACCTACGCTTCGAACACAATGACTCTCAACATTTTCCTCGTCGCTTTTCTCACAGATACAAAATCCAATAGTTGAATTTTCAAATATATACCACTAGGTAAACTACTCTACCTTGTGTATAAACACAGTGTTTGAGAATCGATTGTTGAGGTCGCTTCAAGCATCAATGAAATTCCAGCCAGTTTGAACTTTGCTGTTCGAAGCAATTTTCCTTTGTGAGAGTTGCATGCGGTTGCAATCGCATTCGCACAAATAACTTTACTCATGTTGACTTCGTTCTATTCAGCTATCTTCACAATGCGATTTAAGATAAAAACATACATACATACATACATACGCACAGTATAAATATAACAAACTAACGTATGATGAAACATTTAATCGCACATTTCTCAACCGGCGTTACTCATGCTCATGAAAGTTAAAATAAAAATTAAAAAGCTTCGACTCCTACCTTAATTACGGCAACATGAGATGATATGCCAAATTGTGATGGTTTGTAGTTTGTAGGCCAAATTTGGGCACCCAAATAAAGCCGCGCACGACCATGTCGCGCCGACAAAACCGCGCGCGACAAAAAT
Organism: Arctopsyche grandis; assembly: GCF_051622035.1. Classification (NCBI taxonomy): domain Eukaryota; kingdom Metazoa; phylum Arthropoda; class Insecta; order Trichoptera; family Hydropsychidae; genus Arctopsyche; species Arctopsyche grandis. Next base: position 13,097,744 of record NC_135358.1, on the reverse strand, counting down.
AAATACCTATGTATTATATTTCATATAAAATTCATAATTATACATTGGAGTAAAGTGGGTGCATAGCCTAATTGGGCTTCGCAGTTTTCACAAAATTGGAAAATAATTAGATAAACAAAATAACGGTTTGAAGAAAAAATCGGGGTTTTATACCATTCAAACAAATTGATTGCTCTTAAACTGAAAATTTTAATACAATACGATATTTTTAATACAATAAACTATTTTAAATACTAACCAAGAACCTTGGTCGAACCTCTTTTTATTTAGATAATTTTGCAGTTCTATCATGCCCGGCATTGTCGGATTCTCGTATATTTGCTTTTGTGACATACATTTTATTTGATTTATGTTTTTTGTTTAAGAATTATATAATGGATGGTCCTTATTTATTAATTATGATCATATTCCAATGTTCAATCGGATCCCTTCATTATTTCACATTAACATTAATCCCTCTGTTCTACCAACTCTCCTGTAATTCCATTTTTTTTATATATGTACATATGTATATATGTATGTAGATCTTACTCTTCTTTCAACATCATTCCCCTCATATTGATTCTTTTTTTGCTTCAAATTTCTCTTTTATTTCTATTTGATCATTTTTCATAGTAATACATCTTTACATATCCCAAATTTCAATGCTTTTCTTCTGTGTTTTTTTTCTTTTCTGTTTTTATTGTATTTTTATTTGTTGTTATTAATCTTTAGAAACTTTTTTGGTGTCAATTTTACATACTATTTACTATTTTTTCTGTTTTTCAAAATAAATAAATACATACATACATATCTATATACATACATACATAATAAATACATACATAAAAATTGTATGTATGTATGTATGTACATATATCTACAGATATACATACATATGTACATACTGGATTTGTTCAAAATAGCCATCACTCAATATTTGTATGTGACAAACATTTCACACGAAATTGACTCTGAAAATAATTATGTATTTACAACTAAATGCCTCACAACGTTATTAGACTGTTAATCTATTATCAATTAAGTGTAATAATTTGTAAATTTTACTCGAATTTAGATTAACTTTTGTATGCAAGCAAATTTCACTGTGTTTTACCCACATGTCGTAGGTATATACATACAAATGTACAATGAATACTTAAATTTAAAGTTTGAAATATAGACTCTGTTCGATGTATAGATATGGAAATTCCTTTATATCCAATGTAAAGTCATGACGGGAATAGGCCTGTCAGAAGTTACGTACAAGTTTTGCAGAGTTTCCATTCTCACCACTACAATGGTCGCATTATTTACTACGTACAAGTTGGCAAACTCGAGGGACATAATTTTTATCCTCCACATATATGAGCACGTACATATGTAGGTTGTATAGTAGAGAAAGCGTCCCCGTTTAAAAAAAATCTACATTTATGTAGTAAATTTCGGGTTCGAACGTTCGTTCGTGTTTTTTTTTTTTTTTTTGAATAATTGTTCTCGATTTTCCAATAATGCAAATAATTCACATTCGATATACGCTCAATTGTGCTTATGCGAGTATTTGAAAACACAAGTATTCGAAATCTACGACTAAAAGCCTTCGCCAAATTAAATCAGCCCCTGCCTCTTTTCTTCCCCACCGGAGCCCGATTTCCGCACTCACTTCCTTTGCCGGTGTGTGTATAGCTTTTCAAATTTTCACGACGCTCAAGTAAAACACAATAAACTAATTTGGCACAGTGAAATCCGATTAAAAATTCGCAGAGCGTGTTAAATATACTGCGCACACTGTCTAGAAGCACGCACACATCTGACGTTTGAAAGAAAGCGAATGGGAAACTCGCGAAAAGTTTGCTGGAAGATTATCTTCGGGCGATTTATATCAATTAGTCAGAGCTTTCGCGCTGTTTAGTAACGTTAAAAGGTTTTCTTTTACAATTTTATAGTATTTCCGAAGATTTTTTTTCAAATGGTAAGGTGGCTCGTTAATTCTTTAACGCCATTTTATTAATACGTTTCGAACCAGGGAAGCCTTTCGAGGAAGATCGACCGTAAAATTCCCGCTGATAGTACGAGCGAGGTTTTAATAATGCAAATGAATCCGTCGTTACAACCGTCATAATATTTACTTCGGGAGCTTTTAACGCGGAGTATAGAGCTTTCGCTGTCATTTAGCCAGTGTCTTTTCGACGCCGAGTGCGGCTTAAAGATTCGAGTATACATATATGTATGTAGGTATGTATGTAATTGGAGAAGCTGAGGTCCAATTATTTTAACGTTGAATAGTATTAGTTTCAACGTCGGGACTGTAAGCTTCTTTTCATAAGAATTTATCTATTATAATCATATGATATTTAATACCCCTGGAATTTTTGAAAATTGACTATTTTATTATCTTAATCTAGGTTTTGTAAACTGTGAAAATAAGAGCATAAGTATAATACACACATATTAATTATCTTACTGTATAGAAAATGGTTTGTACGTAGAGAGATGGTAGCATTAATAAAAAAAATGTATTTTATTTTATATCCACAATATATGCCGGAGAGGCCTAACAGGTAAACCCCAATGCGCGTTCCTGGTATCATAAAGACAGATTGGGTAGCTTTTTATAATATCACCAAATTCGAGATGCTTATAAACTCGAATTCGCGAGAGATAAATATGATATATTTTATGTGTATAATACATTAAAAAAAATGTAAATACATGTATGTTATTCATATACTCCATTTATTTTTGTAAAACAGAAAAACGTTATTATTTATTTATTAAATTTGAATGCTGAATATCGAAAAAACATTTTTAAAATATTGAATTTTTGTTCTTGTCGATGAAGTGAGTTTTATTATAATATCAAACCAAATAAACAGAGATATTTTTGACGTATGGAAATTAAAATCAATTTTTTTTTTCGATTTGAAATTTATAATATTGTAACATTATATTTGTGATTTATTTACGATAATTTGAACTCTCTGGTTATTGATTTATTTTATTAATTTCTCTCTGGTTATGGATTAATTTCATGCCGACCTTTTGTGAGGTTGAGATTCGACCTGTCTTTTTAATATATGTATACTATTTAATATACATATGTGTGTGCATATACATACATACATATTTTTATGTTTACACAAGTTTTCAATATTTCATCTTTCACATAATTACATACATACATACATCAATTCTGACTAAACGTGATTTATATAAACAAATATTACTAAACAAATAATAAAATGTTCGGAAACCTTTTATCGTATTCGAAATCGACTCAATCGAAATGTGTCTCCACCGCATTCAATTCGATAATCAAAGTCAAATCTATTTTATGCGTTCCCTTAAGGGAATAGTCGTTTTGTGACTGTCGTAAGTTTTAGTGTCGTACATCTCCCACCCCACCGATTTCTCCCGCCGTTTACTTTGTGTATTTGCTTTCGACACTTTCTCATATTTTTTACGGCCAACTTCCGGTGTGGAGCGACTGAAGCCGACAACAAAGTAATATTTGAGACGGGCGTTCACTTTATTGCCGAATTCCATCACTCGCAAACGTCTCTTAATGGACGGCGAATAAAATTGGAAGGGGGGTAGCGATTCGGCAAAGTTTTCACAGCGGAAGATTTACGCGGACGACAAACACACCTTGGGGAGCTTTTAATAGTGCTTATGTGACTTTATGTACGCGGTGCTGTGTGTATTACAGATTTATTATTTGTGAAAAATGGGGAATGTCAACGTTTTATGAGATTGTCTGGGAAAGTTTCGCTCGTGACGGGTTGATGCCGTCGACGACAGGTGAGGTTGCACGGCGAAAAGTGTAAGGGCGAGAGTGATATCTGGGGGCAATCATCTGTGAAGGATGTCGGTGTGGGAGTCTTGGGGGTGGTGCCTGGGGGCGCAGACTCTGGGGGCGGAGGCGCCCTTGGAAACCGTCGGGCGCGCCTCCACGCCCGATCGATACAATCTAGGCCAGGGTTGCCAACGTTCTGGGGCGCATTGCATTGGACATATCTGCATATTTATTTTTTGCACTCTTTTACCAGCCTTCGTTTGCACGAAACAACCGAAATTTACCGGTCAAGATAAAGTTAACCAGCTGAATAGACTAGTGGTAAGCTTTGAACAAAATGGTTTAAGATGGCCAGATCTTGGATTTGGGACTCCAGGTTATTCGTTTCCTATCAGAGTTTGCCAATTTTCATTGAAACGGTTCCAACAAATTGACGGCAACCTTACCCACTTTCTCGCAAAAATCTCGAGTTTTCAGCAATCTCAAATTTCACTGAATTTTATAAAATGCTGCAAATTTTATAAAATGCTGCAAATTTTACCATATATTCCTCTGTGGGTGTTAATTCATATGTATTTACTGTATATAATACTAATATTACTTCTATTAAATGTACAATGTTTCTGGCCAGGAAGGCGAATTGGGGTTACCTGTTTGGCCTTCTTGGTATAAATAAATAAAGTCTTTCACATTTATTGGATATGAAATTGAATATGAAAATGTGACTCATTGTTTACTAAATATTTTAAGTGAATATTTGATGTACATATGTATATGTATGTATTTATGTATACATATATATATAAAATTCATAATATTAATAAATAATTATATATATATATATATATATATATATATATATATATATATATATATATATATATATATATATATATATATATATATATATATATATATAGAATTCGTAATATTAATAAATAATTCATAATATTAATAAATAATAAATAATTCATAATATTCATAAATAATGTTTACAAAAATATAACCACCCGTTTCCCGTGGATTACCTTCTATATACAATGTATGTATGTATGTACATATGTACATATCATCATAATCATCTACAGCAGTGGTCGGCAACCTTTTGGGAGACTGTGAAATTATTTCAGTGTTGAAAATCGTATATGGTTAGTGGGTAAAAGTATAAATTAAAATTTTACGAAATTATTAAGGAAAATTTTATTCATATAAAGTGAAATATAAATATACACTTAAATTTATTTTATTAAGGACATCTATCTGATCCAATGACTTATTTGGTTTTGATTTTTTCAATATTTGGTACAAATGTAAGTAAGACTTGGGTCGTACACACGACTTAAGTGCCCACTTACTTACTACTTGACTTACTACCCACGGGTTACTCAATTACCCGCGGATAGTAGTTTGCCGACCGCTGATCTACAGCTATTCGCCATCTACTGCTGGATGAAGGCCTCTTCAACACGCTTCCACTCATCTCTGTTCTGCGCAACTCTCATCTATCTCACCCCACACATTTCGTCCACCCATTTTCTTTATCCTTTTGCATTCTCTCAGGTACCATTCTAGCACTTATTTTGTCTACCTTTCGTCCATTATTCTAGCCACGTGGCCCGCCCATTGTCATTTCAATCTCTTCACTCTATCCACCATATCCACAATCCTTGTCATATTTCTCACCCACGTGTTCCGTTTCCTGTCTTTCCTCGCTATGCCAAGCATAAAACTTTCCATACTTCTTTTTGTGCATTGGACTTTGTGTAGCAACTTGGGATTCAATGTCCAAGTATCACATCCATACTCATCACTAGCAAAACACATTGATCGAAGATCTTTTTCTTCAGGCAAAGTGGCATTTTTGATTTAAAAACCGCATTCATTCGTCCAAATGCACTCCATCCTAATTTCATACGTGTCTTTATTTATTTTTCTTTACTATCGGACATATCTATTATCTGACCTAAATATAAATAATTACACTGTTCGACACGAAAAATGGTAAAGAGAAGAGATATGACTTTTCTTATAGATTTTCATTTGGGATTTTTTCCCACTGTAAATACTATTTTATATTGAGTATTTTCTATTGAAAGATGTTTATTGAGATAATGTTCTGGCCACACCATTTTTTGTTTTCGTTTAAAAGGGTTAATTGGAATTGTGCTGAATTTTTAATCGGTAAAATTGCGAGCTAAAGGCTCGTACTAGTATTTACACGAATCTGAATTGAATTAATAGGGATAATATATTAAATTATCTTTATATGAGAATTAAATAAAATTCCACTTAGAAAAATCATATTACGACTTTTCTTGTGGATTAATTACAAAAATTATATTGATAACTGGCTTACCTCGATAAAATAAACGAATTTTTGTTATTATGTTTGTATAAATGGACGAATACTGACTAATTTTTGATTTTTCAAAGAAGCCACATTAATTTATCTTGAATAGAATTTATTATGCTTCGTACTCCAAATATATGTTCAATTTGTTTGCTTTTAAGAAAACCGTTGCTATATTCTAAGATGATAAATTACTCACTAAATATGTATATATATTGAAGGGATCGCTTTCGTGAAAAATTGTAAACGAAGAGGTTTTTTGATGTATCATCTTAAATCGCTATTGTTTTCGTTAATATCGTCCACTTTATTATGAATGAGAGCTTTTTGATGGCCGGAACGAAATTTTTTCCCATCTCGGGAGCTTTCGTAATTTACCTGCGTAAACAATGGCCTTAGCATCTCGCAAATACAAACATAAATTACTGAGAGAAAAACCCTAACGAAATTAATCAAAAACATACGCAAACATTTTACACGGTCTAAGGTTTATTTTAACATTTTTTATGAAATATTAATCTGAGACGCTCGTCTAGCGTAATCCAACGTATCAATGTCATATCTCATGTTTTGCAAAGGGAGATTAATTTTTATTCAATTTTAAAATTCGACGAATTTCCCAACGGACACGAGCGAAAATGAAAACTCGGAATGAATTCATATTTGATTCCAAGAACTCTCTGCTGTGGAAAAATAATAAATATACGTATTGTATTTTTATTATACGAAGCAAACCATTTGTATGGTAGACTTTTTTTCTGCAGGTATTATTAACAATTAATGTTTTCATAACTGATTTTACATATTCCAATATATGTATATGTAATAGCAATATTTACATCAAACAGTCTTTATTAGAGTATTATTTAAATTTTATCTGACGTATTGGTATATATGTATGTATATTTATGTAATTGCTTATACAAAGGTTTTCATCCAAAATTGATACCCCTAAATATCTATACTAACAAAATCAATGTCCCTTCTTTCATTAATCTTATCCCTTCTAGTAGACGGGTGACGTTCACTGAGAACGCTTCTCTAGAGACTTGACATATTTTTCACGATGAACCTTTTATATACAAACACATATGTATATATATATATATATATATATATATATATATATATATATATATATATATATATATGTATATATATATATATATATATATATATATATATATATATATATATATATATACATATATTTATTCGTAAATAAATCCGAAATACAGGATTAATTACATACCAGCCAGTTAATTAATTACAGCCAGCAGCATAGCTCGGACGTTAAGCTTCTGCTTACTGTCAAGAAGGTGCCGGGTTCTATCCCTGAATGAAAATGAATTTTTCAGAGTATGCTGTTGGTCAGACCTGGATTTGTGACTCCAGGTTGATCGTTTCCTATCAGAGTTTGCCAATTTTCTCTGATTTCATTGTTGAAACGGTTCCCGGAAAAAAAATTGGCTAAAAATCCTTCCTACCTACTATGTCACCACTATTTGAAATTTGATGGATGTACAATAAAATTTATGTACAATTCATAGATGTCTCGTTAATTTGCGAGTTTTTTCAGTGTCTCGCAATTCAACGACTTATAATAAAAAATGCTGCATTTGTATTTGTAATTGGCCAGGAAGGCGCATTGGGATTTTCCTGTAAGGCCTTCCTGGTATATATGTAAAATAAAAATAAAATAATACCAATATACGTACTCTAATTTTCAAATATTTTTTATTCGAATAATATTAAACCCAATTAATTAAATTAATATATCTTAATCGTCTTGTTGTATCATATATGATATAATTTTCACAATTATTCAAATTTAATTCGGTATATCGTATGAGTTCTCAAATTCAATGGCAAATGTTTTTGAAATGTTGTTAAAACCGTTAAATTGTTTTATTTCCGTGCAAAGTTTCACGAAAAGTGGGCCACGAGTACAATTGGCTGGCGTTCTATAAAAGTTTGGCGAATCGTGACCCTTTCGAGAAATTTTTAGCTTCGCCCGCCAAAACTGACAGCGTGAAAAGGGTTAAACGAATCCATTAGCCATTAGTTTGGCGCAGTTTTATTTCAATCAGCGCTTAACAAAGGATTGGGAGTAAAGTAACGTCAGGGAAAAAAAACCGCAACAAAAAGCAGACTCGTAGGACAGCCGCGTCGTTGCACCGAAGCTTGAGAGCTTCGAGATTGATGAGTGCCCAGGGCTCCTTCATCTGTGCATCGCATGTATTTATGTATGTATATATGTAGGTTTGGCTCTCGTCAGCGCACTGTCACTCATGATAATGGCCGCTCCATTAATCATGCTCGCATTCGTTATTTACGCCGATTCTTCGCCACCATTTGTTACATATGACACTTCGGATTATCCTCATACAGTGCTATCCTAACGCAATATATGTATGTACATATGTAACATATATACACCCCATATATTTCACCGTCTCTGAAACTCTATTGTTTACTGAAAATATATCGTTTAATTTTGACAACTCTTCGAAAAGTTTTATTTATTACTATATTCAATTGATTTTTTTTCTGTATTACAATATGTTTACATATTTTATATGTATTTTGAGGTGTTATTACGAATTTTTGCATATTTTAGAATATTACATATATAAATATATGTTTATATTTATTTTCCTTTCTCTTTTTTCTTTTATAAGACATTCTCTTCTTTGTTGTTTTTTATAATTTGTAATTATTATTATTATTAGTTGTTTGTGTATATACATATACGTTTTGTTTTTGTTATGTCTAATTTTTTTAGTTATTATTAATAAATAAATAAGAAAATTTACTTTTGAAAGTAAGTTTATATTGTTAGTCGTATCTCAACGGGAAAATTTTCAATATGGTGTTCATTACAGTGAGTTTTAACTGGGAAATATTGTTACGTTTCTAATCCAATATTATTGATCCTTGATACTCTTGAATACGTTCAAAAGATTTACAGCGTACATACTGCGTTTTTTAAGTACTGCTTAACCCTTTTAGTGCTGACGTCTTTTCTGTTGAAAGCCCGCCACGCCGAAAATTTCACCAACATTTCCAACTTATTTATAAATCCAATAGAAATCAGGTATACAAATTGTAGCTAATCCAAACAAACCCTAGATAGCTACCGCCGAGGATTTCGAGTTTTGTAAAGGTGTGTTTAGACTCTCTGATATATCTTGCAACAATATAAATAAACAAAAGAGGTCTATTAATTAATGTAGTTTTCCAAAACTAGTTCCACAATCTAAATGCCGAGCCACAATCTAAAATACTCAGCAGTTAGGAATTTCCATCGCGAAATTCTGCTATGGTTATAAATTCACGATGTTCCGGATTACACGGATTACCCATGTCCAATACATTTTTTTCAATGCTACCTGAAAAGGCTTAGCTGTTAGTATTCTTTTTTTTTTTTACATACTCAAAAAACAACGCCTATCGGCGTATTTCAGGCTCAGGACGCCGATCAGCGTTGGTCAGCATTCAAAGGGTTTAAGTCTTTAACTACTATATATGTATACATATGTATGTATATTATATGGCGTTTACTTTTAGTTTTTATTAACATTTACATATATTTGATTTTTTTACAAGGTTTTTTATTAGTTTCACCAAATACGTTCACAAGACATCCCTTTCTAAAGCCATTTTGCGAGGTTTGGCTCCCGATAGAGATTTCATTTGTTTCCGCTAGTGAAATATAATCGCCATAGATGTGTTTAAAAATTCGAAAATTCCATTCCATTCCATTCGAAAGAGCCATTCTAGTCTTGTTTGTTTGAGTTTCCGTCCCCATTAGTTTCGTCAGATTTTAATTATTCACACTATAGCTTATACAATTTTCATTACAGGCTCTTTCGTATATAATTTTATTTCACTAATAGATTATATAATTAACAATAAAAAGTTTATGTTATAACGTGGATATGCATGAAACAGCTGCTCGCATTTCGCTTCTTTTGACGTCTCTGATCGGACTGGTCTATTTATGTATTTTGTTTTCAACTATCTGATTTCGATTTTCTGGCTCAATTTTGGGCTGAGAGCATCTAATTCCGACTACAATATCTTACGAACTTTATATTATACTAGTTTTTAAGAGCTTTTATTATGTACATAAATCATATTATGTTCCATGATAAGAATTACTCCAAGGTTAGATTATTTTTTTGTACAAAAAATACAATAGAAGGCAAATGGAAACATATATGGACAGTCAACAAATTTTTAAAACGCGGCAAATTTGCGAGAAATACATACATCATGTAGGTAGCCTTTTATACAATATTCAACAAATTCGAGATGCTAATAACTTGAATTTGTGAGAATCCGAGGGAAAAGATACCGATTTATTGAATCCGCCATAACAATTAAGCTGGAAGAATCGAAAAATTCTGACAAAATACAGTCTATCCATGCTTTTATAATAACTACAAGACCTCGCCAGTAGCGTATTTGGCCGGGACTTGAACTTACGACCTATCTACTAGTAAGAAATAGCTCTACCAATGCACTACGCTGTGGCTGAGATAAAATAAATCTGATTTATTTCCTTTTCAAAAATATAGAAAAATATGGCTTCGTGTTATGTAATATACATTATAATAGATAATTAGGAAAATTGATTATATCGCTATCGCTAGTATTTTTGACAGTTAGAGAGTTATGGAATGGTGATTAAGTTCACATTATTTCTTATTCGTTATTTACTGACACACTCTGCAAACAACTGAAAAGTTGTAAATTGGCTAAATTTTTGTATTTTTTTAGCTAATTTTTCTTCTCCTGTTATACAATATATTAATAGGACATTATAATTTTTATAACAAATACTGAAAATTAATATTTTTTCAATTTCATAATACATTGAAAAATATATCAAGTATAAAATTTTACTAGTAATTTATATTCTTAATATAATTTAATATTATTGATATAATTATAGTGAATTATGATCAATATTTTAGTAAAAATTTAATTATTTCAAAGAAGTAATACAATACAAGTAATTTTTAGTACCATGTTTATTCTTGAAATTTCTTTGTTGAAACATTGTAATTATTTGCAAAAATATTTGTTTTCGTGACAAGTTTATTATTATGATACAGTGTAATGTATTGTGTGGAATGACCGTGTTCCAAAATTTTAACATTCATAATTCATCTAAATTAGCATTATTATTCCGGTCGTATACATAATAATAATGCTTAAGCACTCGCATTGTTGTTAATGTCCAGTATTCAAACAGAGAAACGATAAATAAACAGTAAAGTTAAAAAATGTTTTCGAGGTTTGTATGTGACAGTTTATTCGGTACACACAACTCCCGTTGGGAGTCAAAGGGTTAAGCGTATTCTCTCTTATATGATTGTTTGCCGCTCGTTTCGTATAAAATGAGAATTATGTATTATTGAATATTTATAATAAATATTTTATATCATTCCATATTTTATTTCGGATTTATTGGTGTAGAATCTTGATTATTAACCAGTTTCAAAACGTATATACATAGTACAAATTAATTTGCTAAACGTTACTGATCAATGCTTTTTAAAAACTAACACATCAACCCTTTTTTAATTATTTTTAAGTATGTATGTATGAAATTGAATTTCTAATAAAATATAAAACCTCGTATACACTGAAAGCCAAGGACTATTGGGGTGACGCTGCTTTTTGTCTTGTTTATCAATAAAAATAAATTCTTAGTAAGTACCGTTTAAATAAGCGTGTACAGACGTTTTTTTTTTATTAATTTTAGAATAAATTACCTCATACACGTGTACAGAGAATTTATTACCTCATGTTGTAATAAAATGTGTTTTCAGTATTGCTAAATTTTTTTATTATTTTATTTTTCTGTCCAACATCTGCATTTTTTTGGTACCTCGTGGGAAGAATAACAAACAGCCTTTATTGACGAACGTACCGCACATTCTTTCCAAAGGAAAAGACGATACGTGACACAATTCCTTGCTTAAAACTTCCACAATAAAATCTTATTTATCGCACATTTTCTTCTGTCTTTTTCAGCAGAGGGGGTAAAAATCATATGAATCTCTCATCTTCCGCAGTCCCAGTTGGAGGGTAAAAATAAATTGTCGAAAATTGATTTTTCACCATCTGCACCATTGCAGGTGCTTTAAACATGTTTATCGCTTGAATCAACACTGCGATAGGTGAAATAATTTTTATGTCGTTGGAGTCTCACATATCCATTATCGAGCTTATCTCACTTTGTTCCACCTCCGAAAGCAGTAACTTCTAGTTAGGCCCTAAGCCGAGACATCAATAAGGTATTTTGCCAGGATAGTATACTCCCACACAACAATACCGCGTTGATCCCACCAAAGGCCTATTTATCCCTTACATATTTCTCCTTTGTTTTTAAGGAAACTTTCACTATTTAAAGCCACGTGACACTTCTTTCATTAATTTCAATTCTGTAGAATTTTACGTATTATTTTAAGCCTACATATTTTTAAAATGAAATTTTATATATCGTACGAAGAGTTGTTATATAAAAATTATATTGATTTAAAATTATTGTTAAAATAATGAATTGTATTTTAATAAAATCAATATTTTTCATATTACATAATTTGTTGCGCCTCCTATCGACAAATTTTCACAATTTTTCGTTGTTTTCATAAAGCTTTCTATTCTATGGTTTGCGTCTTTGCTACTGCAATATTTACTAGCAGTAGCAAAGTTTCAAATGCTTCAAATTTTGTTATGTAGATGGCTCTTGATATTAATTTAAAAGAAATTTTGAAATATGTATATTATTTTCTATTTAATATTTTTACAAGACTCTTTTTAGTTTTACTTCGCCTTTTTAACTCATTTACTTTTTATATGAATTTTATATTTTTAGCATGTACATATTTAAAAAATTAATCTAATGAGTAGGATATTCAATATTTAATATTTATATATAATATTTAACAAGAATTAAAATTAAAATTTTAAATTTATATTTTCATTGTTAAACAAAAGAAATTTAGTTCCCTTTTTTTTCACAAACGCGTATTAATTTAGTGCGTAACTGGATATTTTTTTATAATCTTACATTTATTAAGTTTAAAATCCATATTTATTTCAATTTTTCGCCATTTATAACATTTAATAGATTGGTTTATGGTCTGTTTTATGTCGAAACTTTTCTCGGGGACGATTTACCAAGCCCAAATTGGCTGTCGTGCAGTCCAAATAAACTGCATTCCAAATAAAGCCATTTCCATTGCCAAGGAATGCTCCATCGGATCGGTTGTGATTTAACGCACACTATTCGGAGGCAGTGGCGCAAGCTGCAGTTATCTGCATTTGGCAAATTTCTGCTATTGCCGCCATAATGCAGGCTATTGTATGCTTGAAATTATAGTCGAGCTCGGTATCGTTATTGCGATTGCACCGCGAAACTATAAATATTCGTGAAGTGCTCAAAATGCGTCAAACATCCTGCCATTGTGCTCGTTTGATGGTTGAATCTACCCACTAATAGAAATATGGCCAGAAACGTAAGAAAATCTCGGCTAGTCTATTGTGCATTTTCCGTCGCTTTTGTTTGCACGGTACCTGGTCGCGCGCTCGCTTTTCCGTGAAAATTCGACCAAAAGGAATGATTAATGAGTCCTCTACCACCTTTAGGTTTTCCGACCCTTCCTCTTCGTACCAGTGTCGGTTCGCAAAGACCACCTTTACGGTTTACGGTTAACCGGGAATCACTGACTCGATTGATACCGAAACCCCGATTTAATATACACCTTCCAATAAATCTTCTACCTTGGTTTCCAAAATCAAACATGATCTATGAATATATAGCCAAGTATAGGTATAGTTATTCCTCCAGTCGTTTAATATAGACGTCATTTAACCTTAACGCAAAAATAATATCAATCACGCGACTGATACTACAGCAGCCCTATTGCACATCGCATCGATAAAAGGGATATTGAGTCACTCTAATTATGAAATTAATCTCAATTTAGTAGTTGATAACATTGAACAACTTTGAAAGATTTAATCAATGACCTCAAAAATTGATTGCCTTTAATTTGTTATCGTATTGATTATTTAAAATTAAAAATTTGTGGGTGGAAATTTTGTATGTATTTAAGTCACGCTAATTCTATGTAAACATTTAAACGAAATTAAATATTTGTATTTCTAACTTTAATAACTAACATAAAGTAAACTTTCCTATATTTTAAGTGTAGGTTTTCCTTCAATTATCGCTTTAAATGTTTGCTTATTCTCTCTTGTGTGAATACATTTGAATAATTTATATTAAATGTGTGTGCTTAATGTGTATTTATTTTTGTTTCAGGTAAGAATTTTCATCAATTATTCGGTTAGTCAAACTATACGAAGTGAAAGAATCAACTTGGTTTTTGGAAAATCATTATCAGGCAAAACATAGCTGGAGAAATTTTGTACGTATGTATGTATGTACATTATTTTATTTTTTGTTTATTTGCGTAGAATATTTGTTGAAATTTTTATTTTTTATATTAATCTTTTTAAAAGATTTATCACATAATAAATATATTTATTTATATTAAATATGCTTTTAGTTATTCTTTGACTATTAGTACGGCGTTTAGTATTTAGACAAAATAATGAACATTTAAAGAATCGTTTTATAATTTAAAAAAATGCTTTACATGTTTATAGCATTTATTATAAAATATTAGCATAAAGAAATTAGAATTTTAAACAATTATATTATTCAATTATGTGGAGATGAGATCCATGGAGGCATAAGCAAAATTAAATGATTTTTAAAACGTTTTTAAAAGGAACTTTTTTTTATCTCTGTAATATTCAAAAATGTCAACCCACCCATGTTGGCAGAGCTTGTCATTTTGTCGCAATTCTTCTCATTTTATCCTTTCATTTATGACATAAATTTTAATACAAGAAACTTCATTGAATAATTTGCCGTCAAGTAAATTTAAGAACCAGTGACTAGAAATAAACAAATAGCTTTCCTCGGTCTTCGCCCACAGAGGGATTTCTCGTTATAGAACCCGTTAAAGTGTGTACTTCCATTTCCACGAAACTTTCGCCCGAGTTATTTAAATAATCGATGCAGGTTTAATAAAATTTATGAATTGCATTTTTAAGTATTTCGACGTTAATACTTTTATCGATAGCCGATTTTATAAAATGAAGGACTAAAAGGCAATTTTAGAAAAAATATTAATCTAAAAGACGGAGCAGTGTAATAAATGACTCTCCTCTTAAATAAACGACGTATGGACAACGTAACTGCATATAAGGGTACATTGATTTATTAGTATAAATTTCCGCTGAATCGATTTTCCTATAAAATCTAAGTACATATGTACATATGTACATCCAAAAATTGTAGCTAAATTCGATAATGATTATCTTAGTTTATAAAATATATTATACTACCGATACAAAGTATGTTTTGATTATTTGATTGGACTATTAAATCAACTTTTTCAAAAGATTTTATCGTTTTATGCGATTTTAATACAAATCGCCTCTATAGCCGCCAAATATAAAACGTATAAGAATTGAAAGTTTTCACGTACAGGTACACGTATATACATACATAGATATATACACATTATACATACGTGTTCGTATATTTGTGTCGAAGTGCTTCATAGCTATACGGCGGACAAGAGAGGCTTTCTCTTCACTTTGGAAACTTGATTTCGATGGCTTTCTTTTCACACAATGCTCAGACCATTAACGGCCACATAACGGCTGAGTTTTCAACGCTCGGCTTGTATTTAATACGTATACATTCAACATACATACATACGTATACATTTTTGCCCGGCTTGTTTTCTATTTTCTTTCATCGGGTATTTAATTATCCGAGCGCGGGTAATGGAGTCCCTTTGTGTCCGGCGCTAGGGTTGTTTTGTTTTGGACGAAGTTCCCACCCCTTGCCGGCCCCATTTCCTCGCTCTAAAGTGGACGTATTAAATTTCGTTTATTTAAATTTATCAGTCGCAATTTATTTCAGGGGTACCGTACGCCATTCACCACTCGGCTAGCCATCCTTCGTTGAAAAGACGAGACCCATTGTTTTGACGTAGTTGGAAAGCTTTGACGCGTAAACGAGCTTCTTATTATATGTATACATATGTATGTATGTACATACATATGTACATATACATATAGTTCGTCTGAGCTCAATGTTATTTAACCACACTTCTCTTGTCTGATGAGTTCCTAATAAATATTATGAATTGTCTAATAACAAAAGATACTTTGTGTTTACTAGTGTGCTTTGATAAATGTAATAGTTTGACTGGCTTAAATTCAATTTCAAAATGCTAAATTTAATTAAAATTATCTTGTGTGAATAATTTTTATTATTAAACCCGCTTGTTCTATTATATAAGTTTCTTTCGGTACTTGAACAAACACAAACACTAAACAAACCCTCGCAATTAACGCAACCGAGACGATTACGAGCTTATTTTTGTTTTTTGTTTGTCCTTTTTTTTCTTCTTTTTTCCGTGAAAATTGCAATTTCATTGTGCGCGATCAAAACAAAGGAGAGTCTCAAATTTAATGCAAATTAAAAAGGTAACACGAGAAACTACTTGAACATTCATTTGGTGGCTTGTTCGCTTCTCGAGGTGAGACTAGTGCCGTGTTCCAAGTTTTCCTTTGGAACAAGCAAAAGTAACAGGCGTTGTACGTCGACTGGTAATTATACCAGCGCTTATTTTATATTGTACAAACGAGAGAAAGCGAAGAGCAGATGAATTGCCTTTGCGTCAACGGGGTTTCTCGAGGTGCTACAAAATTATTAGATTTTTTTCGTATCGTATTTTGTTAAAATTAAAATTAAATTGAAATATTGCATATAAACATGGCAGACTTTTCATAGATAGCATATGTATGTATGTAGTAATACATTAAAGAGAAATATGTGGATATATGTGAATATTTTTTTATTAAATTTATTCCCAATGCCCATCATAGGAAAATATTCTCTGCTGTTTCGAATATTTTCCGCCTTTTTATGTTGAAGAAAAATGGCATATCCTTTGTAGTTTCCGTCTGTGTGCGCTCTCGCGCCTGTATTATAAAATCCTTTAACTGGCAAGTTTTTTTTTCCATTGAAGTGTTTACGTGATCCCGCGAGGATAACGATAGATTTCCTTTTGTTACGTCGAGGAAAATGCGGGGGGCGGGTACGATAAGGCCCACATGTTTCTGTCGACGGATCTCTCATCCGCGTGTTTGAACCTCGGAAAAACCAGTTAAGACATCTCGCAAAAATAAAATGTACGCACTAGGAAAATTCCGGAAAAACAAGATCGACAACGCATCGAGTCGTTCTCGCGTGCCGTAGCCGATGATAAAAGCGTTACAGTTATTTTGTATACAATTGTATTCAAAAGCGTGTCTTGTATACGATGTGATAAATCTTCTTTGTGAACAAAATTAATGTATATGAAACTCATTGTCTTAATAAAATTATATGAATGTCATGCTTATTTTCGTTGAATTCCACTGATGACATTGCGAGCGAAAAGCGTTTCTTGACTATCCTCATCTTGCAATGAAAAATGTTTATACAATGGATGACCTTTCAAAATTATCGAAAGTATTGAATATTTTACCTAATTTAGCTTATTATTCCAGGTGCAATTGTAAAGGTAACATTAAATTACGTAATTATTAGAACGATACGTCTATATTATACTTATCGCCATGATATAATCTTTTTTTTTTTGCTATGTATATCTATTACCGCGACATTCTTAATAAACTTTTCTTAATAAAGTGACTTTTCATATAAGAATATTTGAAAACAAACAAAATTCCAAACTTTCTTTATACACAATACATTCTGTAGTGTCACTTGATACGTGATACCCAGGTGCAGTTGGTGATACGATATGCCCCATTCTTCAATAGCCGCTCTTATTTTCCGAAGTGGGTGGAAATCCTATGGAGAATAAAATATTTGGATGCACATCCCGAACGGGAAATAGTGGTAATCCAAATAGTTGGTTGCATTTTGTTCGAAGTTTCCCTATCGGATATGTCTCGGTTGAAATTTTCCTAGCAGCGTGAGAGGTCACCGCATAAATTGCATTGCGATGGAAATTCCTGTGGAAAACTCGACGTCCTCGTGTCGGTGCGGAAACACCGAGAAGAAACCCGGTCGGAAAATTGAAAACGCACGAGCGGAACGTGACAAGACCGACGCTGAAATATTACCTCGTAAATTTCACCATCTCCACTGTTAGCTCGACACACCGTTGACCCGTTCTTGTAATAGCGCTGATCCCTTACCAACCCTCGAAAATGTTCCGCGTTGCATCGACTGCTGATTCAATCAATTTAAGAATCCTTCACTCTTAATTATTATACTACTAAAAATCATATATACATATTATACATATGTAGGTCGTAAGTTAAATTCGACAAACTAAAATTTAAGCTTTAATGCAGTTATATGTGTGTACATATGTATACATATTTAAAGATGGCTATTCATAACTATAATTAAATTATCCTTCTTTTGGATGTAAAAAACATGACGACGGTATTAATATAAACAATGACCCATTTGAAATACTTAGAGGGGGCCGTTTGAAAATGGCCATCATCATTGTGCTCTTTTCGGGTCGTTGTCGTCGATGACAACCCCCGCTAAACTGTAATCAATCAACAAACGCGCCTCGACAATGTCAGTTTATACCACTAACGACCGGTTCAACTTTAACCTGTTCGAGTCTATGTACATACATATGCACATATTTAATTAACTCGCCGCAGTTTGTTCGGCCAATGTAAATCTTCCGTGCGATGAAATCGTACACGTAATTCGAATGTATGTACATATAATATGTGCGTATGTATGTATGCGCGAGCGTTTCAATTAAATTAATTAATACCTTTCCGTTTTCCGAATCGCTTTTGTATTTTATGTAAATTGAGTTTTTCGGCAAAATTTAATTTATTTGAATTTCACGCCCAATTAATGTTTTCGAACTGCAACTGACAACTTGTCAAATTACTTGTACAATTTCGTGACTTCGTTTGTTTGATAATTTAAATTTTAGTTTTTTTTTGTGCTGCTCAAATTGTAAAAAAAAAACTAAGGAAATTTTGACAGATTTCGTTCAAAACTTAACTTGTGTTCCGCTCGTGTAGTTTTACAAGTGTGCGTTTGTCATTTCCCAATTTGAATATGTTTCGCTTTTAAGAAGTTATTTCAGGCAATTTATGTATGTAGGAGAGATAGTCATTTGAAATTCCTAATATTCAGTTAAGATGTTAAGTCACATGTGTGGGTATGTGTTCTCGAAGGATGTTAATCATAGCACTGGCAAAATTTGCATATAAATGTGGAAATGTTACACGTTCACACCAAGACTCTAATTACCGTCTTTTGGTTGCAAGGATTTTACATTTAAGATATCATGACATCTTGAAGTATCACTTTTGGTTTTTGAGCTGATGTTTATATTACATATCGATGTAGTATGTACATATGTGGAATGTGTACATACATATATTATATTTGAATATCAGTGAGTCTTAATTTAAGTAATCCTTTTTAAGATAATCTAATGTATAAATCTCATACATATTTTTGATATTATATGTTTTTCGTCTTCCTGACTCGACAAAAAAGTATATTTATTTTTCTTTTATTCACTACGCAATTTCGGTGAGTTACAACAATAAATTATTTTATTAAGGATGTCACGTTCTTTGTATCTTGATTTTTTCTATCACATCATATTCGAATCGGTGCGGTTTCATTTTTCCTAAGGACATGGAATATTTATCGCATTCACGGACGGGATAGAAATTGCAATTTCGTTTATTCAATGTGTGTGCTGGAATGATTATGTTTAGGATTTTAATTAAAATTTTACATATTTTCCGAGCTGTCAAATTATAATGAAACACCGCGTTAAATAAACACGTTAATTTTATTAACTGACACTTTTGCGGCGAGAGGTGCTTTTGTGCTCACTTTTACGAGCTACTTTCGTTGTACACGCAGTTTTAATATTAACACCGCGGGACTTCAACCCCTTAACCGCAGCGACGGGGGCGCACTCACAAAAATCTCGCATATAAATTATTTCACGAAAATTTATATTGCGGCAAGACACTCGAAACTTGCGCTCGCCTATAACCGAAGTATTTTCACTCCAATTTACTCCAATTCACACATCCTTTGGCAGAACTAACTAGGGCTCGTACATTTTGTACACAGTGCACTGCTCACACCGCGCAAAAGTGGACCAACGTGTGGAAATGTGCAATTTCATTATTTACATAGGTCTACATTTGTAGGTGACCGGGCTTCAAATTTACGAAATTTATTTTTATTTAAAATGGGTAAGACTCGTTTGCACAAACAATTTATTGATATTCAAATTTTTTGGATTTAGTTAAAACCAAGGATTGTTTTTAAATAATCTCCGTTGACATTCAAGCATTTTTGAGATCATCAGACAAGTTTGTCGATCTTTCATTGTCAGTTCCTTAATCCGATCGGTAAAATTTGGTAGACAATGTTAAGTTTCCTTCCGAAAAATTCCTTGAATTTTGATAAGAAATGAAAGGAAGATGGCACCAGATTTGGACTGCGTGGAGTACGATCCAACACTTCCTATTACATAAATATTTGCAAAAATTCTGCCAATTTTTGATCGCATTACCAAGCCAGGATTATGTGGAATACATCATTGATTTGTAAAATATCTATTACAAAGATTCTTTTTATATTAATAATACATATTGTCAGCTTCGGTTCTAGGCATTTGTCGATTATAATTAAGTGGGTATTTCGTGTGGCTTTTTCCATCAAATTCCAATGACTTGTTAGCCGAAAGTACGCAGTAGTAGTAACGCACAAACATTATCCCGAGCGCGTCGAACGAACGGGTGTTTGATTAAACCATTACCGCAGAATTGATCCGACCCCTGGCCATTGAGAAGTTCGCTACTACCCTCTGGCCGAATTGTTGATTGCTATCAAAGGCCGAAACGTATCACGTTTTCCCAAACTCTCCGCCCTCCCCCCCCCCCCTCCTAACCCCATAGAGCGGATCCCGGGATCACGTATCGGGATCCGGAAACTACCCGGCCAAGGACGAATTCTTCATCGATGCTGTTCCTATTATATGTGTGTGTGTGTTTGCGTGTAGGTATAATGTAGTTGGTTGTGCTTTTAGGGGGTTTCGCTTTTGATCGGGACACATTAAATTATATGCGGGGATAATGCTTTCGGGCCGATTAGTGCCGCCAGAGACGGGATTCCGAAAGCATACATTTAGGATAATTATTTTACGTTAAGATAACGATATTGTTAACGCTTAAACGAACTGAAATTTTCGCAGTGAATGTTCGAGTTCAGATTAATTGTTTTACATTTAGGCAAAAAATAAAATAAAATAAAAAAGGCGTCCTTTGTGAGGAAGGGCAGACAGAGAAGATTATTCGATGCCCATTTGCAGGAGTGTCTTGATAAATTGCCTGAATGGTTCTATTGCTTTTGTCCCCATTTTAATTGCGATGTAAATTTAATTGTCTTTTCTATTTAATTATATATAATTGAACCAATTTTTTGGGAAAGCAATGCGTAACTCACGGCGCAGAGAAAATTTTATTTTTTGATATTTAAGGCTCTGGTAGCATAGGCCTGTCTATTTGCAATGTTACAGTGAAAAATTCAATATGGATTATTGACACCAAATATATAAAATATTACATTATATTTTCTCTTGTTGATTTTGTTTATATTTTGTACATTTAAAATGTTTTGTATTGCTTTTTTGAACACGAAAAAACAAGATCGGTTAAATTACTGTTTGTTTTCTTTGGTCTATCGTATATAAAATGCCCCATAAAAAGATGTATAGACAAATGAAAAATTACTTTTTTTGTGTCGATATTTTCATATTTATGTGTGTTTATATATATGTACATAATTTTTTTGTACGTACAAATGTACATATGTATGTTGATAATGATAAATTAAAAATCTGGTCACTAATTGTACATATTACAATATATTTTTTCTATCAATATGATATTTTGTAAAACAAGTTTCATTATCTAAATCTCCCAAAGTTTAAATTATTTGTGGATCGTTTTCATGTTGCATTTTAGTATTGGTTTGATAATGTTTATCTAGCTACATATGTTGTAACTACATATGTATATGTTATTTAGCTGTCTTCATCCGAACATGCCATTATTATTACAAAGCAAAATATACTTAAATGAGAATTCGATGTTTTAGGGCTCAAAAATTCTACATCTGATATATGTACTACACTTACCTTTCATAATATTTCATTATACGCCCATCGTACGACATCACAATCGTAGTATAGACATATATATGTATGTATAAATCGTTTTCTTTATAGCATATGTATTGCGGCCATATGAATCGTTTTCTTTTTGAATTGAATTGAAGTATGTACATATGTACTTGTATTTATGTACATATATATGTATGTATATATATATATATATATATATATATATATACGTATGTATATACATACATACATATGTACATTAAATATTTGTACATGTATCTAAGTTGTGTAATGGTGATTCTCAAACTTTTCTAACCATGATCTATCCCACCGGATGCAGCCAAAACCATTCTTATTCAGCCCGATCTACCCGTTGTTTAGTTAAGTTTCAGACTAATTTGCGAACTCTTATAGTCATAAAATCATGTACAGCCACCTTAATGTATTTACATATACATATATGTCTATTGAATTATATTTAAATTATCGATGTTAGAAAATAGTTTAGGAACTATTATATTTACATATATTTATTGCCGTTTTTCAAGTAATGACAACACAATTTAATGGACGCATTTTTGCCTAATGGAGTCAAATTCACATCTGAATTATTCGTCATCCGCACCTATTACTTATTTTACATTGTTCAAAACACATTTCCGAATAATTTGCATAATATTATTATTACTGATGCGATATAAAAGTGCGATTTGGTATTTCTTTCATAGTTTTATTTCAATCGTCGATACATTTAATTTTTCGATAATATTTAATTTCATGTAAAATTACCTATACAGCAAAATATACAGCAAATACAAATATATTCGTCGGTAACCATGGGGAGAGTTTGTGCGTGTGACGCCGAATGCGCAAAGCCGAATGCGACCGCTTTTCCAGCACAGAGCCTGACGGGCAGTCGCCGGAGCAGGACGCGCTTTCCCGACACTTTTCCGAGAAAACTTACCCCCGTCGAGATGTTCGCACGTGGAAACTCAAACCGCACCGCAAAACGATCGTCATCGACGGCTTTATTATAAACTTATCACTGCAGTGATCGAGCGTTGTGTTTCGTTCAGATGATAGTATTGTTTGTGTGAGTGAAGTGTTGACATTCTTGTAGTGTGGTGTGACGATGGTGTTGTGAGGTTTACTATGGCATCTCGATGATGCCGGCATCCGGCGGCCCGGACTACCGTGATGCTGCCGTGATGGTTCCGTGTCGACTTTGTGCGGTCACGTGACCTACATCATGCTATGCTATGTAAGTCATCATCAGTGTAATAATAATGATTTTGAGGCCTACCTATCCTCGATAACGCACTTACTGTTTAGATCGTTGCGCCTTGTTTTAATTAATACTTAGTTTGGGTGGCAAAGTTAAGTTTTCTTTAGTTGGGAGCTCAGTTGAGTTGTCTTGTGCTTTTGTGAATTTGTGTGTAAATAATTTTCTTTGGTATTTTAGAGTTAATTACCGCTTGAAATATGTTTATCATGGTTCAAATTAATCTTATTAAAATTTGTGCTCAAATTAAAGTTAGTGTAATCTCTACGCGTTTTGAGTAATGCGGTTGAAGAGCTCGTAATAAGATTCACTCGAAGAAACGTTTTTGAAAATTAATTTATATTTTCACAAACGGTGCTCGAAAAACCCGACAAACTTTAGTTTTAATTAAATTTTCGGCAATTTGAAATGTTTATATCTATTAAATAAACTCATTAATTAAAATGTTTCAAGAACACAGTTCGAATTTACTTATATTATTATATAATTGTATCTCAATTTGTTTCTGTATTTTTTTTTTATTTTCACTGACAAAATATATACGTACATAATTATTCTCGTCAAAACAAACTTTCTCTCTTTTTTCACGAGTGTATCTTCTTTCCGAGAGTGCTTTGATTTATGTTTGGGAGCTTTTACTATGATACTCGTTTTCGTATCCTTATATTTAGTATCTTTTATTCGAGAGCAGACACCCTATCACGCGGTGGAAAAATAACAACAAAGACGCCAACGCCGCGTCTGAATTTCCCCTTTCGGAAGACAAGATCGCATAATGTCAGGCGATTCGCTAGAAATTCGCTTTTGTAAACGAGAATGTACGATTTCCTAGTGAAAAATTGTACAAATTTAGTAATGCGTTCGCACTGGATGCTCTTGATGTATACAACATAATAGTATTTGCGACTGGGAATAATTTTATGAGTCGACATACTTAATGGGCTAAATCGTTTTGATTGTTCACATCGTTGACTCCATTTTGCGATCGAATTTGGTCCAAAATCTACCTCATCAATTTCGACTGTCACACTTACCCCGAATTGCCTCTTATCACCGAATCACATAACACCTCAATATCGTCCACTTTATCTCTCTGATTATATTACCAATATTACTAATGGCGCCATTTCTCAAACTGCAATACTTTAGTGATCTACTCTTTCTTTTATATGACCAGAAAAGTGTATTTTCATATGGATTTACATCGTTTAATATGTCAGTTTATATTATATTATGCATATATGAATAGACAAAAGCTGTTTCCATACGTCTCTTCTCCTTCCTGTTCTGAGCGAATCGCATTCACGTGACTAGACGCATTGTTCTGATCCCATCTATTATATTATAGTGTGTGCTCTCTTCCTTGGTCCTTCACGTCCTCGTGAGTACCATTTAAGGTACCTTTGTCCGACGTTTCGTCCTATGAGATATACTACGATGAATTTGACTTTTGTCATTTACCTTATTCATATGAATCATCTATGTTCGTACATGTACATATATACATATATGTATATATATGAAGGAAAATGTAACTTTTCAATTCCTTTTTTGTGTATGAATAAATTACAATTTACTTACGAATGAATTAGTTTGAGCTTGTTGATTTGTCGTAATTGCCTAAAAATAATTTATTTAGCTTTCATTCAACATAAGTTCATATTTATATTGCAAAAAATGTCATGTGCCTTTTCTATTGCTCAATTCGATTATGTGTCCTGTTTTATTTATGCCTTTCTCTTGTTACCATCCTATTCTATTGACCTAGAACTATTTCGATTGTATAAGAAGACATATATGTATGTATGTAATGCTTTAAATTGCTTGTATGTATTTTTTTGTAGTCAATAACAATAAATCGTACTCCAAGTACGCTTTTATAGAATATGTCGTATAAAATCTTATTACGCTGTTTTGAAATCGTGGAAAATTCATTTCCTATGTTCAGCTAAAACAAATTGCTTCAAGTGCTCAAACTTAAAATTAATATACATACATACATGTAATACATGATATTTTTGCATTTGACGTCGTTATATTGTAATTTAAATCTAATATAAATTTGTGTTGGCATTCATAGTGAAAAACTTAAATATTTATTTTGGGCAGAATGCAAATTAATAGTCATTAATTACTTAGCTCCAAACTTAAGTGGCGTTCATGTTTTTTTAAAGAATTGTGTATATCTTGCGTATCTCGACGAAACACTCGATTTATCACTGTAGCCTCTTTGCGCGACGCTGTGGAGGTTTTCACACTTTTTTCTTGTTGTTGTCGTTGGAAAATTAAGAAAAGCTGCTGGCGCTTAGTATTCGTTTGTAAGAGCTGCGAGCTTAATAAGCGCGCGAGAGATAGCTTTCGCAGTTTCGACTTTTGATACGCATTCACCGGCGTCTCGATAGCCCCGGGCCAACTCCGAGGTCGAAATTTGCACAAATTTGAATAAATTCATATTCGAAAAACGGTGTCGACGACTTTGTGCTCCGACTAACGCGCGCGTTGAATTTTAATCCATGAAGAGATACAGAGGGGTGCTAATGTCGCCGAGTCGAGACACTCTTGAAAGGATACACTTGTCGAAACTTTACTGAAGGTGTTTCCGAAGTTTCTTTGCTGTTTGCCTTTAAGGCGTTTGTCGTGTCGACACCATCTGATCGGTGACACAACTGGGCTAAACTCCGCTATAGTTTGATTTAACAAGTTTATAAGCATGTGAGTCCCAGCAACAGTTTGTAGAATTGAATCATTGAAATTATGTCCTCAAAGCACATTTTATTTCGCAACGAAGAAAATTCACTTCGATATATGGTAAAATGGAATTATCAGTTTTTGAATCAGATACTTCTGATTTAATACAATATAAACACAATCTACGATTACCTATAAATAAAGTTCATTTTTTTATTGCATTAGTAAGTAAATGTTGTGATTTTATATGAAGATTCATATGAAATATTATATAATATATATATATATATGTAAATGTATAGCATTGTATGAACTTGTGCGAAACATGTTGAACCCATATTTTAGTAGTATTTAAATTTCTTCCCTTTCATATAGGAAACTTGTTTGTATGAGATATGTATCAAGGGTTCTATTGTAGTTTTCCTATCGTAAAAATCGCGTGCAATGTTTATTTTTCTACCGGTTGTAAATGATTGTATTGTTTCGGAGTGATTATGTATTGTCTTGGCGTCTAAAATGGCAAACAAGGCAGTCTTACTTAATTTTTGCGTCTCTTCTGACATTTCTTATCTTTTTGAGCGCTTTTCGCGTTCAAGATGCTGCCGTTGAAACAAGTGGTTATTAACACAACAACAACCGAACAAAGCTGCGCTCCGAGTCCAAGGGGAACATGAGAATTGTATAGCACTTTTGAGACGGTGGAATGGAATTTAGCGAGATATCTCGAGGATAGACACCGTCATCTCTCGCTCTCGAGGCGTTTTGCACAATTTGAATTACAGCTGCTCGTCACGATTTCAAAGGTTTTCAGTTAACTATTCATTTGGTATAACGGTGTAAAACGCGTAACAATTTTATCTCTTTGCACGTCTGAACAGTTGAACCGTTCGCTTTGTGAGTCACTGATTCCGTTAACTGAGCTTTGTACTCTTCCTCTCGCTCTACAAACTTTATATAGAATTTCAAAACGAGATATTTGTTATCTAAACACAATTTTCGGCGCTAACCCATTTTCATCGGAGTGGCCTTTTAACTAGTTAATCCTTTCCGGGCGAAATTGCTTTGTCCCTAAATTGATTCTGTCATACGGAATGTCTCACTTGATTTCTATACTAATTTCCTTAATTGACGGCTTAGTATGATTTAACTTTAACTTATATTCCTTATATTGTACCTTAACTCATATTATACTTTAATTTTATATTCCAATACAAGCAGATTTATTTTAGGTATAAAAATAGAAACATACAATATTACAATATTTTTTCAAAGCATTGAAACCAAAAAAGTTCCTGCATATTTATTTATCCATTATACGAGTACATATATCAACCCTGACCAAAGATACCACTACAGGTTGCCCAAAACGACACATATATTATATATGTATGATCAAACTTTTTTTAACTTTATTATAAATATTATACAAATTAAATTCATATCAATTAGCATCCACAAAGACAACAATGGTTAAATTTGTAAATTTGCAGCTTTTCTGCTTTTTAAACAATTCAGCGAAAATCAGTAAATATATATTATAATTAACATCCACAGACATTTATGGTCAAATTTATAAATTTGCAGTATTTTATATAATTCGGCGAAATTCAAGATTGCGGAAAACTCGAGATTTTTTCGAGAAACTGGGTCACGTTGCCAATTTGTTGGAACCGTTTCAATTAAAATAAGATAAATTGACAAACTCTGATTGGAAACGATCGACTTGGAGTCACAGATCCAAGGTCTGAACAGCAGAAACCAGCGGGATTTGAACCCG
This sequence comes from Arctopsyche grandis, assembly GCF_051622035.1. Classification (NCBI taxonomy): domain Eukaryota; kingdom Metazoa; phylum Arthropoda; class Insecta; order Trichoptera; family Hydropsychidae; genus Arctopsyche; species Arctopsyche grandis. The sequence goes on along the minus strand of NC_135358.1, from coordinate 13,069,553 downwards.
TTACTACTTTATTCAAAGCATTATATGCTAACCTATTATGTCTATTCTGTTGATTGACTCTCTGTCTCTTTCTCTCTTAGGATGCATTAATTTGCATTTCCTTAGTATTGTAATATTGCGACAGTTGGAATCTAATATTTAATGCAAGCGATTGTGTTTCTTGTAGTTTTTTTTATATGAAAGTATTTGGAAATTCGCCCGTACTGGGAATTAATCAAAGTGGTAGTATTGTAGTTTGCCAACAACTGGATTAGATTTGACTGTCGATTCGAATTGAACACTTCATCAATTCCCAACGGCGACGTGGGCGAGCAATGGTTTGGCTTGAACTCTCAGACTCTCGGATCGAACTTCTTTGTTCTTATGATTAATCATTCAATTCATCACGCGTCACGCATACGATATCATGTGTTTCGTCACGTCGCCGTCGCCTTTTTTTTCGTCAACCTCCACGCTCTCCACGATGGCGCTTCAGAATAGACACGTCACCCGCGTTCGTGAAAACCGTCTGTCTATCTTTATCTCGGTGAAACAACGGGTTTGTTTGTTACGCAAATATTTCACTAGTGCGCGCTGTGACGAATGTTTCAGATAAGGGCTTTCCAAACTGTTTGTCGCGAAAGGGTCACTGCGACCCGCTTTAACCCTTTGCGCTCCCGAACGTCAACCGCGTGACGCTTTGTTCAGACATACTACATTTGTATATATATATATGTACATGTGTACTTTCGGATGGTGACCACAACTACGGCACGGCACGGCTGACTCGTGGTTACGAGAACGAAGATTTTAAGCCGTGTGTTAAGGTACTTGTGCGTATCCGCTCATTTATTCTGCCTCAAATTGACCGGAATGTATTTTCAAAAAAAAGCTGAACATGTACATACATATGTATGTATATGTACGAGTATATTGCAGCATTGTTTGTATGTATGTTAATAGCGTGACTTTTGGTTACACTCAATTCACACGCAGCCATTTATTTAGGATTCGACATACTCATTTAATCAAATACATATGTACATACATGCATATTACATAGGATCAAAAAAATTGGTAGTTTTGATTTTTATGTCATTTATATTTGATTGGTGAAAATACTAACGATATTTAAGTTTGATTGTCTTGCTTTATATTAGTTTTATATCATTAAAATATATTTTTACAAAACTGAATGAGTGTTTAGCATCGAGACATCCCTTCAAATCAATGTTTTGGATTAAACAAGTTCACAAAATATATTTGACTATCTTAATGATTTCGTTTTATGATTTAAATATTATAACTGAATTTTCTAGCAGCGATCGGGTTAAAGTTGAAAATTAAACCGCTTCCAAAGGCTCTAAAAGCGGTTGTGTTAGGGAATGATGAAATATGTACATATATATTATACTTATTTGGGTGATTTAACATTGTAGATTTAAATGGCGAACAAAATAAAACGAAACAATTATTCGTCTTTACATAATAGAGAAGATTAAAATTTGAAATTCCATGGTTGTTTTTAAACACGTTTACAGATAAAATGGGATGTATGAAATCATCCCCCTTCGTCCTTATGTAATATTTATTCTCTTTAGATCGCAGTGTAGATTTCTTTTATTTATACGTAATAAAATTCTTAAAATATATTTAGTGTGCGACATTAAAGATAAAACTATTTTCCGACAATTCCTTTTTATTTACTCTGCAGATGAGTGGCCGGCAGCTAAACAGTGGATTTTAATTATAGCGTCGTATACATAAATAATAAGTAGGGTGATTTTTATCAAAATGTAACGAGACATTGCTTAAAATCGTTAACAAATGTCATGTAAATTATTGTGTTGGATTTATTGAACCGTGAACGTTGAAAACTCGTATTTATTTTCCTTTCATTAATTCTACCTTTTGTGTTCTCTTATTGAATCGCAGTATTAATTTAATCAATATATGCGCAGCTTTTTGTATTTTACGTATACGAAATAATTAAAGTGAATCGCTTTTTGTAATATTTTCTTTTTTCCCATTTATATATGAACATACATAAATGGGAAAAATATACACATATGTATGTACGTTTGAATTTTTCAATACAATTTTTCTTCAAATTTCAAACCATCGGAATCGTTCTCTAAATCTTCCAAATGCATTATCCTGGGAAATTTGTCATTTTAAATTGACTCGATGTGGATATATCTCGATTCTGCATCGGACAGCTTGCATGCGATATGGAGGAAAATTCGCGTGTCGTAAAATTGAAACGATCGCGTGATATTTTTACCTTTAAATTATATATCACATGAAATTCTCGAAACGAAGTACAAAAATATTTTCGGTTGGTGAATAATAAAAAACTGTTACCATTTTATTTAGTCCAAAAATACTACGTATTCAAATTTGTATATACTTTCTCTCGTTCTAAATAGGTTTTTGAGTTATTTTTCCTATTATGCTCTACATTAACATAAGAATAATATATTTAATACTATAATTACTAAAAAAAATAAAATAAAATTGTAAAATAGAAAATGATCAGTAGATCAGTAGCTGTTAAAATAGATATAAGATGCATTGTAAACATAATTTAGTAATAATAAAAAGCATTTAAAATTGAAAAACCAAAAAATATACTCTTTTGTAATATAAAAAATCAACATATGTAACATATATATATATATATATATATATATATATATATATATATATATATATATATATATATATATATATATATATATATGTATGTATGTATATTCAATGTGCACATAAAGTATCCCTAAAATATATAATATAATCCGGATATTCATATTTATCGATATAATAATAATTAATATAGACTATTTAACAACCACACAAACTATCTTCTCAACTGCCCTTAAAGTGAACCGGTCGGAACGATGTACGCAAGGGTCGCAATTGGTCATTCAATAAAACCTTTCGTCCTGAGAAGAATATGCACATTAGTATGTGCATGCTGTGGCAGTTTGACCCCGCCTAATTTACAGAATGTCCTGTAAGTGTTCCATGTGTAATTAGTTTTGGAATTCATGCACAATCAAAATTTGACAAACTTTGATTGTGCCCAATTTTCACACAATCGAATCGAATCAGGATTTCCTAGCAAGGGGTGGCAAAAACGTATGCTACCGCCTGTTAATCCTTTGTACGAATTATTTATGGGATTTCCTGGACGTAATAAATAAAGGATGGACTTCTATTTTCAATTTGGGTACAGAGGCATGCACAATGTCGTCCGTGACGGTTGCTTATTTTGTATACGTTAGAGTTATTACTACATACATACATATGTAGGTATATTAATTCGATTTTTTTCGCTAAAATGTTTATTTTTCTATGTCATTCGAAATTAAGGGATGTGTAAGTCAATATATTTTTACATACATATGTATTCTAATAGTACATTTGCATTTTTTTTTTTCAGGTACATACATACATACGTGTATTATTTGTTATGTTTTATTATGTAATATTTTCCATTATTATTGCTGTAAACAACGTACTTTGATCTTCGTTTTACGTATCTAGATGGCTTCATATGAAAAAAGGATATCGTGTTGAAATTTACTGCGTTTGACATTTAATTTCCGGTATATCCTCGTGTATTTTGTTACCTTTTTGTTCTTAAATGCCTACACCGTGATGTTATCTTGTTTTATAATATTACATCGAGTATTATACATTTAACTGAAGCATTATTATAATTTTGTAACTGTCAGTCAGATTTTCGGTTAATTTACATTTAAGAAGATACGGAATGATTATTCGAATAAAATCTTTTTGTAAGTTGTTGGCAATACTCAATTGTGAATTCTTTTTCAGTCAGAGAATTCGGAGTATTTTAACGTAAAACCTACCCTTTTCCCTGCAATTTGTTCGTTATTTGTCTTATGTCACAACCCTTAAAGTGTTTCCAACATACGTAACACACACACACGCTTTGTCCTTTATATCGTAAATGTGCTCGGAATGTAGTCATAGTGCGTTTAGAATTTATATAACGTTTCAGGAACACTTCTACATCAATTGCCTTGTGAACTTTATCTCAATTGAAACCCTTCTGTCGCAAACCAGGTCTCAAATTTCAAAAGTTTCTACCAAATTTCCTAAGCTAGTAAAATAATAAGTATTCTTCGAAAAATATATTTTTGCAGATAAAGAAATTATATTTAGCTAAGAAATCTTACAGCCCTCGTAAATCTAATTAAATTAAATAATAATTCACTTTCCAATGAATCGCTCGAGTTTTAATTTTCTCTGCAAAGAATAAACTCTTTTGAAATTCTAGAAACGTAACTTTCGCTCTTTTAAAATGTATCGTATTACCTCAGTAAAAGTAAAACTTGGAATTTAATAAAGGAATAAAAAATAGGCAGCACTTACTCACTGGACTTGTGTACGTGCCTGTAACGATTCAATTCGAGTTTGTGTGATGTTAATTAAATAAAAATACGTTTTAAATTGTATTTGTGTTTTGTTTTTTTTTTTTTGAATCTTAGGTGAATTATTTTGAAGATTTATACGTTATGCATTTTTTTCTCGTGCGCGACCAGACCACCCCCGGTTGCTCTTATCCGTATAAAACGGTAAGTTTCCAACACCGAGCTGGGATGAAGACATAGATTTAGATTATCCTTTCTAAAGTAAAGGCCATATCCCTTGACTTTAGCGGGTGCCGAGCGCCTTGAGCCTTCCGATAAGGCACTCGGGCACCCCTTAAAGCCTTCGAGCGTTTTTCACCTTTCAACGGCGGGAGATGATCGACGAAACCCTCGCGGAAACAATTTATTTTTATGAATATACAGTGTCCCACTAGACCGCATACATTCATATATGTATGTATATTTGTATTCGCACAAAATCCAAAATTTATTGCAAGCTATTTCTGAATGGTATATGTCTGGGTGTATGTACATACATATGTACATAATTTAAATATGACGTGGCGAAATTGTGACGGTCCGGCGAGTGTATTTGAGTGTCTAATGGGGCTTTTATAAAGTTGTATGTTTTTAGTGAATTTCCTCTCGAATTTCTCCCGGTTGCAGTTCTCGGCACTTTTGCTTTAAAACTCGCCTCCTAAACTTTATAATTTGTGGTTGCGGTCCGCAAACGATTTCCCTCAAAAGCTTCTACGAGTTCATACTTTCATATGTATGTATGTATGTTTGTATGTATGTATTGCATAGGCAAGTCCAAAAGAAAAATAAACGACTCGCATGTTGAATAAAACAAATAGAATTCAAACCGTGAAATTGATTTGTTTTATTCGTGATGACGGTTTTTCTTTGATTTGTAATCGTTTGATTTGGAAAAAATGACGATTTTTCGTTTCATTTAAGCAGGAAATGGTGGATTTTCCCTCATTGTCAACATCTCACCCTTTCTCCGTAATGAACGCAAGATTCCTTGGACATTCTTTGGACATTCCTCTCTCGTTTCTATAGTCCTCCTTACGGCTGAGTGACAATCTAATCAGGGAGTCCTGGGACGATTGCGCGCCAAACACATTTCACGTCATTGTAAACGTGATTTACCGTAACTCCTTTTATATTATTTTGGTCATCCTTTATTATCGTCGTCCGAAATAGGAGATTTGTCGCCGTGGACAAATTGGTATTTTAGCTTCGATCTGTCCCGAATATGCTTCGGACGTATTTATTTTTTCGTGTGGATTATCCCCGAGTCTTAATAGAATCTAATCCCTGTCGTATTGTGCGGACGATTCTCTAAGCATTTTTAATATTTTATTCCACGCGGAACATTAGGATCGTTAATATTCTTTGCAGGAAATTGATCCTTGCTATAAAAATATTATATGCCTCTCAAAGATCAGTGTATCGTAAAAACGGATGACTTTATTGAAAATATTTTATCTTTATTTTACGATAACGTCCCAGTCTTAATAAGAGACTTTGTTCACATAATACGACGTATAATAGCGATCTTGCTGAAAGTTTAACCTTGATAATATAAACAGTCTGTATCAGATATAGGCGCATCAACACGTTTTTGGGACGTGCTCTTTTTTCGGCAACCAGAGCCTTAATAAAATTTAAATTTATTTGTATATTGTATTAAATGAAATTTATTTTGAAATGTAACCAAGATTTTACTTTCACTTGTAAATATAATATATTTCAAACTTTTATTTGGTTGTATGTAGAAATCTCGCCGTTCGATATTGGCTCAGAGCAGATCTGACATTAAAAATGAATTAACCTTTTTTGTGTGCGGGTCGAGTTTATGACGAAAAATATGTTTACGGAAAACCTTTCGACTTTTTTGCACGTACATAGAATCTTGACGTTATAAACACTCGCGAATGTTTTATAACGCGATGCTACACGAATATTCAACGACTCTGTATCGAACGAACCCTTTATGTTACGATCGTCCCTCTTTTTTATGAATATATCGGATAAATATATGTATCTGTTTTTTTTTTTATTTTAACAAAAAAAAAATACAACACAAAAGCTACCCGCGCATCCAGAAGTGAAAGCTTTTGCCAACGCGATCCCGCCGTCTCTTACGACAAATTCGAAATTTGCATTTGTTCGCAGTTTATCTTGATAACGTTGTCCTTCAGTACTTCAATATAGCCAGTGAAGGTTTATTATTTTTTATTCCGTTTTAGTTTTTGAATCTTACATATTTTTACGACAAATGGGTGTTGTTCCATATTTTATTTTCATTTTAAATGTTTATTTTTTTCTACACTTAGATGATTAATTTTTACATTAAGATACAAAGTAACTCAAACATATGACAGCATACATACTTGATAAATGAATAAATCTGAATAAAAACTGTTCGGTCTATTTTTAAACAAAAAATCAGTTTAAACAAGAGGATATACTCGTTTTTAAATATTTAATATGTGTATTTAACCATATATACATATATGTATACATATATACATATATGTATATATATATATATATATATATATATATATATATATATATATGTATATATATATATATATATATATATATATATATATATATATATATATATATATACATATTTATATTTTTATATATATATATATATATATATATATATATATATATATATATATATATATATATATATATATATATATATACACATATATATATACATATATATATACATATATATATATATATATATATATATATATATATATATATATATATATATATACATATATATATATATATATATATATCCACAACTCGTCGAAATATGGCACCACGTGTTCGTAATAACTTGTATACCCAATAAAAACAAGTTACAAAGTGACTTATAGTGAAATCGAATAAGTTAGATAGTGAAATCGATTTTGAACGGGTTTCAGTGGAAACCCATACAAATCGATGTCACCATCGTTTTATTTTATTTGCAACCGCTAGCAGAGATTTTATAGACAGGGCTAGACATGTATTTTTAAGTTTTCTTTTAGAAAATGAAAAATACTTTGTAAATAAATAAAGCATTGTATTAAAATTTTCTCTAAATTAGTTGTTGTGATTCTTCTATTCAAAATTATTGCGAATATTATATTTGTAAATTATTTACAATTCACTCTCCTTTTAGGTATTTCATATGAGATTATAACACTTTGTATCTTCTGTGCATTATATTTTTTGTTATTTATAGAAATATTAATTATTAAGATCTCAATTTCTACTTAAAGGTACATACATACTCATACACATGTGGTACATATGTAGTACACACTAGAAACACACTAGAAAATTGGTTGTGTTTCATTTTTCAATTCAATATAAATTCTAACTTTGAAAGTTTTGAATATAGATGTAGAATGATTTTTGTGCATAGCATTTGCAGAATATCTAACTTCGTAAATACTTCTTACGCCCGAGCTCCATTTTTTTCTGAAAATGCAGAGCGTGTCGGTAAGGTCACATTTATATTCAACATTTACGACGTATTGGGTGAACACATGAATTTTCTCAGATCAAAATCAAAAAACGAAGCTCACAGGTTACGTAGCGTATTCAGTTTGTCGATGAATTTTAATATAGTCAATATAACTCGGTATACTGTCAGCTCGAGCGGTTCGCCTATTCCTCGATTTTCATATAGTACATACGTCCCATCTACGCTCGTCGGGCATTTTGTCGCCTGTAAAACAATAAGAACAGAACGCGTGACGACGCCATATTCGCGCACTTGTCGTTTTAGGTCCGAGTCCGGCCCGAACCATCCATCTGCGCAGCGGCCCAAATCTGGGCATTATGCAGATAAACTACACGAGAGCCGTAAGCCGTAATGCCCGGTTATATGTATGCAAACAGCCGCGGCTGCCGGTATTGAGTTATAAATCATAGTCCGGGTGTACGCCCCTGGTGCCCAGTGGCGTAGGCGCCTATTTTTCGACACGATATTTACATATCCACCCACTTCTCACACTCCACTTCGCCCTGGGTGCCTTTCGACCCTGCGAATTCAGGGGTGGAAGGACGCCTTTTATCTAGCCGACGCCGAAGACGTGAGCGCTTAAAGCGGTCATATATTCGACGCTAGGCTTTGCATAATTTTTTGCCCAAAAATAATTAAACTTTTTTATAGGAGCGATAGTGCAATGTCTGACCTCTGCTATAATGGAAAATAAATTTTTGAGAAAATAATTCTATGAAATGTGTCGTTTTAATTAATCGTATACATACTTTGCCAATTTTATGTCTGAAAAGCCTCGAATAAATTTATAATTATAGAAATAACTACTATTGACTAACATCTTAATGAACTCGCTTCTATCTACGGCAGTTGATCTTCTCAACATTCTTGCGATTCATGTTGATATTTTCAACAATTCTGATGGTTTAATTTAAAATTTTATTTTTCTTAATTATGCCTTTTTTTGTACTTATGTACATGTCTATTATATTTGAAAAATTTTAAATACTTATATATAAAAATAATCTAACCATATGTGTCACATTGAGGTAATTCCTGTCATGGCACATACGATGTATATAATAAAGTAAAAATAAAATATTGTATAATTCCAAGTCGTTCGATAATAGTTAGATTAATGCAATTTTTCAAATTCACGTTCACAAAGTTTGAAGATGGTTGATACAAATAAGTATTAAATAAATACATATTAAAAACATGAGAATATTATTGTAGGTGCTTTAAGTATAAAAAGTGTATGTTATAAATAAAATAATTAAATTTTAGATTTAGATCTCATATTAAAATGTTATGCTGTTTGGCTTTGACTGTTTCTGTTTTTCATGTAAACTGCAATACATCAGGCATAATGGGATACAATGTAAAATTTGAATTAAAAATGTAAATTTTTATGACGTCACCGGATAAACATTCTTGCAGGAGTTTAATCCTTTGGCGCTCAACGTAGCATATTTTTTTCCATAATTATAATGAAATTAATGGGTATGCGAGCCAGTGCGCAAAATTATGTTCCATTACGCGTCAAAAACTTAAATCCGGTACTAAACAACGGAAAGAACGTCCTGCGCATAAATAAAAAATTCGGGTTAAACCCTATCTCCTCGTTTTTCTTTTTTTTAGGGGCTACCGCGTAAAAAGCGTCGTAAAGAGATATAAAATTTAATATTTAAAACGGTCCCAGGCGAAGTTTGCGACTTTACAGATTTATTAAGCTCGATTTGGAGAGTCGTAGAGTCGTCGTAATTTCCGATGACATCTGCGGCTTATACCCGAAGTATTATCGAACTGATTTTCCAACTAAAATTTTAAGCTGCCTTCGTTGACAGATTTAAAGTGTCAAGTGACAGCTGATAGCTGACAGTTTGTACGATGTGACGAATAACTTTTAATTATAAATCACAAATAACGCGCACAACACACACGCCCAACTTTTTCTCAATTACATACAGGTCACCGCAAAGTTGTGCAGATTTCCGTGTAAATTTACATTCTATGGACGCCGAATGAATGTTCAATTTTATGCCCGAAACTTATGACCAGAATATTTTTGTTTACATTGTATTCCGGAAAAGTGTTGACAATCTATATATAATTATTTAGGTTATGAAGTTGATCAAACTATATTTTTGCGTTCAAAAGACATAGAACATTTTACGATGCAATATTTCGCTGTCGTAAAACATGTCATTAATCCGTTCCATGATCGTCAATGTAATAAACTGGATGATATGTGAAATATCGATCGGAGCGAATACGTGCAATGTTATGAATTACATTATCAATGTTTGTAAACCCAAACGCCTCTGGCGAATGTTTAATTTTTGAGCTTTACAAAGTGCTGAAAGCTCACGTTTAGAAACCGAACAAATATAATGCCAAAGCTCGCTTGTTGTTTCGAAATATTGAAGGGAGTATGAAGCATTAATTCAATCTGTGCTCGATAAATTGAAATTCGTTACAAAATTCTATTATGAAACAATACACAAATAATTTCATTTAACATCGAATGCTTAAACAGTATCGGATCCGTTCCGGTAACCTTTTTGTGGGATGTTCCGTTATTGAATATATAAATAATTTTTAATTAATTACATTTTAATTTTTAATAATATTTCCAGAAATATATTTTTATATTAGTTTTTTAATTTTTCATTATTACTTTAATAGATTGAGCTCTTTTTTATTAATCTTATGCAGTATCCAGGTTAAGAAATGCGCATGGCGAACGTGGCAAGCACGACAAAGTGAGCACGGAGACAAACATGCAACAAAATGTTACGTACGAACATAACATGAACCCTTCGGTATTATCAAGATGCAATGCAATTGATATCAATTGGGGCATTTTGAATCGAAAATAGTTGCTCAAGAGGCCCCAAAATACATTCATACTATGTTCGTCTATGTTCGCCTTGTTCGTCGTGTTCGCTGACCCCTCTGTTCGTCTAGTCTGGAACTCGAGGCAAACACGACGAACAAGACGTGCTAGGAGATACAATATTGACAATAATCTGATTTTCAAGGAGCTTTTTTGAAATTCCGTGTTCGTAATGTTCGTACTCGTCATTTCCGCAAAGTCTAGAAAGGTCTTTAGAGGCACATCGCAGAATTTTCCATTCTTATAACTTATAGTGTTGTGACCGTTGATTTAAACGGGGGGGTTTCGAAATGAATTGATACACGATTTTAAATAAAGTTATATATATATATATATATATATATATATATATATATATATATATATATATATATATATATATATATATATATATATATATATATATAACTTTATTTAAAATCGTGTATCAATTCATTTCGAAACCCCCCCGTTTATATATTTATATATATTTATATAATTTCGTTCACCCATCTTCCTTGCGGTCTTCCTTTTACTATTGATGCTTATTGCGACCATTGATGCTTACTCCGGCTGTATCCCAATCCAAGTTCCTGAAAACTCCCTCAAGCACCGCATTGAATAACTTGGGCGAGATTGTATCTCCTTGTCTTACTCCTTTTCCTATGCTAAATCTATCTGTACCTGAAAAAATTTTAACCGAAGCTGTGGCATTCTTATATATTGCAGCTAACAGTCCCACATAGGGTTCCGGCACTCCCTGTGTTTGTAGAGCGTTAAGTACTGCATTATGACTAACTGTATCGAAGGCTTTCTCATAATCGACGAAACCTAGGCACAATGGCCGTTGATATTCGTTGGCGCGCTCGATTAGTTCGCCAACTACTTGGAGGTGGTCCATTGTGCTGAAATTTGCCCTAAACCCTGCCTGCTCTATAGGTTGGTTCTCGTCGAGGATATTCTTCAGCCTTTCTGTAATAACCTTCGTGAAGAGCTTGTAGACCGCTGAAAGTAAACTAATATATATATATATATACATATATATATATATATATATATATATATATATATATATATATATATATATATATATATATATATATATATATATATATATAACTTTATTTAAAATCGTGTATCAATTCATTTCGAAACCCCCCCGTTTATATATTTATATATATTTATATAATTTCGTTCACCCATCTTCCTTGCGGTCTTCCTTTTACTATTTTGCCTTCTCTCGGGTACCATTCAAGCACTTCTTTTGTCCACCTTTCGTCCATCCTCCTAGCTACGTGACCCGCCCATTGCCATTTCAATCTCTTCACTCTATCCACTATGTCCACTACCCTTGTCATATTTCTCACCCACGTGTTCCGCTTTCTGTCTTTCCTCGTTATGCCAAGCATACAGCGTTCCATACTTCTTTGAGTGCATTGGATTTTATTTAGCATCTTGGCGTTCAGTGTCCAAGTTTCACATCCATACGTCATCACTGGCAAAACGCATTGATCAAAGATCCTTTTCTTCAGGCAGAGTGGCATTTTTGATTTAAAAACAGCATTCATCCGTCCAAATGCACTCCATCCTAATTTCATACGTCTCTTTATCTCTTCATTTTTACTACCAGACATGTCAATTATTTGACCTAAATATAAATAATTATTTACTACTTCTACTGGTTTATCGTCTAAGGGGATGCTATCAGGCATGCAATAACTATTGAACATTGTTTAGTCTTATCTACGTTAATTTTTAATCCTACTTTTCTACTTTCCCTGTCCAGCTGTGTTAGTCTGATAAGTAGGTCAGCTGAATCACGAGCTACTAAAACTATATCGTCTGCGAACCGAAGGTGACACAAAAAGCGACCATTGATGCTTACTCCGGCTGTATCCCAATCCAAGTTCCTGAAAACTCCCTCAAGCACCGCATTGAATAACTTGGGCGAGATTGTATCTCCTTGTCTTACTCCTTTTCCTATGCTAAATCTATCTGTACCTGAAAAAATTTTAACCGAAGCTGTGGCATTCTTATATATTGCAGCTAACAGTCCCACATAGGGTTCCGGCACTCCCTGTGTTTGTAGAGCGTTAAGTACTGCATTATGACTAACTGTATCGAAGGCTTTCTCATAATCGACGAAACCTAGGCACAATGGCCGTTGATATTCGTTGGCGCGCTCGATTAGTTCGCCAACTACTTGGAGGTGGTCCATTGTGCTGAAATTTGCCCTAAACCCTGCCTGCTCTATAGGTTGGTTCTCGTCGAGGATATTCTTCAGCCTTTCTGTAATAACCTTCGTGAAGAGCTTGTAGACCGCTGAAAGTAAACTAATATATATATATATATACATATATATATATATATATATATATATATATATATATATATATATATATATATATATATATATATATATATATATATATATATATATATATATATATATATATATATATATATATATATATATATATATATATATATATATATATATATATATATATATATATATACATATATATATATATATATATATATATATATATATATATATATATATATATATATATATATATATATATTTATATATATATATATATATATATATATATATATATATATATATACATATGTGTATATATATATATATTTTTTTTTTATTTATTTATTTTTTTTTATTTTATTGTTACAATCAATATACACTCGTCATTACAGATCGCTCCAATGCGACGAGTGTACGATAACGGTCAGAAATACAATAATACATATACAATCAGAATACATAGCATATAACAATTAATCAGTACAGAAATAATAATCATAGATACATCTATGGATTATTTATTTTTAGATTTTTGTCTACAATTATTATTACAATTTTTATACATATAATAAACACGAAATTATAGAGATGTCTATAGATTTCAGATTACTGTGCATAACTTTTATAAATTATACACACAGATTTTATGACAACAGGAAATGAACTAATACCAATTTTCAGGAACCGTTTCAACAATGATCAGATAAAATTGGCAAACTCTGATAGAGAAACGATCGATTTGGAGTCACAAAACCCCCAAACCTAACCAGCAGTTTGACGAGGACTCGAACCTTCGACCTCAGTGGTGCTAAATACATACGCTACCATTAAGCCAAACTGCTATATATATATGTATATATATATATATATATATATAATATATACATATAATATATACATATATATATATATATATATATATATATATATATATATATATATATATATATGTATATATTTATATATATAAATGTAATGTAAGGTAATTTATATGCGCGCGCTCGCACGTATTAATAAAAAACGTTGAGTGCTCGCATTACACGCTCGTCGATCCAACTGTTTATAAGTACGATACATGTTTATAATCAACAAAGTCGGTTATTTAATATTGTACTGAATAATGCATTAAAACCCCTTCTAATAACTTTTAGTGTGGTGGTAGTCTCTAACATATCAATTTGAATTTGATAGTACGTATTATCTCATCTGATGTCTCCCAAAGCGTTGCGTTGGGTAGTTATTAGTCGGATAATAGAGATCATTAGTGCGGTTGTCGAGATTTCGGTCGTGAGCGATTTAATTAAAAGGTTTTCCCGTAGCATCGGTAAGGAAAGCTCGTGTGCAAATTCGTGGAAGGCAGCTTCGATATCCGAAATTCTTGAAATGCTTTGCTGAAAAGCTTACATCGTACGTTTGAGTTAAGAATGCCGCGTTCGTTTATTTTCCCCGCGGAGCTTTTGTAAGCGCTCTCTAACAATCTAACCAAACGCGAAAGTCAATCAAAACTACGATCCACTATTTAGTTTTTATTAGTTTTGTATACAGAGCTATATATGCGAACTAATGTATTTAATATATGTACATAGTATATGTAAATCTACTGTATATGTTTATCGTTATTTTTTTTGTTCAGAGTATCGAATTTTTGCATAGTAATTATATTTGTGTAAATGAATTTTTTTAAAAATTGTTTGTATAATATTATATTGTTTCTTGTGCGGTATTCATTATAATAATTTCGAACGGTTAAAAATTTGTACCGTCCCTGTGTGTGGACACTGGATTAAAATTCGGTGGAAATTCCCGTTCAAAGGTACCCTCTTCATACAGCGACTAAGCGAACAAATGAATTGTATTTCGGACCGATATTTTACGGGTCCCTGGAACGTCCGCCGACTAAGATTAATTTCCCTGGCTTTACGCCTCCGAAAAAGTGTGTTGTTTGATAAATGAAGCCCAGTTTTGAGTATCATCTCATTTTTGTATTTTTTTTTTGTTCGTGTTGTGTTTATAATTTTCATCCGTCCCATATCGGCTGGTTTTATCTATACCCACTCGCGTATTTCATAATTTACCTTTTTTATCTGTTTTATATTTTGTTATTTATGTTAGTATTGATTCGAATACAAGGTTGGAAATAATTTAAATTTGTAATACACGAAATACTGCAAAAAAAATTTTAAAAAGAAAATTCGCCCCGTTCTTTCAATTTACAAATTTAATGCGTCTCGCGAGAGATGCCAAAGTGGCTCATAAAAACTTCGGAATTATTTTATAATACGACCTACGCATTTCTTTATGTTCATCAAATTTTGGATTTTAAGAGAGTGTGAAATTATTGATTTGACGGTAGAGATTTTTTACAAAATTTTAGACACATTACAAAAACTCATCACAACAATATCTCTTTAAACATATTTCGATTAGACGGGAAACTTTTCTTTAGCTTACTTACTTAAATTATATTCCATACTTACATAAGTTATATTCCATAAAATTTCAATTTTACTGTAAGATAATCTCATTCAAATAAATTTTCTATACATAAGTCGGCTTTATTAAAGTATTATTATTATTATAGCTTATAAATTTTGTGCTGATGTGCTAAAAATATTTTTATTTTAATGACAGATTGTTTTCCCTTTGATGTATTTTTATAATTTAAAATTTGATTTGTCTTTTCATATGTCATATAAAAATTTTAAAATATTGTTTGTGTGTATTCTTTTTTAAATTAGACTTTTACCGCAAAATTTGTACGTATGCACATATTTTTATAAGGGTACAATTTATCGGCCCGGCAAATAAAAATAATGCCCCTCTCTCAAATAGCTCGCACGACAGATTAGGTTTTCGCCCCGCAAATCAAACGTCAAACGTAACAAAAATAAAATTTGAAAAAAATAAATACCGACCCTAATAACCTAATCTTAAATGAATAGGGCCAACCCTAAATTAACCTAACTCTTAAATAAATAATTTTTAATCTTTTTTTAATCTTGCCTCAATTATCTGGTCACCTTTTTATTTATCCCATATTAATTGTATTGAGAAAGTTCAACTTAAATTTATTAAATCCTTACGCTACCTTTTTCCTACCTATACCCATTCTACTGTTTCTGACATTTTAAAAATCCTTTCTTTTAACAATCTTTCTGTCAGGCGACGACATATTGATGCTACATATATTCTTCTTTAAGCTCATAAATGGTTTCCTTGATTGTTCTGATTTACTGAATAAGGTTAATTTCAGAATCCCAGTTCAGTACTCTAGACGCGTTGCACTCTTTTCACTTGATCCTTTCAATACTATGTAATTCCCAAAAATATTCTTATCTGCAGTGCGTTTATCGTATGTTTAACGGAGAGCTGAATGAGGTTGATCTATTTGGTATTTCCCTACATCAATTCAGGTCTAACATCAAGAGAATCTTGACCGATTGATTCATTTCTTCTCCTATTCTATTTTTCCAATATTTCCAATATTTTTATACTTAAGTTTAGTTATCTAATGTGTTATTTAATCATATTGTAGCTTTCATTCTATTCCTTTTCATTTGTTTATTTTGTATTTACCTTTTTCATTTGTTTTATATTTGTAAATTTCAATTTCTTCTTATATTCTATTTTATAACCTTTTCCCAATATTTTAATACTATAGTTTAATTATGCAATGTTCTACATAATTTGTCATGCCTTTATTCTTGACTTTTTAATTTGTTTTCCTTATATTTATGACTCGGATATTACATATATTATTTATTTACTGTTTGTTTTTTTATACATATCTATGTACATCCTGTCTGTTGATTTTTCAATAAATAAAAAAAAAATAATAAAATAAAAAATAAGTGTTGGCTGCTAAGATATTACGATTACCCAGTGAAAATGTAACTGTTTATGATTTCACTGAAACGTCAAATTTTATTTTTGTTACTGGCAACCCGTTTGACGTTTGATTTGCGGGGCGAATGCCAATTCTATCGTGCGAGATTTTTTAGAGATGTTGATTTAACATTAAATGTCGTTTTGAAATTGTCGTGTAATTTTGTTTACAACAGTGCCAAAAATATTATCCCTTTTTATAATACACTCTTATATCGTATTTATATGTTTTACCTTACCTTCGAAAGTAAATACAAAGACAAGCAGTAATAGCTTTTTTTTTTTAAGTTTATTATTTTCAATGAAACGATCAGTTTATAATATAATATTAAAATTATTTATAATTTTTTAAGCAAATCGTTTTTCCTTATATATTTCAAACGTATACAAATATGTACATATGTGAATTATTATGCTTTTTAAAAAGTTTAAAGTTTTTTAAATGAAAGAATCGGTTTTCACAATTATGTACCTTCCTTTGCGCAAATTTGTCGACCGTTTTACGTTCACTTTGAATTCGCCGTTTTACGCGCGCTAAAAATCTGAAGAGCGGAGCAAAAGCTCGTCGGAGCCTTCGCCTTCGAAGCTTTTACGAGCTTACCATCTCTCTGTGCTGCTAAATCAATCTTCATTTTGGCTCCAGTTCACCCACACCGAACTCCTGACAGCTCGCATGCTCTATTTTTCCGGAAAATTCCAATTTTCCCCGCCGCGCACTCTCGGGTTATCCAAACTAGCGGGTGGCCCAGTTATGACAGTTCATCGCTCCAAGAGCGATAAACGAACCCTAGTTTTAGAAGCCCTGGTGAGCGGCTCCTTTACGATGCACCGTGATCTTATTGTTTCCCGAGAAAACACAAACACACACCCAACATGCATGCGGAGATGTGCGCACGTAATTGCAATATCGGGATATCTTCTTATGATCGTACTGTGAACTTCAATTTAACAATGATCCTCATACTTTTGTAGTATCTTCTTCTTCTTCTTCATGTTAATGCCTTGTCCGCATCCAGACCTTGGCGACCACCTCGTCGATTATTTGAATATATCCGCATCGGTCTTCAGCGGCTCGGAATAGCTCTTCGGCGCTCATATCGGTCCACATGCGCATGTTTCTAAGCCAAGATAACTTTTTCCTGCCAATCCATTTTTTCCCTTCTATTTTCCCCATGTAGTATCTTGGTTTTATGTAATATGTATGTATATTTACGGAATGATTTATGATGATACGTATTAGTACGTACAAAGGATGATGGAAGGTCATTTAGATGAAAAAGTCACGCGAAATTCGTCCGAAATAGAGCCGTTATCAAGTTATACAAATCTTCATATTTGAAAATTTCAAACTACATGTATTTGTAGTGAAAAGATTTTCCAAGGTAAATAAACCTATATTTATATATTTGAATATTAATAAAATGGATTAAAATAAAGACATCTTTTATAAATATAATTTATGATTTTACCTTTATATTTTATTGTTAAATATAATTGTTGCGAATAATAAAATAATTATTTCAATTTTTACACATATGTATGTATATTCGATTATTTTTAATATTTATTTAAGAAGATGATATTTTTATGGGATTTTAATTTATTATTTTCTTCGATTAGAAACAAAATGTACTTCGTTCCTTATTATCTGCCGCATCTTCTACTAGATAAAGATTAAACTTTGGTTTGTTCATTTGTTTACAAATATAAAGTTTTTAATTTACATACTACCAAATTTGATATACCTTCTAATATTACTCCTATACAAACTTTGCCCGTCTGTGCAACGCCGAGTAATTCAACTGAATTCAATGAAATTAAATTAAACGAACACATGCAAATTATGTATGTATGTACATATGTATATGCAACCAACTGGAATTGGCATATAAAGATAGCAAATAAGTATGCACTTCGAAACTTGTCTCATTCGCTCCTTTCTCGTTATGAAACTAAAGTTAGTAACTAAGTTTCCAATAGTGCAAAGATATCTACGAACGAGAGAATTCTTGTGTACTAATTTTTGTTGAATAACTTTTGCGACTAAATTTACATAACATCACTAAGTTAGCACTGTGAAAATTCAATATGTATACATATATAAGTATGTATATACCATCGATTTTCGTCCTTAATACATTTACGTGCTCAATATGAACCAACATCCAATTTCATCCCGCACGAATCTGTATCCCTTTTACTCCTCGCATGCCAGCAAAGAGATATTACACGTAAGGCATAACACACGCATAAAGGAATAACCTCAAATTAATTACTGTACATTACGGTTTTATGAAGTGACACTAGCGCCCTTGTACGTTCTCGAGTTCGGCTAATTTACGAGTCTTTATTGCTGGGTCTTTGAGGCTTCTTAGCTACGTTCAAACGCGCAATAAACGTGTTGTCGAGACCTGAAACTTGATGGTAGAGCCCTCGGAGTTAGCCCTAGTTTTGGGCTTTGGAGACCTAAAATTCGATATGATTGACGTGTGCGTACGAACGTCCCAAATGCGGGGTTGTTCGATAGTTTGAGTTCGGTGTAATTTTCCATTTAGTATGTAGGCTTGATTATGCTTCTTTTGAATGTTGGATATATTGATTAACCGACACAATAACGGGGAGCTATTATTATATTCGGACAACTATTTTGAAATTCAGATCGCTAAAAGCATTATGGAACAATGAAAATTTAATTAACGCAATAACCACCGCGCTGTCGAATTGTTTCAATATACATATGTATACATACTTTTCGGACCCAAAATGAAAATCCCTCAATCGAAAGAGCAATCGAAACGAGCTCATGAAAAATTTAAATCGGGCTTTACATATATTATTGAAGCCGCAAATTTATGTGTTGCCCGTTGCATATTCGGCTCGAAATTTTGGAGTGTGGATGTTAGATATTTTTATTGCTTAATGAAATCGATGTAACAGTGTTTTCATTTCATTTTCTTATCGTCTGCCGTTATTTTTTTTAGCCGGAAAACGTATGCCAAGAAAATTTCCGAAGCAATAACGCGACCTTGTTAACGCTACGCACCCCCGACACTTAATTTCATTTTATTTCATGCGCGTGGAAAAATGGAAAAACCTACGCGAGTTTTCGCGTCCGCTCTTGCCTTCACCCCCTCTTTCGAAATAATAATCATGAAATTTCGCATTTTTCATTTCGGAAACGAAACCGACGGGTTCTCAAACGCTCGCCGGTATACCTACGATGGATTTTCCGCACCGTTTGAGAAACATTTCTTTTAGGTGTTACTTTAAAGCTCACCTCCCTTAACGCGTGTTTGTAATAACGCAATAATCCTTGTACGCGTTGTTTGGCAGAAAACACGAGAAAATTTGAACACTTTTCACGCTGTGAAGGTTTGCATGTCTTGTGGTGAAAACTCGTTACCATAATATTATCTCATTTTTTGTGAATACAAATGAATTGAATATTGTGTTTTTAGAAAAAAAAATTATGTTTTAAATTTGTATATTTAAATTACAGTACTTTTTTTTTAATATTTCGACTAAATGGGTTTTTACTTGTATTTTTAGCCATTTTTTTAAGTAATCTATTGTGAGTCATATTATTTCGTTAGTATTACTTGTAGACACCTTTTTTATATATTTAACGAACAAACTGCCAATTTTTTTAGTCATATAAATTACATGCAATTTTATCTCTTGATAATTTTCGTATTATTATTATGAGGATGTTAAAGCTCCCCTTACATACAGGTTTTTATGTAACATAATAAACTCACGTAACTCTTAACTTTGAATAAATAGGTCGAGCTCTAAAATTTAATGCTACTTTTCTAATTGACTGGCTGCGTGCAGCTCGTGTTTTAAGACCTTGGTTTTTATATATTTTGATCTGAAAACGTGTTCTCCCTTCAAATTTACCACTATGAAAGTAGAAGTGTGTGTATGTTCGGCACGAAACCACAAATCGGCGCGTAAAAAGCCCATCGGAAAGGTCATCATTAGCCGTTAAAAACGTTTCCGCAAATTCGGCGAGGCAAAGATAAAAAGGTCCGTGGGTCCATATAATGGAGGTCAAACGATGGAAGAAGCAGCCTCGAGAAAATTGAAAAGGGTTACACCGTGCGCAATGCACGTCGAACGTACCCTATGGCGGGAAATGATTCCCTCGTGGCAATATTTCACGGCTAATATGGCCGCCCACTTTTTTAATGGCGGCGGCCTTTTTCCGCGTCAAACGTGGTCGACCGGAAGGCCACCCCTACTTGATTTAGTCGGGTGGGTGATCGAAGCACCCTATGCACAGCCCCAATCCCCCACATGAATGTACGGAAATGCGAAACAAGCCGACAAAGGGTTAAAATGCCTGCGGGTGAATCCATTATCGGCTCGATACGCGCGCATACGTTCAAAATATACAAATTATATGTTCAAGTGAATTCGAATGGGATATTAAAGACTATTTTCGTGTGGCACGTTTGTCATCGTAAGAATTATATCGAATAAATAAACGATTAATTGTATTTCTGCTTAAGACAGTTAAATGTCATTGTTTGACATTTTTACTGGGTTGTCGAAAAGTCATGACACATTTTTGTAATACATAGATCGCACTAATTTATTTTTTCACTAACTATCGTCATGTACATTAGTGCTATTATTACTTCATTTGACATATGACTGTTCTAGACTCATTTTGGAAAAAAAATTACCTACTCCTACCAATGAACCAAATGATTAATTCAAATATCTACTGTCGGCAATTGAACAGTTTTAACGAATCCATCATCTATGTAGAAATATTCAGAGCTCTTCAATCGTAAAAAAGTTTTGTTCCACCACGACAACGTGAGTTCAAATATTATTGCAGCTGATTTGACTTGCACTGGTTTCGCAAAACGTCGTACGTCGTATTTCGTTCAATGCAGATGAGGCTGTAAATCAACACCTTTTTCAGTTTTTCGCTGATAAAGATATGAACCAGGAATTATGAGGCTCGCTGAAAGTTGGAAAACGGGTATCAAACAAAACAGGCAATACATATGTATATATCATTGTTTGATATTTGTTCTTTATATAAATAATTGACCTTTGAAAAACATTGAAAAAATGCTACATGGCTTTTCCGACAACCTATGTATCAATTTATCATGTATTACATATTAATATGTAATAATAAATGTATTATATCGTATCATTCTTCTTTTACCTTAATGTTAATTTTCAAAAAGTCTGTATATTTATGTTTATCATGGGAATGTACATATGTATGTAAGTTATAATTGGGTTGTTTTGTTAATTTATTACATACTTTTTCCATAATTATAATTAGACCAGTTTTGCTGCTAATTTGAACTTAAACAGTCTGAAATGTGCCTCAAAAATCCATTATTGAGATTGAGAGGGTAAACTGAGTATTTGATACGATGTAATCAAAATTTTCACTAGAACCCGTTATGCGAAAATAATGAAATTTTAATTATTCCGTTGAAGAATGTTCGTGGCAACCGAAGAAAATTGAACCGGATATAAAACGTGCGAGAATAGAGCGTAAAGAATGAAAAACGACAGGGGGAGGCTGACTTGAGAAAGATGGTGGGATGCTAGAAGGATGGGACGGAAGATGGGAAATTTCATTCTAATAAAATTAAGAAGATGACCCTTGATATTCATCGCGGTTATAAAACCGCCGAAATAATTTAAGAGCGAATCGTCATTATTCAGCGATGGCAAAATTCTCTCAAACGATATAAGTATGTACATATGTATTTATGTACATATATATTTGCGTGCTCACAAGTCCTTGCATTCGGCTGCAAATTGGGCGAGGTTGAAAATCTTCGATGAAAACATGTTTTTGAGCACTTCATTACTCGGCATTATATATATACATATATCTGCTTTTGCTTGGGGGTGTATTTTTTTATATATTATTATTTCGTGACGTTTCGAAGAACGACGCGCATCCCGTCATCAAGACATTCGCGTTACGCAACGTTAGCGACACCGCAATTAATCATACTCGCGAAGAGAAAAAAGGTTTTCCGTTCAGGTCGTTTGGCTGTGACAAAAGGAAAACCAGGAAATATCTCAAATTGTCTGCTATGGAAAATCTCCTCCTTTGCCCATCCATCCCCCTCCCCTCCTATGCCGTTTTATTTCTCCTCCTTCAATCTCAAATTTATCATATATTATATTATACTTTCGAACGTATAGGCTTATGCGTTGATATTTAGAGGAGTGCACTGAGCTGATACGCTCTAGAATTCTAATTAATCATATTTGGAGCCCGAGCCAAATTGTTCAATGCCGAAGAGGTCTCAAACAACTCAGCCACTGAATTCATTATCGAGTCTCGGTGGTAATTTATCAAACTTAGGTATTCCAAATATGAAAGTCAGCCGATTCAATACTCCTTTTTATCGACGAGGATGTGGACCGTTTTATTTTAAATGGAGCCGATTCGATTATGAATTTTGTAAATGGTTGTTCGGTAACGGAATTATAACAATTTGCTTTATTTGAACTGACCCGTTATTTTTTAAATTACAAATATTTTGTATTTTCAGATATATTTTATCAAAAAACTTTAGACGATAAAGTCATTCAAACCAACTACTTTTAGCTGTTTCATCGAATAAAACAACTAAGTTTTATAGTTACTAATTAACTACTGGCGGACTTTCATTTAATACAATTCAATTTCAATTTAACTTTTTTATTTATTTTCATTGAAATATTCTAGCCACATACTTCGTTTTATTTATACTTGTATAATTTAACCTGTACAATGCAATAATATTTATTGTATAGAGTCTACACAGACGATTCCGGAAGCCTTTGAAACTTGTTCGTTGTTACGCCTATTCTGACTTCTACGAGTGACTTTGTATAGTTTCGTGACTTTCATATCAAATTTTAATAAACAACATACCCTCCCGTGGGAATCTCTTCCAATTTATTTTAACCGTTGTTTTGTTTGTCGTTTGTGCACATTCTCCCACGGAATTTCGCCATCCAATCGAACGGCGAAACTCTTCGGGAAATTAAGTTATCGGAAACTAGCTAATTCGTAGCTATCGATCGTTGGAACGTCTTTTCTAAGAGCGACGATAGATTGCGAGATCGTTGGTCGTTAAGTTTTATATGGGGGGCGTTCTACTCCATTAGGACGGACTACATAGACCACGTCAGACCACGTATGCTCGCATCCGGAGACCGCATACGCTACATGCTTTTCCCCGGAGACGGTGATGCGGTGGTTATTTTGGAGGAGTTTTTCTCTGAAGTCTGCTTCCTTTTATGAGACATGATTTATGTTCCTTTTCGGCAGAAAGAAAGTGATCTGAAGTGGTTTTTAGAAAGGTACTTTTAATTTTTTTGCGTAATGACGCATATCGTAGCACATGCCCCGTACAAAGCTCATATACGCTTCAATGACGCTATATGGGACAATTTATTTGTAAAGATCATTTTGTAAATAAATTTAATTTAAACAAGAACGACTTTTACCGAACGAGAGATAAAAATAATTGTTCCACTTAAACGTATTATACAGGAAATATGAAATTCTATGTATTATGCAGGAAATATGAAAAGTTAAATAATTTCGCTTTAAAGCGAAACGGTTCATATACCGTTTAAGTAAACGTATGTACATATGTATATCCATTATAGTAAGCTTTCAATTGTATTCTCATAAAATTCATCTTATATTATGAGGCTGGAGAAAGATAGAGATACGAGTATAACAATAAATGAATTCAGTCTAAAGACTTGCCATCGTTAAAAGCTCTCTCTATTTACTCTTTATGAGACAGCACAGCTTACGCTTAAAACATATACGAAGTCGCTCATAATGAGCGATGGTAGATTCCATTTGCATTATTTGGATAATAATCCTCGCCAAACTGTAATTTCAATGGATAAATTGGTAAAACCGTCGAATAAATAATCATTAGTTGGTATGTGTACTTTTGACGAGTTCATTAGTGTCACTGAACGCTGATTAAACATGTTCACTTATATTCTTGAATAAATTAAAAGGAACCGTTCAATATAGTTGAATCATCGTACAAATGTACATAGTTGAAATAATTATGATAGGATAATACTATGTAAAAATTCATTTTCAAATCTCAATTTAATATAGCCCGGTCGGCCATTGATGTCCAATCTTCAGCTTGCAATGGAGTCTGCTCTGCTTCGCGGTCCTTACTTAGTAATTCGACTATCTCATATTTCACCGTTTGAGCCTGTCCACCCTTTAGTTACGTAATCACACTAGCTTTGTTACTCCAACAATATCAGAGGAAATACACAACCAGTCGATACGAAGCATATCCATTACATACATAACATACATGTACATACGAGCATGGGCAGAAATTGTTTTTATTTATTTTTATATCGATAGTATTTTTATTTATTTATTTGATCGAAAATTGAATAAACTATGACATGTAAGCCACACGTTAAATAAAGCTCAACTGATTGATGAGCCTGAACTCATTCGTTCGTACACTTGTATTATATTTACTTGGAAAATCACAAAAGAGAAATACGGTGGATACTACCCAGTCACGTTGATTGATCTAATCGCTTTGAAAGGATGGTATAGAAAATATATTCGTATAATGTTGTAGAATATGTAATTGAGTATTACCTGAATCTTTTTCATGTTTTTTTCATTTATATATCTACATATATGTACATATGTACAGTACAGTACATACATATATTCTACTAATGTATATAATTTCATATAATTGGTATAAGAACACACCTAAATTGCTTAAAATATAATTATATTTAAATCTATCTATAAGTTTTATTTGTTGATTTCAAAATAGAATAGATTAATGGCTAGCATATAATGCTTTGAACGGAGTGGTCACGGGTTCAAATCCCACTGGTGTCTGCTGGCCAGACCTTGGATTTGTGACTCCAGGTCGATCGTTTCTTATCAAAGTACATAAATAAATTGATATGTATTTATTTACTTTGTAATACTAATGTGGGAATTCATGTAAGGGAAGATCGTGAAGAGGGATAAATTAAACAAGACTTTATAACAAGTCTTTTATTCGTTGTATATCGATACAGCCTAATCCAGTACTCCATTCGCACCAAGCATGCTGCAATGACTGGCTTGCTACCACTGCCGACCAATCACCGTTCAGCCGCACCGCAATCGGTGTCTGGGGTACCAACTCTTAATAAATAACACTCACGTGCAACAACCGTTCGACATCACTCACATTCAGTACAATCATTTATACATCAATTCCTACGCTAATAATATTTGTATTCAATGTACAATGTTTCTGGCCAGGAAGGCGCATTTGGGGCTACCTTTTAGGCTTCCTAGGATAAATTAAAAAAAGAGCTATTAATAAATAGTATCTACTGGAGGAATTACGTTGGTTATTTTTTATAATATTTACATATGTATATAAATATACAGCGTGAAGATACAAAAATAAATAAAAACCTATAGAAGGCACAATAATACAATCAAAACGGCACAAATATTTGCGAAGTCGATCGAATATCCGATTGCTGGTAATCTTCCCCGGGTACATTTTCTTGTGAAATCAAGTCTTCGACTTTGGAATACCAACGCGATCGTCCTGAATGGTGCGAATTAAGGGTGTTTGTTCAAAGGATCCAGGTGTTTGAAGCACCTGTCCCGGTTGTGCCATGCTAATGAACCAGGCTCATTTGCCAGGGACGGGGCTCTGATGAGAATACCATTGTGCGTGCGTTTCCACCAATTTTCATTAAGCTATGTGCTTGTTGGGTCTCATAAAAAGGCTGAGGCATGCCCGATGTAATAATTAAAATATGCGGATGAAACATTGATTTGATGTGTGTATTTTTTATGGGGATCTTTTTATATGTATTTTAGGTCGATTAAATTATTTCGTTGTTTGGGTTCGAATAATTAATTTGGAATTCATAATAACGCTTCGTGTAATTTTTTCTTATATGAAAAAGTGTGGAATTCTTATTGAAAATTTTTACAAGTCTAGTCCCTGTTGCTATTTAATATTCTGCAAAAAAATGAACATCCTCTTTTTCGTCAGCGAAAATCTCATATGTACTAAGAGTGGAGTGAAATTGAAGTGCGTGTCGTTAAAAAGACGTAAAGTGAAGTATGTGTATTACGTCCTCATCCTAAAATTGTGTTTATAACATGAACGAAACATAAGTATATTAAACTCCCGCTTCTTAATAAGTTAAATAAAAAATTTCATTCGATATTGTCAGTCTCTATTTAAGACTTTTATTATTTTCTTTGGAAATCTCTGTAAAAATTTGCTAAAAGAGAGTTAGAAAGTCTCAGCTGCATCGTGCAGAGTCCAATCTAATACTTTAACGAACGCAATTAATTTTGTACACAAGTTAACCTAAATTCTTACCGTCAGGTTCTTTTTCCGTTCCATTAGGCCCCGACTTCGGGTTTCGCCACACTGCGAAAGGCAAACTTCAAACTGAACCAAAAAAATATAGAAAAAGGAATAAGTGCAATGGTTCTTGGCTACTCCACGTTTACTTCAACGACTAATGAAAAGTTTTCAAAGCGAAAGCACCAGCTCGACGACTTATTTTTTTTCCCTCAGTGGAACTCATTTTCAACGATTATGCACGGTATAAACAAAACAAACCAACCACCTTCATTAAAATGCTAAATATAATTGATATTTTCTGAATTTTCAATCTCCGTCTTTGGTTTCTTTTTATTCATTTTGGAAGTGGCATTGAAATATGGTTGCAGTATATATTTTACTCGGTAGCGTTTCGTACTACATAGTTATTCAACTCCTATATCAGTACATCTTATCTACTTTATATTTGCATACAAAAAGCCAATTTGAATTTTAAAACTCAATTTCGTATTCGCGAAAGAGTTAAGGAAATAAAAATATTTTTGTATCCGCATGTATACCGTAGCCAAATTACAGTCCATAAATCTCTCATACAAAACCTTCCTTCCGAAGACGAATATTATTTTGTATGAAAATACCTTTATAAAAGAATCACGCGTTTCGTAAAATGTGCATTAAATATGCTCCAACATGTATTATATAATAACATATGTGTTGATATTTTATAAACTTGCTAATTATTTGAAATTAAATATTCTGTTTATTTTGTTGCAGGTAAGCTGAACTGGAATTGCATTTTAATGGACTTTTGATGACTACCTGCATAGGTTTGAATTGCGTTATATTCGTACATAACATGCTTTTGAATTTGAATGTATTATATATTACGCTTACGCACCCAAAGCGCCTTTTACGAAAATCTTTTTCCGTTGGAAAATTCCATTTTCCATCCACATCTGAATAGCGAGTTTTACTTTCGAATTCCCTTCAGTAAACAATGTCGCATAAACGTCGTACGTTTGCGGCCGAATTTATGCGTTCACGTTGAACATACGATATCGTTAGTATCGCCACCAGATACCGAACTGAAATATTTATATATTTTTCTCCCAATTTTTATTTGCGCGCCGAGATTTCGCCACTCGATCGGAAATTATGACATTTTTTTCCCGGCATCTCACGATTCGATCGTTACTTTGCTTACCAAAGCGGCAATCTTTCGTGGAATATTTCACTTGGCAAATCAGTAGACGCTGTTTTCACCACAGGTTTATCCCTTCTAATATTTTGATCTTTCACGTCGATGGCCAACGTTTCTTTTGACCTCGGCTCAGTACTTTCCTAGATTTCCCAGAAGATTTTTTCCGTTTTGTCGAGTTTTCCCCGTGAAAAACGTTAATGTCAATGTGTTGTGACTGACGTGTGCCTTGTGGGAAAACCGCCTTCTGCATAAAAAATTATTGATTTTTTCGAAACATTGAATACACTATGATTTTGGTATAGCTTTTTTTTTGAAGATCATGAAATATTTATATTATGATTTTACTTTGATTGCATTTTTTTCTTATGCCCAAATTAATCAAAACACTAATCAAAAATTTTTCAGTACAACTCAATAAACTAAAGGAAATTGCATTTTGGGATTGATGTATATATGTACATACATATTTCCTATAACAAAATCAAATAATATTTATAATATTTGACTGTTAAAAATTTTCAGTTCCTCGAATTATTTAATCTAATATAAAATTTTAAATATTTCGCTCTATGATTTCTATTTTCGTTTGTGAAATTTAATTCGCTAAAATCCAATGTAATTTATAAACCAGTTTCAATGAATATTTTTTAACAACATTATTCTAGGAATTTAATGTAACTGCAAAAAAAAACAGCATATGTATGTATGCTAGAAATTTCGTTCGTATACAGCAATTTATTTTTTCCTGTACTCACAGGACTTAATTTATTTTATATTTTTCAACTAGATTGTTCTTCGATTTTATAATCATAAGTATTATGGATGTAGTTACTAGAAAATAAATATTAATCTCAGTAAAATAAATGTTGTTCAAGGTTTCATTTCTTTAGCAGAAGCACATGCATAAATGTATTATGAATTGTGTTGTGTACTTTGCTCCCAACATAAACGTCATTAAGTCGCTCTAGTTTTATCATTGTTAAATTCGTTAACTACAGATCTATCCGTATGTAGAGAGCAAAATATCCCATTTGCGGTTTCCGGGAATAAACCGGTCGCTAGTGGAAACTGTTGGAATTAATTAAACCGCACACAATAAGTCGGGAGCTTTTGAAAGCTCGCGGCGCAAGTAGGCGCATCGTATGCCGAATCGAATCCCCCGAACTTAATCACGAACCAAGCTCTTATCGCGTTATTTATTTTGGTTAACCGACGGCGACCGAACGCTTTAAATACCAATGCTGTATTTGTACAAATTACTAGACCGTATGATAGGTATTTATTTACATATACGTACGTCGCCACACGATTTCCCTGCTAAAATCTGGATAAGCCGTCACTTTAACACGCCAACTTAATCAATGGGAGTACATAGTGAAAATCACACTCTATCTTTTTAGTATTATTTTATTTTATTTTTATATACATATATACTAGGAAGGTCTAACAGGTAAACACCAATGCGCCTTCCTGGCCAATTACAAACATTGCTGCATTTTTTTATTGCATAAATCGCTGAATTTCGAAATGCTGAAATACCCAAAATTAACGAGACATCTATGGGTTTAAACGTGTACATAAATTATATTCAAATATTGGTGATATAAATTATATTCAAAACCTGAAAAGTCACCCGAACAAGTGACATCATACAGACCAATATCCTTGTTGCCTGCGATCTCTAAGCTATTCGAAAAACTATTATTAAAAAGACTCAAGCCCTTAACCGATGTTCCCGACTTCCAATTTGGATTTAGGTCGAAACATTCTACCATCGATCAAGTGCACCGTGTTATTTCAAAAATAGAGCAATCGCTAGAGGAAAAAAAGTATTGTCCAGCTGTATTTCTTGATGTCTCACAGGCCTTCGACAGGGTATGGCACGAAGGACTTATCCACAAAATCAGCAAGTCATTACCTGGAAATTATGTCAAATTACTGGAATCATACTTATCCGGACGCAAATTCAGAGTTGCTCATGAGGAGGCATTCTCTAACTTTTTCACAGCCTCTGCAGGAGTACCACAGGGAAGCGTAATAGGGCCTATACTGTACCTGATATACACTGCTGACATCCCGACAAGCGAAGAGACATTCATTGGAACATTTGCAGATGACACAGTCATTATGTCATCGAGCGAGTCACAGAAGGAAGCATTTGAACGCCTGCAGCGTGCACTGGACAAGATCAGCAAATGGACCAAGGACTGGAAAATGAAACTCAACGAGCTAAAATCAATGCAGGTCACATTTGCACTGCGACGAAATAGTGTCAGCACTCAGACTTTCATAAACGGAATCCAAGTTCCACAAGCTTTGTCAGCTAAATATTTAGGACTGCATCTTGACTCAAAGCTTACGTGGAGGCATCACATTAAAAAAAAAAATAGAACAGATTCGAATTAAACAAAGAGAAATGCATTGGCTAATAGGAAGACACTCCAAATTAGACCTACAATGCAAAAAACTGATATACCAGGCAATCGTGAAGCCAATATGGACATATGGCATACAACTGTGGGGATGCAGTAAGCCATCCAATATCGAAAAAATGCAAAGATGTCAAAACCAGTTTTTGAGGATTATCACCGATGCATATCGCTTCGTCACAAATGAAGAGATCCACAAGGACCTTAAAATCAAAAAAGTAAAAGAAGTCATCCGAGAATGCGCCGGGAGGCACGAGTTGAGACTGCACCGTCACCCTAACATAGAAGCGTTGCAGCTATTGGACACAACTCACCAGCAGACGCGTTTAAAGCGAAAAAAGCCTCACGAATTGGTGTTCTGAATGTGAGAGATTCAGAAGCCCAATTCACAATTTTGGGGACGGAGTGATGATTCCGTAGTGCCCGTACATGATCTGAAGAGCAACGATATCGCTGGTGATGATTTATCGGGAATCGATAAGATGGCACCAAAAAAAAAAAAAAAAAAAAAAAAAAAAAAAAAAAAAAAAAAAAAAAAAAAAAAAAAAAAAAAAATATTGGTGACATAGTTGGGTTGGATTTTGCCAATTTGATATAGCAACCGTTTCAACAATGAAATCAAATAAATTGGCAAAATCTGATAGGAAACGATCTACAAATATCCAAATCTGACCAGCAGCATTAAAGACAATACTACAATAAATTCGAGGTCAGCTCAAGGGATCGAATATTTTAAAAGGAATGAAACTTAGTTTTATCTAGTGTACATATCCTGTTCTTCAACGTCTATGCTAAGTTTTTAATATAAAAATAGTTTGACCAAAGTTACACCAAAAATATTTTTAACATAAAAATAATCACAAGGAAAGGAAATAATCACAACAAAATGCCGCAAACAAAAACAAGCGTATCACACAAATAACAGGATTCGACTGCGACTACTTTTGGCTAGTGAGCTTAACGCAGGTAAGGACTCCGCAGTGTAACGTCATATTTATCTACCTTTTGTGAAAGATTACATTTTTTATTTTTGGTCAGCTTTTGAGGCCAAATACCATCCTGTGTTATGTACGGAGTCATCAACAAGTCGACACAAAACTTGTACGTGGTGGCACCCATTTTCTGACCAATGGTTTCAAAATTTGCCCATTCGCTTTCGCACTTTAAACTATCAAAGTTAGCTCGTGAAAACACCCGTCCCGCGATAGCACTATCTGCACCGCAGGCAGGCAGGCAGGAGTTTCCAACTCGGAAATGCGCGAAATTTCCGCAATATCGTTATTGTCGTTGCTCTGCGACCGAACGTCCCCTAATAAAGTGGCGTCAATTTTAATGAAGGGGCGGAAAAAGTTTCGGAATCGCTGCGAGAGGACGGGAAGTAGTGAATTTAAATGAAACGTCAGTGGCACGCGCGACCCTCCCCTGTTTTATGGTCTCGCACGTGTCGTTTCCTTCGAGCACATTACGCGTGCCGGAAACGAACATACTCGTACGTGTCCTTGCGTTCTGGTAATCGTCTCTCTCTCTAAAGCCATTATTCCACTTCTTCTCGGCCACATTCCGAATATTCAATTCCTCTTGTTCGATCGCGTGAGCCGCATATGCTCGTATGTCAGAACGTATATGGCTTTCTCAAACTTCGGCTCGTGTTATGTGTAAAACCAATATTTGCTCTCTGTAGTATGCCTTTCATGAACTATGAGCGTATGTTTATGTACATATGTATGTTTATCGATGTGTTCAATTGCATTCTAAAATTGTCTTGTATAGTGTACATATTTTATACCTCAATGAAAAGTTTCGTAGGTTTTTATCCGATACCTATGAATTTTTGTATTATTAACGTATTTATTTATTTATTTATTTTACATACATATATACAAATATACCAGGAAGGCTTAACAGGTAAACTCCAAATGCATCTTCCTGGTCCACATAATTATTACATAGATACATGTAAATCTAAACAATATCTGACATCATTGGCAAATTCTGATAAGAAACGATCGACCTTGACAAATCAAGGTCTGGCCAATAGCGAGACTTAGCGGGAATCGAACTCGTAACATCAAGTACGAGATAATTCAACATTCACCACTAGACCACGCTACTGTATTATCATATTGTTTATAAGATAATCATTTTTGATGATGTATTTAACTGTTTCAAATTGGAATGAGCGGATGAATTTATTTTTGAATAACATTTTTAATATTCAACTTCGAAATTTGTAGGCTCTCATGTTTTTAATTATCTTGGATTTATTTTGAACCCATCGTTTTTGAAAAAGGACTAAATATTTTTATAAAGGAATTTAAAAAAGATTTTCACGGTTTGAAATAAACATTTACTATTATGCAATTGGAATATATATAATAAAAAAAAATCAAATAGATGTATGTATGTATACTTACTATAATATATATTAAATTATACTAAATATTTAAAAATCTGCAGTTTTAATATCAGTGCAACTTTTTAACTGAATTCTGTTCTGAGAATATAAAATATGATTTCCGTTTAACTAGATATTTTCCATATAACGTGGTTTTTCATATCTTCTCTTGATCATCAATTATAATAGTAGTCTCAATTTTGTGTTCAACAATATAAATACGTGTTATATCTAACGTGGAAATCTCCCATCCGGGAGATTTTCGGATTCCAGCTTAATTTCGTTTATCGCACGAACACTAGCAGATAAATCATTTATCGGATTTAATACGATTTAAGCTCTGCTTGTACGCAGATGCGAAATAGCTATTTTTGTCGGTGGACATAAACAATAAATAATACGTATAAATATGATTTTAAAATATTTATATTCATTTCGCGTGCTGATTTTATACTACCTATATGTGTGGCAATATTTTTTTGATAAGGCATCTAATGGTGAAACTTATAAACAGAATACATATATATATGTAGGTTGCCTAATATTTTGTCGAAGATTGCCGAATATACATTTAGCAAATGAAAAAGTTGAAATATCGAGGGGAAAACTTTTAATGTCCGCAATTTAACCTTTTCGCCATAAACACGTGAATGATCGCTGAAGCGAACGAAAACTCTAAATATAGCCGCGTGAAGTTTTGAAAAAGAACTAACACTTTCAGTGCTAAATTAAACTATAGTAACACCCGTCGGCTATACATGTTATACATTTTTTTTTTAAATTATGGAATGATTTTTTTTATTTAGAGTATATTTTTATATGAATTTTGATTGAAAATTGAATCAGCAACTGGAGACAATCCCTTTGTCCTCTCTATAAAGAGAAATTCGTGCGTGCAGGATTCGTTATATTTCTGATTAGCAATTTGTCATTGTTACACCGAGTGTTTCATTGTTTTACAAATTCGTTATTTGCGAACGTAAACCGAATTCCCCTCCGTGTATACATATGTACGTTCATGTTTATTTTTGTATAAATACATACATGTATACGTTTCATGCATCAATATCCTTTAGGCATTTGCATATATTTGAACTTGTGTCAAGTTGCTCACTAATTATTCTGTTACAATTTCAATTACTAGACAAAGGAAGCATTTTCCGTGATTTTTTTATTTATTTACATTCATAAGGTGCTCATTCAATGCATTAATATGTATTTATATTTATTATAGTTAATAGTTAGTAAATTTTAAGTTATGTAGTAAGTATGTATAAGTGTATTAAAATATTTCGTAGCATAATACGAAGATAAAATTTCGAAAAAAGAAAAGATAGGAAGGTTTTATTACCAAAATGAGACATTTATATTAAAAACATTTATTTTATTTCAAGTTTTTATTTCTATTCTAGAGAAAGTCATTTACTCGTTAACTGAATAATGGAATGGTTACATAATGTTTAACACTACAATATTTTTATTTTTTTATTTTATTGCCGCTGTAAAAGTAATTAATTGCATCATTTAGTCAGAACTAAATTATGAAGGACATAAAGAGCGCCAGTTGTAATTAATTTTAACTACGTTAGTAATTTGAGTAAAGATTTTCTTTATAATTTTAAATCTTTTCAAGCTTAAAAGCTTTCACTGTTTCGGCGACCTTTCAAAGTAAATAAAAAATACGTTTTTATAGTGAAGAGTATAACTTCAAAATTTTCGTCACAATTTCTTTTAAGCGGAATCATATAATAAATTGACACTTAATCCGCGATAATGGAAAACGTTTTAACGACCATGTTCTACTTGTTAATTACACATGTACGTATCGTTCTACATTTATCCTTTGTGGGAAAATAGGAAAAGGGAAATCTTGTGGTGTAATTGTGCGTCCTAATCCCGACGTTATAATGTGCGGATTACGACCCTTCGTCACATTACGGATTACGCTCTCGCGATATAATCTTCGCCCTAATTTTACATTGAATTATGCATTCCGTACGGTGGATGTGTGCACTTTCAACGTGTAGATTGCAGATTCACTGAAAATGTATTCTCGCTTCGTATTATTTTGGTGTATTTGATGGATTTTCCTTTCGAACGTCGTAGTACATATAATATAAGCGGCGCGCCCTCGTCGATTTTTCAAATCCTCACTTGAATACGCTATTTTTCGCAGTGTAATCATGTGCATTTCCAAGTCAAAACTCTTTTGTATTCATCCACGTATCCGGTACGATACTTTTTTCTATTTTCGCTAGGTATTTTTTAGTAAAGAAAGTCACGAATTGCAAGCACACGTGCTCGGAACAGATGGAAACGGTGCCAATTCAACAAGGTTGCATACAAATTTGAAAAAATTGTATTCAATATACAACCGATATTTTTAGATATTAGATCTCACGGCCATTTTATCCTTGTCTAGAATATAACTCTCTAGATCAGGGTTTGCCAAACTATGTTCCGCTGAACCTGAATAGATGTTCCGCGACAATTTAGAAAGGTTTTATAAATTGCAACACATTTAAAGATCTTCTACTTCGTTACACATGTGACAAAAGTATTGAAGATGATTTACTCATATTCGCATATTTAAATGGACAAACTACAGGAGAAGATAAATTCAACTGTATTAATGATTACATTACAAATCAAGAGGTTTGGGAGAAGTGTATTGCTATTTGTACAGATGGTGCTCGAGCAATGGTAGGAAAGATGAAAGGTGTTGTATCACTTATCCAGAAAGTATGTAGCTACTAGAGCTACAGTCATTATATTTTGCATAGCACTGGTGACTAAAAAATTTACACAAATTTAAAAAAATTTACAGATGAAGTCTTGAAAGTGATGTAAAATCAAGACCACTTCAATCTATGTTATTTAAAATTTTGTGCGATTAAATGGGTAGTGGACACAAAGCACTTTTATTAAATACTGAAGTGAGATGGCTATCCAGAGTAAAAGTACTATTAGGTCTTCTTTAAGGCACAAAATAATTCAGGATTACATTTTGTTGAAGTTTTAACAAATCCTTCATGGTTGATAAAACTTATCTGGCAGAAATTTTTAACCAGTGAAATGAAGTTAACTTATTACAATTTTTAATACAAGAGATAAAATTGCATCTTTTGATAGCAAAATACAATTTGGGATTTCATCGAGGTGAATCTAATAATTTTGATAGTTTTCCTGCCTTTCATGATTGTTTGAATGAATTCAATTTTTAAGTAGAATAAGAAGTTTCCAAAGTATGTTTAGAACACCTACTATATTGAAAACAACTATTTTGCAATATTTTCCGTAAACTAGTAAGGACGATTTCTGGGTTCGGAATCCATTTTCCGTGACAGCTAAACCGGTAGGCTTAAGCGCAAGTGACTATGAAAATCTAATTGATTTAATTAGTAACTCTGATTTGAAACATAAATACAACGATCAACTTTTAAATGATTTCAGAAGAGTACTCCAATTTTTCAAAACAAGATATTGTTTTACTTCCGTTTTCTACAACCTATTTATGCGAAGCGGGATTTTCTTATTATGCTGCAACGAAGTCAAAAGTGCAGGAGTAGGCTCAACGCCACACCATATATTAGAATGCAACTTACCAATATTGTGCCTGATATAAAAAATATATGCAATTCAAGGACTCAAAATCATTTATTATTATAGTTTTATATTTAAAATAATTATTAAATTAATAATGTGTTTTAATAAAAAAATAATTAATTTTTACTAGTAGGAATTACCCAACTTAAAAAATAAGCTACGTGTTCCGTTAAAATTACCGAGTTTGCAAATTTTTCCATTGCAGAAAAAGTTTGTTTTCCAGGAAGTATTAAAAATTTGCATAATACTAAAATTAACCGTCGTATTCTTAATATGCAATTCTACTGAATCCTGATTTGACATTTTTGTATATGAAATTGTGCAAATGCAAAATTTTCACTAAAGCCTCTCGATTCAATGGTACCTGCAGCCTCGGCTTTCGCTTAACGCTCGACTGAAGCTTTCTTGGTGATCTGCCTTCCACTCCATTGACGACTTTATTGAACATTTTCTCTCCCGTCGAGTGTTCTATGTACATATGTATGTATGTATGTAATACCAAAAGAACACTTATTCACAGACGTCTTCAACGTGGAACGTCTATTCCCTTTTCTACAAGTTATTTTTTCGCTTCGTTCGTAGGAAGTGGTTTGACTATCACTGGTAAGAAATTTATCTCGCCTGGAACGAAAGCGGGGAGGTAGTGATTTAGCGTTCTCTTTGCGTAATTACTCGATTGCTTAATAGACCACTTGGAATATTACGCACGGTTCATATATTTCTTGGCAAAATTAACTCAATCTTTTTTTGTGCATTTACTCCATTAACATTGAAAATGTTTTTTATTATAATAAAATAGCACTATCGGTTGAATTAAAATTTTGGTCCGCATAGTATTCTCCCTCGCTATACGTAACCCTTTATAGTATTTTTATTAACATTACATATTTTATGTTACATTATTTATAATACTTGATCATCTTCCTTGAAAATTGTTATTGGCTTTTACTCATTCGTTAAAAGGCAAAGAAACTCATCTTAAAAAATACTGCTTACAACCGATTGAATTTATCGATTTTATTAAAATCTCTTTGATAGGAGAAATAAAATCATTTATTGCCTTTTCATCATTATATTGTGTATACTTTTATAGCAGTATCTATGTAAATCTATCTTATATATAATTTCGAAAGAGACATTGTATGTATGTATGTATGTAGATATGTTTGTTTGGGTCGTAGATTCTTTGACGTTCAATGTAATAAAAAAAACACATGAATATTCAAATAAATTTAAATAAAATAATACTATCCAAATTAATTTAATAAAATGGTTACCATTGGATTGGCCATGTTTAAGCGGTTTATATTACAAATACCGAGCGAAGCCGTGTAAAAACAATAATATAAATACTATAAACAAAGAATCAATAGAATTTTTACTGATTTGTATCTATGTATGTACATAGTATTGACCATTGATAATTCCATTATCTTGTGTGAGCTACGTTTGATTTAAATATTTAATTCGCCTACCTATGAGCCTTTATAATTGAAAGTGGTGTAAGCAGTGGTGTCACCCTAATGGTTTCCATAGGTTTCCGGAAACCCGTTGTTAAAAATCAAAAGTTTCCGGAAACCCGTTATTTAATCTAAAAATTCATATAATTTTTGTCAAAAATTATACAAATCTTGAAAGTTTAATGAGCTTCTATGTAATAGTGACTTGGACGAAAAAAAATGTATTATATACATATATATTTTCAAAATAAATTTTTTGAAAAAAAAAAAATTTGAAAACCCGTTGTTCCAAAATTCGAGTGACACCACTGGGTATAAGTCCACTTTTCTTCATTTCGAGAAACATGTATCTCGCAAAACATTAAACATTAATGAGATTCTGGACATATCCAAATAATAGAATTTGTGAATTGAGTCAAAAAGAAATAGTGTTTTTGGAACTGGAAATTTTATTATCGCCACTTTCAAATATAACGGCTCATATGTATGTATATTTTGTACTAGTGCTCAATTCGGATAGCGTTGAAAGTACATATGTAGATTTTCTCAATGAAATTAAACAGCATGGACAATTTTCCATATACATATATGTAGGTATGTATATACATCATGAATGTATGTATGATTTTGTACAATGGTATCAAAAATTTATAATTTTATATATTTATACAAAAAGGTTTCAAAAAAGTTGAAGGTGTCAAATATATAATTGATTAGAATTGTATTTATTTCATTTGGCATATCTGCATATACATATGTATGTATGTATGTTTATGGGTTGATTTGTAATAGATAATGTTTAATGAATTATCGTTTTATAGTATGTATTAGATGATTGTTGAGCGGTTTGAAACGTAAACAAGTGAGCGATCGTCTCGTGTAATTAACTCGACGTTACACCCAATAAAGCTCGAGCCGCAAATCCGGGCTGAGCAGTCGTTTCGGACGCCGGATTTCCACCACTTCCGGTTTCACTGTTCCGGCTCTGCTTTGTAGATTTGCTTAAGCGTCGGCTTTGACGCCCTCATCCCCACCTGCCCCTCACCCCTGTCTTGCATTATTCTCATGAATATACATAGATGTGGACACGATTGCAATGCGTTGCCTAGAGATCCTCATGTGGACGATCACGCTGCAGTTTGATTTGGCCGCCTTGAAGTTTGCTTACTTATTTAAATTACATGCATATTAAATATGTATATGTACATATGTACATACGTATATGTACATATGTATCTATGTAGATTGGATTTGTAAATATTTCAAGTGTTGATTTTGAAATTCGTGTTAATGTTAATTTCTACTACTTTTTTGATGGTGGTTATATATGTATGTAAATAATAAAAAAGTCGTCACGAAAAACATTTTAGGAATTGATGCTACGTTTTATTATGATAGGATCAAGGATATTAGAATTATATCAAAAATTCACAGACACATTTACTAATACACACACACACAATTTTTCTAAACCATGAAAACGTGATCAGTGGTCGATTCTGAGTTCAAAGCAGTCAAAATCTCGATGTCGGATTTTTGTATGATCAAAAAACTTTATCTATTGTGGATAAATTAAAAACAAATTGTTTAAGAAATATAGCAACTTGGATTTCTGAAATATTTTTCACTTAGCTCATGGGTACTTAAAATGTCTTTATAATTAATTTTTAACTTTTTTATTTAATTTATCGATAGTTATTTACAATACTATGTATCTATATTAAAGATAACTTACAGGCGTTTGAAACTTATCTCTATTATTAAAACTTTATTACGTTTTGATTGTATTTATTCCATTTTCCAAATAGTCTCGAATGTTTCTGAGAGCTGATGGCAAGCTAAAAGCAGCGATTTCTAGTCTCGTTCGCTTAGAGTAGTGTTTATAATAAATTTTAAAGCCTCGATGAACTTTTGATATGTTTATTAAAAAAATAAAAGAACTTTTAAAAGATTTCGTGGAACACCGAAAATTAGTTAGAATGTTAATTAAATATATTAATGAAATCGCGTGTAAAAGTATTTCATTACTAAAAATAAAATGTTCAAGAAATTACGTTGGATATGCGATGCGTATTATAATAAAAATGTGTTCATAAAATAGGCGCATAGTACATTTTCAGCTAAAAATCAAACGTTTATTTTGTTCCAGTATTATTTTATGTACATACATAATTCATTAAAAAAAATAACTCTGGATTTCGCAACTGCTATTTTATACGCAAATGAAATTTCCCATTTTCCCCAAAATCTAACTTAAGCGTTTAATTGCCGCGATACAAATTTTCATACTAACACTACGTCAATTTTAATGAAAATTTACGCAGCATTTAAATACAAATTATAATTAAAGCATAATTTCCTGCACCATGTATCATCAGTTTTAATATTATTCTAATAAGTCTTTCATTAATGCCACAAAATACTGGAATTCATAATTTAGTCTCGCCTTATATTGCTTCGTGTTTTTAATGAAAACAAACTTCATTTTGGTGCCTCAATTATCCCGGAGCAAAGGCACCATTCTTGAAAAATTTAAATTAATGCCATATTCTTTATTCCAGTTAGAATACTTAAAATTTTGTTTCGGCAAATTACTCTGTCACCGCAAAGTTTCATTTTTCGACAGTTATAAGCACATACATACATATGTCTCCGTAAGGAGTGATTCGAGGTTCTCGTACATAATTAATTCATTAATGGTGCCTCGGGCTTGACTCTCGTACGATTGTTATACAAATTTATTCCATTATACAACATTAACTTTGGCCTTTTTGCCTGTTTGCGAATAGCCTTTTCTCCGCTATGTTACCCATATCTGCTGCCCCACATCGCGTACCAATTTAAATTAATTATTAACAACCTCAAACGTGCGATTCACTCGTTTACATATATCGTATACATGCCATTTCTAAATAAGTCGCAAATAAAATCAGTTGGGTCCATTAAAAATATTG
Source organism: Arctopsyche grandis (assembly GCF_051622035.1). Lineage (NCBI taxonomy): Eukaryota > Metazoa > Arthropoda > Insecta > Trichoptera > Hydropsychidae > Arctopsyche > Arctopsyche grandis. The sequence continues at coordinate 13,028,132 of NC_135358.1, read as the reverse complement.
TTCAATCTGTGAAAGTGAACAATACCGTGAAAGGGTTTCCCCTTTTCAATTTCAATCATCGTCGAAGCGTTACGTTTCGGATGAATTTTGAACTACCTTTTTTTTGGTATGAACTGTTTTTTTTTTTGCTTTTGCGTTTCGGTCCTTTTTGTCCGATTTCCGGATGTTTCATATTAAAAATCGTATTTGCTAGAATCCTCGTATTGCTTTTCATTCCAAATGTGACCGCAAAGTATTGCCACGACCCGTTATAAATAGCTTCAGATTAAATTGCTATTCGTTTTATTACCGCTAGGACCGCTTTGTGTCTGTTTATTTTAATTTTTACTAAAGTTAATTTTTACCAATTTTACAAACAAATATTCAAAGCTTATATATTTTACATATAAAATTTAAACCAGTTGAACGCATGTTCGCTCAAATTGAATTTTACTATTCAAAGCAATGTAACCGAATTCGGCTTAGGTGAAATAATTTTCCACTAAATCACTTTTTTCGATCATAAAATTATTTTCATCGTGTTATAAATGACTGCATAGTGTATAATATTATTTTTATTGTTTATACGAGATGTAAAAAGAGTCTTAAATGGGAATCATCATTTCATTTAAAAAATTAACAAATATTAATGTAATTTAAACATGAAATGGTGTAAAATGAATACAATTCAATTTAACTCATTACGTTAACTATAGTATAAAAAGTTAACTTGAATGAATTTAGGGCTTTCACTGCAAGTATAAATTCCCTGAAAGATGTTTGAGGTCTTCTTCTTCTTATAGAGTTAATTCGTTACGCAGAAGGAAAACTCATTAGGATTTTTTTCGTGACGGATTATTCCTATTCGAGAAACAAAGTGTAATATGTCGGCAAGCAACGTATACTTGGTCGAATCAATTTATTCTAGTTTGACCCTTCTTTTTCATTTGATGCGAAAAACGATCTCGATAATAATACTCGGCCGTTGTTCTGCGTTTTCACCGTCGTTGCCGGAAAAATCGTACATCAGCCGATTTTTCCCCAACACAAAAGCCTCCAACCCGACCGAACCGCAGCCACCCTCACCCCACTCGCACACATACGGAAAACTTTCGGCAAAATTTCGATTTCGGACGACCGCACAACTACACAAAGAATTCGAAAGCGCCCATATATCAATTACAGATTAGGGAACGGATCGACACAACACTCGGATGGGTCGTTAGTGCGGTCGGTCGTATCGGTGAAAGTGTCGTTATTATGTATTCGAAATTCCCGGTTTCGGATTGCCGTTCGCATAAACGAGGCTCGTGTTCCGAGTGTTCCGCTGGTCTCTGGGGTCGTTCCGCGAAATTGGAACGCGTTTTATATGAATTCTAGAAACGTACCGTTACTATTGTGTTGTAAACATTCTATTCCAAGAAAATTACTTTTACACGTTTTGCGAAAGCTTAGACGATTTCAAATGTATTACGCTTTCTATAAAACGTATTTCGATTTGTCGGAATGTTATTTTGATGATTGCATTTTATTTTAAAACGCTCTTAAAGTCACGTACTGTTTGAAAGTACATACATATGTCTCTTTTACAAATCTTATTTACATACATAAATACGATTTATTAGGTGGTTTGATAGACACTCAAAGAAGCATTCGAATAGAGTGAAAATGAATAGAATTAACAATTTTAAAATACGTTTTGATTTTTTCCCTAATAAATTTGTTCAAAACAAGTCTACATGGATTTTACTATAAAAATTATTCCATCATTGAGTTTTGTATTTTTTTAGTTTGATAATTTCAATTTAAACTTAATGGAACAAACCGTAGCGTAAAGTCTCGATGCTAGTCCTTTCAGCCGTTTTTTTCGTTCCTCTTCACTGTGGCGAGCAAAATCGAACGTTTTGTAAAAAAGTGAGTAGCAAAGATCTTTCTCAGCATTAGGCACAAAGGATCCGAAACCGCGTAATCCAATTTATGGAATATAGTCTTAGGTCTTCGCTTCTTTGATCCCTTGTATCTTTTTTCGGAGTCTAATGAATAAAAGAATAAAAAAAATTAGCAAAGCGTAAGCAAAACCTAATAATGACGTAATTTGAATAACGCTGATTGAACTTTTATAATTCGTTTTCGTTTTCGTTGATTTTTAAGCTCGTATTTGAATAGAAATGAATTCAAGATCTCTAAAACTTGATAATGTATTTATATACATATATTTCTACTACATTTATGTATGTGCATACGAAGAATATTTGTAAAAAGTTAGTACTAAAAGGGAAAAAAAGTCGACGATATGGTGAGGATTCTCACTCACGTACAACAGAAATGATTCTCGGCTCGAGATAAACAGGAAACCCTGCATCAAAATGGCTCTTTTGTCTCACTTTATCTTCGGATTAGAAACATAGTCGCCAACAGTGCGAAAATAACTTATCGCTTCCTTTAAATCTGCAAAAATACAAAATAAACGCAAACAATTGTCATATATACGAGTATGTACATATGTACGAGATGCGGTACTTTAATTTTACCATAAGTTTCATAAATTTCTCGAATATCGCTTTTATTGGCCCAGTTCTTACGTGTTCTCGACTTGGTCTGTTTCTGACGGTCTATAAAACCAAATACAAATATACAAATCTGTACATAATATGTATCTTCCGAATGAAAATCTTTTTGCTTTTACTTTGCCAATCAGAATGGTTTCTGACGTTGATATAGCTAGTGGCTTCTTTTTTTCAATTAATATGTAAATTGGGAGGCCGAATCAGATGTGGAGACTCACTCAATGGCAATTACCGAGGTCTCGTTTTGTCGGAGATTGAGACCCTAATTTGTCAAGTCTGTGATGAGGATAAATGATCTCCGAAGCGTCTATCTAAATCTGGTTGATTGTCTGACGATTTTCTCCTCTTAAAAGCGTTGTTTGTCTTCGTATCCTCGTTCAGAGGGTGACTGATTAATCGACATTTTTTCATCAATTTCAGAGTAGACAAACAGACATGGTTTTAATTTAGCTTTAATTTAAATTTGATGCTTTATATGCTATTACATGCCTGTGAAACCATAAGTTGTGTTCTGCTAAAATCCAAAAAAAAATTCTCGTTATAAGGTAATCTATGGTGGAATTACATTGTTTTCCCGGAAATTTTTCATTTAGGCTGGTCACGTACTGAATCACCGTACTTTCTCAATTTTTTTGTTCATATTTCACATACAAGTTGTTCTTGATAAATCTGAATTTCATGAAAGGCGAACTTTGCGCATTTCACGCCCAACATGAAACTTATATGGCGCAACAACTTTCAGCTGAAAACAATTCAACACGTTCTTCCACAACAATACTTGTATAGTGTTCAAAGATTTCCACACCGTCTTGCCTTTCATACAATGTTTCGAAATTGGTTCCATTTAAACGTCTTTATTATTATTAGTTTTTCAATATTGCAAATTTGCGTAGAAAAATGCGAGTGTTTGGTTAAAGGCTTTCGAATATGGCGCGAGATAACCAAAAGAGAGATAAATAGAGTACAAGGGCGGATAATGAAAAACTCGTAATTGATTTTCACCGCTACCGTGCTGTGAAAAAAAAGGTGAACGGAGGGAGCGCTGTGTATTTCCGGGCAAAACCTTTCAACTTCGTCCGAACTAAATTTGGCGAAAAAATGCAGATTTCAGTATTATTTCCTTTTCTGGAGGGAAAACTCCAGAATAAGAAAATTTCGCACGAATAAGTTTTCCCGCCGCTTGGAAAGGGGGATTTTCCCATCCCGATAAGTTTTTCTTTTGTAGCCGCGGAAATCCTCTTAACATATTCATTATTTAGATCCTGGCGAAACTTGCGCGATAAGACAATGCAAATTTATCATGTGTACAAAGTGTGTTTCCCGGAAAATTCCCATCTAGAACGTCACCAAACATTGATAAAAACTATCTATGAAGTTATGTGTATGATATAAACCCTCTCCTCCGTAGACCAGGTTTACTTAAGCTACTTGTAAGCTTGCGGAATACTTTAGATTACAGCTCAAATCGTAGATTATTCCATATATCTATACATATACGTATACATATGTGTACGTATTACATACAATAGGTATATTTAATTCTATATTTATCTTATACATAAACATTTTAGTGTGAACATATTTATATTTTTATACACTATAATTATATAATGCACTTATGTATGTATGTATGCACGACTTTGATCTGTACTGTTTACGTAAACTATATAACCTTTTTATCCTACGGTGAACCTTATTATTTTAGAAAATGTAAGATACATTATATTTTTTATTTATTTATTTATATATGTATTTATGTACGTATAAACCAGGAAGGCCTAGCAGTGCGCTTTTCTGGTAAATTATAAACATCGATAATTTTTATAGAGCATCATAGAGACTATGGTTAAATTTTACAAACATTTTTGCAGCATTTTTCAACTCGAATTTTGCGAGAAAATAGGACAAGGTACAAGTTCAAGGTATAGAATAGGCCAATTTTTTATAACTGTTTCAATGAAATCTGGTCTGGAAAATAAGGTCTGGCTAGCAGCACCGGGCCAGGGATCAACCCGTGACCACTCAGTTGAAAGTACTACCCGCCAACCACTGATCTATACTGCTAGACCTTGATTGTAAAAATCAAACTATGAATATATAAGGGAACTTTGGGAAATTAACTATGAACAACTATTATTTATAAACTCCCTTTGCTTATATTACACTGAAATACAGTGTAATAGTTTTATTTATAGTGGGTCACCTTATTAAAAAAAACGTTTATTCTAATATTTTATTACTCGGATGTTACATATATTATTTATTTACTTTTTGTTTTTTTTATACCTATCTCTGTAAATCCTGTCTGTTGATTTTTCAATTAATAAAATAAAATAACTATCGTTAATTTCCGAGATCTAAATTAAATACTATTGAAAGTATATTTTAAGAAAATAACTTCATTGAATAGTATTTGTTGACTTAATATATATATGTACGTAAAGATATTCTCCGAATCTTCTTGAATTTTTGATAACTAGTGGCCTGTGTGCACAAATTTGTGCACTAGATAAAGTATCGCAATTCGGATCAACGGAATTAATAATTTATTAATAATTTAACGAAAGACGGAGAATGGTGTTAACAGCGAGTAACAGCAATATGGAGTACTTCGTACATATGTACACACGCACGCACGTACGCATTAGAAAATTACAACTTATATATAATTTCGAAGGAGACTTTGTAACTATATATATATGTATGTATGTAACTGATGTTCGTTCGTAAATCCGTGACGTCATCGAACAAATGAATATTCAAATAAATTTAAATAAAATAAAACTATTCAAATAAATTTAATAAAATGTTTACTATTATATTGACCATGTTTAAGCGGTTTATATTACAAATACCGTGCGAAGCCGGATAAAAACACTAGTATTATATAAGATTATTTCGGAATCGCTTATTTTTTTACTCCACTGTATTTATGTAAGTGCTATAATTTATGTACATAAATTATATTTTCAGAGAAAATATTACGAAAATAAGGTGACTCGAAAATTCTGTTGTCATGCAGTGTTTACATGCGAAAAAAATTAAACGAGTTAAATCAGGCATCTTGAATTATTCCCGTCACGCCTGTGGCCCGACAATGGCACGTGAGACACTACAATAATCGGAAATATATCGAATGACAAACGTGAAAATTCGGCCGACTGCGATACGCCATTGGAATGATGCATATCAATTTCATATTCGTAACACAAATCCTCACACAAATTGAATTATACATCAGGGGCGGTTCGTCTCATTTTTGGACCCGACTTTCCCACGCGCTCTACATACGGCATTAAATTAAATAATAAAAAAAAAGGAATATCGCGTGAACTGTGCAAAGCCTACATTGTACGTTTCTCCCCCAAGGAACGTGCGTGGGTGAGATGTGGGAATTTTAAAATAAAAAATGAAGATATCGTAACGCTGTCTTGACGTGCGATTTATTGAATTCAAGTGTTGCCAGTAAACTTGCGGTTCCTCGGTTTGTTGTAACAATGAAGTGTTGTCACTATGGTGTAGTAGTGCTAGTGTTGGATGCGAGTGTAGATGTAAGAAGCTTTTACAGTAATCAAGTGTTTGCCACCGCATCTCGAGAACAAACCTGATGTGGGATGGGTGGTTCTAGGGGAACTTTTGTGACGGCTCCCGTAGAGTTGTGATGAAAAATGATCTGGAGAAAAGTATATCCGGTTCCGATAATACCCGCCACGCGCCTACACATATAAAGGAAACGTCGCGAAAGAAAGCGCTTTTGTCTTAATTAATTTTCCGCGACTAAATAAGTTACGCACAACGTTTCTAAGATTACACATTATCTCAACGTATTTCACTTTATAACGTGTCTTCAGTTTTCGCGTTTAATTCCCCGCTCGCATTCACCTCGAAAAGTGGGTGTTCATGTCATCAGTAAATTGTTTTATTAAATTTAAAACATGTATTTAAATATATAAATTTCAAATATTATGTAGATTTAAAATATATAAATAATAAATTAAAATAAAGTACATTTTCTAACAAAAATCCCAATTGTTGTCATACTCCAACTTAAACAAAATTTAAAATGTCACTCCTTCTTTTAAATGATTCTTAATTCAAAACAGTGGTCCTAATTCGTTAACCCTTAAAAACGGGGTATTTTATTAGCTACAGTGATCAAAATTTGACCATATATGTATAGGTACCAGTGGCGGCTCTTCTATATGAGCTGCGGGGCTACAGCCCTCCTAGTACAGTACAAATGCATGCTATTTTTGCCGTCCATATGGGCTGTAGCCTCCCAGTATAGTACATACCAGTGACGGCTCGTTTATATGGGCTGTGGGGCTGCAGCCCTATATAACATATGCGTGCCATTTTTGTTACGTGGCCCACCCATTACCATTTTAATTTAAGTCCACTACCCTTGTCATACTTCTCACCCATGTGTTCCGCTTCCTGTCTTTCCTCGTTACTCCAAGCATAGAACGTTCCATACTTCTCTAATTGCGCTGAATTTGTGAAGCACCTTGGTGTTCAATTTCCAAGTTTCACATCCATAGGCGGTATAACTAATGGTCCCCATTTTATATTTTCCAATGATGCGATTAACGGGTTGCCCCTGAGTGATATCTACGGTATTAAACTTGTGCATATATAAATTTAATAGATGAAATTTTTTTCATGTTCAAATAGTAGTGACATTGTGGGTAAGATGGTTTTTGCCAATTTGATGAGGAATCATCTAAACAAATGAAATCAGATAAATTTGCAAACTCTAATGGGAAACGATTGACTTGGAGTTAACAAAAATCCAAGTCTGACCAGTAGCACTACAAAAATACTCGGAATAAATTCTTTTCAATCGAGGTCACCCGACGGGATCAAAACCGGAAACCTCTTGGTGGTTAGTATTTATTCAACCACCAAGCTATGCTGCTGGTTAAGTAGCTATTTAGAAATATAATAGTTTTTAAAATAAAAAATTGCAGAGAAATTAATTAAAAATAGTAATACATATGTATGTATGTATATGTGTATGTACATACATATGTAATTTTGGTTCCTTTTTTAATTCTATGAAAAATATTTAAAATTGATTAATATCGAATCCCTTGTGTGACTTAGTTCCATCTATTTTCAAAACTATTTTCATACATAAATACATATGTACATATATATGTATAACTACGAGTAGGTCTTTTATTTTTCAATAAATTTCATTTGACTATATTGAATTTTTATTACCGTGCAGTACAATACGTATAGAAAAAATTGACCTTGATTTTTTGATGTATTTGATCAGCAGAAATTTAGCTTCCAAATAGCTGAAATGTCTAAAATGGAGTTTAGCTAGTGCTATGCGTTCTTTTCTGTATATGTATATACATACTGTATTGCGTAATAAATAACGGCCGTACTTTACGTTTTTTATGTTTATTCCGGACAACATATGAGACAATATTGTTGTAGCTACGATTTTCTCTTTCATCGTGCCGGCCTCTTTTCTTCCGTTTAACTTTTACATCCCCCGTTGTCAGGCGAGTCTCGTATATAAGGGTGGCGGGCGAAAGAGTAGGAAATATTCTCATACGACGTGTCGCCTCTTTTGTCTCTCATCACGTCTCAATTCACCCCTTAGACACTCCGATTCTCATTTCGATCCAATATCGAACTCTGTCCGAACTTAATTTCATTGAAATTACTTTTTCACGGGCAGGAAAAAAATTTCACAGGGGAAAACTCCGCGCAGAAGAAAAAAAGCTATTTGAAGTTTTTCCGGAGTCTCGGATGTATAACCGCTTTTCCACTTTGCCGCACCGCACCGTAGAAAACTTTTCGCAGGAAATTCACCGTTCTTCTGACGCAAAACGAGCCACGCCGATCGATCGATTCTAAACTGTTTTGCACACTAACCAGTCTTTATATTTCCGTATCAATTAATATACATATATTAGAAAATTATTGATATTTGGATATTCATCACATATTTGGCAAAAGTAATTTTTAAGATTTTCTTGTTTTATAACACGCATATCGATACATACATATGTATATGTATATGTATATTAGATATATTTTAGGAGTTGAATCATTTCACTTGCGCAATCGAATATGTTATCTTCATTTATTCTAATTTACGAATTTAATCTTAGATTTCCATATCACGCTGTAGATACATACATATATATGTACGTTTGTTCAATCGCTGAAACAATTTCCGTATGCAAGTCGCGATTCGCTCGAATTATGTAAAGTTTGCTTAATCCGAAGATGGCATGCTTTCGATAACTACATATGTAGTTATGTATATTCATTTCATTTAATTCAACTTGACGTACAAATTTGCTGTTAACGAATCTCAAACTTTTATTTGTTTGTGTTTATTTTTCATTCAAGCGTGTTTTTTTTCTTCGACTTTGCAATGCATTGATTGCGTAATTACGTGGCAGTTTTGCGGAAATCTTTTATTCGCCTTTCTTTGAGTGCCGCAATCAATAACATTCGTACAAAACAAAGGTAAAACTTTTCATTCACAATTAAAGTCTCACCGTTGTTTCTGTATTTATTGCTAAAACTCTTCTCGGAATCGTTGTTTTCTCCGTTGGCGAGTTTTAAACAGCTTGATTTAGCACATTTATCCCGAATACCACTCTCCTCCTACGCCCCCACTTACATTTAGGCAAGAACGAAAATAGAACGAATTTTTTTTTTACTCATTTTTCACATCACACTTAATTATTTATGTCTATGTATTTTTTTCTATGATTTGATCATCCGCTAGTCAAAGGTATTACAATGCGAAAGTAATGGAGCATCGCTTTTAAGAATGATTAACGATGCCTTGTTGGGATTTATATTCGATTTCTATTTAATTTAATCCGTGACGGTTATTCGATTGGGATTTTGACATCATTGATAGAATTTATTTATTATACACTATCTACATATGTATGTACATACATGTGTATACGTTTGTAATATAACTATGAGCACACACACATTGTAGTACTTTTTTATTTATCCAATGCGAAGTATCAATAAAACTGTATCGTTGAAAAGTTTAACAAATATATTAAAAACAACGATAATAGTAAAAATAAACGGTTAACGTCGAACTCGCTGTGACCGCGCGCATAATGAGATTGCAACGCGCTCGAATACAAACGACCGATTTCAAATGACGCACAATGTTTCCTCAAATTCAATATACATACATGTATATGCCCAAATATATTTATGTGAATTTTCCTCGATAATACGAAACAGGAGACAAAAGAGGATGTAGGCGTCTCGCAGTCGCGGGCGGCAATAAAGACCCTGTTATGTATATTGCATTCCATAAATATTCCACAAACGCAATACGAGTCTCTCGCATCGATTTCGATATTCGAATTTAGCTTACTAGCGTGAAATCGGTGCATCAGACCCATCGTCGTAGGTCGTGAAATCAAAAATAAATCTGCCCTTGAAAGCGCCTTTAGATGTTACCAATTGCGAAAAATTCGGATATAAAATTGTGAACGTTTATTGTGTTTAGATTGAGTAGGTACCACTATAGCATTATTGCTACCGCACTAAAGTCCATCTGCTTCCACTCTTTGTCCACTTTATTTCCTTTTTATATTATTTGGAGCAGTTTTCTTTCGCTTAAAAGCTTTTCCGATACATATGAGACTTTTAAGGGAACGTTGTATTAAAAATTTAATTAAGACCATGTCAAATACATATATAGTTGAAAATACAATCTCAATGGAGTTATGTGTGTGCTTACAGTTTTAAAGTCCATACCAGAGATGGCCAAACTTCATTTCACTACGAGCCACATACAAGATTCCGAAGAGAGCTAGAAAGCCGCAATCACTTTATCGAGGGAATCATAAACAATGAGAAACTTCCTAAATTGTTTATTATAAATTTCACATACATATGTTTTGTATGAATGATACAAAATATGCATACATATGTTTGGATGAATAATAATTTTTTTTTTTTTCGTTTCTTTTGATAAAACAGTGAATTAGATATTGAATTTATGGGTTTTTCACTTGTTTTTCCGGTATTTTATAGTATGCCTTGTAGTTTGTTAGGGCTGTGCTGAAAAACGTACTTGCATATGTATGTAAGTAAGGTGTTGATTGCTTTGATTTTATAAATGTCATGAACGAGTACAGAGATTCACAGTAATAGTTTGTACCAAAAAATCGAAATTAGTCAGCAGGAATCTTCTCTTAAGTTGAGGTATTTTGATTCTGGAATAAAATTATATGAGAGAAGTGGATTAATTATATTTATCCAAATGCCGTTTCAGAAAGTTTTCACTAACTGAGAAAGCTCATCTTTTTTCATATTTGATCTCGGTAGATCTGATACAATGGTGATAAAATGGTGGAAAATGATGCAATCTTTTGATATCGATATGATATATTATTGATATCGACACCACAAGTGCTCACATGCTAAGTCGAGCATTTATTCTATCACAATTACTTCTGCAGAAACCTACGAACAAATACAGCTAACCGCGGACTATCATCAATATCTGTAGATTCTTCAATAGCCAAACCGAATGTTATACATGTTTTCAAATCATTTTTCAGTTTTAACTTGGAATCCTTACTGATTTCAGAAATATGCCGTTCTGTTGTGTAACGTGAAATCTGAATTCGGGGATATGTATCTATGTGATTCTGAATTATTTGAGAATGTCACAGACCGGATTTAAAGATTGTTGAATCTTGCCAGAAAGATTCAACTCAATTTTAAGAATTGCCAATCATCAACGTACATCGAAATGTCACCTGCGCAACCCCATGAATATCTCGTCTTTCGTACATGTTGAAATTCAAACAGTCAAAATTCAATCCAAATGAGCATGCAGCCGCGTGGTTTGTAACCATATGTGTAACCCGAATTAAAGATACCGTAGAGCCGCATGCGGATCGCGAGCCGAAATTTAGCCACCGCTGGTCTATACTATTTAATACTAGATAAATACATAAATATGTATATATATATATAAAACTTACATATGACGTATTATATTTTATGTATAATATTTATCACAAACATTTATCCTTGAGGGTGTCTGTATCTGTATATTTATACCGTAGTACGATCTGACATTTACGCTTTTCATAAATAAGAAATCTTCGTTAGCCGTTCGCTCTTGGTATTGACACTCGCCGTCAATATAATCCAAATAAATGTTCCTTTCGACAAAATCTAACATTTAGATTGTTTTCATAAGGTTCTGGCCTCAGACTTCACAAGCTAACTATATTATTTATTAATCGTTCGCCATATAATACGTACGATATCTTCTTATTTCGTAGTTGCTCCCTTGATATAATATTATATTTCTAGGTTTTTACACTCAAATAAATATTTACATTTAACCGTCAGATAAACCTAACGCTCTGATATAACTATACACATACATACATATATATATATATATATATATATATATATATATATATATATATATATATATATATATATATATATATATATATATATATATATATATATATATATATATATATATATATAACTTATTTTGATTATTTTTTCGTATTTTCTTTCCGGCATTGCTCTCTATCTCATTGTTTTTTTACCCCCTTTGTATAACGAGGGAAAATATCCCTCGTTAATTTTATTAAATATTTCGCTAGAAATACCAACAACGCGCGCATTCAACACTTTTTTGTGTACAATAAAAGTAACTGAAGAGAATGAGAATGATAATATTTTAATTGCTGTTTTTTTTTTCGCACTGACGCAGGCAAAAGTATAATAAATAACATTAATTGTGTTTGGTTTGTTAATTTTTTTTGATCAATTAACTCTCTTCTTTTCCTTTCGTATCTTCTTTATTTACAAAAAATAAATATTTTATAATATCAAAGATATTTCATATAACTTATAATATCAAACGTCTGTACATTGATTGCGTAATTCTACTAAAAAAAAATTTGCATCTCAATTAATCCATTTATTTTAAATATATTAACAAAAATATATACATACATGTGTATTATACTTTCACCATAGTATTCATAACTCAAGCATGTCTGCGAAAGCCAACCACATATGCTGTGCACTCCGTCGAGTTTCGCTATATATGTACATATGTATATTGTATAATATGTATATGCACATTCTCTCATGACATTAGAATATGTATGTATATATATACGAATGCAACGTGAATTATGCCTTTGAGAACTTGGATTCTGAAAAGTGACTGTTCCTCGATTGAAGCGCTTATTCGGCATTGCGGTGGAACACTCCTGAAAAGTTCGTTCGTTCGTTTTTGAGGAATTCTAGACTTGCTTCCTGTCGACGAACCACAGTGCAATATCTCTGCATTTTCCGAGTCAACAGATATTGCAGACATATTGCACAATCCTTGGCACTCGTGGCGCAATATTGTCGTATACCATGAGCGAAATATTCCAGCACGAAGATCAATTCCTCTCAAGCACAATGTCTCTTTTCTCACGTACTTGTCGTGTCCTTGTTATTTCACAATATATCTCAATTCGACCATATTATCTGTTTGACTGTCTAAAATATATTATTTATTACTCACCCGTATTCGACAGGAACACATTATTTTAGTAAGTACATATGTATGTACATACATAATATGAATAAATTGACATATTCAACATTACAATTTAATATTAATAATGAAATTAATATTCCATTCTTAAATATGTAGTTGATTTGATATGCATTGCAATATTTCAATGAGCGATTGTGGTTTTCGTGTACTGCAACAAGTTTAAATTGTAGCCAGAAACTGCGTTATATTTGAAATATGATATAAATAATAAAATTTAATTTAACTATCGCTAGTTTTTACAGTCATACATATACATATGTCCATATGTACATGTAACCGTGAATGGATTCCTATGTACATTCTTGCGCTATAAATTTGATAAATTAAACTCGAGCAAACTGGATATCTCGCAAATTGCTAAATGTTGACATATTTCATTGCGTTTATATGCCGAGGAATTCTCTGAAAGGCGCATTACGAATATCCGTTTCACTGCCGTATATTATAATGCGCTTATGTAGTTAAAATTACTTAAATGTACATAAATTTAAGTTTAATTTCGATAAACCTATACGATGCGGTTTTTATGTTTATAAAATGCGTCTTTGGAACGTTACACTTGTGTGATATATACTTTGAAAAATTGCATCGTCCCGCGTTGAAACATTTTATAAGAACAGTTATCTTTGTCATACACTTACTAACGTAATCTAGATTGATGGTAAGTTGAGCAGTGAACAGTGCCACGAGAAAGAACACTTGTTCCCTATGGAGATAAATCGCCCGCTTCTCAACCCCGCAATTTCCTATTTTTATTTTATTATTTCGTACGCGGTGCAATTTATACGAATTTGCTTTCAGACGTCTGAAAAAATTTTCCATACTAAATCGTACAAACGAGGTACATACATAGATATTCCGGCAACGGTGTGTAATGATGCTCGTAGATAAGGCACACTTTGACGCTATCTATAAAATTAATGGCACTATATATTACAACGCTAGCATATCCTTTTCTATCGTCACTATTGTCCTCCCATGGTCCTGTAATCTTATTTATTGGTACCGATTTTCCCGATTCATATGCTAATACGGTGACGGCGATGGATGTTCTCGAATTAAAATAGTAATCAAAGCAGACGATATCCAATCCCACTGTTTATTTGAATTTAACATATATGCTCTGTTTTGCATTTTATTTTTACGTGTGCAGTTTTTCCTTTTAGTGTCTGATATGTAAAACCGCTACCCTCAGGAATGCATTTTCACCGAAATGCATTCGACCACTCGGTATTTCCGGTGCAGTTATGTATGTATATATATATATATATATATATATATATATATATATATATATATATATATATATATATATATATATATATATGTAACTATGGATTCATACAACGCCGCATACATTTCGTAAGCAAATTCTCGCGGAAGGTGATTTTACATTTTTTTCCGTTAGAGTTTTATGTTGTATTTCTATCCCTCTCTCGTCATCCCATTTACAGACATTGTTTCATGGACGTGTCATTTCCACTGGATTTCGTCCACGCTTTGTCAGAAAAAAGGCACCGTTTTATATACCTCGAACAATATTTTATTTTTTCCTACCCTTTTAGAAAAACGTTCGCAAAAAGTCGACAGTTCACAACGTTATATTCGTATTAAGTTGACGTGCTTACACTCATCAGTTGGTCTTATTTTTAGCACATAATCAACACTCTTCCGCCCAGAATGATATTAGTATAAACTTGTATAAAATTTGCCTTCCAAAAAAAATGACAAGGAGTGATTTTGTTTGTTAGATCGTCGGGTAATTATCCCTGTCTTTTTGACCTTTTCTTGTCATTCTTTCGTCCATTTTTTTCCTCTTCCGCTTTCTTTTACGTTTTCTTACTTCTTGACGTTGTGTAAACAAAATGGCATTCGTTCTCTTTCACCCTTCCTCTATATTTGTATAAATATAACCACATATAATACAATGTAATAATATTTTTAATTCAAATTTTTCACTGCGTATAAATAAGATAATTCGGCAAGGTCGTTCCGGTATAAATTATCCATAAGAAAGCGTCGTCCGAACCAAAGTGACTTTATCGAAACTTTGAAAATCGCAACGTCTTTCAAATATAGCGCAAAGATTTTTCCGACGCGAACGTTTTACAGCCATTTTTTTCTTTTCACAAATTTCTCACGAGATAAACTAAGAGTGGCGGCCGTAACTTTGACCCTTCGGTGACAAATAACCGTTTCACATAATAAAAAAAAAAAATATTATATTTTTTCGTGTTAAAACGACCTAATAAAGTCTATAGACGTAGAGAGGGAGGAGCGGTGAGGGGGAGATAACGTGCAGGAGAAAAAAATAATTCGCGTATTTTCGCGCGAAAAACAACCCGAGTTTCGATGTTGAAAACGCCGCTGGGTATTTTTGACCCCCCGAGTGATTCTAATGGAGTATTGTTTGTCGAGCTGAAAGCGTTCTCTCGTTTGTTTGTTATGATAAGCGCGTATTTTTGTATTATTATTCTTCTCCTCAGGATAATACCCGCCACCTTGTTAATTTCTGCTACTTTGACTTATCGATGTTCTTTTGTAACATATCCATGTATGTACATAATACAAATACGTATTTATGTACATACATAGATAGGTTTGTACTCGTACATTATACATGAATGTACATATTTAAATACAAAGCGTAATGTTGTTAGTTTTAATTTCATTAACTATATTTGTTTATATTGGAATAAATTCCACATACTAAAATAAGTCCAATTGAAAATACAAGTCAAATCCAATTAAATGTCACGTCTGCTTTCTTTTTTACAGGACAGCACTCCTTCGTTTTTAATTTACTTCAGAGCAGAATTACCCGCCATCACTCTGACAGAATTGGATTAGTCGAGATAACGACCATTTTTAATTTTCACTTAATATGTCCAGTCCTCACTCTACCTAGAATTGCGGAAAGAAATTAAATGCGCAATTTCCTACCGGCAATCCCTTTTTTACACAGTCATCCCCAACTATTATCTCAGAATTCTTATATTTTAGGCTGGAAACAGCGTTGCTCGTAAATCGTAGCACAAATCCATCAACTGGAATTTTTCTTTCTAGCGAAAATATGCGAGGACAGGGGAAAAAATTGTTGGGATCGCTTTATAGAAGAAAAAGTGAATTTAACAAAGCGCCTTTTAAATAGAACAACTTTCAAGTTATTTTTTAGTAGGTATATAAACTTTCCTTGCTGGATTCATCAACTTTTTAGTACATACACACTAGGGAGTCCATTGCCGATAAACCGGTTTACCGGTAAATGGCCCGAAAAATAACTCCGTAAATTATTACTTTTACCGGTAAAGCAACAAAACATATTGGGTGCGTTTTATCACATTCCTCTTTTATTTTATCTTCTGGCAACACTGGTCCGACCTCGTGCTTTATCCAGAAGAAAAAAATATACAATAATGAAAATAATAGTATAAATTACACAACGATGTAAAACAGAAAGATGTAGTAAATTCAGATTCAGATTCCGATGGTGCTATTTTAGTACTTCCATCTACGAACTAATGATTGTTATCAGTAAAAGAAAGGCTTCAGTTAGCTATTAAAAATAAAACTGAATACAGTTTAGAAGAGGAACCTACTCAGAAGAAAAAAATAAAGAAATTGTAAGAAATGAAATCACTTTTTTGATAAAATGAAATAAATTGAAAAAAATACTTGAAAACATACGTAGATCACAACTATTGGACGATACTGTGAATATATTATGTTGTCTTCGTTGTTATTTTCTTAAACGACGAATAAATAATAAGTATTTTTTAGTCTTTTGTAAAATATTAATTTATAAAGAATCCAGTACCACTCATTCCCTTTTTTTGGGGCAATTTATCTTAGTATATAATAAATAATGTGTATAAGCGTTTGTTTTTGAAATTGAAAAATATGGTAATTTACTGGTAAGTCGGTAAATTAGTAAAAAAATTATCGGACTACCGGCAAATGGGAATTATGGAAAATTGGCTTCCTAAAAAACACGTAATTACATGAAAATTTAATCCTATTGGACAAAATTTCAATATTATTTTTAATATTCTAAAGAGAAGGGAATATGCTTAAAGTTATTATTAATTAGGAACGCGGGAGCGATATGTAAAAAAGTTCGTATATATTAATTTTGTATGCGATATATATTTATGTACATTCAATACATATTTAGATGGTTAAATGGAAAATTTATAAAGCATTTCGAATCTACATAATATGTGTGTGTATAATATACATAAGTTCCCCAGTTTACGAGAATGACATTGTATTACGAAAGTGTTATAAAATAGGTATAATGCAATAAGTAGGTATATAAAGAGCTCGTTATTATAGCATATACATATATACATAGTTATGTGTCCGCATTCCCGAAAGGTAATGACACGCTTTTTGGACAGAGAGGGTTAAATGAGCGTTCGTCCATGTACGCATTTGGGCATTTGCGTTGACGACGACAATTCACCGTGACGTTTATTGCAAATTTATTCGGCATTAAAATATATAAGTCGTTAAACGTTTCGTTCAGTTTTCAAATAGGAAGGGGGATGGCAAAATCTGCTCTTCCGAATTTACAATTCAAACACACACACACACACGCACACAAATTCACGGATGACATATTACAGCCATGTTCCTGATACAGATTCCTCGATATTGTTGATTTATGGCGAGCCCGAGTCGGCAAAAACTCAACCAGCAACTTGCCAAATGCCTGTTCTTCCGCGAAAAAACGGAACTACGTTCACATCGATCCTCGCCTTACTTAACTTGCATACTAAAACATCGGTTATTCATCTTGTAACTCACCCAAAGTCAGATAATCGTAATTCATCATGTAGCAATTTAAAATAACACATATGTATATGTTTTGTTTTATAAATTTATTTCGATTCAAAATTAATCGATTTTACTCGTTAATAACTGTCAACAGCATTCGCAGCATCAAATATCATATGATTTATCGGGTATCCTTCAGTGCGTATGTACATACATATATATGTATGTACTGCAGTGCTATGTATGTATGCATATGTGTGAGAAATGATGCACTACATTATTTGTACGTTCGAAAATAATAAATCACACCAGAACAAATGGCAATTCAGACAGTACACATAGCCGCGAATTTACATATGTGTATGTATGTACATATCCAAAATATGTACTTTATACAAACATATTTTATGTATGTATGTTTAAGTAAATTATTTTTCGTTAAAGCGTTGATTTAATAAGTCAAACTCGCCGTCGACTTTTTTTAATATTAAAAATGTGCGAATTTTTTATTGACAGGTTTCACCTTTCGAACGACGAAAAGCAATTTACGCGCTCCAAAATAATACAATTTTGGACAAAAAAAAGAGGAAAATGAGTCAGGGAGAGGGTGTTTTTTAAATGGTTCAAAACACAATTTCGTCACCGTTCGACTTTTATGAAAGAATACGTATCTTATCACAAAATAAAATTTTCAACATAAATCTATTCAACTCGACGAATTATTTGCTTTATTTATAGTGTGCGTTGCTGCGAAAGTAAATTTTATATGCCAATATTTATTTTATTTTAAAAATGCATATACATACATATGTACATATACATATACCAGGAAACATGTAAACCCCAATGCGCCTTCCTGGTCAATTACATCTGTATATTGCAGCTTTTTTTTACATAAATCGCTGGATTTCGGATATAGGAAAAACTCGAAATTAACGAGACATTTATGGATTTACATAAATCATATTCAAATAGTGGTAATATAGTGGGTAGGATGGTTTTCAGCCAATTTGATGGAGGAACAGTTTCAACAATGAAATCATATAAATTGGAAAACTCTTATAGGAAACAATCGACTTTGAGTCACAAATATCCATGTCTGACTAGCAACATTAAAGATTATACTCAAAATAAATTCTTTTCGATCGAGGTTAGCTCACGGGATCGAACCTGGTGACCTATTGGTGCTTAGCATAAACGCATTCACCGAGCCATGCTGCTGGTTTATTGTTCGCAATTAAATCATGTTTTTAAATAAAAAAATAAAATTTATTTAAAAAATAAAATTTAACACCCAATTATAAAATAAAGCGAGAGATAAATGGAGAAAATATATGAAACTGTATGTACCTTTGTCCATATATGTATGTTTAGTACATACCGTAGAAAGGTCGTTAAACCACAATAAATCTTTTTGGTGAATGCGAATCTTATTGATTAAAAGTGTAATGAAAGATAACAGTGGTTTTTATTCGTATTATCTTTTCTTCGTCATAACTAAAGATCAGTTTAAAATGACTCACAATGTGTTTCCTCTACTTGTGAAAAAACAGGCAGCAAAAGATCAGTCAGTGGCTTTACACATTTTGGAGACTTTCAGTTCGTAACTCATTATGGACCGCAAAATTTTCCGCAAACTTTCTATAAAAGTCCGTGTATTTTTCGAAAAGTAACGATAAAAATAATAGGTTTTGTAATTTAAGCTCCCAAACCTTTCTATCAATTAAATTAAAAATTGAAATATAGCTTCTTTACAGTTGTCTTCGACCATATGTATCCAATTTTATGTAAAATTTATATACAATTTCAATATATTTTCACGTAATAAACGATATATGTATACCTATATAATACATACATACATTGTAGATCAATTTTTTTATTCATTTAAATGAAAAATATCTATTTTAGAAGTACATACATACATATGTATGCTACACGAGAAAAATTAGTCATACCTGGGGATTTGAAATATTTTCTGAATATTATTATTTTGGAATATTATCAAAAAATTCCTTCTTCCGAAAAATTCAAGCTTTAAACCATATAAATGTATACATTTACTGTATCTATGTACGTAGTAACAATAGATGATGTTTTGTGATCATTCGAAAATGCGAACTCGAGATTTTGACTGATTCGAACTCAGAATCGATCACCGATCACGTTTTCCTGATCTAGAAAAAAATTATGTTTGTGTGTCTTTGTGTATATTTTGGGGATTTTTTGAACACCGTTAGTCCCGACTTATCGACACGACTTAAATTTTTTAGTTGATCGGAAAAGGTTTTGAATCTATTATCTCCCAAACCGCTAACTGAATCGTACGGAATTTTTTTTACATGTAATAGAAATTATAAATTTTATAACCTAATATTTTTATCTGAACCGGAAGTACTTTTACTCTAGACTCTAGAGAATCGAGGTTTTTTTCATGTTTTTCTCAGAAACCTTGTGTTTTATTGAACTGAAATTACATATCTAAAAGTAATTTTTTTTTCAAATTTTTAAGTTGACAGGAAATGGTGCCTCTCCTTATTTTTATTTATTTATTGATACTTTGGATAAAGAAATGCTAGTATGATATGGAAGTTTGAAACTAAATCTTTTTCATAATACTTTTTTTGTATGACGGCCATTGAACAAAGTTTTCTTAAAAACATAAATCCGGCATATATATAATACAATCAATATATAAAAATCCCTCATCATTGATGTGGGTCAAATTCGTGCCCGTTCCTTTCTCTTGAAATTTTTCGTCGACTTTTCACAACTGCCGAATCGACGAAATTCGTCGGGATCGAGAGTTTTCGCCAAGTCGAAAATTGGTAAATCGGCCAAAACGGACAATAGCGGCCACTTCACCACTCGACGGAATCCTTTTGTCGCTCGGCACACTCACCACTTCATCAGCATCTTCGCGGATTTTCCACGGCGTCGGACCGATGAGGCCCACAGCTCGTTTCTCTCCACTCGTACTCCACTCGACTCAACTCCACTCCACTCCACATTCCACGCCGAGGCGGTTTTCCACACAATGGAAGCGTGAAACCCTTGTTCCTCGTTTCTCGTTTTTCCACTTCTTTTTCACTCATCCGTTTTCCTTTTTCTCCTCTCAGTGGCCTCGGTCAGGTATTCCTCGCCGTCACGCCACGATGTAATTACCGTTTTTACGCGACATTTTCACGCAACCGAATCACTAGAGATAACGCGCTTTTCTTAACCTTGCACAAATAGTATCAACACACTTTTACACCATATGAAATAATAATATATTATTAAAAATTATACATCAAAAAGTCATTTACTGACTAGTAGCGAAGGTTAATATTGAATTCTTAGCTGGATTTAATTGGATCAACACATATTTTATTCTTATGTATCTTTTATCGATACTTTCACGTTAATTTTGCAGCCACAAGATTCCCGGTCTCTGTTTTTCTTTTAATTTTGTCTAAATTATGAATTGTAGAACTTTTTATTACATTGTACGTGAAATATTAAACCTTAAACCTTAAACATTAAACTTTTTATTTACGCACTTTAATACTTCCGAAATTTTTATATTAAAATTATTAATCTATAGGTTCACATCTCCAAGACATTTAATCCTTTTCAAAAAACTTGGATATTTTTTTCCTATTATGCTATACAATAACATTAAAATAAGATGATACTAAAAAATACTAGAAAATTATCACTAGATAACACCGTACCATAATATTTTATCTCAAAATGTGTTAGTTTTGAAAGTTCATTCAAAACTCAGTTTCAGACTTACTATAATTTGACACTTTATTTAATTATTTATTTATTTATTTAAAATACATCGGAAAGGCGGCAAAGCCGATAGACCCACGGTGTTTGACTTTATTAATTCTTAATTATTAAAGTCAAACTTAGTTAATTGTTTATCTTATTACTGTTTTCCCATAGCTCAAGATAATAAAGACATAACATTTTGTGAATTTTGTAAAATCAAATATGTACATTTAATAAGATAAATTTACAATAACTACGTTCTTAAAGATTTTCTCAGTTCACTGACAATATCAATTTAACTTGCTTTTGTACATTTAAAAACCAAGATAAATTTGTTAAACAATTTGAGTTATCCTTGCACAAGCAACAAATACTTTTCATCAAAATCATTATCAAATAACTGTTCTATTATCTCTGTACAGTATTCTTTTATAATCAAATATTTGAGATATATTCCGTCAATACCTAGAAGTCATTTTCCGAAGCGGCACTTTATAATTTTTACCAAATAACTGACAAAATGTCAAACTGGTCGGGGCGTCGAGACCATACATACCTCGAAACCGGGATAGTCCCGTTCAAACTGGAACGGATGGTAAGCCTAATTATAATAGACCTAAGATATTTATGATATTTTATGAAGGCTTGAAACATCGTCCATTTTTCAACTTCGTACAGTTTTATGAGAAAGATCAAACCATTCGCAGGCATTTTATATAAATTATATATAAAATATCATTCTTTATCTTATAGGAATGCTTAAAATGTGAATGATTTGATAAAGGTTTTTTTACGATAGATTTCATTGTACTTGATATACCCTTCCGAATCATTTACAATGCTTTCTATGGGCCGTGATATAAGAAGTATTACTATTGGTGTAGTTAATATCGTCAGTTTAGCGTTGAATCGACCGTCAAATGGGTCCGTGTGAAAAATAACCCGTTTCGAAACCAACCCCGCGGGGTCGTTTTGCACCGGATCGCATGCCGCTAAGGCGTTAACGAGCCCTTTATCACTCCGGAATGACCGTAAAGGGTCAAACCCTCTGCCATAACCAAATAAAAACCCCCACTCCAGGTGATTTAACACCGAGCAAGATTAACGTGTTTTGTCGCCGAGTCGCAAATGTGCTTCCGGTCGGGGAAAAAAAAGTTTATTTCAGCATAGCAGCGATTAAAAACAAACCCCACTTAGCTCGGTTTATTGCGCAATGTTGCAGAAAAGTGTGCCATTTACGGTTGTTGCTCTACGTTTGCTGAACATCTGTACAGGCCTATGCATGTATGTACACACATACATCTGTACATATATATATCAACGATCAATTGTAAGTGCCGTGTGAGAACACAATATAATTTTTTATGCAACTTAAATGTCGTCGACCGGAAAATATTCAATATTTCTTTTAGATTATAAATTACAACATTTACTAGATTTGTCTTCACTTAGTCGTTTTCGTCTACCACGTTAGCTATCAATGTCATGTGCATGCAATTAACTTTTTAACAATTGACTTTAATTTTTTCTATGACTTTAATTTTTTTCTATTGCCGTTAATTTTTTCTATGGTACCCAGTCCACAAATCAGCGCCTCGAAAGTTTTCGATAATATTTTATCTTTGTATTGACATAGGTTTGACAATGGTCAAAAAAGTTATTCCCGTATTTGAGGAAATGTGGGAAAAACTGAATTAAGAGGAAAATAATGAGATCGTATGAATTAACAATGACTTGAAGGAACGCCCTTCTCACTTGGAAGCCAAGAGGAGGTTTTCGTCCTAGAACATAGGCGCCCGCAGGGGGGGGGCAAGGGGGGCACTTGCCCACCCCCTGGATTGATTGAAAACGCGAGAATACAAAAGTAGCCAAGATTTCATCGACTTGTTACCTTTTACAAAGTTTTATCCGAGCGTCAGGTTACCTTTTACAAAGTTTTATCCGAGTATCAGGTATGCCTTACTAGTTTTGCTAACATTACCAGCAACAACATGTACGGTGGAGCGATCGTTCAGCACATTACGTCGTGTAAAAACATGGCTTAGATCTACAATGTCAGTTGAACGTCTGTCTGGATTGTGCATGTTAAGCGTACACAGAGACAAAGTGAACTGCAACAAAAAAGACTTTATGGACAAAATTGTAGATATTTTTGGTAGCTTAATTTTATTTTAAATTTATGTTGTAATATTTTTTGTTATATACATATATATATATATATATATATATATATATATATATATATATATATATATATATATATATATATATATATATATATATTCAGCTATATATATATATATATATATATATATATATATATATATATATATATATATATATATATATATATATATATATATATATATATATATAGGATCAGCGTTTCTCAAGCTGTGGTGATTTCTGTATTCAATTTTGTATAATATGTATATATATATATATATATATATATATATATATATATATATATATATTGTGTTAATAAAAAATTGTTGCTACAGTATGCCCTTCATTACCACAGTGTCCTGTCCGTTCGTTCACCATACAAATACACTACAGTAAATTAAAACTACATTAAAACATCACTAAAAATATCTTGCCCCCCCCTTAGAAACTTTTCTGCGGGCGCCCATGTCCTAGAACGCATGCTTTCGCGCATACGTCTCAAGTTGCACAAAAAATGAAAACGTAAAGACATAGCTAATAAAGTTCTTGTATCTACATATACACATACACATATATGTATGTACATAAATAAAGCATGACTTTTTATGAAATGAAAATTATTATTTCAGAAGTATATCTCGACTAGGAGACTCATTTTGAAAAATCTTCATACATCTTATATGTAAATGAAGAGGAATAAAATTCGTTGTCTTTGATCAATCCTCAATGAATTCATTATTCTTATCGATCCGTTCGAGCTAGATTTTGACGCGACAGTCCTGTTTATCTCTGTGTACTTTTGAATTAGTATTTTCGTGTGCCAGAAACGTTTCTGACAGTGATGAAACAAAATGAAATGACACCAACAAGTTACTCTGCATTACTAGAATACGAGACGGAGATCGGTACTCGCTGTCACTGCAAACTGAAGAGTGATGACGTTGTTACTTCTGTAGCCCAACTTTGTAACTATGTAAATATGTATGTATATAGGATGTATACAGTAGAAAGAAGTTTTGTTTTTCTGTCGCAATCTGAACGCAAATGAAATGTTGAATGATTAAATCATCCTTTTTTTTTGAAGCGTTTATTAAATAATTATGTGAACGTCGTGTATTCCTATGCATCCCGTCACGTCTCATCATCAATTACATACTTCTCTTTCGCCTTTTTCTGTCCATTGTATGTATTCTTTATATTAAATTCACTATAAATAAAGATATATTACTGTTATATTTGTCAAATTGATATTCCTTGTTCTGAAAAGAATGATGATTATATTTCATCAGAATTTCGTATATCTAAGCGAATCCTCTCAAGTTGGTTGAATTATCTACTCCTATCAACGATCGAAATTGCGCGTTCGTCTTTTTAAATCAAGAAAAGTCAATCGGGAACTTTTTAACTTTCCGATAGATCTTACGCAAGATATACACAAGTAAAAACGGTTTTAGATATCTACTCCCACTTTGCGGTTGGGCTAGGTGAATATTAACCCTAATTTAACAAAGGGCAGCACTAACGCCAATTGAATTAGGAGCCCCTTTTTAAATTATCGCCCCCGTACAAAGGGCGGTCGGTGTTCTTTCGCACTTTTCGGATTAATGGAACGCGGAATGAATTCCGTATTAAGCGGGAACGGTGAATTCGGGACTCTGCGTACCCCCGTTCGCCCTTTCACGGTTATCAAATCAAAAATTCAAGGCAATCAGTCTTTTCGAGAGGTAGATTCGCCTAATGAAGGCGGGCTCGTCTACGAAATGTTACATTATTTATATACGGATTATTTGTATGCGCATTTTTCAGATCGTGATTTGAATTCGCCACAATGAAGATTGCGATCTTCTCCGAACTGTTTTCTTTGGCGGGTTCGATCGATTAACCTTTCCCGGACCGCTGCGCATTGGAATGGTGGCTCTGGTTAGAGTTGTGGCCGTCTGCAAATTGATATTTAAGTGTAGGAAACTCAATTTGTGTTTCATTACTCGTTTCTGGTCGGGACGCTAAGTGGACCTGCAGCTGGCGCCTTTAACCCAACTGTTATCGGTTCCTTACAGTTTTCTCTTATTTACTGCTCGATTTGTACCCAATTCTGTCTAAGGATTTATTAATCGCTTATGTTTCTATCGATTTTACAACGCACGTTATCCGATATTGGTTGAATTAATTATATTTGTATGTATATATATTCTACCCCTCACCTTTTGAACTCATTAGTAGTATAATATCCCAACTCCTTCATTATACTGTGAAATTAATATAGATAGATATATGTACATACATGATATACAAATTGTATGTTATCAAAATTGTTTTATCTAAAAACAAATTAACCTTAGACTGTACATTGGTGCTAAAATATTATATGTACATATATATATATATATATATATATATATATATATATATATATATATATATATATATATATATATATATATATATATATATATATAAAATCAATCGTCTCGTTTTAATAACATATGTATGTATGTATGTATTTAATATTTAATTTTCATTTTAATGACTTCAAATCAAATTTTATCTTAATTGAAAACCTCGCAATTTCTATGAAAAAATTGAGGTTCTCATTTCTATGAATAATGCATTTTTATGGTTTTCTATCATAATTATATAATTACTGTAAAAATTACGCATTTTTTGAAACAATCATATCTCATAAACGAGAAGAAATCAACAAAAATAATTGTCATATTCGAATTCAATGGGCTAAATTTAGTAAAGATTGATTTAGTCTCCGCTCTGGTAAGCGAAAAACGTGATGTTTTACTGCTCAGTGTTATCAAAGATTATTCTTACATAGTAATTTATGACTTTTTATTTTTGTGTAATTTGGTTATTAATTCAAAGCTGATTTATGTTCACCCAGTGGCGTAATGAGGGTTAATGGCGTCTGTGTCAATTTTTTTCTTTATTTTCGCCCTTTCACCCCCTCCCCCCCCCCCCCCCCGGTTGTCATATTTATTGACTTATGTTGTATAGCAAGCATTATCTTAAATGCATCTTCCATTTTTCTCAGGCTCAAATCTGGCGCCACATTATTGCTTTATCCAAAGACAACATGTTCGACAGACGGATTACGAAGAACACTCGTATACATTAATTTGTTTGGCGAATTTTTGTATTTTTCGAAGTGAGAGTTATTACAAAATATGAGAAAACTATAAATAAAAATATATATTTTGCCTTCGTGACATCCCTAAAGCTGATGCTCCCGGGGACATTGATATCCCCCCCATCTTGTTACGCCACTGTTTGTGTTCACCTAAATTATATTAAATTCATGAATTCAGCGATGATTTCAATTTATAATTATGATGATCCGTTTTAATTAATTTATAATGTCAAATGAACTCAACTCTTACTTGTTTATTTTGCATGGTAGCTATGTTAGATGTATATCTATGTTAGATGCATTCAAACTTCATTTTGCACCATCGTGCGCTAAAATTCGTTTTATCTACAATAAAAAAAAAGAAAAAACTCCCGTAAACCCGAAGATTCCGTTTCGTATCCGATAACTCCCTTTTACGGGGCTGTCCGGTTCTTAACCCGTTCATGGCGGGCTCGCATAACAGTGAAATAGTGAGCAATGGCATCATAAACATTGGAAACACTATAATATAGGTCGCACCGTATAAAGAACATTTTAGATGACGTAAAGTTTACGTATCTATATGCCAGTGTTTTTTAAACCTCCTTAAGTTGCTTTATTTGACGTTTCTTTGAAAACATTAATAATCGTGTATAGTTTTCAATTGAAATAATTAATTTCAAATATACTATGTGGTTGGGAAATGTGAATTACCAGGGTGTATTATTTATTTTCCATGTTAACTCTCCAGCTGTTCATTTTTTCCGACCTTTCTTATTATTTTTCCCTTTGCAATAAAATATTAATATCGAACATCATTTCGCTTTCAGGATTTTGGAGTTATCGTATACATTTTTTATCGCTCAAAAAGGCACCATTAAAAATGTAACCGGCGAAAAAATACGCCAAAAGGGCACAACCTCAAGTCTTTCATCTTGAAACAAGACTTGTACAGAATTTCTGAATGAAACTCACAACCTTTTTTTATAACACGTACATATATATGTAGGTATAAAAAAAGAGTCAACGAATGTTCAATACTGTGATTATTTATTTGTTTCATTTTTCTTATAAAATTATTTTTATTCATACAATTTAAAAACTCAAAAACAATTATACAGTCACATTTTGAATAGTCCAATTATGATCATATTATATTTGAACAGATTATAAATTCATTGATTAATTTTCGTTAATTTAATTAATTAATTGCATTTAAATCTATGTACAAACATATGTATACATACATCTATTGCAATAATTGTGCAGTACTCGAGGCATTATGTACAAGTAGACTATATATGTATATTTTTATGTATGTACATATGTACATTGCACAGTTTCAGAAGCTGTGCTTAGTTCAATTCCTCTCTGTGACCGAATTTCCGCTCACGTCCGCAATCATCTCACTTGGTCCATTCTGCGCTCGCATAAGTCACTCCAACTTTAAGGTTTAAGCGACCGCTGGCTTCGTAAATAAATTTACCAATGCGACTAAATTCTTCGAATGATGTGAATTTTATTTTGTGAAGTAGTAGGAAAAATGGACACTTCCGCCGTAGACGCTTGAGAATGTCGTCTTTAAAAACCGGATAAGACCCTTTTTCCGCAACCATTTTGATGGTAATTTGACGGACGATGCCGTCGGAAAAGTGTCGGGATATGCGAAAGTTCCATCCGTTTGTCAAAATGATTTATATGTGGAAACCCATTGATTCGTCCCGAACGTTACAAGGTATCTTCCCCGGGGAAAGACAAATTACGGTTTAAGCAATGGCAGTCCATGAAAATTGATATAAATGCTTGGAAAAAATCAAGCTAAATCCATTTATCAAATATATATAATAAACGAGTAGTAAATTCAGTTTTTTTCTATATCGAATGTGTGTCTGTTTTTTAACCTAATACATTTTTTATATAATATTTCTAGTTATACTTTTTATATAATATATAGTAAGTCTATCGAACAACATCATAGTTGCTTATTATTTTGGATACGAATTTGATTGTTTCATATATTTTTCTCTAACTTATAAAATAGCGCTTTTTTCAGTTAGTACTCATAAGTATATAATTAAGTATAATTTTATCAATTTTATACGGTATTTTATCAACAATTAAGATGAAGTCGATTGTTGAAATGTCGAACCTGCTTAGATTCTATTAACATTCAAATATTTCAAAGAGACAAGCAACTATGTATGTATATATGTATGTACATATGTACATCAGGAGCTTTTTAGAACGAGGAATATTTTAAGTACAACAAATACCGAATTAGGACATATTCTTTATTTTTTCAAACATTCTAAATATAAATAATAACAATAATATACATATACTACAAATGAATGATAGAATAAATACATATAATATATGTACCTATTGATATTGATATAATAATAATAATATTAAATAATAAATAACTAATAATAATAAGTAATCAATTTATATTGAGGGAGTTAATGTTTAACATTAATGATTTTTGTAGAAATTATTGGAATTTGAGATTCATTTGCGTACTAGGCATAAACTGGTTGCGGACTACACTTACTGGATCACTGGCGTAGCTTAGGGATCCTTGAACTAGCCGTAACGGTTCTTCAAACTTATCTGGAATGGAAACCAAACACTTTGGCTGTAAAGCTTAGACCTCACTAGGCGGCACTGTACTGCAGCGACGCAGCGCGGCCAAATATTATTGTATGAAATTGTATGAGATAGAACGCACTATGAATATGCTTTTGTACCAACTATGAAGTGCTGCGCTGCGTCGCTGCAGCGCACTGTCACCTAGTGCAATCATACCTTAACTCTTATTACATTTCATTGATCTTTATTACCAATATGTGTTCAATTTAAAATGAGCACGGCAATATATGGTCGCGGTCGGTCTTTCGCTCTAGCGCCGAAAATTAATGGGTCCTTCAGGAGGATTAAATAGTATAGCGATATTGAGAAAACGTGTCCTTTCAATATATACGCTCGTGATAAATGCGACCCCAATAAGCTATAAGTCACCCCCGTCTCCGGTCAAGTGTACGCCGATAAATTGCACAACCCTGGCGAAAAACAAACGCCCTACACCCGCCAGCCCGTGAAACAATTTGTTTCAATAATATGTACACGTACATTTTTTTTTGTTTTCCCTATTATTCTTTGAATATTGTGCCATTTTTCTTAGATTTTTGTATTATATGTGTATCACTTCAGCTACGAAACGTATTGACTGTTCTTACTACATAAAAATATCATTGATATTTATTGTGTACTTGTCGAATAGGTGCTGTATGAACACTTCGTGTAAATACCATGAAAAATAAAATAAACAAATAATTTCTTTTTTATTTATTTAAGTTTAATTTTGAACCATTGTGGCATTACAGCCTACTCGTCTCTGTTTTGCGCAACTCTCATCAATCTCACTACGGACATTTTCCTAATTTCGTCCCCACATCTTCTCTGCGGTATTCCTTTTACCCTTTTGCATTATCTCGAGTACCATTCAAGCACTTCTTTTGTCTACCTTTCGTCCATTCTTCTAGCCACGTGACCCGCCCATTGCCATTTCAATCTCTTTACTCTATCCACTATCTCCACTACCCTTGTCGTACTTCTCACCCACGTGTTCCGCTTCCTGTCTTTCCTCGTTATGCCAAGCATACAGCGTTCCATACTTCTTTGAGTGCATTGGATTTTTTGTATCATCTTGGCGTTCAGTGTCCAAGTTTCACATCCATACGTCATCACTGGCAAAACGCATTGATCGAAGATCTTTTTCTTCAGGCAGAGTGGCATTTTTGATTTAAAAACAGCATTCGTTTGTCCAAATGCACTTCATCCTAATTTCATACGTCTCTTTATCTCTTCCTCTTTATTACCAGACATGTCAATTATTTGACCTAAATATAACACCTGTCCGGCTGTGTTAGTCTGTTAAGTAGATCAGCTGAATCACGAGCTATTAAAACTATATCGTCTGCGAACCGAAGGTGACTCAAGAAGCG
Source organism: Arctopsyche grandis (assembly GCF_051622035.1). NCBI lineage: Eukaryota > Metazoa > Arthropoda > Insecta > Trichoptera > Hydropsychidae > Arctopsyche > Arctopsyche grandis. The sequence continues at coordinate 12,997,142 of NC_135358.1, read as the reverse complement.
ACCGTTGATGCTTACTCCGGCTGTGTCCCATTCCAAGTTCCCGAAAACTCCCTCAAGCACCGCATTGAATAACTTGGGCGATATGGTATCTCCTTGCCTTAGTCCTTTTCCTATGCTAAATCTATCTGTACCTGAAAAAAAATTTACGGAAGCTGCGGCGTTCTTATATATTGCAGATTATATTCATATACATATATAAATATATACTACATACAATTATATGTACATGTGTCAATTTTCAATGTGACTGCTTCATAATCTTGGTCATTGTCTAAAACTTTTGAAGCATTTTTGAAACATTGTCAATTTCCATGATTCTAAGTTTGCTTCAAGTTTGATGAATGAATATATGAAACTATAGAAATGCTATTACATTTCATAACTTGGTATGGAATTATTTAAATGGTAAACTATTGTATGTGGGTATTTCGTTAAATGTTATGTATGTATACATACATAATATATGTACATATGTATGTACTATCACGTTCCAGTTTTCAGAGGTTATTTGTTTTTTTTAAAACGTTCATTAGGTTGCTGACGATTCATCAACATGTTATGACTGACTCTCGTACTTCGGGCACGGTTTATATACTGAATCTGATGATGTCAATGTTTATCTTATCCCTTTTTTGGTTTTATATTCCCTATATATTTATTTTAAATTAGATCAAGGCGCGCTATAGCGGCAAGGTACACGTAACAGTACATACTTATATTCAATTTATATTATAAAAGAAAACTTTGAAACCGGGAGTTTTCTTTATTTTCAATTATGTTGGTAATATTAGATGATTATTTTTAGAGTAACCAAAAAATAGTTTCGTTGAAATGTTCAATATGTACATACATATATAGGAAATATTTTTGACCGTGCTGAGTGTGGTTAACGAGTATGCATAGTGCAGAGCGTACATAGGCTGAGTGCTTAAGAACTACGCTTGGGATAGACGCTAAATAAATGCCGTTTGGTCTAATCCACGGTATCATTGAGAAACCATTGCATCTTAACCTATAACATTTTTTATTTATTTTATTTATACATATGTATATTCCAGGAAGGCCTAACAGGTAATCCCAAAACGCCTTTCTGGCCAATTACAAAAAAAAAGTTATTATCATTGAATAAATGAAAAAAAAACAAGTTCATATGTAACTGTACGACTTTCTTAATCAATGTTTAGTAGATTATGAAAAACCGCTATTTTTATTATATACATATGTATTTTAAGTTTTTTTTTAATATAAATAATAATTATTATATTTTTAATCACACCTGCCGCAATCCCATTGTAGTCTAAAAAAACGCAATAAAAATATACCTTAGAAAAAGTTTAATTTGAATTTGAGTGGTCCATTTTAAAATTTACAGGTGAAATCCGTCTGAAACGTTCAGTGAAAAAGCTTTAAGAATATGTAGGTGAAAGTGGTTGAAAGCTAGCGATAGCCGAATGGGTCGTTTTTCACTTAAACATCTCTCGGGGAGTATACTCGTAGGGGTGTTCAAACTTCAACCATAAACAGGTTACGACTTATACAGACAGAGATTTGTTTTGTTTTTATTTTTAGTTCCTCTGTGCTTTAAATTGAACTTTTTTTTAATTTGTACTCTCGGTCTCTCAACAGAAAAATGCTTTTAAGCAACTCTTTTCGTCCTGCGGTTTTAAGAGACCTCATATATATTACTGTGTAAAAAAATATTATATGTATATATGTATGTATGTACATACATACGTAAATTTGAAGATTTCTTAAATTAAAATAAAATCCAATGATTCAATTCATTCAATTATGAATGGCGTATGTACATATACTCATTCAAGTTTAAAATCTTTGACGAATCTTTATATGTACGTATATAAAGTGTGCAACGGTGTTAACGTTTACAATTCAGATACGCGTTTACTAAATGTTTCTCTTATAGAACCATCCCCTCTCCCCTCTATGGTGTAATTGCGGATTTATAACGATGGCGTTTTGTCGCAATAAGCTAGAATGAGCGCTCGTTACAACGACGTTAGCCTCTCGTTGTACGAGATTAATACCGTTAGCGTTCCTCCGCTGGCAAAATAAAACCCCTCCTTTCCTACATCCCTTCCTCTTCAATCTCGCGCCTTTTTTTATTCCTCTACCCCTTATGCCTCAGATTAATGATGACAACAAATATTTTTGCCGGTTCGCGTTAATGGAAGGATGTACGTGTTCCGGTATGCGAGTAAATCAATTTTTAACCAAGCAGTAGTAAAGATCAAAGAAAATGTTGGAAAATACGCTGTTACCTCAAAATTTATCGAATATATTTTTTTATGAATGATATTTTTACGTCCACTTTTCTTATATAGATTTAGTATTAATTATAATATAACATGCATTATTATTTATCTCAAATCGATTTTTCGTTTGCGTGCACTTTAATAGTCTTAAATTGTATCCTATATTCTACCTACGTAGAGCGTTAAAATTCGAAGATTTATGTCCATATGTATCATGTTCATTCGTGCGATTTATCTACAATGACCATTTTTCCACATAAATGTGTACGTATATATACATATGGGATGCATCGGATATAATATAAATTCGTATATCAACATACTCTGGCTATTTAAATTTAAGAGGAAAACTCCATGAGAAACACATAGAACGAGGCTTCATCTTTTATCCACTTGTGAAAAAATTGAACAAAAATATTGACATTCGCTCCACATTATTGTTTGTTAATCTTCAGCCGATTATATTAATCACTATTAAGATTTTTTTTTTTTTTGATTAAAATATACATATATTCAGTTTTATGATTGATGTACACTTTTCTACGTAACCACTAGTCATAATACAACTCACTGATTAAGAAATTTACTAGTTTATGGATCATTAGTTCAAATCCCAGCTAAGATTCACGAATGTTTTTGATTTTTCAACGATTACCATTATATGTATGTACATATATGTAGGTATATGTATATTTCCGCTCTTTGAAAAGAGAAGACATCAAAGCTTAAAAATACTAATTTTGTATGGAACTGTTTCAATTATATTCAGATCAAATCGACGAACTTTGAAAGAATATTATATAATAGAAATCTGAATATATGTATAATATAATACTTGTTGAGACAGTTTCAAAATTAGTACTTTCAAAAATCCCATTAAACTCGTTATATGTACATTCCTACTTTGCATTATTTCCGCTCCAAAAGGCAAAAAGCGAACCACTGGAGATAACGATTATTTTCAATATACATATTATATACCAGTTGTTTAACCCGGCTTCGCTCAGTATTTGTAATATGAACAGCTTAAACATTGCAAATCTAATAGTAAATATTCATTTGTTTTCTTTATTAAATTTATTTGAATCATGTGCATGTCAGATAGTACTGTTGCGTGGGTGTGAAGAGGGGTTTCCACATCAGAGTGAAAGACGTAAAAGTAGTTTATTGTTCACATCTCGGACAGCCAGCTTGGATGAATCTTCGATACAATTCGCTGACCTTTTATATTAAACCTATACTCCATGCAGTATTGGTCGATTGATCGCGAGACCTCATTGGCTGTTGAGCGTAGCTCGTTCATTGGTCGTTGAGTCCCGATCACTATTTAGACGATGAGTTCTGGTCAACCACTAGTTAACAAACACTGATCATTCAATATCCACGTTTCATTACGAATATTTGACATAAAAATAATTAATAACAAAAAGGATTTCATGGCCTCCCAAATTTATTTTCAATATTTATTTATATGTATGTTATAAATTGTTGCAGGCGTTGCTGCAGGCGCACGACGTGGTGGCGCACGAAGTGTACGGCGAGGAAGCACTACGCGTAACTCCACCACCGAGTTCGTTGGCTTGCGGTACCCTTGGTGGACCACCCCTGCCCAACGGGGATGGACCCCTGGATGCACCGCATGACCTCGACACAGTCACTAGGGTGCGCTTAGTGCAGTTCCAGAAGAACACCGATGAGCCTATGGTAACTAAAATTCCCATATTCTTTTACATAAGCTATTATAAACCTGACCTGCATACGTAATATGACCTATATGTGAAATATTTCCAAAATACGCTTTATAGCATTTACTGTCTTGAAAATATCGGATTTGCCGTTTGTACACCCTTGGGCAGGTAACAGAGTCCAGCCTCTGTGGTCCGCGTGTCTATTGTCTCGACACGTTCGAAAAGCTGTCAAGACTCGGACAGGTCTCAACTTACATACGTCCGGACGTTTCAACATACACCCAATGCTTACATAAATTAATTTTCCTGTTATCATTGACTGGTGCTGAAATCATATCCGTCTGAAATCATATTATTATTAAATATAATTATATTTATAATTATAGTTTATTATTATTTTTTTATATTATATTTTAGTTCATAATTATTTTGTTGCTATACAATTTGGAGTATGTGAATAGAAACTTCCAATGTTGCAAAAATTGGACATACTTTATCAAACAATGAATTAAAGTTATTTTAATTGTATGCAAAGTTTTGCCAGCATTACAGCTTAGTGGTTGCGTTAATGCTAACCACTAAGAGGATCCCGGATTCAAGCCCTGGATTAGCCGCGATTAAGCGGAATTTATTCGGAAGTATTTCTGCAGTACTGCTGGTCAGATATTTGTGGCTCTTAGTCGATCATTTCCTATCAGAGTTTTCCAATTTATCTGATTTCATTGTTGAAATGGTGCCTCATCAAATTGGTAGAACCAACCTACCCATTATGTCACCACTATTTGAATGTGATTTCAAATTTATAATCTATAAATTTATATACATATGTACAAGTTGCATACCATAGGTGTCGCTCAGAAGTAACCAGTAATGGCACTATGGGAAAGTATATAGGTAATTTAATAAAATGAATGAATAAATCAGAAAAATCATCGATCAATAAGAATCCAGATCCATATTGCACTTACTACTTAATAAAATGCATTAACTTACATATGTTAGCCAGCAGTTTGGCTTAGTGATAGCGTATATATTTAGCATCACTGAGGTCAAAGGTTCGAGTCCTCGCCACTGCTGGTTAGATTTGGGGGTTTTGTGACTCCAAATCGATCGTTTCTCTATCAGAGTTTGCCAATTTTATCTGATCATTGCTGAAACGGTTCCTGAAAATTGGTATTAAATCTAATCCTGTTGTCACAAAAATCTGCCTGTGTATAATTTGTAATAATTATACACAGTAATCTGAAATCTATAGATATCTCTATCGACATCTCTATAATTTCGTATTTATTGTATGTATAAAAATTGTATACAAAAAAAAAATCTAAAAATAATCCATAGATGTCACTATGATTATTATTTCTGATTAATTGTTATATTCTATATATTCTGATTGTATATGTATGTATTACTGTATTTCTGATTTCTGATTGTTTATGTATTTCATTAACGTACACCCGTCGCATTGGAGCAAATCTGTAATGGCGAGTGTGTATTGATTTGTGACAATAAAATAAATAAATATGTATATAAATTTAAATATATACATATGTATATATATATATATATATATATATATATATATATATATATATATATATATATATATAAATATATATATATATATATATATATATATATATATTCGCTTAAATCGTTAAAAACGCCATATGCTGTATCAATTTATAACGATACTATTAATCTATTGAATTTATCATATTACATATTTCGATGTGAGCGTTTATTTTTTAATACTGTCGGAATTTTTTGTGTGTTGTCCTTTTAGAATGCACGCTTTCGATAAACCCAAAATAATTTGTCAAAGACAAAAAAAATTATAAATACATATATGTATTTATATAGATATGTACACGTACATATGTATATAAAAGAACGTTTCGTACGTCGAAATGACAAATACAACACTGCGTCAAAACGTCCCGTTCTGTGTTTTTATTCTCGTTTTATTTTTTGTTTTTTTCCCCGCATTGAATCTTTTATCCGTTTTATCCGCATCGGTCCAGATTAATTGCCCCCGAATATTCGTTTGTCACTCAAAACGTTTTCGAGTAAAAATAATGACCTATCGTTTAATTCGAAGCTCTCGGATGATATTTATTTTGCGGAAGCGTTGGCTTTTCGTTTCACATTTTACATATACATACGTATAATATTATATTTTATACTGTATGCGAAATTGTAAAGATGCGGCAATTTTTATTATAAGCATATACATACATATATAGCTACAATATATTATTTTAGATATGAAGTTAATACTGAGACGTGAATGCGTCTGTTTTATATGCGACAATTTCATTTTATAATTGAATTTATTTTGAAATATCTAACTTAATTAATTAAAGTAGATTTGGTTCAGTTTTATCACTTACACGGTCTCGTTTACATATTTGGACGAACACAATCTTGCGGCTATTTCGGGAAAGGGTCTATTGAATCAAATTATCGAATAATGTTTCGGAGGAACGCTTAAATGTAAGCCAATGCTCGAAATAATATATTTTTGTAGAATTATTAATTAGATCTAGAATAAAAAATCATAATTTTGTATTTTCTACGTAATTAAATTCCGTGTGTAAATACGTTCTCTCTTAATTATATTATTTGGCTTATTAAAAAGAAAAAAAATACAAAAACACAGTTGTATCATATAGATACTTCACAAATGAAAAGCTTGTATAAACAGTTTTCAAATTTCGTGTTATAACTTTTATTATGACTTATGTCATATTTGTATTGACTTTACGATTTACTTAAAAAATAGCTCGTAAAGCCGCTTTCAACAAACGGAAGTTTGACATTTTTTATTTGTGTCTATAGTCTATAAAATACATTTTTCTAGTATTCCTCGTATATTTTCAATGTATTCATTTTACAATGGTCGTTTTTATTGCTTTTAAATTGCTCGCAGTAGAGATATTGTTAACAAATGACCCACGATCCCAAGTTTTCGAAACTCGCTCCAACAAAAATATCTATATATCATAGAGGTGGAAATTGGAAACTCGGTTTGATCATCGCATAGCCTTATAGAGCGTGTAATAAAATATGATCCCCGCCCATTCCCAAATTTATGTATATTTATTATATGTTTATACAATTTTCACATTAATTGGTTGAAATTGAGGATTCTCCAGGGTGCTCTAAACCCCAGACGAAGCGTTAATTTCGCCGAAACCGGTATGCAAACAAGTCGTCTTCTTGCCGCTAACCTCTTATCTGCGGAACCGGTTAAATTTGGGCTTTCGATCCGACTCACTGTGAGCCACTTTCCAAATCGATCCTTAAACTTAACCCCTCGATACGAGTCGAGCAATGCGGGTCGACATTGGGCGAAAGAGGTTGAAGTTTGCGCGGAGATTGGATGAAAAATGATTGGATGCGTGTTGGACGTATTCGCTACGTAAATGGTTTCTGAAAACAATTTTCAGGAAAGCGTTCCAAGCTGTCGACTGAAACTTTCCAAAGCGTATGTGCTTCGACTTGAACGCTCGATATCTTCTGCCTTATTACTATGCATACATTTTTATAAAGCTAAGTACATAGAACAGCCGTCATAAAATTTGAAACCTAATCGAATCTACAATATGTATTGTGTTTACTATATTATATATTACCGAGTAAGTACTACATAGAATTATAACCTAACATCCTATCCAGACTATACATACAAACATGATGTACACGATACGGAATTTTCAAAGAAAACACCCGTTTGAAATTCCATATTCGTCCTGGGCTTGTACGTCACGTTCGCCTGGTCTTTACAAATGACCTCAAATATCGGAAAGGATTTCTTAGTAAAAATAATTTAAATTCTTTTTACTTTATCTATGCATGTACATAGTAACAATAGATGAAGTTTTGTGATCATGCGAAAATTCTAACTAGATTTTGACTGATACGAACTCGAATCGATCACTGGTCACGTTTTCATGATCTAAATAAAGTGTGTTTGTCTTTTTTGGGGATTTTTTGAACACCGTTAGTTCTATCGAACTAAAAGTTAGTATCGGTAACGGAAATTCCTATTGATGCAATGAAAAATTTTTTACATGAAATTATAAATTTTATCCCTTAATATTTTTACCTCAACCGGAAGCAGTACTTTTACTCTAGAAGATCGAGGTTTTTTATGTTTTTCTCGGAAACCTTTCTGCGCAATGGAATTGAAATTTCATATCTAGTTTTTTTATTATAAACTTTACAACAAAATTTTTGAATTCTTACGCTTTTTAATTTAACTATTTACTTTTTTTAACTTATACGTAGAGGAAACAAATTCCTCCGTTACATATGCTCAACTTTGAGTTTCCGAATTTGAATCTTATACGAGTCGCCAATTTTCCGAAGATAATATCGAACTTTCGAAGCGTTGCGGAAGCGTAACCGTTTAATCGTTTCGTGCTTTTAAAATATTTATGGGGCTTTTTAAGAGACGACCACTTTTAAACTAGATCATTTAAAAGTTTTGGGGTCGACTTCGTGACCTCAAAAAAAATCATAATATTCAAACTCCAAATAACACCACTACGTCTTCGCATAACTTTTCTTTTGAGCGATTCGATATTTATTAAAATATAATACATACATATATGCTCAGGGTAAAAGAGTTATAAATTTTAATTAAATTTCGACAGCACCCCAGTCGATCGCGCATCTATCTATCTTCAACTTTTCGACACGGAACGCTTTTGATCGAATTTGAAAATTTTCATTTTTAATTAGCTGTCAGCTTGTATCTTTCAATAAATTTACTATCGAAACCTCCTTGATCTCGTTCGTTACGTCGTCTCATTTTACAGGCATTATTGTTTTCCGACAATGTTTACTCACATATATGTACAGTGCGAATAGTCTCCCACTGAACCAATATTATATTTATTACAATCTGCGTTTGCTTGTTTCAGGGTATTACCCTGAAGATGAATGAAGATGGAAAGTGTGTAGTGGCACGTATAATGCACGGTGGTATGATCCATCGTCAAGCCACCCTTCACGTTGGTGACGAAATTCGTGAAATCAATGGAACACCTGTTGCCAACCACTCCGTCAATCAACTTCAGAAAATACTGGTAATTCTTAGACACATATGTATATGTACATTTTATTCCATAAAAAGTGTAACATACTTAACGATATAACCCTTTTTAATACTTTTAGAGAGAAGCAAGAGGATCTGTAACCTTCAAAATAGTGCCATCTTATAGATCAGCTCCACCGCCTTGCGAAGTGAGTACTCTATATAGATTGAATATTGTATAATATACATATATATTTCTCATGTTTTTCGAAATACACGATCATTATATTTTTGCATTGTTTGATATTTTCTTAGACATAGAAAATATATTTTTAGATTATATTTTTGCGTGTAAATAATGAAAGTATAATCTGTAAATTTACATGCGTTACGATGTGGTATCGTTTGTATTATCGTTTCGTTGCTGATTTTCGTAATTTGTATGTATATATGTATATATTATTTTTAAATTACGATACTGAAATTAAACGTAATATTTTTGTTTTTGTTTTGTGGTTGTATTTATAAGTAATTATGTATTACGAAATGCTTCGGGTATACCGATTTTTCATTTCGCTTTTCTGATGTGAAATGTTCTGTTTTTGTGATTAGCTATTCCGGATTAGGCCTTCTCCCGTACTAGTAAGTAAAATTTGTGAAAGGAAAAATCTAAAAACCTAAAAAAGCCCATACATGACAAAATAGTATTATCTATCACTTGCTTGTTTCACTTTCATACTTCAGAAACTACCATTACCATAGAATCAATGAAAATTCATTTGTTTTTCATTATTTATCAAATTTGCATGTCATTTTCTCATTTACATATAACCAATTATTACATATAATAACATATATCACCGATGCATCAAAATATTGGCAATAAAAACTTTTGGGTTGCATGATCACTAATATTTCATTTTATTTTTTCATACATATGTGTTTTCATTTTCATGTTTATTATTTTATGTTTTTTTTTCCAATTTATTTTAATTTTTAAAATTTAACAAATTTCATACAGCTTGCCTTCAAAAGTTCATAAATCATTCGAATACTCATACATACATATATTGGCTGTATAATATTTTTACCATAAAATGTCGCTTTATTTACAAACATATCTTCATAATACCTATTTACCTACATATTGCTACAATAATTATTAACTCAAAATTTCCAATCCAGACTCTTCCCAATTTTTCAAAAAATAAATCAATAACATATATCACCTTTATGAATTCCAACGAAGCAATAAAATTATTGTATTTAAAATTATTTTATTTTATTTTCTTTTGTATTATTATTTTGCCTCTTTAATATTACAATTAGTGGAATTGAAAGCATGTTTATATAATGGCATGAAATTTAAACAGTTTTTATGTGCAATCAATTTATTTACCTTTCCACAATATATTTTCATCTCAAAATTTCGGATTTTATTTGACTTATTTTTGAATTCCGCAATTTTTTTTAGATCTTCGTGAGAGCACAATTCGATTACGATCCTCTCGAAGACGAACTGATCCCGTGCGCCCAAGCTGGTATTGCTTTCAAAACAGGAGATATATTACAGGTTTGATTCAATATTTGAAACCTTTACTTTCCTCTCTATTACAATATTTAGTCGTGTACTATTCGTATTTTTATCCCGTTTTTCCCAGGGCTGAGACTGGTGACAGCAATGTTTCACTATATTTTGAATAATATCCATCACGTTGTAGATTTTTTGAGCATTTTATCCTACTTAACATTTGTCGTTTTCATTTACGTAGATAATTAGCAAAGACGACCATCACTGGTGGCAAGCAAGAAAGGACAATGCGGCAGGATCAGCAGGACTAATACCCTCACCTGAACTACAGGAATGGCGGGTCGCTTGCTCTGCCCTCGAAAAAGGCAAGCAAGAACAAGGTATGTCTGAAATTGTATTCACCAACCACCAAAACTCCAAATTCAATAAAAAGAATTTTAATTAAAATATCCTTATTGAAATTTATGAACTGCGGCCCAATATACGTCGAGCCCATACATCATTTTAGCGTAATTTTGAATTTGAAACAATCATTTATGTATATATTATATATACATACATATGTACATATTTATCAAACTTTGCTCGACAAATGATGGATGGATGCATCAACCGCGTCTTATTTATATAAGAAAAATTATTAATACTCTTATACAACATATTTTCTCTTTTTATGTCTTATTCTCTATCTCTACTTTCGTTTTCATTTTTTATTTTATTTCTTTAATATATATATATATATATATATATATATATATATATATATATATATATATATATATATATATATATATATGTATATATATATATATAAAACTATATTTTTTCCATACTCATTCAATACTGTTACAACACGATGTCAATGTTTATATATTATTTTGCATTCGGTTTGTTTTTGTTTTTTGGTGTGTGAATCTCTGTATTCTCTATGTATCTATATACTATTAGTCTCTCACCCCCCCCACCCCCACCCTTTCAGCCCCCCCATTAAGTGTTAGCATGCTTCTCATGGAATATTGACATTTTTGCCTTGTCGCTGTTCCTTGGGGCATAAATGCGTGTATATACATACATATAATATTTATACGTGTATAAATATTTATGTACATATTTGCGCAAATTGTTTATATATTTATATATATGTGTGTGTATGTTAATTTCGACACGATGTGATCTTTTTCGCCACGATCCATTCATTCATTTATAAATAAACATCACTATTCCCGCTCAGATGTAAACAACTCGATTTGGTAAGTTTTAAATAAATTCTGAATTTACGGAGCGAATTAAAATTGAATAATTTAAACGCTCCTACTAATGCTACGTAACTATACATCAAAATCTCGCACCATTATTTTGTCAATTCTCAAACGAAACTATGAATTTTTTGGCGTTGCCAACTAGGGGACGACACGTCGCCATATTTGTTGCTTCACCAAGATGGCGATGTCACTAAACAAGAGTCATCATTATGATTACATTATATAAAGTATGCGCACAACATACAGTAATATTTTTAGCGCCATGATTCTTCAAATGTATTGTTAAATAAAAGTATTTATACACTTGCCCGATCTCATACTAGTGCTGCCATACTGTATATAATTAGAAGTAGTTCTACATAAAACAAGTAACTTTCAAAGTATACGTCTATTGTGTTGACGAATCGTGTCATTTTAAACATGATATATTTTTTGGTCCAGAATCAAGTACAGCTTTATTATAAAATATGTTGAAAGATGACTTGTATGTATCTTGTTGACGACACTAATATGGCGACACGACCTTGCGTTACCATCTTTTCTGCGGTGCCGAGATGGCGGCGCTGCGTCAAAATGGCGCGCCGCCATCTTGTCGATGGTATCAAGATGGCCGTTTGTTGAACGTTTGTTTTGTTGGCGGCTGCCGTTAGAGATGGACCCGGGCTGCTCCTCGCACACTGACGGATGCGACACCACTACAGGTACTAGCCGCCCCACACTCTCTAACTTGCACTCGCTGTCTTATCGTCATGCTCTCCATGTCTCATTGCACCCGTTGTGTACCCACCTACCCTTCCCCGTTTGCCCCTATTTGAGTGAATCCGAATCCTCTATGCACGTTTTCATCATCCATCCCGCCATATGGGCCGACATCGAGCGGAACAATGAGGCCGACGAAGACGCATTGTGTCCTGCATGCTTCTTTTCTGTATGTTGTCTCGTGTGTCAGGCAAGGACTCGCCGCTGAAAATTTAAACAATTCACGACCAGCGTACGGCAATTAGTATGCATCGTGTATTTTTAAGTTGTGATACAGTTCAGAGTCCTTGCCTTTAATTTTATTAAAATATTTTCAATCACTACCTAATATTAAAACACACCACCAAATAGTTCCCCTCAATTAAATGAAAAATAAGCTACAAAAAAGAAATCAATTTGTTTCAATCACAATTTTAAGTCTATGTATGAATTACTATTTTCTTCTCAATCTTGTCTTTTCTAAAAACTACACTGTTCTCTTTCTCTACAGCACACTTTTAATTTTTAACCAATAGTAGGAAATCAATTCTAATTCTATTTAATCACATTCCATCCGATTCATTCAAACATTCAAGATATTCAAAAAGTTTTGAAAACACAGCACTCATATTTGTACATCACAAAAAAAACAAATGGTATTGTTCTCTAGCTGCATACTTTAAATGCATTAGCTGTTTTATAGTTATTAGACTTTTTGTATAATATTATAATTTAAATTACACTTTTGCATGCGGTAAGGTTTATAATATACATATACAAAAATTAATAAATAAAATATAACCAAATTTTATATTTTTAAATAAATATACATACTTATAAAGATAAACTTTTAACTTGCATGAAATTTAAATGATAAAGCTTTTTGCTCGAATTAGTGTGTATTTTTTTACTGATGAAAAGCTGTTTTACGCTATTATTATTTGTAGAAAATTCATAAAAAATATCACTTTCACTTTTATTCAAATTTTATTTATCGTTTATATTTAAATAAACTTAGTTTAATTACCAACTTGTGTACATAGTGAAAAAAGTTATTAATATTGAAAGTAATATAAAATGATTCATATTAAAAACTTTTCATTTTGTTCATCTGATAGATTTATATTTTTTAAACGACAAAAATTCGTCCTTTTAGTCCGAAAAAAAAAAGCGTATAATAAGAAAACAGTCCTTTATTGGTATGAGAGAAGGAGATGGAAAAGGACCCGGCGAAAGCTAATTTCATCGGGCATAATTTTAAATTGTACATGACCAGCTGAGCCCTCATCATGCAAAAATGCGAAACTTTCCAACGGAGGGTTGAGCTAAAGAGGGAGTGAAGAGGAGGCATGTTGGGAGCATCAGAGCCTCCGAATTATTACAGTTTTTCTTTCCCCCCAGACATTACTCTGGGCAGAGACGGCTGAACGTCAATTTTGCACACTTAATACGTAAAGTTTTCCCCAAGAGCCGGCCCTGTGCGCCAGCTTGGTTTTTCCCGGGAAAACTTTCATACGAGTCGAGATTTTCGCGTAATGCCACAATATAAATGGATAATCCACGAAAGCGCACTCTCTTTTCCCTCTGGTAATTCCCCAACGCCATCCTAGACACTTAAGACCTTTCTAAATTAGAATCATTATCAACTATTTTATTTCACTGCTCTATCTATGTATGTACATATGTGTACGAAATAAATATTCGTATTCGAAACACTTTTTTAAATGCAACAGCCACAGTCGTGTCGTATTAATTGACGCGATTTCAACGCATGTGCATACGTTTTATTACTATTATATTTATTACGTATTTTTTATTAATATCGATAGTTTCATAATATTAATTTTAATACTTGAATCACTTCAATGTGTGTGAAAAATACAATTAACAAATTTAAGATTATGAATATTTCAAATCATTTAACTGCCATACACTTTCTGTGTCATTGGTTGATAAAATTGAATAAATATTTTAATTCAAACGAGTCAAAAAAGTATATATTACACAATGAAGTGTTTCTATTATAATTATTGAATATCGTTTTCCAAATACCAAAAAAGAAAATTGAATACTGTACATACGTAATTAAATTTAAAATGAGTTATAAAGGAATATTTACATTAATCATAATTTATTAATTAATCATAGGTATAATTTTTTGCTTAATATTAATATTTTACGATTACTTTTTCAGTTAACTGTTCCATCTTTACACGCAAGAAGAAGCAGTACAAGGACAAATATTTGGCAAAACACAATGCAGTTTTTGATCAATTGGATCTCGTCACTTACGAAGAAGTTGTCAAATTACCACGTCAGTATCTATTAATTACTATTAATTCTCACTTTTTATTTTTAAGAAATGTTAAATTCGAAAAAGTGCAAATTATCCCAAATTCTATCGAATATTTTCACAATTAAATTTCGTTCTTCCTTTGGCAAGGGTGCCTACATATTCTATAATAAAATAGCCAGTTTTACGATTACCATTACTTATTTACACATCAAAAGTTTGGATCTAGTTCTGCATACCAGTTTCCAAGAGTTATACTCGGACTCTTCTGCTTCTAGTTTTACATGTCTCGTTTTATCATCAAAATGGCTCATCTGTGAAGAAAGGTGCAATAAAAATGATACAGCGCTTGCAGACTTATGCAGTGTGTATGTACTGAAACGAAAATTATTGCAAATGGTTTCCGCAACTGAGTTTGTTTCGACTGCGGCTATAAAACTAGATTTTTTTATACAGTATTTTTTTTAAGTCTACGAAAAGTTTTCCAACTTCCATTAAAGCGTTTTCCTTCCGAAAGATTACGAAAGGGTCGTTTGTGCGATGTCGTAAATTATTTCCATCTTTTGTCGCGAAAATTTTATTAGCTTGAACTTTCAACATACACAGATGTATACGCTTGGGTATGTCACTTTAGATTGCACATATCAGTCAGATTTTTTTATATAGAAGCAGATTTTCTATGGAAAACTATGAGTCATCTTAATATAATATTTCTACTATTACATGATAATATTACCATATGTAATAATGTAATGTATGCTGAAGACTGTTGGATTATGTACATACATAATTCAATAAAGTGGGTCTCTCTTTGTTGGAAAAAACAATTTTTTTTCTCTACTCTGTATATTGGATGTGACAACATTTTATGTGTGTTTTTAAGGCCTTTACCTTTATATCAGAATCATTTTTCATTAGATTAGGCTTTAGATCAGGTTGACTACAATCTACCCAAATAGACTTGTACATACATACATATACATATATGTGGGTATAACGTGAGCAGATATAACTGAAGTACACTTATATTTTATATGTGCCATTTTCCGTTGCCAAATTTCTTCAAACTTTATATCGCGAGTTCTAAACTTGCGGTTTTACCACTGCACACTTTCTTTGAGTCACAGCCTTAATATCGTTATCCGGTGCCGCTCTTCGCTCCACTTTTGTGTAGCTTTTGTTTTCTCTCATCTCAACAGGAATATATTTTGAGCTATGAATTTTATGTGTAACCCACAGAGTTCACTTGAACGTCTCGTATATAACTTCGCTTTAAAATCGTAGGTGTAAAACAGAATTTTACCTTTGCGCTTTATCGCAGTGCATCAGTAATGATGTCGGTTCATTTATGTATGTATGTATGTATTTCAATTTAAAACCACATATGTATATTGCATTAAAATACTAGATAATTATTTTCTTTTTTCTATTTCAACAAAAATATTCAATGCCTTGATTGTTATATGAAAAATTTAAATTGTTTAATATTTTAATTTTATTCTATTAAAGAATTATAAATGATAATTTTCTATATTGATTTAAAATTTCAGTGTCGGATCCAGCCTTCCAAAGAAAAACTCTCGTGCTGCTCGGTGCTCACGGTGTTGGTCGTCGTCACATCAAAAACACTCTCATCGCTAAACATCCCGACCAATATGCTTATCCCATACCACGTAAGTCCATTTGAAGCATTGAAAGATATTTATTTGATTTATATTTTCATCTAATAATACGCACACGAAAATTAAATTTTAGATACAACAAGATTGCCTAGAAACGACGAAGAAAACGGCCGTAATTATTATTTTGTATCTCACGATGAGGTGAGATACAAAATAATAATTACGGCCGTTTTCTTCGTCGTTTATAGGCCAATCTGTTGTATCTAAATTTAATTTTCAGTGTAGCGATATATTATTAGATTGAAAACTATCAAATCAAATAAATATTTTCATATGCTTAAATGGATATACGTTGGTATGGATATGTATATTGTTCAGGGATGTCATACTAGCAGATGAGAGTAGTTTCCTTGCGATTGTGACGACGCAAATCCAAATACGTGAGTACCGAGCAGCACGAAGTGTTTCTTCTTCTGGAGGTCACCTCCAACAAAATTTTTTCGATGTCTTCTTGTGTATAAATCAGGGCTGAGGAGTCGGAGCATTTCAAGCGGAATCAGAGTCTTAAAAAATCAACCGACTCCTTTTATTATTTTCTTTAATTAATAGTATTACGGTATGTTTCAACTAGTCTCCAATTTTATTGAAAAAATCCACTAATAAATTGAAATTTAATCATTTATTTATAAAAATCATGAATTTAAATTACATAATAAAAAAAACCGTTGAATTGCTCGTATTTTGATGTGTTGTGCCCAAAACCAATTGTCATACATTTTTTTTATTCTAATTTTTACTCTCATTCTTTTTTTTATGAAATTGATTTGTTTGTGTATGAAATTCATACAAATTTACTATAAATGTAATGTGAAACTCGCTTGATAATTATTTATACGTATTTTAAAGCAATAAAATATCACAATCAATAGCAAAAACATCTGACTATTGATTTCAATACTCACTTTTGGCACAGCAATACTAGATTTTGAGTTAAAGACTACAAAACCCAAAAATCTGTAAAAAAAAATGCACTTTTTTAAACGCTTATATTTCATAAACAAGAAGAAGCCAACAAATATCATTGTCGTATCCGAATTTAGTGGGTCAAAACTTAGTAAAAATTGATTAGTCTCCGCTCCGCTAAGAAAAAAAAAAGTGCTTTTTTGTAGCTCAGTGTTATTGGTGCTATTAACAAGTTGAAAGCATGTTTTCAATGTTCTGGTTTGTGTTATATGCTTTCACCGACTGAACTAGTGAAAGTATGTATAATATCACTGGGGAATACAGATTCACTGTAACATATATACATATATACAATAGACTCAACGAAGAATATAATAATCAAACTCAAAATCATTTTCTTGTACATACATATATCAATTTATTGTTTAGTGAAAGCTACACGTGATGACCTATTGAAATATCTTTAATTTAATTTTCAGGGACTCATGAGGATGCTATGTATGGCACAAAACTAGAAACCATTCGTCGTATTCACGCCGAACGACGAATGGCCATCTTGGACGTGGAGCCTCAAGCCCTAAAAATCCTCCGCACCGCTGAATTCGCCCCCTATGTTGTATTCATAGCAGCGCCCGCCTTACAAAACATGAACGATGTAATACTTATTATTATTTTTTATCTCAATATTTATAATATTATTAGCTAGGTATAAACATGTGCGTATTGCCAAATGTTTCAGTATGATGGAAGCCTCGAGCGGCTGGCAAAAGAGTCGGAACAGCTGCGGCAGATGTACGGCCACTACTTCGACCTGACTATTGTCAACAACGACATTGAAGAGACAATAGCAACCCTGGAAGCGGCCATCGAGCGTGTACACACCACACCACAATGGATACCAGTCAGCTGGGTCTACTGACCCCCGTGCGACAGCGCTTCCAACGCGCTGCTCGTGGGTGACTTCCACTACCTCTAAACGTTGACTACGTCTATGTCGCTCATTTTGTCTCTTAACATTCCGAATATCGTATCGAGCGGAAGAAAGCAACTACCATTTGGCACATCTGTCTCTGATTTCAACAAATATCTACACTTTCCAGGTGTATATTGTATACATTATCTATTCGACGGTGTATCCATCGTTATGCTATTATTTCATCGATATTATATTATATAAATATATATATATATATATATATATATATATATATATATATATATATATATATATATATATATATATTAGCCATCACAATCATTACACGCATGAACATCACACTGTGAGTGTTTCCAAACTGGAATATTTTCATTTATATAATACTAGCACAAATTTATAGCAGTCGAATACATTGTGTAACTTTAATATCGCAAGGTACATTGATTATTATATTATAAATAAATATTGTATATGCAAACACATTCCTTTAACACACGCATACCTTGTATATTATTATATCTATATTTTTATTTGTGCAATTCTTTTATCAGTCATTCCAATACTGCCTTTCATTTTATTGTAATGTAAAATCAACGATACAAACAAACATTATATGTATGTGTTTATATAAAAATGTATATACATACATATGCGTAATACAATATGTAGTTATTTTCACTATACTCGTGTAGTGTGTATTCTTATTTAAATTTAAAAGAACTGATTTTGATGCTTTTTTTTTTTTAGATCCTTCTGTTATCTTTTTTTTCAGTCTACATTCATTCCATTGTTGTATTTAAATTACTGATGATTTTAATTAAATGTTTTATTTTATAAATTATTTTCATTTATTGATTTTTTTTAATTTTTGTTATTATTTAAAAATTCCAACTAAAATAACAGAAGTTTTGATAGATTGTTGTTAATCAATTATTTCAGTTTTATTCATAAAACATTCATTTTTAGCCAAAAAAATAATATTAACAAATTGTTACAATTCTAAATTTTATTATA
This sequence comes from Arctopsyche grandis, assembly GCF_051622035.1. Lineage (NCBI taxonomy): Eukaryota > Metazoa > Arthropoda > Insecta > Trichoptera > Hydropsychidae > Arctopsyche > Arctopsyche grandis. The sequence continues at coordinate 12,977,777 of NC_135358.1, read as the reverse complement.
TATTAATACAATGACAAATATTACTTTAATCTGCTTACTTATATATTATATTCAATTTTATTAGCACTGTTGATATGTATGTACTTCTAAATTTTAATGTTGTTTATCATATTGTTTATTAGTAAAAATATAAAAATTATTATTGACATAGGAACTAGAGCAAATTTATTCGATGTCTTTATAAATATCTATTTACTGGTTTTCCATTTTAATTTTAAACTTACATATATTGTATTATGGTTTACTTTGTTTGATTAAAAAATACAACTCCTAAGCATTAATTCAGATATAAGCAATAAATTGTAATAACAATACTTTTTTAATATTACATATGCTATAAATTTAACTGTTCAGTATTTTATTAAAAAAGTGATCTAAAATTATCATATATAATTAAATCAGTCTTAATTAACTTAAAGGGTTTCAATTAAGAAAATCTTCCAAAAATAAAAAAAACTTGTCTACTATTTTTCTCTACTATAAATATATGTATTATTATAGAAAAATAGTGTAGTGAAGACAATTTTACTTCTTCATTATATTGTATTAAAAGTGATAACATTAAAAATTTTACTTTAACATTATACTATTTTTTTTAAATATAAACGAATTAATGTAATGGAAACTCTCATCAAATATATATATATACGTACATATGTATTTGGAAATTAAAATTAAACAAAATTTCGGTAATCTTCACATTTCAAATCTTATTTAACCTTAAATACTCAATAAATACATATTCGAATGCATTTAGTAATTATTTATTTATTAAATTATTCAATGAATGCACAACTATTTAATGTTAATAAATCTTTAACTTGAATGTGAGGTCGCAATATTGACTCGTCGAAGTAAACCTAGCGCGCGATACACGAAAGGCTGTAAAAACTTAAAGTGAATTTTAAATATTTAACAATATAAACAAAATTAAGTGATAAATATTATTAAAAAATATACCATATTGAACTATCTATACATTAGCTATAATAAGAATTATACATACATATAATACATATACATATATTATAAAAATAATATATATATATATATATATATATATATATATATATATATATATATATATTATAAATTATATATATATATATATATATATATATATATATATATATATATATATATATATATATATATATATATATATATATATATATCCTTCAATTGGAGTAATAGGAAATTCACAACTTATTGAAACGTGGGTAAAAAGGTTTTAGATTAACGTAGAATAATAGTATAAAATTCATTTTTGAATAATGTATCAAAATAATGTATTGGAGGTTAATACAAATTATAAAGTGTATTTCCAAAAAGAATATTTATAACATCTGTATTCTTCTTTGACCTTTGTGATCTGTTTTTATATATAATCCTAAAGAAATTTTATATACATTATTTAATTACTACATTCCACCCAAATTATATTTACACAAAACTCGTGTATGCATTATTTTATGTATATTTGTTATAAATATTTTTTTACTTTTTACAAGAGAAAGAATATTGACTTTTCTTGTTCTTTGTTTTTTTATTCATAAATACAATTATTATTTGTTACTTAATTCCATTACATCCTCGGAGCGCCCATTAGCTCACCAGCATCATAAAGGAATAGGGTATATAGGTAGGAACAATTTAATATTGAGTCATTAAAATGTTAAATTAAACTAATTCAACTGATAAGTGTTCACAATGTAAACAAATGGAAATATTATTAAATTGAATAAATTGCTCAGGATTTAAATACTTGTATATTTCATTACCTCACCCACACCAAATATATAATATTATCCAAAAACTTTCATTTCCTCATGTCATCTTCACATCTTATATTATGTATGTAGTAATTTTGTATCCACCCAATTTCATTGTAATAAATAGAGGATGTCCCATCCAGGGCGATATCCAAATTTAAAAATACAAAAAGCCCCCACTTTTACAGAATCTACAATCTCTTCGTCATAGATTTACTTATAATATAACATATCTCGTTTTGCAAAAGTAGACAAATCTGTTATATTTACTTAGAAGGCGAGGCAGTCGATACACAAATAAAAGCTTTTAAAAATGGACATCTGCTCATATGTTTTTCATTTACTGGGTAATTAAAACGTTGTGCTAAATTTGTCAAATAATTACTGATGACACTGCTCAAAAAATCTATATCAACTTCTTCACCTTCTTTGTAAATATAATAGTATCAGCCAAATTATGAAACATGTCTTAACTTCATATGGACCGCCCGAATTTTCCGAAAACATAAAAATAATAGATTTCGTAAATTAAACATAGCTCTTAAACCATTTTATCAATTAGACTGAAAATTGGAATACAGCTTCTTTACAGTTGTCGTCGACCATATAGTAAATGATCGGATCAGCGTTTCTCAAGCTGTGGTGATTTCTGTATTCAATTTTGTATAATATGTATATATATATATATATATATATATATATATATATATATATATATATATATATGTATATATATATATATATATATATATATATATATATATATATATATATATATATATATATGTATATATACATTTCAATATATTTTCACCTAATAATCAATATATATATATATATATATATATATATATATATATATATATATATATATATATATATATATATATATATATATATATATATATATATATATATATATATATATATATATATATATATATATATATATATATATATATATATATATATATATATTTTATAGATCATTGTGTTATTAATTTGAATGAAAGATTCAATTTAAGCAGTATGCTACTTTAATAAGTAGGCCTTTGAATGAAATTTTATTAAAATCACAGCATATGTGTTTACGGCCCATAGTGAGTTAATAATTCTTTAAAACACCACTTCTCTACGTGGAGCAGCAATAGGAATAAAATTTCAACTAACAAGGAACGCTTTCCTGCTGTCTTGATTATGATTTAATTAGCACATTTAAATTGTGTAATTTTGTAAATATGAAAGTATGGCATTACGGTGATCAAAATTTGTTGGGTATGTTATGCAAAGACGGGATTTGTGCTCTCAATTTTTATTGCTAAAAATAAATTTAAGTACACATCACACTAAATTATACATTTTAAACATCACATATATAGCAAACATAATAAAAAATCATTGATAAATGCATACATTTGACAAAGCATTGATTTTGTTTGATAATTGCCACTGTCGATCTCATTTTATTTAATTCATTTCATTATTTTTGTTAAGGAAGAAGGATATGGAATCATAATTTTCGCAGTCAGGAATCATTTTGCCATTTGTTTCTTTGCATAGATCTGCACATTTTTGAGCTTGAAACCACTGTCCATACGTTTTCTTGCACTGGACGCAATTACTTAGACATATAGCGTATAAATCACTTCTCACTGTAAAACAAAAAACATTTCATAAGATTAGTTCAAAATAACCATTTATTGACCTAATTTAATCTTTGTAATAAATTATTAGTTTAAAATATTAGTTAATTTCATATATCACTTACATATAATCAACAACAAAAACAAACCTTTCTTTAAATGTTTACTACATTTATATTTGCAAATGTTCATTTTCTCTAAAAGTTTTCAAATGCATTCAAAGCTTTTTAAACTTTGGCCAACGTACATAATATTTACAGAATGCTACGTACATTGTATTTGCAAAAATTAATTTTATATATACAATATTTAAGACTTTTAAGGGAAACAATATGTAAATTATTTTATAAAAAAAAAACATACTAATAGCAGGGCTGGCATCTACAGTCTGTTGTACTTCCATGATGACTAAAATTCCAATGCACAGAGTGAATAAGATTAATCGACTGCTTTGAGTGGAAACCATTGTGCTGTAAATAAAAAAAACAGAAATAAGTCAGAAACAAATATTAATAAAAGTAAATCATTACCAGAACATAGATGACCCAACTATATTTCATTATACTTGGCTGAAAATTACAACATTGACATCTTCCAACACTATTAGTGAAAATTGAAACTATTTCAATCAAAGAAATACGAGTAATTGTTCGTATGTACGTACATGTGTATTATATAGAATAAGTTTTTATAATTTGTCAATTTTTTTAAAGGATATTATAAAAGAAAGAATGCAAATGAAATATAAACATTAATATTTCGTATAAATATCCATTTAATAAAGACTTATTTTGTCTATACATATAGTGTTAAACTTACAATAGCTGATTGTTGGTCAAATGTAGGATATGTTCTGGATGAGGCCGTAGTGGGCTGTGATGGTTCTCTGGCATGTCTTGGATATTATATAGTAGTTGACGTGCACTTAAGTCGAATTCAGTAGCGGAACTACATATGTAGGTGGCACAAAAGCCTGCAGCACAGGGGGTCCCAGGGCTCAAGAGAATCAAAAAAGGCCCATTTTTAAATAAAAATGAACATCTTTCAAATCATTAATTACTTAATAAGGGGAAATTTTACATTTTTAAAAAGAATAATAAATTCATGGAGAAAGTATGACTGGATAGTGGAAGAATTTCAATTAAGAGGGCTGTACACCCGAAACCTTAATTTTGTTGCCGTTCCTTTCTTCGATATATATATTGAGTGAATGCGACAATATATATCAATATATATATTGAGTAAATGCGACAGTTGCGCTTCGACCAGATAAAACGTATTTTAAATTGACGAAATCGAGGTTACGTATTCGCCTATTTTCTCCTCTGAAACTGGTCCAATTTTTAAAAAAGTTTCATCATCGGTATGAGAAAGATATTTTCTTTGCAACTATGCGCGTATTTTTTTTTTAAATCGACCGTTAAATAAGCACGCTGGACTCTTTTCGTGGGTGTAAAAAAGAGGTGATTTTATTGATGTTTGGCGGCTCCTAGCTCCAATAAATAATAACTAATCAAAAAAAAACAAAAGCACAGATCCATGCCAATGGTGGATATCCATAGCATATTAAAAAATAATTTCTCTAGTGCCATAATTGAGGAAGGGAGAAGTCTAATACGTTTGTATGGACAAGGGGCTTGTGTCCAGCCCTCTTAAGATATAATAAAAGTGATGACTATTTCAAAAGCCATAGTATTTTCGGAAATATCAATTCTTATTAGGTAGGCTAATATAATATAATACATTTTTTCACGACTGTACAATAATGTACTATACATATTTCTTCGTAGAGTGATAGTTATTTCACTTTTCTTTTTAATTATGTATTTAAAATAAAAATATCAATAAAAAATATATACTATATAAGGATAGGGTGAGCCCTGATATTTTTCGCAGAATTTGAAGCTCCTCCATTGGTTGAAGTAACTGAATATTCGAACATTGGGTAAATTAGCCAGCATGGTGGCATTAGCAGTAGAGTAAAACTGAAGATTTCATTAGTGGAACGGAGACCACCAACCGTCTCTGAGAAAGGCTTTAAGATTCAATTTAAACAAGAACATTATCCTTCATTTAACTCACTGCCCAAAGCTGTTCCTTACCTAGACTTCGCTAATTTTATCTAAAAATCTTTAATACCTTTCAGAATACAATATTAATATTAATTTAATTATATTACTTCATATATTATATCACATATTGTATATTACATATCCCAAAAGAGTAATTTAAAACGTATATTATTAATATAAATATCATTCTGGATTATTAAATCTTTTAAGAAAGCTTTTTGGTAAATGTACACACATATGTCAGCCAGCAGTATGGCTCAGTGGTTGGTTGCGTTTAGCATCGAGAGATTACTGGTTTCGATCCCGTGCTAATTTTTAATACTGCTGGTTAGACTTGGATATTTGTGACTCCAAATCGATTGTTTCTTACCAGAGTTTGTCAATTTGTCTGATTTTCATTGTTGAAACGGTTCCTCAAATCGGCAAAAATCATCCTACCCGCTGTCAATCTAAATTTGATTTATGTACAAGTCTAAATCCATAGATGTCTCAATGGATTAATTAATTAATTGTTAATTTAGTGCTCTTCAGCCTCTCGAAATGCATTAATTTATGTAATAAAAATGCAGCAATGTTTGTAATTAATTATCTAGGAAAGCGCATTGGGGTCTACCTGTCAGGCCTTCCTGGTTAATATCTACATATGTAAAAATAAATAAAAAAGAGAAGAAAAAAATAAATATGTAGTACGTATAAAATAATATTTTTATTGTTTATCTTTTTAAATGTACATACGTAGTAACAATAAATGATGTTTTGTAAAAACATAATTTATTGTATCAAAAAACCGACATGAAAATAGGGAGTCGCTTTATATGAACAATAAATTATATTTTTTAATATAGCAATTTCAAAAAGTGGGCTTATAATCAGAATTGCTTTTTATTCGAGCCAATATATGTAGTATCGCTTAAATAATATCATTGTATTGGAATATACACAAAGATTACAGCAGTAAAATATTCATTGTAGAATATTAAATAATAAGTATGCATAAGTACACAGTAGTAACACAAATTTGTGGTAGTGATGGATTTAGTATATACAATTAGAAAATTTTACTTTTAATACAATTTTGAAATAAGTAAAAGTAAAAAGAGGTTATCAAAGAATGAATAATATTCGAATTTATGAATATTGAAAAAAGAGGCGAATATATTCGTATATTCGATTGGGACGCTTGTTGTAGCTTCTAGTAAAATATTCGTGTTTGGTACACACTTGTTTTATGCGATACGAACTAAAAGTTACTCTTTCGTTCGTTAAGACAAAAAACTTTAATATGTATTATATACATATGTATATAATTATCTGGTTCTCACCGATTCATTATGTCTTATTTCAGCGGAAACACATCCATATTTATACTTAGAATTACACGTGTAACTTGCGTATAAGTACATAAGTTAAATTACTGAAAACTAAGTAGTCAAACTTAAATATCTACATTTGCAAATTTTATATAGCTTCATTTGACGGGCTGAAAACCAGACTGGTACAAGTGACATTTAAAAAAAAATCTGGTTTAAGTGCTAAAATAATAGCATATATGAAATGCTATTATTTTAGCACTTAAACCAGCTTTTTTTTAAAATGTCACTTGTACCAGTCTCGTTTTCAGCCCCTCTTTTTTGTAAACCGATTATTGTCGAATTAATCTCTTTATAAAATATATTTATTTTGCCAAAAAAAAAATTTAAATTAACAATATATGTAAATCTAATAATGAAAAATTAAAAATCTAAAATTCTAACAGTGTAAACTAATTTGATATAATCATCGCTAAAACAAAAATATTTCAAATTTCGCACATTAGACTTGACGTCGTAAAATACTAACCATATCAACTTTCTTCGGCATGAGCCAAGATCAGTAGTAAAAATAAAATGTGAATATTACATACAGGTGATAGGATTGAGATATTTCATCTATTCTTGAAATTTATATTTATCACTTTCAATTCATTATAGATTTTTACGATTTGAGATTTGTTTGTGGGTTAGACAATAAGCATCCAGATATTCTGGTCCATGAGCCAAAGCTTAGGAACTCCCGGTTATAAATAAAAATTATAACATTTTATGTTTGCTTTGTTACCTACCTTATCTTATACATCAGTGCCAGATTTTCAGTTAAAACCATTATATGTATATTTCAGACTTGATTTATCTCAGTTATATTTTCCTACTTCGGTGAACATTCACTATCGATAAAATGGTGAGGTTTTGCTTTATATTTTATAAATATATATAATTCCAATGAATAAAATAAAATTGAATCCCATTTTGCCCAGAAGTATTTTTTAATAATATTAAACGAAGATTAACTACAGAAATGAACGTTATGTTCTGAAATAGACAGTTATGGACCAATACAATTCATTAATATGCTTTAAATGTTTAATAGCATGTACATACATATGTATATATGTAGGCAATAAGCATAAATTGTACAATATGATAAAACTGTAAATTTTAATATAGTAACTAAGCATTATCAACCTATGTATTATAAGGTTTCTACTTTTTTTTTTTTGTTTGAGTCGCGATCCAAGAAAAACTACAAAATATATCACATACATACACATTAATTTAATCATATAAAAATACGTTATTTGCACTACGGATAACATTCAACGATTCGACCTAATAAACATGAACAATATCTCAGAACGAGTTTTGAAAAATCACCAAATTTGGTTACTCAAGTTTTCTTTCTTCCACTTTTATTAACTGTAGTTTTGGCTTACCTTTGAAGCATATCTTCAACTAATTAAAGGGGTGTATTTTAGTTAAGTGAATCATAATAATTCGTGTGTTTTCAAGTGCGTTCTGTAGTTCAATTTTCAAATGTAGATGTAATAAATAGGTATGATACAATATTCGAATATAGAAATTTCCATATCATCACATATGTATGTAGGTATGTATATAGATGTATAATACATAGATCCGCCCTCACGCTTTATACTGGTCTCCCTTTTGGCGCATGCACACTTTCTCTCAGTAGGTAGTTAGCTTCTAAGTAGGAAAGGTCGATTGCGGAGATCTTGTCGTCACTAACTGAGGGGTGCGGGGGATTTAACTAGCGGGAAAGTGAAAAAAACGCCGACCGCTGCATCGTAGGGAAAAAACCTTTTTTTTCCCAACTTCCCCGCTAGTTAAACCCCCCGCACCCCTCAGTTAGTGACGACAAGATCTCTGACCAAAATCACGCGTCAGGGCCCATCTATGTGTATTATATATCTATGTATGTATGTTACAAAGAAAAATTCTTTAAAAAAGTATAGTTAAATATCTTTAATTGTTAACTTATACATATATGTATCTATATTTTAACAGGCATTACAAACAAATTATAGTATTATAATAAACCATTGCATATATAAAATAATAATTTCAAAATCGTAATAAACTTATAGTCGTTTTACACCAATAAATATCGTATCAGTAAATGCAATACATATATAATGACAAATTAAATAATTGCGTGTCATTCTTTACTGCTGCTGGGTTGGTTACCGCTGTTTTCCAGTGCTTTGAATTTTTCTTCATATTTAGATTTCAAATCCTAAACAAAAAATAAAGCCTTCATGTTATAGAATACTATAATTGCAACGTTCGTTTAACGAATAAATACATATTATAAAATCTAACCCTAAACAGGTACAGTTGAGTTTGATATTCTGTTTTCAAGGTTTCGTTAAGTTTTGTTCCTGTCTCTATCTTCTTTGCCATCAATGCATGTCTTTCCTTTTCGGATTGAATCTTCAGATCCATAATTTCCAACCTCTCCTATTATATAGTGTTCAATAATAATATTGATTTTAATAAAATTGACAACTCAAAAACTTCAGATATTATTATACAATCATACTGACCTGTAAATGCGTAACCTCTAAATTTCTAATACCCAAAAGATCTTTGGTTATGCGTATAACATCTTTCAAAGAAGATACTTGTGAAGTAAGAGCCTCAATTTGTAACTCTTGGTTCTTGATCATTTTCGTTTTATCAAATATCATCCCTCTCGCTTTCGTCAAAAGCTTCACAAATCATAATTACAAAATTGTTTTGGAGAAAAAATAATTTCATATATGTATAATAGGTAATGTAAATTAATATTTATTACCTCGTCATGTTGCTTTTTAATTTTGGAGACAATATCTTTGTTTTTCGCGTTTGGTTTCTTTAAAACAGCGCTCAGTTCAGTTTCCAGATTAATTACCTTTGCTTTGAGTATTTCGTTTTCCTCGGATTTAACCTAATACAAATTAGTGTTTTTTATCACCAGACTTTTCCTTACTTACTTACATACATACATGTGAAATATGCCTTACTTGCAACTGTAACTGTAAGCCTTTGTTACTGTTAATATCTTGAACTTTTTCCATCATTGAAATTTTTTCTAGCAGTGCACTTTCTCTTTTTGCCCATTCTTCCTAATATATAAGAATTAAATTAAGTATTTCAATTATTTAATAAAAAGGTGCAATACTGATAACAAAATCTCACGCATAACACAGAAAATTAAATATCAAACACCAATCCCTAGCTTTATAGATGCCAAAAATCAATTCAATCTATGTACAAAGCCAAGAACTCAATCGACATAGAATTGATTTATCAACATTTTCATTTTCGTTGAATTTACATACATATTTTCTTCTTATGTAAATCGGGGGATTGGTGTATAATATTGATTAGCTATTTAAAGTCTTATATACATAATATTATGTCTATTCATTTCGATTTTCCATGTATAATTATTTTGATTTTCCAAGTACATATAATCATTTTAATTTTCCATGTAAAATCGTCCATATATGTATAACTGATTAATGATTAATATCATATCAAAACGACATGTTATATTTATTAGTAAATGCTTACATATTTCATTACGTATTAGTTATTTTATTATCAACGGTGAACTCATAAATTTTAAATTTTTAACACAAAACCTGGCTTATGAATTTAGACTCATCTTTGGGTACAGGCATATCTACATTTTCCAGCAAACTATTCGCCTGAGGCTCAGAATTTATACTGCTATTGTTAGGAATCGATTGATTCTGCTCACAAATAAAATTTTAGACAATTAATTTCCAATCAATATGAAGCTACATATATATTTTAAATGCTTAAAATAAAACCTCGCTGACAAGTTTAGCCTCTTCCTTGGATACACTGATTTCTACATTTTCTGGTAAAACATTTTCCTGTTGTTCAGTATTTATACTGCTATCGATACTAATCGACTGATTCTGTTCAGAAATACATGAAATGTTAAACAGTAAATTTTCAATCAAAAATGAAACTACATATAAGTTTTAATTTCTTGAAACGAAACCTGGCTGACAAGTTTAGCCTCTTCCCCTGGTACACAAATTTCTACATTTTCTGGTAAAACAATCGCCTGTTGATCAATATTTTTACTGCTATCATTGGGAATCGACTGATTCTGTTTACAAATAAAATTTGAAAAAAATAAGTTTCATTCCATCAACAATTGAAGCATAAATGTAATGATTTTAATATAAAACCTGCGTTGTTAATTTAGGTTCTTCTTCAGAAACCGGTATTTTTACATTTTCCAATAAATTTTCCATCTGCTGATCAGTACTTACAATATCATTATTGGAAACCGATGGATTCTATTCATGAATCAAATTTTAAATTTCATAAAATGATATATTAGAAATAGCACTAATACATATGCATCATTAAATAATTTCAAATAAGTAATGGATTAATATGAAACCGCACCGTTATCAAAAATTAAATATGTATAAATGTTTCAAATCATATACACTTGAAACATCTAAATATTTTGCATTAGTAGTTAATAGATTTATACCTCAATTTCTTTGATTCGAGCAACTGGAGTATCAGAATCAATCGTTATATTTTCGCTGAGAACCAGGATGTTACCATTCGCTTTAGATGCCAACGGAGTAGTAGATACATTTTCAGCATTATTATTAACTGGTGGACTGTCAACAATGGCCTCACTAGTTTTATTTGTGCTTATTGCTTTTTCATTTTGAGCATTCATTGCATTAGCAATATCAAGTTGTGCTACATTTGCTTGGTTTCCATTCATCTCGGCCATATTAAACTAAAAATCGTAATTTAAAAAAATAAACAAGTGAATCATAACATTATTAGTGAATTTTAATACAACAGTGGTTGTATTACTCAATACCATTAATATGGAGTAAAATAAATAAAGCATATGATACCAAAGTTTGACACTTCGTGTATTGGATTTAACAAAATATCATATATTTATGCACAAAATTGTCACAATTCACTAACAGTACTTTTTAAAAGGATAAGTAGCACACTTACTATGATTCTCTGGATGAAATATTACAATTGTTACTGCAGAGTCATGTGGCGCATGTAAAAATGACTATTTCTGGACTGGAGCGTATGGTTCATCTAAATTTAGAGTATTGGTTGGGCATTACACGCGTATCTGATGTCGACGAAACCGAGGAAAAATTTACTTAAATCCACTGGATATTAATATGAATTCAAAAATTAATCAACTTCATAACGTTTGTCAGTTCATTGACATCATAAAATACATGTCTAAAACATAAAAATTATTAAAAAAATCAATAGTTTGTCATAGGTGAATTACATTTTTAGTTCACATGTAATATTTAATTCTAGTAATTGTAATAAAATGAAGAACGCATAATAAATATTTCCCTTACAGATTTTTATTTTCATTGTTACGTACTGCAAATGTATTTAAATACGAAAATATTTGTATATAAAATTGCTAAATACTCTGTTACATAAATATAGATCAAACTCATTATAACAGTCACACTTAGATTTGAAAAGTTATGAAAGTTAATATTATAACTTTTTTAGTCATTGTTTTGAAAATTTCAAATTGCTCTATTTTTTATTCTACACCATGTCTTACAGGAAATATTTTATATTAAAAGGAATATGATGAATGTATCATATTTTAATATTAAATTGTATAATATTGATATCGGTAAACGGATTATTCCGCAAATTGCCGATCGCGCGCACCACAATCGTTGCCACAAAAATCGCGAATACGGAATATCTGGCACTCGAGTTCTCGTTAGTACAATATTCGATTGATGGAGTTTTTGGGTGCCACATGTTCCGTGATCGAGATTTTTGTGACGTGTGCGTGATCGCAATTTTTTTGTGACGTGTGCGTGTAATTATTGAAAGAAAAGGATAATGGTCGTGAATTTTTACCTTTAGTTCGTCGGTCATTTGATTGCTGTCACTTTTGCTCACGTTCTTCTGATGTAAGTTTTAGCAACTGTCAAATCAATCATATTTTAAGTTTTATAAGACTAAAAAGAAAGGTATTACTCGTAGTATTTTATGAAAATTGTAGTTATGAAATTATCATTTGTCTTCAACTAAGATTCATATAAAATTCATTCCCAAAGATAAAAAAAAAATAGTTCTTTATTTTATCCATTTTAAGACCTTTATCACGCATATCCGTTAGTAATTTATTAATTTAACCATCGCTTGTCCATAGCATTCTTTTTGATAGATTCGCATGATATTTAGCGCATTGTTTTATTGATCTGCGCACATAACCTTAAAGTTGTCTCATTTGTCTATCTCAGAAATACTGACAAGAGATGGATGAGTACGCACGAGAACCGTGCCCGTGGAGAATACTCGATGACTGTGGCGGCGCCTTTTTGATGGGAGCAATTGGCGGAGGCATTTTCCATTCCATCAAAGGCTTTCGTAATGCTCCATCCGGATTCAACAAAAGATTGGTAAATTTCACTAAGAAGTGTATTGCAAATCTCATATTGAAAACACATCATGAGCTATTGTTTGTTTTTAATAGGTTGGCAGTTTAACTGCCATAAAACATAGATCTCCCATCATTGCTGGAAATTTCGGTGTCTGGGGTGGAGTATTCTCAACAGTCGATTGCACATTGGTACACATAAGAAAAAAGGAAGATCCCTGGAACTCCATAATGAGCGGTGCTATAACTGGCGGCGTTCTAGCAGCTCGAAATGGTTATCTATTATACACTTTCTTCTTAAATGACTAACTGATGTACCTATTTATTTCTAAGTGGTTATTTATAGATTTTTAATTTAATTATTTTCTAGGTGCACCAGCCATGTTAGGCAGTGCTGTCGTTGGTGGTGTATTGTTAGCTCTAATTGAAGGCGTTGGAATAATGTTATCAAGAATAACTGCTGAGCAATTTAGTCCACAAGCTCCCATATTCGAAGATCCTTCAGCTCTCGGTGCACCAGGGCTTGCTTCTCAAAATTAGATACAAATAAAATAACATAGACATTTTTAGTTGATATTTAAGTTAAATCGCAATATACATTAATACAATATTGTGATTCGTTGTGTGAACAAATGTGTATGGTGTCGAGTATTGTTTTTCAACAAACGTTACTTTTTGATCACAAAATTTCAAATATGTGTATAATTCCTTAGTAACAAACTATCTAAATATATTATATCAGTGATATTTGTTAGTTATTTTTTTCCTGACTTATACAATGAGTATTCATTTGGATATATTGGCCTTACTGAAGGTAAATTTGACTTAAATTAAAAATAGAAAACTGATTTTTTTTTAATACATTAAAGTGGAGACGTAGTTTAATTATTTTATTGGGGTTTTTAACCCTTTGACTGCTACAACAACGATAAATCGTTGTTTTGAAATCGGCGAAGATTGCTACGACGATCGTTGTTGACGTCATTAATTGTCGTATTTCGATACTTTCTTTGAGCCACCAGCGCATCAGTGGCACGAAACATTTTTTTTATATACGTATTTATATTTATTTTTCAATCGAGCTTTATAAATATTTATCAATTTTTTAAATAAAAGCTCTTCAATTTCGGGTTCATCATCAAAGTAAATTTCGGGTTCGTTGTCAATGTCATATAAGGAGTTATTACTTGGGAATTGATTATTATCGATAAATTCATTTTCAGAATCAGTAGAGCTGCTGATTTGTCGAGTTCCTCGGCGAGGAGCTATTATTTCGCTTTCATCACTTTCACTGTCCGATATCATTTTGCAGAGTTAAAATAAATGGCAAAAAACAATAGAAATCCGCTTTCAATTATATAGGTCACGAGACGTCACGAATTCATGCAATCAATCAAATGCAACTGAAATGCATACAAAATGTTTATGATACATGTTGAAAAATTATTTGATTATTAGAAACTTCGCATCCTTGTGTGTCTCGCTCATACGTACACAATTAAAACCAAGAAAGAAAGAGAGAGAGACCGCTAACTGTTTCGAATATATCGCATGTTGTAAGGATACATCGATATCTAAAAATAGATTATTGAAAAGAATAAAGCCTCGGAAAACAATCGTCAAAACTTATTTAGTGTATATATGTAGGTATCTCTTTCGCACGCACGCATGTAAAAGCAAGACAGAAAGAGAGAGCACGAGTCCACGACTGCTTCTTAAAAATGTATATAAAGTATTATAAAAATTACGAGTGTTCGGCGAAGTAAGTATGTAAAAAAAAATATTATATTAATTTTTTTCAAAATAATTACAAATGTTAGCATTTTTCGCTTGGACATTGAAAAACCTCGTAGCAGCCAAAGGGTTAAGATAAATAGAAAGATAATAAGCTAAAACGAACCTGAAAGACAGCTTCGCTTGTCTAAAGACTACGTAGTTTGGGTTTGTACATATGTTACAGTCCAAGTGTTTATTCCGGTTCGTTCATGAACATACTAATTTGTTCATTCATGAACAGGTTTTATTTAACATGCTAACAGTCAAAACTTCTACCAGGTGTCGCATGAAAGTTTTAACTCTCAAAACGCTAAAAAAAAGTATTCAAAAATGGAAAATTCTATGAAAACCGCATTACACCGTTACGATTATTCCCATTTTCGCTGATTTTTAAAATATTGCAACCCAGGGTACGCATACAGAGAATGGAGGTTGGGAAAAACGATTGAGAATACTTAAACATATGCCGAATAGTTTGTGCATGAACAAACTAATTCGTCTGTCAATTTGTTATTTTTATTTGTACAATATAACTGGCTAGATTGGTTATATAATTACTGGTTAAAAAATGTTATATTTACTCGAATAAATATAGTTACAATTTGAATTATACGTAAAGATTTGTTTATGAATAATCCTGTAAATAAAGGATATCAATGAATAGAACATAGTGGAAGTATGCTACAACAAGAAACAATGGAAGAAGAGTACCATTATACTTGTATTGATTAATTATCTCCATAGAAATTTTATAATCTTGTTACTATTATTCAATCTTCTGTTTTTAATATTTTAAGAACTCTTTATACATACATCTGAAATCTAATCACTAATGTCCAATACCCTCAATCACCCATTTCATTCATGGAAATTGATGCGATCAATTTTAAATAAAATCCAAAGACCAGAACGGTCGCAACCAAGTGGTTAAGAACAGTGGTTTTCAACTATTTTACACCTGCAGTCTGGAGAAAATAGGAGAAATATCTTATGAACCACTAAGGCTAAAAATAAAAATCATACATGTTATGGTATTTTGTATTTTTATATAATATTTAATGTGAATTTAAATTTTAAATAATGAAAATCCAAGCAGTAAACAAGTGCTAACGATACAATGTAATTTAAAAAAAAGTTTTGTGTTCGAGTTTGTCTAGTTTGGACGGACCATAATTCAAAAATAGTTAATGTGGATGTCGCTTTTTTGCTAGAATATTTATAAGACATTTCAAGCGTTAATGGAAGAAGCTTTTAGATCAACTTCTGAAGCGAATTGGTTAAACTGTCAAGTAATTAGCCATGACTTGAATTGAATATTAGGCATGCTTTTACCACAACTTCATCTAATATTTTTACCCATTTCATAAATTTTCTTTAACATTATATTTTTTAGCCAAATTGATTCTTTAACTCGATGTACACAACCTCAAGTTTGGTCGAGTTTTATAATTTAGTGCTACTTAACTAAACTACTGGTTTTCATATATAAATTAAGGTAACCATTCGTACTGATTTTACCAAGGACAGTACTGGTTTTTTTGGTAAGTCGTGAGATAGAACCAGTACACTTTTTTATGTAATAGATTTTTTTATCTAGATGGATAAAGATACAAAGTCTTCTTCAAAATTATACAAATGTTGTTTCCATTTATCAGGCACAAATGCACCAGCCGAAGGATTTTTTACTTTGATGAACAGTATATAGTCCAATTATAAAACGAAATTGAACGTTGAAATCTTAAAATGTTTGCTAATCACGTATAATTTTAACCAGTCTTGTAAGAACTTTATAAGAGCACTCAAGAAAATGATTCTTTAATCTTCGTTTTAAGTAATTGAAGTGTTTAATAATATGATTTTGGAAAAAAATGTCATGGTTTTGAATTTGAAAAAAATGGTCACCTTAATATAAATACATATACAGAAATAAATAATAATTAAAAAATAACATAAACGTAATAAAACTGCATGTGTAAGAATAAATATTTGAAATGTAGTTTATTTCTTATTGATTTAAAATTGTAAGGTTTGAATGAGGCTCATTCTAATTGAGCGTTGACTTGCTCAGATTCTGCCATACGTCGGAGGTCTTTTATGACCGTGGCGAGAGCTGCTGCGTCCACTCCCAGTTCACATAATCTTACACAGAGCGTGAGAGTTTCAGCGTCTAGGCCCGTCTGCAGTAACCTGGATATCTGCATGATTGTATGAAATGTGTCCCTGGCTTGGGACAACTGGCTATCTCGTTCCGACGACATTCTGCACATTCAAAAAAAAAATTTAATCACATTATATTTCGGTATTCATAACTAAAAGAAAACAAACGAAGCTAACTTGAGTAGTTCGAATATTGCTCAGACAAGACGTCACATTGTAATTCGTCGTTAGGTTTGATTCACTGTAAGTTCGCCTAATGCAATTCACCTAATTCGAGTATACCTAAGCGAGTTGGTCGAATATCAACATACCGAACGACGACCATACCTAATGTCATATATACCTAACTGCAGTTTACCTAAATACAAATTGGTCGAATGAAGGTTGTTTTACGTTGACGGATAGATGGCACTTTTGCATTGATAATTTCAAGATTATTTAAAACAAAATAAAATATTAAGTTGTATTTTAAAATTTATATTTTATTAATAGATGAAGTCGATCACTGGCACGTATTTATTGTTTTTAAAAAATGTGCGTGTTTGGCTGTGTATTTTAGTGATAATTCAAACACCATTAAATATCTTTGAAACTGAAACACTGAAAATTTTAATTCGTAATAAAATTTTAATCGTTGCGCTATAATTTTTCTTTTCATTTTCAAATCTGCCGGAAGTAGCATTATTTTTCTTTGAATTATTATATATCCTAGACCGTGTATCGAACTGAAATTTTATATCTATAACTTGTATTAACTTGTACGCTCGAACTTACACTATTTTTTGGACTTATTAATTAAATGTCTACTCTTATCGAAAAAATATAGTCCTTCAATTAATATTACATAAATAATAAATAATCAATAAGGTTTATAAACCGGAAACGAGCCTTTTATTACATACAAATCTCAAAAATGCTGCGACTGCTGCTGCCGATGCTGCTGATTTTTTCGAAACTATTGGATACTCACATTAAACTATTTATAGTGATTTTAATTAACAAAAAAAATTGAACAAAATCCGACGATCGGAAGGAGAACTTTTGTCTTGTGTAAGATTCCTTATACATATTTGCGCTCAAATTCTATCGTAAAATGATAAAAATATTAATTATAAATTCGATTATAATTAATATTTTTATAAAAAATATTAATGATAAATTCGAGATTCTCGTATCTCGAGAAATCGTTTATTAGAATCTCGAAAATATCAAGAATATTTTAAATTTATCACTACATGTTTTTGTTCAATAAACTGACTGATTTGTATACTTGTTAACTCGTAAATCATTTTGTGAAGTATTGTAATATGTATAGATGGTCAGTATTTGTATTACTTGTCTGGTAAGTTATTATCCGGTCATCATATAAGTACATATACACATGTCACAACGAAATCGCACCATTTTAAAGTTACATATATGTGCATGTACGTACTAGTCACTAGTGGGAAAGTATTCGGTTATTATATCACTAAAACGCTAGTGAAAATATATTTTCACTGACAATATGACCCCACTGTAACACACATAAAACAAAGATTTTTGATTTATTATTTATTTATTCGTGTATTTGCTCCTTATATATTAATCAATGTATATTCAGTATTTTAATATGCATACATAGATGTTCAGTATTTTTATTATTTGTCCGGTGACAAAAACACGGGCAAAACCGGGTGGCGAAACTGGGAATTTTTTTAAATTCTTTGTTACATATTGTTTTTTTTTACTATTTTAAATTACTTTTTTATATTTTTATTTTCTTTTCCTGCCTTCTCTTATAAATTTTTTTTTATATAATTTTACTTTCTTTTCTATTCAATGTTCTATTGTATCTCTCCATATCTTTCTTTCATCATGTCTTTAATAAAGTTATAAACCCCTGATATGATATACATATGTAGTGTTTGTGTCCTTTTGATGTTGTCGATTTTATATGCTAAAAAATCAATTCACTATATTAAAAAAAAAAAATTATACTTTTGTGGCGGCTCGCTTATACGACATGGTCGAGTTTGGTTGCCTTCCTGCGAGTGGGGACCAACCCGGCTGGGTTCGGAGAGCCACTACTCACTCTGTCTTCAGCTGTCATATAATAAACACGTGCATTAACATGCCAGTCGTCTCATTTGTTCATCCCCCATACTGGTGACCCCCGACATCGAGCCACGCAGCCTCGATCAATTTCAACATGCCGCTCATCCCTGCCTCGCCGAGCCAGGCGGGAAAGCTACCCGCCGCGCCCCCATCGCCATCAACACAGCACGCCGCGGCCCGCGGGTGACAATAAACGAGCAGACACGGCTACCTACCTACCTATCGCCATGAGTCCAGCCACAACGTCGATGACAGGTGCAAAAAAATGGGGGAGCGAATGAGACGACGATCTTGACAGCTGGATGTGGAGTCATGCGCGATCCACTACACATAGAACGGTCATCCAGCACCACAAGACATACACCACCTCAGCACCATCATCATCATCAAGGCCCCGTCCGTCCCCACGAGCGTCGTCACGCCGAGACGGGCGGTAGCGCTACAACACCTCCATGAGCCACAACGACTCACAGTCCAGCTCGGAGTATCATCAACCACATCGATGCCCCTGCCGCCGCCGCCGCCCCCGCCGCCCCACCAACCGACATCAGCCTCGGAAGAGCGGCGCCGCCGCAGCATCGCATCGCATCGGCGCGACCATCGGACCAGCCACCGTCCTTACCAGCGACGTTACCGCCCTCGAATGTACCGACCATTCAGGGCGGTACACCTACACAGCGGATGACCCACGTCAACAATTTTTTTCTCCCCACTCAATAATTTTTTTTTCTCTTTGTGTAACAATAATTTTTTTCTTTTGTAAAATTTATTTCTTTGTAATTTTGGTATCGCTGATGCTGGGGGGGGAGTGATGTGGCGGCTCGCTTATACGACATGGTCGAGTTTGGTTGCCTTTCTGCGAGTGGGGACCAACCCGGCTGGGTTCGGAGAGCCACTACCCACTCTGTCTTCAGCTGTCATATAATAAACACGTGCATTAACATGCCAGTCGTCTCATTTGTTCATCCCCCATACTTTCTCGAGAATTCTCGAGATTCGAAACAAAAAAGAAAATCTCGAATTCTCGAGATTCAAATATTTCCAGAAAATAAGATTGTCAAATCTCGAGATTTCGTGGCCTTACGACCCACGATTTGTCCGATATATTTTTGTGCTGGCCGCCCCAGACTGACTGACAGTCGCGCGCCAACAGCTTCGGCATAAACACGTAGTTTTTCTCGACACCGAAATCACCAGCTCGGCCACTGGTGATGGGTTGTGACGATACTTGGAGACCAGCTCCAGTATCCGTCCGGTGTGCGCCAGAGGAAGCCTGGTCTGTCTCAGTTGTCGTCCAGAAGGCTTCGGTAGAAGGAGCTACGCGTGGCTAACCTCAAAAGGCACGCGTGGTTTCTTTGTTTACTCCCCCCCTTTCCTCGGCTGCTCTGCTTGATCTCTGTATAACTTATACAAAATACAGTCGCAATACATAAACAGATTTACGCCCTGTTTTCATTGGTTTACAATTTCCTCCCATCACATTATCTTAGAAAAGCACGAAACATTTCATTACTCAATATAATCAATTTCACCCTACTTATTTTATTTATTAAGTTTTGATAACATGGGATCAATTAAGGTAATGATTTTTTTTTAGACATTGGAAAACTATTTCTGAAGAGGAAAGGGTTGGAATAACTGTGGAAACTACTGAGGACCCGTTGGCCCTACTCATCGAGCCGAGAATATCCTAAATTTGTTGTTAGTAGATTTATGCGACAACTAATGGAACAGTATCACATTTGTGTTAGCAAAATTTGATATGGGAGCTGTTTCGTTCACAGTTATCGTCGCAGGGAGGCAATCTGCGTTAGAGAATATGTCAATATTAAAAATGCTGAATTCCATAATTTATTGATAAATAGTACTTATACTATGCTATTTTTAAATTTTTCGTTCTAGTATATTTAGAACTGAAATTTGGATTTAATGTACGTTTAGAATCCTAGCTCCACGCTTGAAACCCAATTATAAATGTGATATTAAATTCTGAACTAAAAAAGGATTTCGAAAAAATATGTGGCTTCAAATTTTTAAACTCTTTCCAATGTTAAATTTTATTTATCGCTGTGTGAATGAGCTGATAAGCATTAAATTTTGTGCGAAACAATTAGACATGTCACAAGCTACAGTTATTGATTGAAATCATTATTTACTTAGGGTCTGTGTGGTGTCACTAATAGAACAACCAAATACCATGATCGGTGGAGAAGAGATGGTCATTGAAATTAGCAAACGTCTTTTCGTTTATATATGTACCAAATTTTTTGTAAAAAACTTCTATAGCTTCACACAAGAGTATTTTTATTACATGACTTGATACAATAGTCAATTTTCTTTAACGTTAGTTGTTTTACATATTGATTATTCATATATTGAAAATAATATATGTGTTCTGTGTTGTCTGTAATAAGTTGACCATCTGTAATACCACTCATGAGTTTTTATTACATGAAAATGTTTATTATAAATTGTTTTATTTCTGTAACTTGATTAATAAATTATTTATTATTTATTGTATTGCTTGTTTCTTGTCTTGTTATTATTGTTTATATTTCATTGTGTTTTGCAATCTGCAATACATATGTAGTATAAATTATATTTATATTTGTATGTCAACTGATTTATATTTGTTATGTATTCATCATAATTTATATTTATTACGTATATTTAAAATTATTAATTATTTATTATGGAAATTGTATCAATCGTAGAAATTGTACTAGTCTGTCTATTATACATGCGTTTTCTTCTCACCTTCTTTTAATATTGATGATTGGAAAGCCAATTTTAATATATGTACAGCAAAAAAAAAATGTATATCTTTTTTGATTCCTTTTTATTACTTTGTTTTATCATAAATTTTATTGTAAATATGTACAATGTTTGCTATATAATATAGTATAGTATATATAGCAAAAGGTAATACAAAGCTACAAAAGCAATTAATTTTTTCAATGTCCTTAATTTAGTTCACTCGCCATTAGGTGGGAAATCCTTTTTAAATCTTCTGTCGGGCGCAATATGGTGTATATAGAGTTTAAGGGCTATTTGCAAAGAAATGTTATAACATTTATCTGTCTATGTTACTACGCCATCTATTGATATCGCGTCGAAAAATTACTAAATAATAAAATTTACTACTATTGGTTTGAAACTCGGCTACTGCTGGTTTGAAACTCGAAATTAGGTGAATGTGTCATTCGGTATAAAGATATTAGGTGAATTTACCATTAGGTCAATAGATTTTCGGTAAAAGCGTCATTAGTGGAATTGCATTAGGTGAATTGATTTAGGTGTATTGCATTCGACCAATTTACCTGCACCCGTTAGGTTTGACAAGCGTCGTAGCATATGAAATAACAACCATTGATTAATTCTTCTGATGAAACGTTTTAAAACAGTTGGATGAATGATAAATAATTTTATTTAACATGTATTTAAAAGAACATCAATTATTATGTGAAAAAAAATCGAGATAAATGTAACCGTTTCAACTCGTATTGTGCTCGTAATGCTACTCTACCACTTTTTTCATTTATATCCATTGAAGTAGAATGGGTAGAAGCGCTCTCAGCTTCCAAAAATGTTGCTACTAAAACTCCGTGCAGACGGAGATTTCGGCTGTTTTTCTCAGTTGCAGTAGGATCTCTGTAGCAGTAGGATCTCTGTAGCAGTAGGATCTCTTTGAAATAGGCTCTACTAATGAAATTGTGTGGTAGTATTAGTTCGACAAAGTCCGAACATCTGTATGTGCACGTGCTAGATGTTCGGACCAGCCTCACTCATTGAAAAACAGTTATTATTACTTTATCTACATTGAAGTAGTATGCATAGAATTGCTCTCAGCCCCTAAAAATGTTGCCACAAAAAATCCGTGTGCCCGGAGATGTCAGCTGTTTTGTCCAGTTGTTGTAAGGGACGATCACTTCCACGAATTTTTTTTCCTCACTCTTTTGTCTCTATTCTGACTTTCCGTCTCTCTCTTCGATGGCTCGCTTTTAAGCGGTACTTTTGTTAGGAATGACTATTCTATACATTATACTTCAATGTTTATATCACGTGGTTCTAATTGTTTTAATTGCAAAGTGTTTTTGTTTAATAGTGTATATATGCTTCTGTTTATACTCTCTTGCTTCTCACATAGAGGTTTCAGTTTTCATTATGCTCGTAGTATATTTAAAAAAAGCTTCCACGAGGGAAAAATAACAGTCATTGCCCATGCTTACTGGGTTATTGAACACTGGAATTCTAATTCAAGTGAAGCTTAAAACGCATGTAAAAATAAAAGCTTTAAATAAAAACCTCGTGATATTGCAGCTTTTATGTTTTCAATAGTTTTTCTGTTAGATATTAATCAATATCAATATGTTTATTTATTTACCATACATTTGAATTAATGTATTATTCTAATCCAAATGGCCAATAATTGTAGCATCCCCTATGTATTTATTTTTATTTTAAATTCATTTTCGTTAAATTTTTTAGGGTGGCAATTTTGAATTCGACGTGATTTTGACGTTTATAGGTTATATTGCTTTGTATATCCAGGAGTCTCGTGATACCATCTTATTATATATTTATCAATGTAAGATTGTTTTAGATCCAAATAACAATTTTTATTAAAATATTTGCATTTTATAAATTTATTGTTTGCATTATATGTATTACCGGTTACAATAGATGTCTGGATTTTGCCCAAGATGTGGCTCAATTCTTCCGTTGCCTTCAAATCGACCTACTATTAATTGCTATTGTTGCAATGATCCCCATAAAATCGACGGTATTTTCATTTTTAAATAAAATATTTAATGGTATTAAATTATGTATACATATAGTTTGTATACAACACAGATTTTATCATTTTTTCTATTAAAAATTTATGTTTATGTTTATTTAAGTTTATGGTGATATGAAAGTAGAATATTCTATATATTTTAATCAAATTGATACGCCCAAGGAATTGCGAGAGAAAAGTATGTCAAAACGAATAAAGAAAGAGGCAGATTTAGAAGGTCCAGTTGTCGAAAGGAAATGTCCAGCTTGCAGTAATGAAAAAATGTCATATGCTACTTTACAATTGAGATCCGCTGATGAAGGCCAAACAGTTTTTTATACATGTACCAAGTGCAAGTAAGTACATTCCTGAAAATTTGGTATTATTATTGATCATATTATTAATTATTGGCTTTGGCATTATTGTTTTTCAGATTTAAAGAGACGGAAAATTCTTAATATATTTGTATTTTTAAATAATTTAGACTAAAAATCTTTTTGTTATAATTTTATTAATACATAATATCCGAAAAACACAAACATCTTTCAATACTACACAAAAGTTTCACAATTACATATTACCATAGAAATGCGCACAGTACTTAAATTTTGCAACACAGTATAGGTTCTACGTGATTGACAAATCCAAAACAAATTAAAAAATTAAACACTGATCAAAATTTCACATTGAAACTTTTTCATTTCTTATAAATATTT
The DNA here is from genome assembly GCF_051622035.1 of Arctopsyche grandis. Lineage (NCBI taxonomy): Eukaryota > Metazoa > Arthropoda > Insecta > Trichoptera > Hydropsychidae > Arctopsyche > Arctopsyche grandis. The sequence continues at coordinate 12,952,988 of NC_135358.1, read as the reverse complement.
AGTATGTGTCGTACGGTCACACAAAAGACAGAAATATTGTGTTTGTATTAATTTACTTGGATTTCGGTGAACACAAATGTATATGTTGTTAAAAGTGAAAATAGTTTAAATATGATTCGATTGTTAAAATCAAAAATAAAATATAGATTTCCTCTTATGCCCATATACTCGTATCTATTTTCAAGGTATCTTACAAATTTTTCCAAATAATCCGTATTACGGTTTCCTAAATGAAATTATTTTTTTTAAAACTCAAATTAAATACATTATGTCATATATATACACTATATATTATTAAATCCAACACGCTATTAACCTGATTCAGCTACTAAAAGGAGTTTTTGTACCAGCATCATTGTACGATTAGCTTCATTTTGTAACATTTCTGATACAGTAACACAAGCACATGTTCGACAAAAATATACAAAAGCTTCCATTAAATTTCTTCTAAACCATGCCGAGCTCTTTAAAAGTTAATAAAGAATAGAAAACAAATTTTAGTTATAAAATAAGTAAATAAAAAATTGTTCGATATTATTAAAATTGATAAAACGCATACAAACTTACTATAAATGTGCGTGTAAGAGATTTAAAGGAATTAATAAATGTAGCCAAGCATAGAAAGTGCCTGAATGTATTACTTGTTGAAGATAAAATCTGAAATCCATTGAAACTATTACATAGAATGTCACATAACTGATTTATACAAAAAATAATAAAAATCTCACCGATAAAGTGTAGCATGAGTTAATATCGTCAATTACAGAATTTATTTCATTTAAAATTGTCATCATATTGGCCATATCAATATGTGAGTGTACAGAATTTATTTTCAAATTTTGAATTTCGTGTTTAATATCATACAATGTATTTGTTAAAATGCTGCCTTGTACGTAAAAATCTACTTTACATTGTTGAAAATTTTCAGTACCGAATCTTAAAATAATATTGTTGAAATAGTGAAAACGGTGAACTATTACATTCGTTTCTATAAAAAAATGCAAAATTTCAATTTCTTCAGTTACAATGATCAAAAAACATATAGTGATTTTAAGATATGTATTTTCTTGATACAATTCAAATGTCAAAATAAGTAATCGTACAATCGTATATATTGCATGAATTAATATTATTCGAAATTTTACATTGTTATTGAACAGTTTTTTTATATTTAATTTCGTATCTACACTCATTAAGTTTTTAAACATGGTCCTAGTTTTCTTGGGTATTACCGTGACAATTGAAATTTTTATTATTATGTATTGCAAACAATATAGTATATCCGATAACCATATTACAAAATTTAACAAGCTCGGTATCATTTTTTTGCGTATTATTTCGGTTTTCATGTACAACCATAACATCAAAATTGTAATAACACATCCAGACATTAATGAATAAATTCTATACGATTTACTAACAATCTTAATCCTATTTTTGGTTGCTCTAATTTTTTGAATTCCAAATATCCATTTAAAAGTATTTTCAACATTGAGAAGAAAATTAATTTCACTTTGATTTTTTACTACTGATGGAGACATTTTTTAAATATTAATAAACCAAAATCGATGCTGAACAATAGAAATGAAATTGTATTATTAGCAAATCAATAATTCAAAGTCTATAAAATGTAATTTATTTACTAACATCATAAAATATGAAATTGTTTCACAAACATACATATGAATGTACTTAATAGATTACACTATACATAATGATTTTGATATTGACTGAATGAGCGTGCGATGTTTTACTTAAAACGATTATTTTAATAAGAATTCCACAATTACATTTTTACGATCATAAAATACATTTTGAGGTTTTTTTTTAACATTTTATACTAGTTCACATCAGTAAATACAATTGTATAAGTTATTAACAATGAAATTAATTTGAATATCATTTGATGATTGAGACTGAAAAATAGATTTCCTTTCATGCCAACATCTTTCATTTCGAGAAAATTAGAAAATCTTTCTAAAACGTCTGTTTCGCCATTTTCTATATAAAATTTATATTGTATTAATTTTAAGGATTGTGATATGTCAATTATAATATGAATGTACATATTTTAAATTTGATAAACCTTTTTCTGTAGCAAGAAGTAGTTTCTGTACCGTTATTTTTGTACGATCAGCCTCACTTTGTAACATTTCTGACATTGATGCACACATACACACTCGAAGAAAATTCACAATACTTTCAATTAGGCTGTTTCTAAACCACAACATTTTCTTAAAAAGAATAAATTTATTTTTACACGTGAAAAATTATCTTCAATAAATTGATTATACTGCATATATAAAAAATATCCATAACTTACAATGGACGAAATATCTCGTTGTACCAAAAAAAATGTGTTTATATATATTGTTAAACCAAGAATGTGGTTGAACATCTTGGCAGTTGAAAAGAAAAGCTGTAAATTTGATAACTATATTATTCAAATACATACATATTTAATTTCACAAATATCATTTTTTCAAAGCGATCATATCAGGGTCGTAACTACTGGACTACTTGATTATATGTCCCATTTCTCTATACTTTTTTTATGGTTCCACTGCTTTTTGTAGCTCACAATCTTTTTTTTCTATGCTGCAAGTATGTACATACATATGTACATACAGTTCCATGAATATACAGAACAGTGACAAAACTAAACAATGACAATTCAGAACAAGCTAAATTAAAATAAATAAAACATAAATGGCCTTAAAGACGAGTCGCCACTACATACATACATATCTCGTCTTAATCCGTCTAATATATTTATTTTATTTTTCATTACTACATACATATGTACAAATATCGAAATTTGACAAAAATTAATGTTTTATTTGTTTTGAATTGTCATTGTTCTGTTTGATTCGGTTACCGTATTTATTGACCCATCAAACCAGCTCCCAAGTCAAACTTGGTGATCAAAAGAAAAATAAAATAACTGAAATATAAATAAATAGCTACGTTTATTTTCTAATATGTTATCACTAAAATTAATTAGGTACCTATGAAATAAAATTGCAGTTGGTATTTTGTATTTTGTAGTTACGCCACTGAAACGATTATAAAATTTTAAAATTTTTACCTGTATACTATAATATGAGTTAATTTCATTAATGATAGAATCAATGGTATTTAGAATACTCATCATTTTATTCATATCAACTTTTGAATCATATCTGCGATGCAATATCTGCAATTCTTCTTTAGTGCTGTAAAATATGGCTTCTAATAGGCTTTCGTGTAAATATAAATCGATTTTAGATTTACTGAAATATTTTATTCCATCACTAGAAATGATATTGTTAAAGTAATGTAGTCGATACTTAATTTCATTGATTTTGATAATAAAATGCAATATTTCAATTTCTTCCGAAAGAATGACCACAAGTATGGTGGCAGTTGTAAAATAATTTTGTTTGTCCATAAACTGAAAAATCACAATGGTCAATCGAATAATAACGTAAAATACGTGGTATAATATTACACGCATTTTTACATGATCGTTATGTAAGTTTTCCACTCCTAATTTTATATCAATTTTTAAGAAATTTTCAAATATGTTTCTGATTTGAATTGGTGCAGTATTAATACTAAAAATCATGATACAAAAATATTGTAAACAAAACAGGCATTGGGATGATATTGTTGCGATGTATAATAATTTTGGTAAATGGGTCACTGCAATTGCAAACGTAATATTCACTGCAATCATCGACGTTAGCGTTACAATTCCGATTGTTAGAGAATATATTTTATATAATTTGCTAACAGGCCTAAGACCATGTTTAGTATTTTTTATTTTTTGTGTGCCAAATATACATTTGAAAATATTTTCCACTAATAGTAGAAATAGAATGCAGTTTTTATTTTTCATTTTCAATGATGAAATGAACCTTTCGATAGTATACATTATTAAAATCAACCGCAAAGAAAAAAATGATAGATGTTCAGTTCCTAAAGAATGTGAATAAAATTTTAATGTGTAGGTCTTTTTAATATATTACAGCTAAATCATATGTAAGCAGTGACCATATTAATTCACTTAGCCACATAGTATCACTAAATCGATCAACAAACAATAGTTTAGTGAATAAAGTACATACAGTGTTACAATAGACAATACTTATAAATATTAATGATAATAATTCTGAACCACATCAAATTCATTATGGGTTTATTTACTTATATTACAAATATGTATACGCATACCCATTTTGAATAAATATTATGACAGTGGTTAGAAATACTTAATCCAATTTCAATTGCATGAAAAGCAAAGTGTATGAAACAATCATCGAGAATAACGTAAAAATCATTCGATAATTCATATTAAAAAATAAATTTCCTTTTATGCCAAACTTCTTGAACTGAAGCAACCTTGTAAATTTTTCTAAACTTGTGAAATCTGAGAAAAATAAATAAAAATAATATAAACATATGTGTATGAACAATATACATCACCCCCAGCGTAAAAAGTTACAACTCAAAAAATTATGTTTTATCATTTTTATCGCCTGAGGGCGATACTCTTGTTTAATTTGTAGTTCATATAATTAATGATTAGGGTGACCATACGTCCCGTTTTAGCCAGGACAGTGTTTCTCGTGCTTTGCGTTCGTCCCGTTGTTTTCGTAAAATTGTTTTATTTATCCCGTTCTGTCCTTGTTTTTCAATTTAATTTTTTTCCAAAAACAAATATTATTATACAAATATATTACATACATAGAATATATTTATTTTAAAATAACATTTAAATATTTTGTAAAATGATTCATTTTATGTTTTTGAAAACAAAAAATCGCGTTGTTATACTATTTTCATCAAAAGATTATTTTTAAATAACTTTTAAGTACTTATCATTTATATTATTTATCTGATCACTTATTTAATTAATTACTGATCGAAAAATTGTTATTTACTGATCATTTATATTATAAAAATGAATATTTACTGATCATTTATATTATTTAACTGATCATTTTAGTTATTTTTAACCTACCAAATAATTAGTTCCCTTTATAATATTCAAGGTTGCGAGGTCAATGACCGAGGGTTTGTTTTGTAAATTAAACATACATACATAGTTCATAAATCTTTTTGCTTACGTCACGCGATGTAAAAATACGTACTTTTCATATTATTCGATTCCCGATTTCGATTTCGACTTCGATGTTGACTTCGGGTTTTATAATTTTATTATTATTTTTTATTGCATAATTTAATTGGCATAACCGATTCCCGATTTCTGTTTCAGTTCCGATTTCGAATAATTACACTGAGCAACAAAAAATCACGTTTTTGAGTTACCAGAGCGAAGACTAACCAATCTTTAAAATGACTTTTAAAATTCGCTATACAATTAATTATAAGTATTTTAAAACAATAAAAAATCACAATCAATAGAAAAAAACATCTGACTATTGATTCCAATACTCACTTTGATCACAACAATACTAGATTTTGAGTTAAAGACCGTAAAAGCCAAAAAACTGTAAAAATCGCGCATTTTTTTAAACGCTCATATCTCGTAAACAGTCACTAACCAATAAAAATCATTATCATATTCGAATTCAATGGGTCAAACTTAGTAAAGATTGTTTGTCTACGCTCTGGTAATTTCTTTTGTTGCTCAGTGTTATTACTATTCATATTGTAACTTTATCTAAAATCATGTATCAATCCGAAAGCACGCATTGAAATTTCAACGGGCGTAACACTAGTTATTTAATATTCACCAGAACGTTATTACAAAAGAAGAAATCAAACTTTTTAGTTGCACATAATTTTTGCAATTAAAAGAAACCACGAATATCTTTTTGGAAAATTACTTGCTATTTTATTTGTTAATTTTACACAGTTCAGAAAAAAAAATCTGTCTACGATGCATGAGTATCGATGTATGTATTATATAATGGTTTAATTTTTTTGCGGAGTGTCCCGTTTTGAGTCCTGGGAAATATCGTCACCTTATTATATTCTGTTTTTAGTATAACATATTTACAATGATATACATACATACCTTTTTCTGAAACTAAAAGATATTTGTGCATCAAAATACTGGTTTTATTTGCCTCTGTTTCTATTATTTCTACCATGGTAGCACAAATGCTTAATCGAATAATATTTATGAAATTTTCAATTAAAAAATATGAAAACCATTTTAGTGTCTAAAAAGATAATTGATTATGTTCTACTATTTTGTGTAAATATATACTTGTAAATATGTACATATAATACTTACATTTTTAGTAAAATAATTTGAAGCATACATCAGTGAGATTGACAGTGAATGTAAAAAAAATAATGTTGTATTTATAAATATCTGTAAAATTCCACCATGTTTATCATAATAATGATGAAATATATAATAGTTTGGTTTTAATTCAATTCTATACAATACCTGGATATAATATGATGAATTAATAGCATCAAAAATAAAAGATATTTTGTAAAAAATCACCATAATGTCTTCAGTCTTTTGATTAGATAGTTTGTAATATTTTTTATATTTGTGAGATAGAGTTCTAGTAAGAATCGTATCTTGCAGTTGAAAATCCACTTTAGAATTTTTATTTTTCATTTTTTCTCCAATATTTTTGATAATATCGTTTAATATTCGAAGCCTATGATTCGCTTCGTTCGATTCAACAATAAAATGTAATATATCTATCTCTTCAGTTATAACCATTATACTAAATATGACAAGTCGAAAGGTAAATCCGATACAAAAAAATTCATACATTTCGATACAAAACCTGACAGCAATATAGACCAAATGAATCAAAATAATGCGTTTCTTCATATCCTTATTTTGGATATTCTTAAGATTCAATTTAAAATCGACTTCTATGAATATATTGAATATATAAATTGATAGTGTTGATAAACCAAACAAATTTAAAATCATCATACAAATATAATTGAAAAAATAAGTCAACCTCCACCCCCAAACAACGATCAATAAAATTTTTGATATATTTAAGGCAACAAAAATATTATATATATGAAATGATGGAATTATAATCATGCCCATAATAATTGCATAGGTTTTATAAAGTATGTTTACATATTTTATGCCATTTTGAGTGACTTGTATTCTTTTAGTGCAAAATATCCACCTTATTGCACTTTCCATTAGGAATAAGAATCTCACACCACTATCATTTTTTAAATCCTTTTTTGTCCGCCAGAACATAATTTAAAACTCGATATAAAACTATGTCAGCCTAAGTGCAGCAATGTGAAATCACTTGAAGGTAAAGCTTGACAAACAAATTTGATATACATTCGACAATAAAGTAACTAATTTAGTAAACATAGTTTGATTCGAATATACTGATAGGCATACAAAATATTTCTTTTTTGTTGAATTGAATTGATAGTTTTATTAAATTATATTGTATGTCATATGAATATGGTATGTATTGTACACACATAAGTACATACATAGTTAAACGTAACACTCAAATTACATTTAACGTTGATTCTTATCAACACACATAAATCATCTTTTTTATTGTTATCATTTTGACAAAATGTTTTAACATTTTTTATTTTATCCCGCATTCGACTATTCGAGTACTTCTTAAAGTCATGGCAAACAGCTCAATTGAACAGGCTATTCCATTAACCAATACAGAACTGTGAGTTTTCATTTTTATGATCATTGCCATAGTTAAAATCGTGACTTTTATAGAAAGAATATATTTTATTTTAATAAAATTCGTATACATAAATATTAAAAATTCAAATTTACCGCCTTATAAGGGGCAGGTCTCTCAGGACATCTTCGACGTCTGATTTGTTTACCTATTGTTATGGTCACGTACTCGGATATGTATTCCCACGACATTTGGTCCCACTGTACCATGGTATCCGTCACTTCTGAGAAGGGACCAAATAGCGGCCATTGTTTAGCCTACATGCACTTAGAGTCTAGATATAATCCTTGAAACCAATTATAACGGTAACACAGTCTCTGGGATGCTACTCGGGCTAATCCGATTGCAACTACTCGGCGGCTCTTTTTAGTATACGTAACAGTATTATATTTTAGTATAATATATAAATTGATTTAGTTTTTAAATATAAAATGGATTTCATCAAATTCAGCTGTCTGTTATCACCGATTCATGATATACTTCTCAATTTCAACAACTCAATATATTGTCGCTGTAACTATGTATATGTATATTTTAATATTTTTTATTCGTCTAACTCTATATTTTATTTAATGAGTCGTATTATTCTATACAGTATCTAAATTCTATTTTCTCTATTTGTCTCATACTTTCATATATGATTTTTGCATTCATTTGTCATATTTAATTACATACAATCATCAATTCCAGTAAATTTTAATCATTTTTATTTTATCAATACTAAGTATTGCAATCATAAGTATGTTCGATCTCAAGATTTTGACTGATTTGTTATCATAATCGGTCACGTCTTCATTGTTTTTAAAAATGAGAATGTGTGCATGGTCTGTATGTGGATTTTTTCTTTACTATCAAGATTTCACGATTATCTGTTATTTTATAAAATCTCTATTTAATTATAGCTAACATCTTTTATTTACGGTATTTGGAAGATAAAAGATGTCAATATTTCCGAAAAGCTTCCAAATGTTTTCAATTTGAAATTGCCTATTCAAGCATTTAAATGTTTATTTAAAAGTAGAGAGGGTAAAAAGAGAAGAAATGTAATATTAATGGTGTTTGTCCCAAGTACTACTTCGATAACCTTAGCAAGTAAAAAAAAAATTATACCAACATTAGTGACACATTTATGAATACTACATTCATCCATAAGTGTTTTATACTTTTCAGCTGAAATGATTCTCTTATATTTGTATTTAAGGCATAAATTTCAGTGGACAGAAGTTGAGTATGGAATATTTGCCGCATTTCGTGGAATAACTCAATTCTTGGGTAATATAAATCAACAAGTGTAGCAATATCATTATTAATGTTTACTGATTTCGTCCATATATGCATAGGTACTATAATAATAGTGAAATTATTAAAACATAAACTGAAACTTGAAGACAAGACGATTGGAATGATCGGTGCCGTGTCCCAGTTCATCAGCTCGTCAATGCTTTTGATTAGCTCGAAACCTTGGATGATATTTTTGGGTAATTTCATAAAATTTTAAATAGAATAATTATATTGAATTTTTTATAATCTTTATTTAACTTGCTTTCATTTGTAACTCGCAAAATTTTATATATTTTGGGTATAAATTTTCAGCCCCAACTTTCGGTATTTTAAATCGGGCAGTTTTAAATAATAAACCTGTGTTGAATAAACAAATCGTTGCTAGTGAGCAAGGTATACCTTGAACAATCATTATATACATATATATTATATACACGTATTGTTTTGTTTGAAGCAATTTTTGTATCATCATTACTTTTCAGGTAAACTTAACTCAATAACTGCAATACTAAGATGATAAGATTGTGGCATCCGGAGTTATTCCAATGGTTCATTATATCTACTACATTACCATCGAGTGGATGCCTAGCTTTTTTTTTATTTTTAGGTCTTGTGGCCGCAATTATCGAATTTTGTTGCTATTATTTTATAGCATCGGAACCTGTTCAGCCGAAAAATCAGGATATATAATTAAATATGTTACTTTTACATTCACCGCTTTTTTAAATCCTTATCAGATATGTAATATTTACAGTCATTTTGATTCGTTCAAATTATTTTGAACCGAATTTCCTAACAAGTGATCAAACAAATGGATGTGTACCCTGATAAGATTACTTAGAAGCTATCACTTATTGTATATATGTAATATGGAATGATTTCATTATATAAATTGTCACACCTTGAAATGACTAATTCGAATTTTATTATGAAAAGTAATGCAATATATTTTATTTTATTTTATTTTATTATTACAATCAATATACACTCGTCATTACAGATCGCTCCAATGCGACGAGTATACGATAACGGTCAGAAATACAATAATACATATACAATCAGAATACATAGCATATAACAATTAATCAGTACATAAATAATAATCATAGAGACATCTATGGATTATTTTTAGATTTTTGTGTACAATTATTATTACAATTTTTATACATATAATAAACACGAAATTATAGAGATGTCTATAGAGATATCTATAGATTTCAGATTACCGTGCATAATTTTTACAAATTATACACACAGATTTTGTGACAACAGGAAATGATCTAATACCAATTTTCAGGAACCGTTTCAACAATGATCAGATAAAATTGGCAAACTCTGATAGAGAAACGATCGATTTGGAGTCACAAAACCCCCAAACCTAACCAGCAGTTTGGATATTCTTAAGATTCAATTTAAAATCGACGTCTATGAATATATTGAATATATAAATTGATAGTGTTGATAAACCAAACAAATTTAAAATCATCATACAAATATAATTGAAAAAATAAGTCAACCTCCACCCCCAAACAACGATCAATAAAATTTTTGATATATTTAAGGCAACAAAAATATTATATATATGAAATGATGGAATTATAATCATGCCCATAATAATTGCATAGGTTTTATAAAGTATGTTTACATATTTTATGCCATTTTGAGTGACTTGTATTCTTTTAGTGCAAAATATCCACCTTATTGCACTTTCCATTAGGAATAAGAATCTCACACCACTATCATTTTTTAAATCCTTTTTTGTCCGCCAGAACATAATTTAAAACTCGATATAAAACTATGTCAGCCTAAGTGCAGCAATGTGAAATCACTTGAAGGTAAAGCTTGACAAACAAATTTGATATACATTCGACAATAAAGTAACTAATTTAGTAAACATAGTTTGATTCGAATATACTGATAGGCATACAAAATATTTCTTTTTTGTTGAATTGAATTGATAGTTTTATTAAATTATATTGTATGTCATATGAATATGGTATGTATTGTACACACATAAGTACATACATAGTTAAACGTAACACTCAAATTACATTTAACGTTGATTCTTATCAACCACATAAATCATCTTTTTTATTGTTATCATTTTGACAAAATGTTTTAACATTTTTTATTTTATCCCGCATTCGACTATTCGAGTACTTCTTAAAGTCATGGCAAACAGCTCAATTGAACAGGCTATTCCATTAACCAATACAGAACTGTGAGTTTTCATTTTTATGATCATTGCCATAGTTAAAATCGTGACTTTTATAGAAAGAATATATTTTATTTTAATAAAATTCGTATACATAAATATTAAAAATTCAAATTTACCGCCTTATAAGGGGCAGGTCTCTCAGGACATCTTCGACGTCTGATTTGTTTACCTATTGTTATGGTCACGTACTCGGATATGTATTCCCACGACATTTGGTCCCACTGTACCATGGTATCCGTCACTTCTGAGAAGGGACCAAATAGCGGCCATTGTTTAGCCTACATGCACTTAGAGTCTAGATATAATCCTTGAAACCAATTATAACGGTAACACAGTCTCTGGGATGCTACTCGGGCTAATCCGATTGCAACTACTCGGCGGCTCTTTTTAGTATACGTAACAGTATTATATTTTAGTATAATATATAAATTGATTTAGTTTTTAAATATAAAATGGATTTCATCAAATTCAGCTGTCTGTTATCACCGATTCATGATATACTTCTCAATTTCAACAACTCAATATATTGTCGCTGTAACTATGTATATGTATATTTTAATATTTTTTATTCGTCTAACTCTATATTTTATTTAATGAGTCGTATTATTCTATACAGTATCTAAATTCTATTTTCTCTATTTGTCTCATACTTTCATATATGATTTTTGCATTCATTTGTCATATTTAATTACATACAATCATCAATTCCAGTAAATTTTAATCATTTTTATTTTATCAATACTAAGTATTGCAATCATAAGTATGTTCGATCTCAAGATTTTGACTGATTTGTTATCATAATCGGTCACGTCTTCATTGTTTTTAAAAATGAGAATGTGTGCATGGTCTGTATGTGGATTTTTTCTTTACTATCAAGATTTCACGATTATCTGTTATTTTATAAAATCTCTATTTAATTATAGCTAACATCTTTTATTTACGGTATTTGGAAGATAAAAGATGTCAATATTTCCGAAAAGCTTCCAAATGTTTTCAATTTGAAATTGCCTATTCAAGCATTTAAATGTTTATTTAAAAGTAGAGAGGGTAAAAAGAGAAGAAATGTAATATTAATGGTGTTTGTCCCAAGTACTACTTCGATAACCTTAGCAAGTAAAAAAAAAATTATACCAACATTAGTGACACATTTATGAATACTACATTCATCCATAAGTGTTTTATACTTTTCAGCTGAAATGATTCTCTTATATTTGTATTTAAGGCATAAATTTCAGTGGACAGAAGTTGAGTATGGAATATTTGCCGCATTTCGTGGAATAACTCAATTCTTGGGTAATATAAATCAACAAGTGTAGCAATATCATTATTAATGTTTACTGATTTCGTCCATATATGCATAGGTACTATAATAATAGTGAAATTATTAAAACATAAACTGAAACTTGAAGACAAGACGATTGGAATGATCGGTGCCGTGTCCCAGTTCATCAGCTCGTCAATGCTTTTGATTAGCTCGAAACCTTGGATGATATTTTTGGGTAATTTCATAAAATTTTAAATAGAATAATTATATTGAATTTTTTATAATCTTTATTTAACTTGCTTTCATTTGTAACTCGCAAAATTTTATATATTTTGGGTATAAATTTTCAGCCCCAACTTTCGGTATTTTAAATCGGGCAGTTTTAAATAATAAACCTGTGTTGAATAAACAAATCGTTGCTAGTGAGCAAGGTATACCTTGAACAATCATTATATACATATATATTATATACACGTATTGTTTTGTTTGAAGCAATTTTTGTATCATCATTACTTTTCAGGTAAACTTAACTCAATAACTGCAATACTAAGATGATAAGATTGTGGCATCCGGAGTTATTCCAATGGTTCATTATATCTACTACATTACCATCGAGTGGATGCCTAGCTTTTTTTTTATTTTTAGGTCTTGTGGCCGCAATTATCGAATTTTGTTGCTATTATTTTATAGCATCGGAACCTGTTCAGCCGAAAAATCAGGATATATAATTAAATATGTTACTTTTACATTCACCGCTTTTTTAAATCCTTATCAGATATGTAATATTTACAGTCATTTTGATTCGTTCAAATTATTTTGAACCGAATTTCCTAACAAGTGATCAAACAAATGGATGTGTACCCTGATAAGATTACTTAGAAGCTATCACTTATTGTATATATGTAATATGGAATGATTTCATTATATAAATTGTCACACCTTGAAATGACTAATTCGAATTTTATTATGAAAAGTAATGCAATATATTTTATTTTATTTTATTTTATTATTACAATCAATATACACTCGTCATTACAGATCGCTCCAATGCGACGAGTATACGATAACGGTCAGAAATACAATAATACATATACAATCAGAATACATAGCATATAACAATTAATCAGTACATAAATAATAATCATAGAGACATCTATGGATTATTTTTAGATTTTTGTGTACAATTATTATTACAATTTTTATACATATAATAAACACGAAATTATAGAGATGTCTATAGAGATATCTATAGATTTCAGATTACCGTGCATAATTTTTACAAATTATACACACAGATTTTGTGACAACAGGAAATGATCTAATACCAATTTTCAGGAACCGTTTCAACAATGATCAGATAAAATTGGCAAACTCTGATAGAGAAACGATCGATTTGGAGTCACAAAACCCCCAAACCTAACCAGCAGTTTGACGAGGACATATATGTACATACATAAAATATGTATATATATATATATATATATATATATATATATATATATATATATATATATATATATATATATATATATATATATATATATATATATATATATTGCATTGCAACACATGCTAAGTTCAACTAGTATACATATATGTATGTACATATATAAAAATTGAGTTTCCAAAAAATATATACGTATTGCATAATATGTGTAAAGGTTTGAATCATATTTTATATGCGTATGAAATCTTATCTACGAAAGAAAATTACTTGTATGTATTGATATTTGTTTTATGCATTACTATTTACCACACTACACGCTCATAGAAACAAATAGAAAACTCTAGTCTCAATTGTTGATTGACATTGTACATTTAGTGCACATGACAGATGTTTCCAAATAAAAAATATGTTTATTTATGTTTAAAAATATGTAATTTATAATTTTCTAGATTAAATCAAAAAAATAAGTAAATTGAAAAAATTGTGTAATCTGTGTCATCTATAATAACTTTATGCTATAACGATAATTCAGTTTTAATAGTCTCCCACAATATTTAATATGAAAATGCATTCTCAAAACCTTCTCTTTGACTTAATTTCATTCATTAGGCCTCTCATACAATCGAAATTTCTGCCTTTCAAGTAACTCAATCATATACATATGTACATAACTATTTCAGCTAATTTTTTATGTAATTCAATCAATATCATTTAAAATATAAATTTTATTTTTCCCGTCTCATCTTCGATTATATGTATTTTAAAAATGTGTTCCGCGTTTAGGTTTTATTTAAAGAATAAAAATATAAGAATAACAAAATTTAATATGGAGATGAAAAACACATGGAACTATTTATAGCGTTGTTTCAGAATGATGTCACTTTCATCCATTGAAAATCTACCTATGTGGCAATAAAGTGTATGACGAATTGTACTCAGTATTACAATCAGGTATGATTCTGCTGCATTACAAGTCGGTCACCTGCCGCTCGGTTTGAGGTTAGCTTGCGATAATTCCAATTATCAGCTTGTTCAAATATTTGATGAGTTGCTGACAAAAGATAAAACCACCCATACAACATCATTTGTATTTTTCCACTTACTATTTGTTATCAATAGATAAAAGTGAACGTACATTTAGGTAACGAAGCTCCGATTAGTTTATTTCTTACTGGCAAACATGAGTGGTAAGTCAACTTCAATTTTTATTTTGTCATTAATATGTGACTTCAAATAAATTCACACTAACAAAATAATAACAGTGGTGCTATATAATTCAAAATGTAGAACTAGAAAAATTATTATTTACTTATGTGTATAAATACGTACTCTTTCTGATAACAGCTAATGGTTTTATGCTATAACATTATCCAAAATATGTATAATATAAAGCAGTTTTATTTTTGTTATTTAAATTTATTATACGCATATTTGTCCGTCTGTTTTTATCTCATTAAAGCGTATTTTATATTCCGATTAGTATCAGTAAAGGGGAAATATTTTCTCCTCTCAAAAAGAGTTTCCATTAAGCGCACTGTCGCCTAGTGTGGTTAGACCTTAAATGTACTCAAAACATAAGATTTTTACAATTATTGGCTACTAATATGTGTAGTTCCATGTACATACGTTATTTTCCTATACATTTTAAAACTGTTCATCAAATTTTTTAAATTCACCTTCATGAGGTGAAAATAATTGTACAATTATTAACATATTTGTTTTTGAAGTAATTAAACAATAAACATTATATGTACATTTTATTTTTAGTAGTGTGAGTTATTCTTTTCTGAAGTTGCATTCCTATATGTATGTATGTGTATTATGTGAATTTCTTCATAAGTGACCTGATACACGTTCAATCTTTTTTAATTTCGACTAACATTATTAATCAATTGAAAACAGTGTTGCTTTTTTTTGTGATTTCGATAAATTAAAAACTTATATATGTATTAACGGCTTATAATTTTTGTAGCAATTGCTAATATCGAATTCATATGTAATTATCGAATAGTAAGATAAACTCATTTTGTTCAGGTTCTCCTCCCAAAACCCCACCTTATCCTGAACGAGCCTTACACCCATACCCGGTCTTTGCAAACCAGCCCCAAAACCCTTACCCAAACTTTCCACCAAATACTTATCATCCACCACCTCTTTTGTCATACCCCGTAACTACTTGTGATCCTGAAGACCGTATTCCTCCACCACCTGGATTCATATATCAACCGTCGTTCGATCCTCATTCCCTTACTTATGCACCTCAAGAATTATCCTCTCCTGACATCGTTTCCGACACCGACCAAGATAAGGAAAAAATCTGTGGCAGTGCTATCGGAAAGAAATCTAATCTAGGTAAGGGAATGTCTAGGGAAATTTTCTAATTATAATTTAGCCAAATAATATTTATTTCCAAGATCTGATCGTTTTAGCATGTGCTATAAATTATTATAAAAAAAAAAACTAAACAGAATTATTGCAAGCTATGCGTATTTTGCAAGATTATTTCGTCCATTTAGTGATACGATTTCGAAATTTCGTGTTTGAGATTATGCAGATAAGATAAATTCCACCCATCGTTTATTAGGTATTACTGATTAGTACCAGATGAAGTTTTTGAGTAAACTAGAATTGAAGATGGTATTTTTATCAAAAAAATTGGATTTACTTATTATGTTATTTTAAATTTTTCATAAGCATACAAAAATATGACGCTTTGATGGTAAAAATACTTAAAACAGTTGTTTTTTCATAATCTGTAATTTCCATCCACTCTCCCTTTATTTCTATCAAATTGTATGTACGATTACATCCAATTTAAATTTATTAATCTATGTATATATGTATGTATGTTTCAGTTAAAGTTTCAAGTGTTGTAAATGTATTTGTTACATTCCAATTGTAAATTTTATTCGATCAAGAACATACTAGTTTTTTTATACACGAACCAATCTAGCCAGTCATATTGTACACAGAAGAATAAATTGACACATGAACTAGTTTACTCATGCAAAAACTATTAAGCATAAGTTTAGGTATTCTCAATCCTTCAAACCTTTCGCGACTTACGGTTAAGAATCGCTAGTTCAGAACTCTAGACTAGATAATAATAAATTCTATTTAATAGTCATTTCGTTTCTCAGAAATTCGGTGAATGAAACCAGTTTTAGTTAGTTTATGCACTAACGCATTTCACACTGTGTCTGTAGCATATACATATGTACATACATATGTATATTAAAAATATAAGTAAATATGTAAATACGTATTGGACTCCGTAACACGGTCTAACATTTAAATTTAATTCCATGTATTTTATTTTATCATAAGAGCTTTATAAACTAT
The DNA here is from genome assembly GCF_051622035.1 of Arctopsyche grandis. Taxonomy (NCBI): domain Eukaryota; kingdom Metazoa; phylum Arthropoda; class Insecta; order Trichoptera; family Hydropsychidae; genus Arctopsyche; species Arctopsyche grandis. The sequence continues at coordinate 12,935,769 of NC_135358.1, read as the reverse complement.
AATTTTATATATTTATCGCTAATACTCGATGATTTATCGTGAATTTTATTTGAAACAGATAAAAAAGCCAGACAGTGTTTGTTCAAAGATAAAGATAACGTTGACATTTATTAAAAAAAAAATGGAAATAATCAATATAAATGCATGTCCTAAATATTCCTAGTAACAAGAAAAAGTCAAACAGCAAAGGATACTGGGATGATCATGCTGATGCATCTAACTTTGAGCACCAGATTCAGAATGATTACCATCGCCATTCATTATATTTTATCGTAATCACTGGTTAATACCTCCTATCGACATTCGTTTCAATACCCTTAAAGTTAAGATACCAGAGTGAAATATTAGATTAGCTGAATTTAACTTCAAATTCAAATCTTGCCACTCACATATCATCTACAATGTAAACAATGCAGATATAATGTAATTGTTCTTTTATAGGAAACTACAAATGGGTTGGAGCCAGCTGCTCAAACTGCACCTTGACTGGAGCTCTTTTGGTGGGTCATGATACAGATGGAAGTGAACTATATGCTGGTAGAGCATATCATTTAGGAGATATGATACCAGCGAAGGTCATACCTTCGAAGCAGGTTGCTTACATTTCATATGGTGGTCAAGAAGTTGTGAAAGACCAATTCGAGGTTAATATAATTAATGATTTTCTAGCTATTACCATGCATGCATGTGTGTATATTTGAATAAAATTTCAAATTTAATAATTGCAACTTATTATCATAAGTTGGTATAATAAACCATAATTCATAAAATGATTATAACATATACATAACATATTCATAAAATTAAATTTGTGAGTAGTTTCTTTGTACAATTGATGAAATAAGTTGCATTTGTTATAGTTTTATTTGTGTCGTTTGGTATTACTAATGCTTTGCATGATTATTGTATTTAAAAATTAAGTCATGGCTTGAGAGTTTGAAAAGTGATCCAAATCTATAAAATATAGGGTTACCCTTCTACTATCTACTTTTACTTACATTTCTACTTTTTAAGTTTTAAAAATCTTGCATTATTTTTTGGTATAAATTTCAATGAACTCACCAGAATTTGAAAATGGGAGGTACTTATAAAATGCCCATATTTTTGTTGTTACAAATGGTATTCAGTAAATAAAATATTTTATTTGTGGTCTGTTAATATAAGTCATATAAGTATAAAGATTATTTATATATTCTTTATAATTAATTTCATTCTTATCTAGAATTCATACTTTGTTCAGATTAAGGGGATGCCAATGCAGATTTGACCCTCCCAGTTACACTGATAAAATTGATTTTAAAAATCTCAATTATTAAAAAATCATTTTAAGCACTAGTGCATATTTTATTGTTTTAATATGGACTCTGATAAGATATTTATTTTCGACTACTGATAAGCTGAATTTAATGTATTAAAAAAGCTGATAATTTATGATCTATCAAATACTCTAAATTTCTACCAAAAATATTTTTTTACTGTAGAACTTTGGATGTAGAATAAATAGTAGGTACTGAAAAACATATCATCTGAAAAATTTAAATTATTAAAAAAAAACTCATTTTAATTTCTAATTAGAAATATTATACATAAGTAACAACTAAGTAATTTTTTTTCTTGTGTGTTCTTTAAAAAATATTCTTGCAGATAATGATTTTAATTAATTTATAAATTAATAATAAGGATAAGCAGTAATAAATGGAAAAGTGTATATAAACTATTGTTTTCTTGTACACTATTCAATTTAGTAAGTATGGTAACCCTAAAAAATATTAATTCCCAGAAAAGTCTTCAAAAAAATTAAAACTATTTGTGATGAAGACTGAATCTGAAGATTTCTTGCTTAAACTCTTTATACAGAGCGATATTCGTTCTTGATATATCCACAAATTTTTTTACATCTAGGTTATCGTTGTGGATGAACAGGAAAGTTCTTCGTGTTGGTGCTGCTGTTGCTGCTTACCGTGTTGCGGGGTAGTTATTAAACTTAACGCTTTTTTTAACTCGCTTTTGTCGTTGCATATCAGGAAATAAGATTTGGGTAGCTTATGTATTGTCTTTTTGCTATATTAACAACAAATAACCATACAGAAAGTGTATCTGGACATTTATAAACACATTAATTATAGACATGTGTAGGTGATATGCGTGAGTCCTATGTGGCTTGTGGTTGTAACTACAGCAATTTTAAAAGTATACTATAACAAAATAAATAAATAATGTTCATTTAATATTAAATTCTAGGTTTTGTGTCAACCAACTGTTTCATGGAACTTCTGTAGTGGTGGTCAGATACCGGACGGTGCCGTCGAAGTAGGTAACACAGCTGATGGAGAAGTGTTGTATTTTGGCCGTGTCAACCATGGTGGAACCATGACGCCCGGCAAAGTAAGGGTGTACATATATACTGTACAATGATGGAAAAATGCTATATGGCGTTAATTATTATGCTTTATTTGCAGGTTCAACGTAGTCACGGATGCTGCTATTACCCATTTGACGGGCAAGAAATGAGCGCTGCAGATTATGAAGTTCTTGTAATCAATTGAACCTCTTAAAAGTTTCTTAAATAAGGTGGCATGAATATTTTATTGCATTCTATTGTATTTCGATTTTGTAATCAATTAAATGTACATTGAAACAATTGTGTATGTTGTTTATAAGAATTTCTGTGATTACAGAAAAAATCCAAATAAAAATTTGCCATTGTAAAAGGCAGCAAACAATGGATTCATTAATCTTTTTGATTTGAAAAGAAACAAAAATGATCTCACAATACATACATGTATCTAAATTATCGCGACGATTGATCGCTTTGGACAAATAAATTTTCCAAGAATTCCATATCTAATCCCCTACTTAGTACCGGTCTCCGTGACGAGACAGAATGTTAAACGACAGAAAACGCAAATATCGGAAGGCAAAGATCAAAAATCGAAAGATCAAAAAAAAATGGTGCATGGTAAACGGTACATACTCACTTAATTTGCGCGAGCAGGACACAACAGGAACAAGAGGAACAGGCTTTTCCTCCCGTATTAATGTGCGCGCGCAGAATACGTGAGGAAAAGCATGTTCCTCTTGTTCCTGTTGTATCCTGCTCGTGCAAATTAAGTGAGTATGTACGTGAGTATGTACCGTTTACCATGCACCATTTTTTTTTGATCTTTCGATTTTCGATCTTTGCCTTCCAATATTTGCGTTTTCTGTCGTTTAACATTCTGTCTCGTCACGTAGACCCACTTAGTACTTATGTACTTTAAACATATCATACATACATATGTATATACATATGTACATGTATGTGCATATCTGATAGTCCTATTCTGTGAGTGTGCATAAGAAGATAACGTTCGACAGTCATAGACGATACAAAAAAAAACAGGCTAGATTTTTTTTGCTAGGACACGAGTCTGTGCCACACAAATACACATACTTACATAAACGCGTTCCCTAATAAAACAAGTATTTTATTCAATTAATAAATTATTTTGAATCTGGCGCGCCACACAGGTTCTCTTTCTAGGGGCGGTGCAACCTAGGATGACACTTGTTTTGTATTAGTTTAAAGAGTAGCATGAAGATCATTTCATATTTTCACTGTGGCGCATGTATGTAGAATCGTAAACAGTCATAGGAAAAGGAATCCGGAGGAACGGATCTGGTACATGGATACTGCAATAAAACAATTTATATATACGTACCTCTTTGTATGTGGACATTCTGGAAACAAGGATGAGAATTCTTACGAATTCTTATTTTTTTTTAATATTGAGTTTCTTCATATAAAAATTAAAAATAGATATATCGATTAACTCTAGGGGCGGTCCAGGTGTGTCCGTGTGGTTGAAATACAAATATTTATTTATAGTTTTGTGCAAAAACATGATTTTGCAATGTAGTAAAGCAGGGGTAGCGAACCTTTTTCCGTTCTCGTGCCAAAATTTCCAAATTATTATTTTCTGAATGTCAGGCGTGCCAAGGAATTTTTAATGAAGGAAAAAAAAGAGCTTTCAAGAATTACATACATATATTGAAAAAAAATTAAAACAAAATTATGTGGTAAAAGTAAAGTAAAATTAAATAAAAACTATAATATAAACTTGGAACATTCCGGATTATATATATTTTTAATTTTCAATCTGTTATAAATCGTGAACTTTATTATTAATAACACTGAGCAACAAAAAATCATGTTTTTGAGTTACCAGAGCGGAGACTAACCAATCTTTACTAACTTTGACCTACTGAATTCGAATATGATAATGATTTTTGTTGGTTAGTGATCGTTTACGAGATATGAGCGTTTAAAAAAATGCGCGATTTTTAAAGTTTTTTGGCTTTTGCGGTTTTTAACTCAAAATCTAGTATTGCTGTGCTCCAAGTGAGTATAGGAATCAACAGTCAGATGTTTTTTCTATTGATTGTGATATTTCATTGCTTCAAAATACTTATAATTAATTGTCTAGCGAATTTTAAAAGTCAAAAATATATTTTTTTTCCCGTGTTATTTTTCATTTATTTGGCAATTTTTTTTATTTCACCACGTTTATAAGGATTGGTTTTCTATCTCAATATTTTTATTTTTTTATCTAAACGTACTAACTCAAGCAGTAATTGCAATTTAAATGCTTTCATTGTGTATATGGTTGTAACGCGTAATGTGTTAGGTGCAAGCGAGACGGCATGTAATCCACCTCACAGAGTACAGCGGTCGGACTAAAGCCCTCCAAGTACGTACGTAGCCATACGGCAACAGTATATGCAATGGCGAAATTAAATCCCCAGCGCCCCCACTTATACCTGAATACGGTTTTTTTTGCGCGAGTTTTGTCCCTTTGGATACGCTTGACAGTTATTGGTGTGCTACAGTGGAGGGAACAGCTACCAGAAACAAAGAGAGGAGTTACAATTTGTGGTTGAAATTTTTAACCAAAAATGGACTGTTCGAAAACGTAAGTGCATTTATTTTTAAACTTTTAAATGCCTTTCATTACTTTTATGAATACATTTATTATGTCAATGTGTAGTGCTATAAATGTACATACTTAGGTGCTTTCAAATATGTATTGTATAGCTATAATTCAATCCCAAATGCTTGCGTATCCATATGGCTACGCTAGTCTTTTCCCGTGTCAAATTATTTTGATTACTGTTCGATGTTTTTGGTGTTTTTTTGTTATATATACACAAAATCTAACGCCAATTTTTGGGCCCATTTCAGATCTAATGAAGACTTAACTGTTGGAGACATATTAAATTTGTTAGAAGAACCTGGGACTGACGATGACGATTTGCTCGATATGGAGATGGAGATGGAAACGGATATATTTATTTGTCACAATACAATTTATTTGTCACAATACAATTTATTTGTCACAATACAATATTTCATTTAAAAACAAGATAATTGACAGAGATATCAATTATCTTAGATATTGTGGCGGCTCGCTTATACGACATGGTCGAGTTTGGTTGCCTTCCTGCGAGTGGGGACCAACCCGGCTGGGTTCGGAGAGCTGCTACTCACTCTGTCTTCAGCTGTCATATAATAAACACGTGCATTAACATGCCAGTCGTCTCATTCGTTCATCCTCCATAATATCAAAATAGATTATTGTTATCCTTCGACGGCCATTAGTCCATTTTATCTATTGTACATAACAAGTGTGACTATCGATTCTTCCAGCACTTGTGTTTCATCGTGCTCATACTGCTTGTTGAACTTACATACATAGTGAGTATTTTTACACACTGTATTGTTTTTCATTTTAATGGTAATATTCGAATTAACGTGATTTTTTTTTTTAATTTAGATATAATGGATGAGTCAGGTCGTTGGTATCCTCAGGGTCCGCAAGGTTATCCCCAACCAGATAATGGAGCATTAACTAATTTTCCACCGCAATATCCTCAATTACAATATCCACCGCCAGATAATGGTGCACTAACAAATCCGAACTATCCAAATTACCCAAATTACCCTCAATATCCACAGCAGATGCCTAATAACAGTCACGGGCCGTTACATCGTCCACCCGAATATGTCCCTGGACCTTCGTATCCAGGAATGTCACCTTACCAAGGTGGATTCCAACCGAGAAATGAATAAATATCCAAGCACTTTAATCATTAATATTGTTTGATAACCGAACTATTGTGTAATTGTATAAAATACTGAATTCATTGTTAAACAATATGAAATATATATTAAATTGAAATTAAATTATCATTGTGTTTTATTCCCAGGTAAAAAAATGTACATATATAAAAAATCATTTACAAAATTCACATATATTTCTTTGTATATGCTTATATTATATAATATACGTATGTATAAATACTAAAGTTTGCGTATATGTATTATACATACATTTAAATATGACAATATTACATATATGGATGTAGGTCAGAAGTGTTTTGAAATAGAAATTCAAATCGAAATGAAATTATAATTTACCTTAATGTTAAATATTGTATAATGTTAAAATTTTATTGGTATAGTTTTCCTCTATTTTTAATTATTATAGACGTTATATTAAATACACTATATGTACAATATAAAAAAATATCGTATAATTTGCAATAGTATGAGTTTTTTTGGTTAAATACATAATTCAAGCAATATTTTTTATTCGACCTTAATAAACGATAACTAACTTTTTATATAAGAATTTCATACAGTTTTAGAATTTGACATGGGTTAGTTCTATATAATAACATACATTCAAATACTGATTATTAAAACTGTAAACGGCAATCGGCATTCGTTTTGACATTTTGCGGTTTTTATCAATACTGATATCATTTCCTGGAGATACATGTAATTACATGTGCATACATAACTAGAAATGACAATAACCATTCGTTTTCCGAACGCAGAGAGTGACAGTATTAAATACTAAGTTTTTTTTAGATAATAATGGATGAAAGAGTAAGATACATTTTATTTGGTACTATCGTCATCATCTTGTTTTTTCGAAATTATTTTCAATAGCCCAAAATCGCTTGTATTTTAGTGAATTTCTAACCTACACACATATGATACTTTTAGAAAACAATGGATTTATTCGGAGAAGATTTAAAAGAGTTTTTAGAAAAATCTGGAGTAACAAGTTCCCAACTAAATGATGACGATACTAGAAAATTCATACTAGATTTTATAAAAAATCATAGTGGTCCTAAATCATTCAAAGAAATTCCACAAGAAACTCCAAGTTAAATTTTGTTCAATTATTCAAATAATAAACAAATTCTTGATATAACAATGTATGTATGTTTTTTTAATATAGATTCATCATCAAAACTACATTTAAAAGATTTTTTTGAAAATGCTGGGATATCTAAGAAAGACTTGCTAGACAAAAACACTAGAAATCTTATTGCCAATCTAATAAAATTACATGTTATGCCAATTATTGATTCAGAAAATACTAAATCAAATACCAATTCACAAAGTGAATATTATTTTTGATTAAAAATAAAAAGATTTTCTATATTGCAAACTTAAAATTCAACTATAATACTTCAGATACAAAGGAAGCCAGTAGTGTTCCACCTCAACCAACATTGCGTCGAACTATACCTGCAATGAGACAACCACCAAAAGATCAACCTACACCTAAAATTTCTTTGAATCTTGACTCTGAAAAAAAAACTTTGAAAATTCCTGTGCCAGCAACAAGAAAATGTCTTCCACTTCCAGAGAAAGATTATCCAGGTGCATTTTAAAATAATTTAAAATTTAAAATAATAATAAAAAAAAATCTTTAAACAATGATTCATATAATTTTCATGAAATTGATTTATCAAAGTTTTTCTTAAAAGTCTCCTATGACAAATCAACTTATCTTATCCTTCCATATATTTTACTTGATAAGAATTTTACACTAGAGCTGTGCGCAATTATATTTATACACTTCAAATTAATAGTTAAGTGCTTTACTAGAAAGATCTAACACTATATACGACAGCACGATGGCAGGTAGTCAAATAAATTATTTTTTAATTATAATTTTTTATTCTGAAATAGCATTATTATATTTCTTTATATATGTAATTTGTATGTGAAAAATTTTAAATACACATTTTTAGGATTTGACGATCAATCATTTGGGCGGCAGATCAATCAACAAGATTTGGGTAATTGTTTTCTTTGAATTTGTATTCATATAAAGTAGTGAAAATGTAAATAAGTTTATGGCACTTATTTTATGTTTTAAGACAAGATGTAGACCAATTTTGAAGTAATTTTTCAAATACTAGTGTTTTTCAATATAATAATATATGCATGTAATCAAATTATTTTATTCATTGACACATAATTTATAATCAAAATATACATATAAATTAGCTATATATGAGTGGATTCAAACCCTAATAAGAAGATGCTAGTAATAAAAATAAACATATCTATTGAAAGTGTATATTTACAGCATTTTCGCATGCAGCACTGGGATTTGAACGTCCACCAGCGAAAAATCAACAACCGTTTATGTTGATAAACTGTATGTATAGCTTTCTCAAATTATAAACACACTTATTTTATGATTAATCAGTATGATGACATTTTTTTCAATATAAATGGTATAAACATATGTATGTATATATTACAGCTGAAGGATATGCATGGATTCCAACTGATATAAATGCTTGCAGTAAATTGCAACAAAAGGCTGTTCTAGTCGGCTATGAAGGAAATGATGCCATATTTGTAGGAAGAGCTCGTCAAGAATCTGAAATACTGCCATGTAAAATTGTTCCGAGCAAAAAGTGTGCTTATGTTACACATAATATGAGAAATAAACCTGTAGCAAATTTTGAGGTGTGTATTACTTACATATATATATTTGAAGTATTATTTATTTGTGGAGATTATTACTCATAATAACATGAACATTCAACTGGTTAATGTCGATATGATCCGTTGATCTATATCTGATTTTTTTCTTATTATTGAAGAATGACTGGATTTTTTTTTTTGAGATATGTAAGATATCAAGGTATTCCATTTTCTGAACCATAATACTATATGGCATCAGATTGAAAAATAAGCACCAAAATGCTTAAATTTTTAATCATTAATACTCACTTTTTAATACACCCACATTTTTTGAAGTGAAAAATTAATTTCTTGACAATATGAAAGTTCTTCACAGCACGCTATACATACTTACTAAATCACAGTTATGAATTTGAGCTACGATAATATTTCATTATATTTTTAAATACATACATATCAATGATTATAATCTTTACTTTACCTATTATTATTATTTTAGATGTACTGTAAGGTGACACCAACATTAAAATGGGTAAAGAGTAAAAATGGAAGTGCACCTCCTAATGGTGTACTGGCTGGAAAAACAGCTGACGGAGAAAATCTTTATATCGGACGATCTACAATGTCTGACGGTTCCATTGTCATGGGAAAGGTTTAATATTTGTTTTTTACTTATAAAAAAGTGATATAATTCAATTTCATTCTAACATTACGCATTGTCCATAGGTACAACAGTCGGAAGGATGTTGCTATGTTATTTATAACGATGGTGTACTTGCCGTTGAAGAATATGAGGTTATGGTACTGCAAAATGTATAAAATAAGAATTTATGATTATTTATTTCTATTTAATGTACTTATTATTTTAACCTCATCATATTTCTATTTAATATATTTGTAATTTCGTCATCATATTTCCATTTTATGTACTTATTATATGTATGTGGTTTTTAAAATAAAATTAAGCTATGAAAAAATTCAGTGTTTGAAAATATGTATTACAAAAATAATTCCTTGAAGATTTATTATTTCGTTATTGTCTATAATTGATTAAGAAAGGAAATTAAAATAAAAAAAAAAAACTCCCCGGCGGGGAATCGAACCCCGGTCTCCCGCGTGACAGGCGGGGATACTGACCACTATACTACCGAGGACTGTGCCTTATGTGGCGAATATATTTTATTAATATTTTGTCATAACTTCTACACTAAAGATTTTTTTTGGTTTTCTTTATAGACTACATACTAGTGTTTTTACCCGGCTTCGCTCGGTATTTGTAATATAAACATGGCCAATTTAACAATAAATATTTTGTTAAATTTATTGGAATAGTTTTATTTAAATTTATTTGAATATTAATTTATTTTTTTATTAAATTATAGGCCACGGATTTTACGAACCAAACAAACATACATAAAAAGTCTCTTTCAAAATTATATATTAACTAGTGTTTTTACCGGCTTTGCTCGGTATTTGTAATATAAATCGCTTAAACATGGCCAATCTAATAGTAAACATTTTATTAAATGTATTTGATTATTTTTGTTTTATTTAAATTTATTTGAATATTCATTTGTTTTTTATTAAATTAAAAGCCACGGATTTTACGAACCAAACAACCATACATACAAAGTCTCTTTCGAAATTATATATTAACTAGTGTTTTTACCGGCTTCGCTCGGTGTTTGTAATATAAATCGCTTAAACATGGCCAATCTAATAGTAAACATTTTATTAAATTTATTTGATTAGTTGTATTTTATTTAAATTTATTTGAATTTTCATTTGTTTTTTAATTAAATAGAACGTTACGGATTTTACTATTCAAACAAACATATGTACATACAAAGCCTCTGTCGAAATTATATATTAGATTAGATTCGTGTCAAATTAAATAACAATAAATAAAAATATATAATTAATAATAAATTAAATTGTATGGTGTTTAAAAAATGTGAGACAAAAATATTGGCCCATGGGGGGATCGAACCCACGACCTTCGCGTTATTAGCACGACGCTCTAACCAACTGAGCTAATGGGCCAGATAGTGTCTCGTCGCTTTTTATGATATAAAAATTTAGTCACCTTTTTTTGCTTTATTTTTAAAAAATACAAATAAAAATAAACTTTAATGATTCACAGATATTTCACTGTATGTTGATTTATATGTGTATGAATTTTATTCAAAATACAACACTAAATTAAGAAAAACATAAGTTATCTTTACCACCCATTTAAAAATCGCATTAATTAACATCTACACATTGTAAATTTTAGCATCTGTCCCAAAATGTAAAGAATATCGCTCTCTATTTAATAGTAAAAATTGGAAATTCTAAATAGTTGAAATAAGAAATATTCACTTAATTTATCTCGATTTCTCAGAACATTTATTATTTGATGAAAAATATCAATGATTCACTTTATCTTATCCTTATCATTATATTTATCATATTCCATATTAGCTGGCAGTACAATGTTTTAGATACGCAGACACTTTGATTGCAAGAATATAATTTGTTGGATACGCAGCTACAATGTCCAAGAGTAAGATATTTTTTATACATTTTCAATTTTCTACTAAATTAATGATTAGTAAAATGTAAAACATAATCTGTAATTTCGCACATATCATATAATTTTACACTTGTTTTTAGGACTCAACGTGAATTTTGGTTTTCAACCACCACCAATAAATGTAAATCTTACACCTGGTCGTCCGAATACACATCATCATCATCACCATCAGCCACCTACAATTGCTATATGTCCAACGGCTCCATCCCATGTAACAGTTCCTGTAAGTTATCCACCAAATCCACAACCTACATCATCCAGTGAGTGAAAAGTTTATTCAATAACGTAATATACACTTCATTAGCACATAAATTTATGAAAATTTAAAAATAATTCAGGTGATGGATATTCATGGATTCCTACTACCGCTCATTCGTGTTATACTTTAGAACACAAGGCAGTTGTTGCCGGCTATGATTATGATCGTAGTCCAATTTACATTGGTAGAGCTCACCATAATGGTGATCTTATTCCATGTAAAGTTATACCGAAACACAAAATTGCATATTTTGCATACGATTCAAGAGAAATAAGCACAACTAATTTTGAGGTTCAACATTTATTAACATTCACTAGCATTGTCAAACTATGATGACTTTTATAATATATAAAATATCAATTTTGATTTAGTTATATTGTCAAAATATGCCTCGTATTGAATGGGTACCAAGCACTAATGGTCAAATACCTCCTGGTGCTGTTCCTGCTGGACGAACGGCGAATGGTGAAACACTTTATGCTGGACGTGCTCATCATCAAGGAGTCTTAACAATTGGAAAGGTAGTACTTTAAATTAAATAGTTTACATATTTTTATGAAAGTCTATTCATTGGTAATAATTATTTCAGGTACAACCTTCTCATGGAAGTTGCTACATTTCGCATGGAGGACAAGAATTGTGCTTCAAAGTATATGAAGTTATGGTCCATGTATATAATTAAACAAGTAATTTATACCTACAGATTATATCACATAATATATTGAATTTAAAATAAATTCTTGTTTTTTTTTTTTAATTTCAATATTTGTACAATGTATACACATGTATGTACATTCTAAATACCAATATTTGAAATTTATAACCATTGATTATTCATTGAAATCAGGGATCCAAACCGTTATTTGTTTTCGTTCCTGTTCGGTAAAAAAAATTAATACCAAAAAATATCGGTTCGATTTCGGTTTTCGTTCCGGCAATAAAACGGTTACCCCGGTATTCGGATTTCAGTTCGGTTCCGGTTCGGGTCCCCGATTAAAATTACATTCATTTTATAGACAGACATCTATGAAAATATATTTTAAGTTTTATCTTTTGTTTTTCAAAACTATCAATAGATGTCTATTGCACTGTTTCGTACTGAAAGTAAATTTCTGTGACCAAATAATTTTATTAATCGTTATATTTTTGTTTCCGTATCAAACTGAACCGAAGAAAATCAATTGAAGTTTAAATTATTTTCTAAAAGCATTCATACAAATGTGCTCGATTGGTACCCGAGAGAATTTAAAATGGTCCAAGGAAGGCCACAGGTGAAATGGATAGATGAAATCAGGAAAATGTGTGGGATGAGAGCTGCTCAAAGCGGTTCCGCGACAAATCACTCACGGAATTTACACTCAACGGCTTATAGTTATTGATCGATGCAATTGCAAATGTATCAAATCATAAAGAGTTCAAATTAACGTGTAAATTACGATCACTGCAATCGTTTGTAATTATTTTGATAAATTTTTGGTACCAGTAGTACCAAAAACTTGTTTTCGGTCAAATACCGATACCACCGGTATCGGTACTTTCGGTATTGTAATCCCTAGTGACGACAACATAGTGTATTACCCATATTCGTTTGTTTGACAATGTTTTATATTGAAATTTTTTGACAATGCTTTATATTGAGTGTAAAGTCCGTGAGTGATTTGTCGTGACACCGCTCAAAACAGGGACGAATGGAAGCGTTTTGGAGAGGCCTTCAACCAGCAACGGATGGAGAATGGCAGAGAATGATGATGATATCTTATAAACTGACTAGCCCGTAAATAGTACATACACATACTTATGTACATATATTTGATTTGTCATAGTTTCGGGAAATTATTACAGAATACAAAATTTATTATTTTTTAGAGAACAAAAAAAAACTGTAACTCCTATTTCGCATTTAAATCGCTTTATTTTATTTTTTTACCTCGAGACGCACCTCGACATGTAGTACTTAAATTATGCATTAAAGCATCCGACGTACGTGTCGCGTCATAGTGCGGTCATAATATTTGTTAAAGTACCTTATAAAGGTTAATACAAAATATTCGGAAAATGGATTTAGAATCTTTTATTATTTGAGAAGTGGAATAATAATGAGTTTTAAATTTAAAATCCACAAAACAATAGAATTTTATTGACGGTAAAACTTTCGTCATTTAAAAAAAATAGGAAAATATTTTCATTTGTTTCACGTTTTAACTACTAACCGATACTTAACTTCGTAATTATCAATTGAATTATTTCTGGATACAAAAATTAACACAAATGTATTATAACAGGTATTGATGATTTTTGATTCAATTTCTGTCACATAGTAAATATCCAACGACACTGAAATGGGTTAATATTATTATAACATTTCGATGTGTATATGTAGCTTATCTAATTAAACAAATTTACCAAATCCACCAACTATTAATATTAACCACCTAAAGTAATAAACACAATATAATTTATTACTTGAAATGTTATAATACCATTTCTCTGACGACTTTTTCTTTATGACCATTTTAATTATTATTACTATATCTAATTCTAACTCAAAATCGATCACTGATCAATGATCAGTGATCACGTTTTCATGGTCTAGAAAAAAATGTATGTGTTAGTATTTGTGTATATATTATGTCGGTGTATTCTTGCTTTTTGAATGCTTTTTATCATTACTAAATTATGTTCACAATACATCTATTTTAATAGTTACTGATCTACTGATCATTTTCTATTTTAAAATTTTAGTTTAATATTGATAGTAATCATAGTATTATATTATTCTGTTAATGTACAGCATAATAGGAAAAAGAGCTCAAAAACCTATTTACAATTCTTATAAATGCTCATAATACATCTAATACATAATATTAATTAAAGAAATTTGGCAGAACCCTGGATCCAATCTAACTTATAAAATGTCAAATTGACTTTTTTCTCATTTTTGTTCCGATATGTACATATATGTATGTAGCAGGAGAAAAAATCAACGGTCTCTTTTTGAGTCATCTTCGGTTCGCAGACGATCAGTGGCGTAACTAGGAAAATTGGGTCTGCATGCAAATGTTAGAAAAAGGCCCCCTTTAGTATTTTTGTTATTAAAATTAAATTGGCAATTAACTCACATAATTTAAATGTTATTTTTTCTCGCCTTCAATGTCGCAAAGTATGCAATTACATTTTTCAAAGACATTTTATTTTAACATCGTTTTCATAGATAATTCTAGAAAATTATTATTACTGTACCATTAGGGACAACTATTGAATGTCGTGAGAAGGAGTACAGTTGAGTGAAAATTCGACACGCAATGTGTTGCGTATCAAATTTGGTGCATAAAATTTTAAATAGTGTTTCCTATTAGTCGTATGAATAATTTTAAGACTCAAGATTTTTATTTGAAAACCTGGTTTGGGTCCTTTGGTTTTGGGTCCTTAAATCTAAAAGGCCCGCATGCACCGCATGACCGTGCGTCATAGTAGTATGCAGACGATATATGTAGTTTTAATAGCTCGCAATCCAACTGACTTACTTAACAGACTCAGCTGGACAGGGAAAGTAGGAAAGAAGGATTAAAAATTAACGAAGAAAAGAACAAACTAATGTTCAATAGTTATTGCATGCCTAATAGTATTTCATTGGATGATAAAATAGTAGAAGTAGTAAATAATTATTAAATAAAGAGATGTACGAAATTAGGATGGAGTGCATTTGAACGAATGGATGTGTTTTTTAAATCAAAAGTGCCACTTTGCCCGAAGAAAGAGATCTTCGATCAGTGTATTTTGCCAGTGATGACGTATGGATGTGAAAATTGGACATTGAACGCCAAATTGCTACACGAAGTCCAATGCACTCAAACAAGTATGGAACGTTGTATGCTTGGTATAACAAGGAAAAACAGGAAATGGAATACGTGGGTGAAAAGTAAAACAAGGGTTGTGGATATAGTGGATAGAGTGAAGAGATTGAAATGGCAATGGGCGGGTCACGTGGCTAGAAGAATGGACGAAAGATGGACAAAAGAAATTGTAGAATGTTACCCGAAAGAATGTAAAAGGGTAAAGGAAGGGAAGATGGGAAGACGAAATTAGAAAAATGTGTGGAGTGAGATGGATGAGAGTTGCGCAAAACAGAGACGAGTGGAACCGCGTTGGAGAGGCCTTCATCCAGCAGTGGATTACGAAGGGCTGTAGACGATGATGATGATAATGATGTACATAATATGTGTAAGACCATTTACGGGGTATATATGTACTTATGTGAACAGTGGTGTAGTCGTGCCAGGTCGGGGCAGGTCGCCGTCCTGGTACTTCTTTTTGAGCTAGGTCGCCGCCCTGGCACTTTGTTTGATATGAAAATTTTTTTATGAGTAAAATTAAAAAATATTTTGGCTCATATTAATAACACTTGAGACGAGAAGAATAAGAGACGACTTAATCGAAGTCTTTAAAATAATAAATAATCATCATCATTGTCCTATAAATAATCATCATAATATATCCGGCGTGGATTCACTTTTTATATTCTCTATTAATTTAAAGCAGTTGCATTTTGCTATTAATGCTTAACTGTTAAGATGGCAACAAAAATTAAATATGAAGAGTTTGGTTGTGCAACTCTAAAATCTATTTGGTGTCCCGTAAATAGTGTGGATGCTGAAAGGTATTTTAGTAAATACAATATAATTGGTATAAATCGTCGCACGAATCTCAAAAAAGAATGTGTAGAAATATGCTCCATGTTGAGTTTTAATAAATTTTAATTGGTATTATATTTTTATATTCATATTTTTTGTCTTTTTTTTATATTCATGTGTTTTTCATTGTAATTTTAATTCCAAAACATTTTTAATTTTGCTATTATTTTTTAATTGTTGTGTTGTTTTTAAATTGTATATATGTATATTTTATTATCAATTTTATTAAAATTCATCGAAATTTTTTATTATTTAAAATTAAACTCTTCATAAAAATTGATGCTAAAATTGAACTTTTTTAATGCCCTAAAACGCTAAAATACAAAATGAAAATGCTAAAATTGACAAAAATAGATGCCCAAAATACGTGTCTCTACTGATCACGTTTCCATGATCTAGAAAAAAATTGTATGTTCGTGTGTGTCTGTGTATTTTGGGGATTTTTTGAACACCGTAAGTCCTATCAAATTGAAACCTTGTATCGGTTACTGAAATTCTTATCTACACGACGTAATTTTTTTTTAAAATTTATAAGTTGACTGGAAATGGTACCTCCCCTTATATGTAGGTGTCCTCTTTTTTTTTAAGTTATTATCAATTATCTCCCAAACCGCTAACTAAATCGGATTATTTTTTTTTACATTTAATAGAAATAATAATATTTATGACCTTATATTTTTTAAATATTTTTAT
Organism: Arctopsyche grandis; assembly: GCF_051622035.1. Lineage (NCBI taxonomy): Eukaryota > Metazoa > Arthropoda > Insecta > Trichoptera > Hydropsychidae > Arctopsyche > Arctopsyche grandis. The sequence goes on along the minus strand of NC_135358.1, from coordinate 12,918,769 downwards.
CTGAACCGGAAGTAGCAGTTTTACTCTAGAGAATCGAGGTTTTTTTATGTTTTTCTCAGAAACCTTTTGGTTAATTGAACTGAAATTTCATATCTAGAAGTTTAAGCGTAATAGCAAGTTATGGATAAAATTTGGCAAGCATCCCTCAACCGGAAGTGGCAGTTTACTCGTGTTCGATTTTTCTTCGACTATTTTTTTCGACCACTTAAACATGTGTGATCTTCACAAAAAAATTCTCGTATAATTATTGTATTAATTTAATGAAAATAAAAAAAATCACTAAATTTAATAAACCGGAAGTGGGATTTTCTCCTCTTAGAAAGGTCAAAAATGTTGTCGCCTGGATCCTGTCCACATCCGTGAACGTATTAAGCTGAAATTTTATATTTGTATTCTTTATCTACTAACTTAGAGTTGCTAATATTTTGGTCAGAATTGGAAAACCGAAAGTAGTATTTTTTTTTAAAACAATATTTCATTATTTTATTTTGACCTTTTAAATTATTTTTATCCTCTTGATATTTAATGTGTATAATAATTATACTGATTTTAAATAATAAAAAGAATTTGAACAAAATACGATAGCCGGAAGTAGAACTTTTGTCTTGTGCAAGTTTCCATACATTTGCGCTCAATTTGTATCGCTATCATAGTTATTAGTTCAATATCAAATTTTGTTTTGTAACCTTTTTATATTCCTCAAATACATAGATAAAGTCATGGGTTGGTCACACCCATTTTTTTCCATGTAATAGAAATAATAATCTTTATAATTTTTTGTTTTTTAAATATTTTTATCCGAACCGGAAGTAGTACTTTAACTCTAGAGAATAGAGGTTTTTTGCATTTTTTTTAAACCTTTTGATTTGTTGAACTAAAATTTCATATCTAGAAGTTTAAGCATAATAACAAGCAATTTGGTAAGAATCCCTCAACTGGAATTGGCAGTTAACTTTTGTTCAATTTTTCTTTTACTATTTTTTCGACCTCTTAAACGTGTGTTCTTCACGAAAAAGTTCAAGTATAATTCTTGTATTAATGTGATGAAAATAAAAAAAAACATTAAATTTAATAAACCGGAAGTGGGATTTTTTCCTCTTAGAAAGGTCAAAAATGTTGTGCCCACTACTCTGTCCAAACCCCTGAACATATCAAGCTGAAAATTTATATTTGTACTCTTTATGTACTAACTTTATGTACTAACTGAAAATTTATATTTGTACTCTTTATGTACTAATACTAATAATACTAACTTTATGTACTACTCTTATGTACTCAAAATTCATAAGCCGGAAGTAGTATTTTTTTTTATATTTCATTATTTTATTTTGAACTTTTAAATTATTTTAATCTTCTTGATATTTATTGTGTATAATACTGTTATTGATTTTAATTAATAAAACAATTTTAAACAAAATCCGACAACCGGAAGTAGAACTTTTGTCTTGTTTCCATACATTTGCGCTCAATTTGTATCGAAAATGCTGTCTTAGTTATTAGTACTTCATAATCTGTACGGTTCAATATCGAATTTTGTTTTGTAACCTTCTTATATTTCTCAAATATAGTGCCGTAGCGAGGCTATGGCAAATGGCCGAGTGCGAAGGGCGCTCGATACGAGAGGCGCTGAAGGCTCCCCTGACCTATGTATTTCATTTTTATTTTTTTTATAAAATAAGTAAAATTTAAGAAGAATTCGATGTTGTTTTGAAATATTCATTTGTATATACATATGTACATATATGTATACATACTGAATAAGTAGGTTAATATTATGTTTTAATTATGTACTTTGTTCGAGGGAGCGTAATGCATGTTTTACTTTTAATACTTTTGAGTTCTGAGAAATTGACCGAACGAATTAAAACTAAGTTTTCGGAACCTCACAAACTCTTTTTTAATTTGTTTTTCCTCATCAACTAATAGATGGGAAAAAATATCATCGTTTGAATAAACATCGCTTGAAAAAAAAACATTCGGGTACGAGATGGTGTTCAAAATCGAAAGCAGCGGAAGCAGTTCACGATCAATATGAGGACATATGTACATACATACATATGTATGTATGTACTTTCAGTTTTAAACATCAAAAAATACGATCATAATTTTGCTAATTCACATTCACTTTCAAATGTACAATATAAGTTTCTTGAATTTTTAAATCTGTGGAATCTCATACTTGATAAATGGAATAAGGTTAGGATTGTACTTCAGCAGAAAGAACAGGATATTTAGAGAACATCTTTATTAATTCGGGGGCTCGATAATGATTTTAGGAATTTTCGAGAAATTTGTTACTGAACTTTACTGAACATTACTGAAAGTTACTGAACATTGCACTAAATTGAATTATAAAAAAATATCAAAATATAATATTATAAAAAATATATAACAATAGAAATTGAATTAGTAATTAATATAAATTTTGATAATAGAATAACAGACTTTATTAACTCCAAATTCACGGAAAATTCATCTTTTTGTATAATATTTGTAATAATTAATAGTTAAGTTGTTAATAATGATATTGGTTACCGGTCAAGACAGCTATGTATGAATATGGTTTTAGAACAAGAAAAATTTATTTGAAATAGACATTTATAAAAATTAAAAAAAATGATAAATAAACGACAAAAAAATATAAAAACCACGAAATTTTAATTTTGTTTTAAGTGCAATGATTCCTTTTATAATATGATATTTATTGCGAAATTTTCAATGTGGGACATTTATAATATAAATAATAACTGTTTTTTTTTGTTATTTTATTTTAAATTTTTTGTTTTAAATATTTCAATAAATGTGTATTTTTTAAATCAAATAAATTCTTTAAATGTAATGAAAAAATATTAAAGGGGCGACAAATTTGATATATGCCAAGGGCGCCAAAAACGTCGCTACGGCTCTGCTCAAATACATAGATAGAGTGAGGGGTTGGTCACAACCGAATTTTTTTATCCGAAGTATTTGTCAAATATTGGGCTTCTCGTAAATTTGACCAATTTAGGTACATGGATAATAGAAACACTGTCTCGAATTTGCTTACATTGGGTATTCGGAATTCACTCTCGTAGATCTACGCGTTCGTTCGCAATTCAATATGCACATGCATTATTTATTGAGTAAAAAAGCGATATAGATCGGGCTCGGAGTCGCTCAGATTTTTTTACAACTCCGGTCAAAAAGTCCCGGATTTACTAATCACGACTCCGATTCCCGGTATCAACTGCGAATCTCCAGATATTTGTACAATACATAGTTGTGTCATTTGCAAGTTATTCACAGGTGTGCGTATTGGCAGCTAAAATAGAAAACAGCATATTTTTTCATTCATGAATTGGTACCCGTGACGAGTAAAAAAACGCGTAAAAACCGCCACAGGCGTTGGACATGACCGTGGAAAAGTTGCAAAAACGTAAACGCGGCACCGGTAATTTTAGCGGGAAGATCAGTCGCGCTCTGGCGCCCGTTCTGTTTTGACGTGTTGTCTGCGAGGCGCGCGTTCGCAACTTTACAACTTCATCGAGCCCAGCATTTGACGTTCGATTGTTTCGCGTTTGTTTTCGCGCTCGCTTTCATTCCAATATCAGTGTTCTGTTTTTGTTTAATTCTTTCTTTTCTGAATTTTTTTTCGGACGCCCGTCTTTCATTTGGATGTTTGCGTGCTTCGTCTTTCGCGTTCCAGCATAGCAAGTAAGTGTTGAGGTTATGTTCGGTAATGCTTGTGCAATCTGACAGGTGTTATTGTATAATTAATTAAAATTGACTTATACATGTCGCGAATCCATTTAAATTTTCATCGTGCAATTCATTTGTTTATGTTTATAGTTTAATTTTTTGTTTTGTATTATTAACCGCTGTTTAGTATTTATTGGATTCAAAATGCTTCGTATAATAATATAATTGCTAAGTTTAATTTATGTACGTTGATTTTATTCTCGTTAGCCTTAATTGCATTTGAACTACTAAGGTTTTAATTTAACTAAAATAATTTTGTAAATCAACGTAATATGTTATAAATAATAATTATTTTTTAATATAAATTACGTAAAAAATAGGTATGTTTTTAAACGCCGACCAGCTAACAGCTTTTTCTTTCAGACTTATTTTTCAAATTAACAAAGATTATGATTGCTTTAATTTAACCGTAAGTTGTTGATTAGTTGAGTTTCAAAAAGTACAGCACGATTTCTTCATCTTTATCTCTTTTATTGATAACTTATTATGTAAAGCCGTTAATATTGATTTTGTTAGTCGAAGTTCAAAAGTGCATAAATAATTTAAATTTTGTGAATGAATATACATTTCCTTGTGTTTTTTTTTTAATTGAAATTTGATGTTTACTTCGATACATTGTAATCGACCGAGCGGACGTATACGTACGAATATTTTTTTATGTTTATAGTGCCAAAGATCATCGATTTAGCTTCGTGACGTAAAGCTTGGGCTCATAATCCAAGGTTAACTCCCGTTTTGTTATTTACTAGGTCTGTTTTATTGTAGAATTTCTACCCACGTTGACAAAGGATAATCTCTTCGTGATTAATAATAATAAGATGTCGCTGATCGTACCGACTCGCGTTGGCGTATTAATAATTCAATGGTGTGTGAATATATTATGCGGCCCAATTGTGGACACGTGGCTACTAAATCCGTGCTTATAATAAATAAGGTAGATAATGGCTGTTTCAATTATCTCAGTAAAATATTTAAGAACTCTGCTTCTTGTGGTGGTTAAAATAATGCGCGTACAAGATGTGAAATTCGCACAAAAAATGTGGTCAAAGTCGTGCTGAGAATTCGGCGGAACAATATCTCTATAGTCATCGATGAATTATTATGAGAAGTGGATGTATTATGTGGCACAAGCGGATGGTGATGATCTGTAGTTGGAGTATTAGAGAAATATTTTGTATTCTGGACACGCCAGCGCGTCTGAATCGAAACTAATTGGTCGTAGAGGAAGAAAAAAAGGACAGTAATTGCAAATTGGGAGAAGAATTAGAAGTTAAAAGTTTGGACGGTCGAAGAGGGGCGCCGATAATTACAAGGACGTACTATTGAAGGAATTCGAAATAGTATAGGGAGATTCTTCGTTGGATTATAAAAAGTACGAAAGAATTCGGCCATTAGACGGTTAATCATTCCGAGGTTAATTATGTCGAAATAAAATTGAATAGCTGTTAAAATAGGTCCAGAAGATTTCACTCGAGCAACCGATTCATTCTTAGTTCATGTTTGCACCTTAGAAAGATAAGTCAACAGTATCGACGTTCAAAGCAAGACTTTTAACAATTTAAAACTAAAATAAAATAAACTGTATCGCATTAATATAATGAATCAATTAAGAAAAAAAATCATCCACTACGAAAAAATATGTGTTTATAAATATTTCAACATTTATTTTGTGTACTTTATGTAAGTACACACGTTTTGTAAATGTCAGATTGTTTCGACGTCAAACTTACTAATAATATACTCATTAGTTTCTGCTCGTTTCCTCCGAGCACATTTATTATATTATATTACATTTGTCCGAGCATATCCTTAAATATATATATTTTTTCATTATATCTGACGTGTCTTTCTGGCGTTTCATTAATTTTGTAGCACTTGCATCTGAGTGACTCCCCTTCACACAATTTCTTCCGGAATTGTCTTCTACCAGTATGTACCACAAATGTACATGGTAGAAGTCGTGTGGATCTGTTCGGTCACGTCTACGTTCACATATGGCGCCATGGGCCAAAAGAAATAGCCATCTCTGGCCGTTGTGCCTACAGTCCTGCAAAACTGGCGGTCTGTGGTTCTTGTCTAATATACATATGTATAATAATTTATAAAAATAATTACAATCATCAGTGATGAAACATTTAAATTATACATGCATGTACGTACCTGTAGGGTGTAATCCTCTCAATGTATTATGTTTTTCCTTGGAAATCCATTTGATTTTTATTTTTTTTTTATTTTCGCCGGTCTATTTTCGAATAAGAACCGATTAGGTAACTTGACCTGTTCGCATCATTAGCGTCTCGAGTGATAGATGACAGTGTTGCTAAATGAATTATACGGGCTAGTTTTTTGTGCGGCAAGGTTTGCGCTGTAATTATTCTTTTTCAGCGATACCTTTTCCTCCTTCGTTCGTCCAAGTATGTACATATTTACATACATATGTAGTATATGCAAGTAGTAGTACTTGAATAAGTCTCGAACGACGTGTAATCACTTCCGCAAGGATGCTGTCGAGGATTGTCGACGTATGGATTTTTTGTTACTTTCGAACAATTGCGCGCAATTATGCCAATGGCAGATGTGCGTACTTCGGGTAGGTACCTCGCGCGTCATTTACGTACAATTACCATATTTCGAGTGTTTGAACGATTCTTGATTGCAGCTTTTTTTTACTGAGGGTTGCTTTTGGGGGGGATGGTGGCAGATAGTCGAAAACAGACTGGTTGAAAATTTTATATCTTCAAAATTTTGTCAGGCAATTTGTATTACTATATGTTTTATACAAGTGCAACTCCATGTTTAACGTGTCACATGTTTATGTGATAAATTGTTGCCTTTAATTTAAAATTATCGACCATTGCGGCGCATTAGGGACTCCTGTAATGCAACAATGGTCCAAACGTAAAATTGAATGAATAAATCTAATATATAATTTCGAAAGAGAATTTGTAACCATGTAAGTATCTAAGGTTTGTTGAGAACATCGAAAACGAATCAAAGTTTCTATGATGATGATATCGACATCGTTAAATATTATATTTTTTCGACTCAAATAAATTTAATAAGAAAACAAACGAATGTTTACTATTTGATTGTTTTGCCATGTTTAAGCTGTTTATATTACAAATACCGAGCGAAGCCGGGTAAAAACACTAGTGATTTAATAAGATAGATTAGCATGGAAAATTGTTTAAAGCCTGTATGTACATACCAGGCTTCGCTTGGTATTTGTAATATAAACAGCTTAAACATGGAAAAACAATCTAATAGTAAATATTCATTAATTTTTTTATTAAATTTATTTGAATCGAAAAAAAAATAATATTCGACGATATCGATGTCGTCGTCATAGAAACTTTGATTTGTTTTAACTGCTCTCAACAAACCTTTAAATCTTACATACATATAAAGTCTCTTTTGAAATTAAACATATATTAGATTTCAAAATATTTCCAAAGGATGTTTAATATATTATGATTATCATACATATATTTTTTCATTGATATTGCTTAAAAAAACTTCCTCTTATTCAGTGTCACGACTAGAGGTATGGAGGCGATACAAGAGTGATCAAACTCTTGATCTGATCATATGTAATATTGTAACGTAGAGATTAGTTGAATACACTGAGCAACAAAAATCACGTTTTTGAGTTACTAGAGCGGAGACTAACCTATCTTTACCCACTGAATTCGAATATGATAATGATTTTTGTTGTTTGGGTCTCCTTTACGATATATGAGCGTTTAAAAAAAATGCGCAATTTTTACAGTTTTTTGGCTTCTGCAGTCTTTAATTCAAAAACTAGTATTGCTGTGCTCAAAGTGAGTATTGGAATCAATAGTCAGATGTTTTTTCTATTGATTGTGATTTTTTATTGTTTTAAAATACTTTTTACCGCTTAACTGGCAACTGGCTCGTCGACGGAACAAAAATTCTTCATGTACATATGTATACGCTACAATATTAATTACTAATGGGAATGAAATTTTCCATAAATAATTTAATTTAATGCTTGTTGTAATATAATTACTGAATACGATATGTGGCAATAAAAAAGTAGACATGTACATACAAATTAGGAAACACATATATTTTATAAGCTTTTATTTCAACTGGATCACTATTGATTGCATCACTTCTCCATAGGAGGCCAATCACCAAGAAATTTGTCAATTTATCGCCCAATAAATGGCTCGATTGTTTGAGCAATTTATCGGGAACTATTTTTATATACATTTTTCAATTTTTTGAATAGATATACATATGTATGTACATATGTACATATATATATATATATATATATATATATATATATATATATATATATATATATATATATATATATATATATATATATATATATATATATATATATATATATATATATATATATATATATATATATATATATGTACCTAACGCGAACCGACGACGTATAGTTTTTATTTTTTGACAAAAGTTGAAAAATTCAGAGAGTATTTACTCGCAGATTTATATAGTATATCTATGTACATATGTATACATACATATGGTACTGTGTATAATAGTTGCAGCCAAGATATTGATATCTTAGGTAAAATACTTACTTACACTTTGTTTTCATGACCGTATATATTTATGTACGAATGTATATGAAATGTGTGTACATATGTACATAGATATGTATGCTCCCTTATGACTCGGATGCACTTCAAATATGTACGCAGTTCTCGCCCTTTATCTCGCGCGGGCCAAGCGAACGTTAAGTCTGCGAAAAAGTAGCTCGCCAGCTTCCATCCCTCATAGTCGGTGTCTCCATAAATTGCACGAGAGGGTGAGGAGGTGACGGGGAAGGCTAATTTTCGCAAAAACGAGCGTATACATTCATAATGTGGGGTGGAAATTTATCGACAGGGGCCACTCAGCCACTCGTCCTCCTCTCACCCCTCTTTCCTCCTCTCTCTCTCTCTCTCTCTCTCTATCGGTATCATCTCGCCCACGCTTAATTGAGCTCGAGCGCCAGATTTGACGATCCCTTTGGTTGCATTTTTCGATCCCTTTCAATTAAATGTGCGTAGGCGTACGTGGGAGCGTTCTACGAATCGTGGGGGGGGGGGGAGATAGGAGGTCAAAGGGCAAATTTAATATTAATGGACGCGTTTTAAAAACGTGACGTGACGTTAAAATGATTACCCACTTGTGTATAAGTATGTACATAGGTATAGGTAATGCGTTTTAATCGACGCTCGTCAGGTCAATGTGTATTATATTAATTTTACTATCGTTAGTTTTGTAAACATTGTAGATTTTGTAAACATAATAGCATATATGAAATGCTATTATTTTAGCAATTGCACCAGCTTTTTTTAAAAATGTCACTTGTACCAGTCTGATTTTCAGCCCGTCATATATGTTGCGGGCTTTCCGTATGTTGTTTGTTTGTCTAATAGCATATTCATAACTAATAGAAATGTCTTGTAAATCACCCACATACATATGTATATACATATACAATCGACCCTCCGATAACGCGCTAGATCAGCAAAAATATGTGTGAAAAAAAGTGAAAATATATAATATGTATGTACATATATCATATTTTTCAAAATTCCATGTTTTTTATTTTTATTTTATTTCGTTTTCTTGCGAAACAGATCTAGCGTGTTATAGGAGGGTTCACTGTATTAATAAATAATTCACAATTATTTTTAGGAAAAAATATCATCGGAGCCAAAACGGATATGAAAATACCACAGTTGCCGTTTTACAAAAATTCATTTAATTTGTGTACGTCATTGGAATAATATTATCTATTGAAGCAGTATAGCTCAGTGGTTGCGTTAATGCTAAAGAGATAATGCACCGAGAGGTTCTCGGGTTTAAGCCCTGGGTTGACCTCGATTGAAAATAATTTATTCGGTAGTATTTCTGTAGAACCTACTGCTACTACTGTAGTACTTACTGCTACTACTGGTCAAACTCGGATATTTGTGACTCCAAGTTAATCGTTTCCTACCAGAGTTTGTTAATTTATCTGATTTCATTGTTGAAACGGTTCCTCATCAAATTGGCAAAAACCGTATGTACATGTTTAAAACCATGCGTGTCGCTTAGGGCAACTATAATGGCATCATGGTAACATATGAATTTAAAATTAATAATTAATAAAAAAAAAAACGGAATGTATGTGTTTTTTTAATGGACAAGCAAGCATGTATAGAGATTTTAAAATATAAATATTAAAATTATCAGAAGTTGCAGGAAATCGCGCCGTGAATACTGACAAGAATGCACATATGTAGGTACATACATACACATGCTTATTTGTACGTGGACGGCCGGGCGAGTGAATTCACTGCGAGGTCTATGCATGGTGAAACTGCAGGTGACAATAGCCTCGGGTATGGTTCATGCAGAGAAATGTAATATTAATAGAAGTGGCTTTAGGTGTTATATTATTGTCAAGTGACATTGTGTCCACGGACAGATCTATATAATTTTAGCATCAGTCGTATTTGACGCTTGGGGCTCGACGTATGTCCGATAAAAAGTTCTCTGTTTGTTTATATTACTCGCAAGATGGGCAAGCATCGGTAAAAATGGCACAATACATTCAAAAACATACAATAAACAACATGGAATACATTTTAATAAGTAAATTGATCCGATTGTATTCCGTGCGTTGTAGCGTATTTATAGAGACGTACCGCGTAAAATTGACAACAACTATTTATTCGTAAGGGCCCCCCTATTCTTATTACACCTCCCTGGGTTCATGTATCAATTCCTTTCCAAAACTACCTGTTGAAATATCAATGGGCACAATACTAGTAATTTATAGGATTTCATACATTTTTAGAATAAAATTTGACGTATAACCGCGTATATAGTGAAAGTCATCAAACCAACTAATAGTTATTACTAAAGCCCGTATAACCAAGGTGCCGTTCATTGTTCAAATGTTGTAAATGCATTGTTAAAGGTTTGCCCAAACCTTTTTTACAAAGCATTTACAACAATTGAACAATGAGCGGCACCTTGGCTAACCGTACTCTAGTTATTACACAAAAAAGCGTCATTCTTGTACTTTTTAAGTTTCATTGACGATTTTAACATCGTGGAAAAATATTTGGAGTAGGTACGTATGGAGTTTGTGCAGACGAACGTCAGGTATTAATAAGCTGGCGTATCCGCATTGTTTAATTTAGTTAGATAGATATTGCGAAAGGCGTAGTAGGTATTATTAGGTAAGTTTATTGGAAGCCTATTATAGGATTAGCTCGGCACAATACACCTTCGGTTTAGGTCCAACGTTCGTTGCATTTGATCGGTAGGCGTGCATAAGAATCCGTTGCAGGCCTTTCCGATAAATTAATTTATTGTCGTATAAATCACCAAACCCCCGCGGTGGGTTGTCTTTCACACTCACTTCGATTCACACGTGCACAATAATGTTATATTATATTATGTATGTATGTATATATCAGTGGTGCATTACGACTGCCGGTTTACTACATACATGTATTATGCATACATACGTACATAGGTGGGAGACGGTCACTTTTGAATATTTCATCTCGAATATTTCACCCTAATGCACTTTGCAAGAATTTATGGTAGTGCACTTGAAGATTTTATGTCCGATCGAGTAACGCCACGACGTTTGTGCACTGCTGCGCACGGGAAATCTCCGCCAGTCGTAAATTCGCCAATATTCGCAATATATGTATTACTCAACTGCTTTTATCGATGTATGTATGTATGTGTACGTATTTTGGGGGCTGGTTTGGTTTGAAATGGGCAGTAAAGATTTTGATCATTTTTAAATGGAGGAATTAAGTACCTAACAGAAATAAGGTCAATAGTAACAGTAGTTGATTTATCGGCTATTTTATTGTCCGATATTGGAAATTTTAGATTGGATTTTATGAATAATTGTGTTTAGAACGAATTAAATTGAGCCTAGTACAAATATATCATAAGGGTAAATGTTTTCCGTTTATTAAGGTTTATTAAATATTTAATGATTGTTAGACACATTGTTATGAACTGAGAATACTTAGTCAAAAGTATTTTTATTACTAGACTTTTCTATGTTTCACTTCGCTAACGATTCAGTATCTATTCCTACAGTCTTCCGATCGTTTTGAAACTTTGTCATTTTACGCAGTTTGGTCAACGTTGGAAATTTAAATCGATTCTGATAGGTCGATGGTGAAAAATAATCGTAATAGACACGTTTAAAAATGCAAACATTTTGGACATATTGACGTTTAGCGGTCAGTAACCAGTCAGTAATGTTTGACTTTCCGCCACCCTCTCGTTTTGTCAGATTTTAATTGTTTAAACGCCTATAAGTTTATCTTTTTCACACTATATCTTATAAAATTTGCATTATAGGCTCTCATTATCTCTCATATATATTTTTACTTCACTAAAAGGTTATATAATGAATGTTAAAATGTTGATATTATAATTCGATATTCGTCTTATGGCCAAACGCCGAGACAATGTTTCACAGTCGGAGTTTGTTTACAACTCTTTGATTTTTAATGGGTTGTTTTATGAGAAAGAGTATCAATTCATGTACACATACATATGTATGTATGTGTCTGTTTATAATTTCAATTTTAATTATATCTATTATGTATTAACTATATGTATAATTCCGGCAATGGGATTGACTTTGCCGGTCATCTCGTTTTCTCGTTCTCTCATTTCTTGGTAAAATTATTTTATTAAATTTATCTTTTTAACTGGTGACAAGGAATTGCACTACCGGTTTAATCGAGAATTAAGTACGTATAAATTCATATTATTGCACAATATTGCATTAAAAATCGATGCAAATAGCGTATTGTGGATTAGGTAGCCTGAAATTTGTCTATTTCCAGTATTAAATGTTCAAAATGAGGTATGCAAGGCAGTAAACTCATATTTATATATTTATATTTAGATACTTAGTAAACTCAGTATAATATTTCTTTTTATTACAAGGCTTTTTGTTTTATTACAAGGCTTTTTATTACAAGACCTACATGTTTTTACACATGTAGGTCCTGGAGTACTAGTGTTAACGAAGTAATAGTAACTCGTTATAATAAATTGCAACAAGTAGCGAGCCTTCTGTTAGTTTGTAGCACCACTAATGCATTCGTAAGAGTGGCTACACTGATGTATGCTTTAGCAAGTGGCAACACAGACCAACCAAGTCGTAATAAATGCGATCAGACGGTTATTTCAATTAAGATTATTATTTATTACGAACGGACTTTATGTAGGATTTATATGACATTATCTTGTTTTATTTATATTATCATTTTGATACCTTGCATCTAGGTCGCGCTAACGCAAGTAAACTCTCCTCTTTACAAGCTCAGTCTTCATTGGTTTATTATTTTTATAATATGTAATTGTGTTGTTTCTTTTATATTTATTGCACTATTACTCAGCACGAGTCAAATATTTTAACGACTCTATATATTCTATATATATACCAGGGCCGCTCTTTATAATGTATCAATTATTAATTTATTATTTTTCAACGTGTGTCTTTTTTATTCTGTTAACGATGTGCGTCGTCGGTAGTAACTTACGACATGCGTTGAACTGAACTATGATAGCCGCTGTGTAAGAGGATAAGGGAACAAAAACCGCTAAATTTGAATTCGGTAATCCCATGGCATTTATGATTTACGATATATTTAAAAGTTAACGGTTCTTATACTGTGTGTGTTCATTCATTCGTTCGCTCACATTTACCAATATCCTTTCGTTCGTCGCGAAATTTCAATTAGTATAAACATGAAAGGTATATACATACATATGTACGTGTGTGTATGTATGTATATTACATGTATACATATGTATGTATAGAGCACGTGTGCAAAATACGCACTTACTCGTGTAAATATTTATTGCATTACTTTGGCTCTGTTTATCGAGTATTTTAATTTTAGGCTGTCGAATAAGTACACGTTCGTATAATATAAACAGCGTTTCTTAAATGTTAATGTAGGTATTTAAATATTTGCTTCAAAATTAACTGTATGCATGTGTGTGTTTGACCTTGTATTGCTTTTACTATATGTATTTGTAGTGACTTCCTTTGAATTTTCCTGTTTGAAAATTTATTTATTTTCATATGTAAACAATGACGAACGAGTGTTGAATATATTACTTAATTTATTTTTATCCGCGTTGACTCAATCGCTGGAATTTATGTTTTTCAACGATTAACTCACACTCATTAATTAATTATTTGAACGATAAATTTAAATGATCGTTGATTTTCATTCAAATGGTGTACTGTTTTGATTTGGAAAGAAAAGAAGTTAAAATAGTTGATTTTTTACTAACTTCTTATACGTTTCATTTTCATACATATGTGTACGTATGTATGTGAATAGCTAATCGTTTTCCGCATTTTGTGGTATAATATTCATATAAACATCAATCTCTTCTTTTGAAGAAGACATTCTCTTCTTTTCGGCAACGTTATGATGTGGCGTCATCTGTGACTACGTTATCGTAGGAAAATGTCGGGGAAAAAAAGTATTTTTTTCGAAAACCGCTCAAATGGAATAACCCTCTCGGGACGTGGCATATGTAGAGGGGATTTCGTCGACGATCGGGCGTGGGAGGGGGGTTAAGTCTGAAAAATGTCTGCAAGAACAGGATCGCTTCTTTGATCTTCGACGAATGCGAAGCACTTTCATGTTTTATTCACCGGTAGATTCGTTTTAAAATTACCCCATACTGCCGGAACTTAGGGGTGCGTATACATACGTAGGGAGTTCGGTCTATCGTGTCATGCGGGGAAGACGTGCTTCTGCGTTCTCCCTGCTACTACTCGCTTAAACCCGGCTATTGCACGAAATTAAATCTAAAAAATTAACCATCCACTCACTTATTTTACTAATTGCATCCTAGTATAATTTAAGTGTAAAAATAATCAGCAGATCGGTCGTAAAGCGTATTTATATCAGTGAATTCGTAAAATTTTGTCATATTAGTTTTTTTTTTTGTGTCTAAAATCTGTGCAAAGTCAATACGGCCGGGGTATATTCGTAATATCTCCCTACCTGAATACAAAAAAATAAGGTCCTTTCCCGTCAGTCAATAGTTTGTCCCACAGAAGCAATAAATCTTCCACATAATTGCTTCCAGCAAAATTTTTAACGAACTTTATTTGATAACAAGCAGAAACAGTGTTTCCCAACTGTCTATCAGTTCTTTTTCATATTTAAATTATATCAAAGTAATTCGTGTAATTTTATATTCTTTACTAAATTTATTATTAAAATATTAAATTGCAAACCGCACTCACACATATATAAATCCGTTGTCTCCAAAGAGGCGTCTCACGATAAAGATCTGTAAAGAAAGTAGTATAACAATTGCTAATCTATTATTATCATAACTAACTACTTTCACTTACAAAGTAACCCTGTTAAATGGCATGTAATAACCCATAAGTGATCCAAGTGATACCTAGGATGACTATCTGTCAAAGCTGACCACAGAGAAGAGTCTATGGCGGTAAGAACTCACTCCTTGAATGGAAATCTCTCTCAAGTACCGCCTTTTTCTCAACACATCTTGGATAAATGCGAGAAAAATAATATCCAAACCTCCAACAAGGTAAGAGTGACGATGGATGATAGCTTAGTTAATAGAAACCTGTATTTAGCCACGCACAATGTAAGAACGTTATCGAGTGAAGGAAGTGTGCTTGCATTAGAGAATGAATTAGAAAGTATCAAATGGGATTTAGTAGGACTTAGCGAAGTAAGACGAAAACAGGAAAACCAAATAATCCTAAAAAGTGGTAACTGTCTCTACTGGAGAGGGCTACCAAATGGTAGAATAGGAGGAGTAGGGTTTCTTATCAATAAGAGAATAGAAAGAAATATTATAGAAATAAACGACATATCGGAACGTATATGCTATGTAGTATTAAGAATCTCGAGCAGGTACACTTGTCAAATCTTCCAAGTGTACGCCCCCACATCTAGCCACCCAGACGAGGAAATAGAAGACTTCTACGAAAAACTACAGGGCGCATACGATAATAGCCGCCACCACTTTAAAATAATAATGGGCGACTTTAACGCAAAAATAGGACAAAAGGCAAACACAGAAAGAGCAGTAGGCAATTTTGGTACCGGCCAAAGAAACGACAGAGGCGATCGCCTCATAGAATTCGCAGAACACAACAGGCTCTTTATCACTAATTCATTTTTCAGGAAAAACACCAACAATAAGTGGACTTGGGAGAGTCCTAAAGGAGACAGAAACGAAATCGATTTCATCCTAACAAATGCCCTGCACTCCGTTAAAGACGTTAGTGTTTTAAGTAAAGTAGATATAGGTAGCGATCACAGATTAGTCCGTGCCAGGATGGCCATTAATATAAATTGCGAACGTAGGAAATTAATAAAAGGATGCAGTAACTCTCCAGATTTCGCTCAACTAAGGTCTAGGAAAAAGGAATTCGAACTCGAACTTGGAAATCGATACGGGAAATTAAACCCAGAAGCAGACATCGAGGAATTGAACACTGTAATTAGTTCGGTTCTAGCCTCAACAGGTAAGAAATTAGTTGGACTCAGGAAACAGATTAAGCTAAGTAAAATTTCAGAGGAAACCAAAAATCTAATTAAGCATAAAAGGAAGTTAGATAGGGATAATAATAAGCAAGAATACAATCTAGTAAATAAGGAAATTAAGAAGAGAATAGTCAGGGATGTCAGGGATTTTAACAGCAAGCTAATAGAAAATACCATTAAGAATAACCGTAGTCTGAAAAAGTGCAAACAAGATCTTTTCTTAGGCAAAAACCAAATGATCGCAATCAGATCAGAGAGCGGAGTAATAATTAGGAATAGAGAAGAGATCATAGACAGAGTTTATACGTTCTATGCAAAACTTTACGAGAACAACAACGGTCAATTTCCCGCTCCGGAATCGACACACGGCCAAAGGGTTCCTGCAGTATTGCCTAGCGAAGTAGAGGCCGCGCTAAAAACTGCAAAAAACGGTAAAACCCCAGGAGAAGATAATATTCCCATTGACTTACTAAAATGTGGCGGCCCCCCCCTAATTAATATCTTAGCTAGGCTTTTCAGCAAATGCATCCAGAACCAAGCTATACCAGAAGGATGGAATAACGCAACTATCATTTTAATATACAAAAAAGGAGACAAAAGCGATATCAAGAACTACCGACCCATTAGTTTACTTTCAGCGGTCTACAAGCTCTTCACGAAGGTTATTACAGAAAGGCTGAAGAATATCCTCGACGAGAACCAACCTATAGAGCAGGCAGGGTTTAGGGCAAATTTCAGCACAATGGACCACCTCCAAGTAGTTGGCGAACTAATCGAGCGCGCCAACGAATATCAACGGCCATTGTGCCTAGGTTTCGTCGATTATGAGAAAGCCTTCGATACAGTTAGTCATAATGCAGTACTTAACGCTCTACAAACACAGGGAGTGCCGGAACCCTATGTGGGACTGTTAGCTGCAATATATAAGAATGCCACAGCTTCGGTTAAAATTTTCTCAGGTACAGATAGATTTAGCATAGGAAAAGGAGTAAGACAAGGAGATACAATCTCGCCCAAGTTATTCAATGCGGTGCTTGAGGGAGTTTTCAGGAACTTGGATTGGGATACAGCCGGAGTAAGCATCAATGGTCGCTTTTTGAGTCACCTTCGGTTCGCAGACGATATAGTTTTAGTAGCTCGTGATTCAGCTGACCTACTTATCAGACTAACACAGCTGGACAGGGAGAGTAGAAAAGTAGGATTAAAAATTAACGTAGATAAGACTAAACTAATGTTCAATAGTTATTGCATGCCTGATAGCATCCCCTTAGATGATAAACCAGTAGAAGTAGTAAATAATTATTTATATTTAGGTCAAATAATTGACATGTCTGGTAGTAAAAATGAAGAGATAAAGAGACGTATGAAATTAGGATGGAGTGCATTTGGACGGATGAATGCTGTTTTTAAATCAAAAATGCCCCTCTGCCTGAAGAAAAGGATCTTTGATCAATGCGTTTTGCCAGTGATGACGTATGGATGTGAAACTTGGACACTGAACGCCAAGATGCTAAATAAAATCCAATGCACTCAAAGAAGTATGGAACGCTGTATGCTTGGCATAACGAGGAAAGACAGAAAGCGGAACACGTGGGTGAGAAATATGACAAGGGTAGTGGACATAGTGGATAGAGTGAAGAGACTGAAATGGCAATGGGCGGGTCACGTAGCTAGGAGGATGGACGAAAGGTGGACAAAAGAAGTGCTTGAATGGTACCCGAGAGAAGGCAAAAGAGTAAAAGGAAGACCGCAAGGAAGATGGGTGAACGAAATTAGGAAAATGTGCGGAATGAGATGGATGAGTGTTGCGCAAAACAGAGACGAGTGGAAGCGTGTTGGAGAGGCCTTCATCCAGCAGTGGATGGCGAATGGCTGTAAATGATGATGATGATGATACATACGTAGGTATGTATGTACGTCGCCACGGTGGTTGCCGAATTTCTCATAATAATAATATATGTAGCATTTTGAGAAGCCCCGTGAATAAATGTCACTGCTTTCGTCACCATTGATTTTAGTTTTTTTTTTATTTCTCAACATAGCATATCCTAAATATGGGTCTACCTCACGGGACCGAAAGTGAAAAGCCCGAAAAAGCAAATATCGAAGATCGAAAGATCTTAAGTCGAAAGATAAAAAAAAGGGTGCGTGGTAAACGGTACTATGTATATATAATATATATGAGTGGCATGCGGTGAAATTATCTCTCTTTTGTCATACAGTCTTGTTTAATGTGCGCGCGTAGAAACGCGAGGAAAAGCCTGTTCCTCTTGTTCCGTTGTATCCTGCTCGCGCAAATTAAGTGAGGATGTACGACGGGGGGAAAGATAATTTTACCGCACGCCACTGATATATATATACTAACCGTTTTTCATATGTATGCATGGTAAACGAACATTTTCGACTTTTTAACATTCGGTGCGGTGACGGTCACCCCCTAAATATATGTACATATATATGTATGTAGGTCAAAAACGTACATATGTAATTGTATATATGTTTTTACATATGTACGTATTTGGGCCTTTACTAATTGCGAATTCAGTGTCTCGCAAAACATTTTAAAAGTTTAATTTCCCTGAAGATTAATCTGCCTCTGAGATTCTAGGCTTAATTACACTTGTAATACTGGGTTGTTTTTGTTGATTAAAATCTCTTAACCCTCTTTTCATTCACGACCCTCTTTGATGACGCTCTCTAAGAATAACAATATACATATTGATTTTATTTTATTTACATGTGCTAATTTAGTTTATGGTAGTGTGGAGATTTTTCCCTATATATACATATATATATATATATATATATATATATATATATAGGGAAAAATCTCCACACTACCATAAACTAAATTAGCACATGTAAATAAAATAAAATCAATATGTATATTGTTATTCTTAGAGAGCGTATATACATATATATATATATATATATATATATATATATATATATATATATATATATATATATATATATATATACATACATACATACATACATATATATATATATATATATATATATATATATATATATATATATATATATATAAATATATATATATATATATATATATATATATATATATATATATATATATATATATATATATATATATATATATATATATATATATATATTTATTGTACGTAGCTCAGAATGTGTTTAACTTTGTTAAATTTTAGTCTCCAATTCAATTTAGTTTACAGGTGAAATTCGTTGCGCATTCCGAAAATGAGATCGCGATTTAAAGAGCGGATTATTCAATTATGAGCTATATTTCAGGGATAAGTACACAAATGTGATGAAAAGTTAAGACCGATGCGATTCTTCCGAACAAGTTTAATTAGATTTATATTACAATTATTTTAAAACGTTCAAATTTCTTGCTATCTTTTGTCTTAAGGAAGAGAAACGATACGGTAATAAATCTTGATTTTGGTTTTTCAAACGTTTCGTAACACGGTTGGAGAGACGTTGACACAAATCGTAAGCCTTCAGTGGTTTTTGGCGGATTATCGACTGATTGACGGTGAATATACCATTGTAAACTCTATTCTGTCACATTTCAAAGGCATAAATGCTAGAAATTTTCAATTTATGTGACCGGTTGCAAAATTTAATGTAGATGGCTTTTGAGCGGCCTTTGACACGGATTCGTGCGGTTCAAACGTAGATTCAATCATGCGAATCAGACGATCTGATCGCATTCTTAAAACCAGTTTTCTATCGGTGTAAATGCGTTTTTTTATGGTATAGTATTTCTTCTATCCTCCGCTGACCCAGATGTTCAATTACAGCTTTTTTTTACACCTTACGTACATGTGTGGTCTGATCGGATATTAAATAACTATTTCACGTTCTTAGACCGTTTTATTATTTTGTTATATATGTATAACGTTAACGTTCCTCTTGTATACGATGAAATAAATGGCCTTTTATTGACTTAACCTGTTGAATGCTGGCGTGGAGTCGAATAAAAAACTATTAAATATTCTATCCCCGGTGATATAACACATCGGAAAATTCTATTGAAAATATTTGTAAACATATTTACTTGGCATAGTCGATGGACCCAAGAGGTTTTTTAAATACATAAAGTTATAATACAAAAATAGCATTATCAAAGAATATTAAAAAGTAGTTACTAGAAGCTACTAATTAATTGGATAGAGTGATAGACTATTCCAAATGTTTGCCATTCTATGTATTTGAAAAGAAGGATTCTCTAATTATTATTTTGAAGTAAATATCTTTTTGGAGTCTGAGAGTTTGACCAGATAAGTGTTGTTGTTAATCGTATTGAGGCTTGTCATTAAATAATTGTATACATAGTTATTTTTACTTTTATATACTTCAATTAGATCACCTCTCATTCTTTTCGTCTCCAAAGTTGTTTTCAAATTAATTTCTAAATTTAATAGTTTTTAAAAATTTTATGTTTATAAGATTGATTTTTGGTGGTGAAAAGAATGGAATAAACAAATTCTGACAAGAGTTTGCTGAACCTTAATTTATTAATACTCAAATTTATACACGCTCGAATTTTTATTTGTTTTTAATTTCATAAAAACTAGTAGGTATAAATATTTTCATATGTAATGTAATGTATGTAAGTACATAAAATTTTTAATCAAAATATAAAATATTTCGCGTAGACAGGGGCTGACGCGTCGCGCCAATTGAAACACAATCGTTCGTATTTGTTCGAAACACCCTCGCTGGAAAATCTTACATGATTTTCACAGATGGGCGTGGCAGATTTTTCACTCGGGCCTTGTACATAAATATTGTTTTTAATTATAACCGGCTTTAGACGATTTTGACCAGGAAGAGAACGTAAATCGCGATGGCTAGGATTTCATGAGTAGAAAAATGTTTCATCCGTGTCACATCATATCTTTTAGCGTCACAGCCGAACGCACATCGACAAGTTTGATTGTTCATCCTACCGTGAAACCGACTCTATTGAACGGCGGCATTTTACATTACATCATCGCATCCTGAAATTTACGATTGACGAAATTTAAGATATCCGACGACTGCAGATTTAAAACGGCTCATTACGCATATTTACCCCCTTGTACGTTGTACAAATTCGACGATGACATATGATATCAGTGTCGCGACGTGGATTAAATGTCACGGGCTATTGCGCAGTTTGAGGGCCGCTGTACTCCTGCCTCGCGAAAATTCTGGGGTGTGACGCCCGACTGCCGATTGGCCTTAATGGCAGGTAAAAAATATAATAAAACCGTAATAAATCCGCAAACATATAGACACAGCACTGTTGTAATTTATCCGGTAAACACGCACGATTTTCGCAAGGCCATGTCGAGTCTTTCCGAGAAAAAAAAAGCGCTCGCGTTTGAGCTTTCTTGCTGGTTTGGCTTTGTTAGCGGTGTATGTATGTATGTGTGCTCTTGTGGGCCACTAAAATTTCCATTATAAACCGGCATTTCAATATATATATGTACATATAATAGCAGTTTTGTTGCCGGTTTAAATTTTCTATTATCTTCGACGTGTGTGTGGCTTTTTTTTTGCCGATCCTTTCGTCAAACTTTTTTGTGTATCTTTCTATGAGAGGTTTTTCACTCAATTGGCTTCTTTAAATATATATGTATTATTTTGCGGTTAGATTTTATAGATTTTGTTAGTTTATATAGAATTGGATTGTTGAGTCCTTTTATAAATGACCATTCAAACAGCACCGATAATTGAATATTTCATTATATTTTCTTTACATCTTCAATGACAAGCATGACATCACTTGTACAGTATTGAATATTACATGATTTCTTTGACATCTCATATAATAATTATATTACAAAACTAGTGCTGTGTCTATTGATGTTTCAACGGGTGGTTTTGGAGAAGAATTACATGCACTATACTTGAAGCTATTGTCGCTAATGGTTTCAATATGCACAACCCTTGCCGACAATTTGCATCGCCTCCTCACTCCATCCACCACGCTGTCCCCTCATTCCATCCCCGCACGCTTGCCCGGAATCTTATGTACATACATATGTATGTGTTTTCGTCAGTGGTCACGTCGCAATCTACTGTATTAATGAACTTCTGATAATTTTAATATTTATTTATTTAAGTTCTGTAATACCTCGATTGAATGAACTAAAAGGGAGGGGGTTTGTTTAATTGGAATTTTCGTTAAGCTGTCTTTAACTAAGTTGATCCGAAACCGCCTATGACAAGTTTGAATTTCGATTTTTAAGAAGTTTATGTATATAAATATGTACATACACAGTAGTATATTTACGTAGTATAGTCAAAGAAGGCGTTCGTCTTTCTAACATTAAAAAAGTTTTTTGATGTATTATTATAGTTTTTCTATACCAATCCAATACAATATCATGCAAGTTGATTCAATTTCTAAAGGAAAAAAAGCTTGTTATTTTACTAAGTGCATCACATTTCTGAAAAGCTCCATATTTGCACGTATTGGCCAGAACTTATGTATATACATACATATGTATGTATGTATGTATCCTTCGTTCGTAGACGAAGATTTTTTCCGATGCAAAGTATTCGAAGTGCATGGGGGCGCAGCCGCCAAGAATTCAGACGTCGGGGGCGCCCAGGGCGAAGCACTAGGGGGCGCAGACGCCGAGGCTGGAGCCCTAGGGCTCCGCCCTTTAGGGGGCGCAGACGCCGGGGGTGTACATATCATTTTTTATAAGAGACTTACTATATGTGTTTGTTTGTTCGTGACAGTCAATTTAATAAAAAAACAAATGAGTATTCAAATAAATTTATATAAAATAAAACTATTCAAATAAATTTAATAAAATGTTTACTATTAGATTAGTCATGTTTAAGCGGTTTATATTACAAATACCGAGCGAAGCCGGGTAATACAGCTAGTTCTGAATATTTTATTTCAAAGAGAAGCTTTATCATATTTTATGCAGAATTAATATTAGATTATTAATAAAGAAATAAATATATGAAATCAGGTTGGAGTGTACATATTTGGGATAAATAAATGCGGTTTTTAAATAAAAAATGCCACTTTTCCTGAAGAAAAAGATCTTCGATCAACGTGTTTTACCAGTGATGACGTATGGATGTGGAGCTAGGACATTGAATGCTAATATGCGATATAAAGTCCAATACACTCAAAGAAGTATGAAACGCTGCATGATCGGCATAAAGAGAAAATATAAGAAGCGGAATACGTGGGTGAGAAGCATGACGAGGGTAGTGGATATATCATAATTGAGAAAGTGAAGAGATTGAAATGGCAATGTGCGGGTCACATAGCTAGAAGAATGTACGAAAATTGGACAAAAGTGCTAGACTGGTACCTGAGAGAATGTAAAAGGGTTAAAGGAAGACCGCAGGGAAGATGGACAGATGAAATTAGGAAAATGTGTGGGGTGAGATGAATAGGAGTTACATACATAGAGACGAGTGGAAGCGTGTTGGATGGTGAATTGGATCCAGCAGTGGATCGTGGATGGCTGTAAATGATGTTACGTACATTTAATACAACATAAAAGTATCTTATAATTGGAAATTGGAGGTGGACGGGTAGATTTGGAACCCGACCCTGTATATCGTATCCTGTATCCAACTGTTAGGCCACGGTTGTATATTTTATTTTAGCGAGCTTTGAAATGAACATACATATTTCAGTAGAACACGAATTTAAGACAAACAATAATTTTACGGAAAATAACTGCAATCGAAGTTATCACAGTTCCGAATCGAGTGTAACAACTCTCTAATTTTCTGAATGGGAAAACGGTTTCATGGTTCCTAACACTTGCAATATTAATTATGACACGAAACGCTACATTGCGTCACGCAAAGTTCACCAATCCTATATATTAAATAGGTATATACATATGTATATTATAAATTGTGTACTTTGATTGAGCGTGTACGTGACACGGGACAATTTGAGCACGTAGTGACATTGCGTGACATATAACCGAAACGGATCGTTTTCTCGCCATTGATTAAATGTCAATTTAGGAAGATTGCTCGCAGTGGATTTTCAATTAAACTCACAAACGATCCGGCGACTAATTAACACTGATCCGAACCACTTGGAGCCGTTTATCCGACGTGTGCTCGAATCGTAGGTTACCTATTACATACATATGTATATATGAACATAGTTGTAAGTACTTGTGTTTTATTATTTTTATATTCTAAGATACGAGTGTGAATTTGAATTTTTACGATTCATATGTACATACATATGTACATATGTAGTCGAAGTAGGCTGAATCGTAAACAACGACATCTGTTCGGAATCGTTCCGACATGCATGTTTTTAATGTTATGATTATTTGCGTAATAAATAAATAAAAATCGTACCGGTTTGTACATATTTGAGCGTTTCACACGCTTCTCGAATTTGTATGGATAGGAAATAAAGTCATCGAATTTATTCAATTGTGTAATCAAAGGTGTGTACGTGTTTACTATGACTGTATTGTACACATTGTGTGGGATCGTCGGCTCTCAACATGTTCCTCTTGTGATTAATGGTAAATTTATTATACATTTTTTTCATTGTATTATATAGTACATAGGTGTGGTTTAGCTTATATTGTTTATATTAATACGATAATACTGAGGCACGTTCTGCAGTGTGTACCAAATTTGTGTTTGTTTGTTAATATGTGTGGGGAGATACTTCTCAAATGTTGGCTCGTTTAATATTTCGCGTGACGTAATACGGTATGATGATTTTTTTTTAAATTTTGGGTAGTGTTTGATAAAAATCTAAATTCCTACGCGAGCGCGCGAATACATAGACGTGACATAATTTTTCATGTGTCAGATGAGGGGTTTGAATGATTAATCATTTTTATATTGCTCGCTAAAGTTTTTGAATGTGTGAGTGTGTTGTTAAAAAATGTATCGCTGTTTGCTTTTTGAAGGTTGAAATAGTTTTGATTTTAGTGTTTCTGGCATAATTTTAATCGTTAGTACATATGCTCCCTGGTCTTTTATTTATACCAGAGCTGTCGAGTAGGCATCAGAGTTGCGTAGTCGTAGCATTAAAAGCGGAGTCGGAATCGTAAAAAATCAACCGACTCCGATTTCTTTTAATTATTTTCATTAATTAATAGTACAACGGTATGTGTCTATAACAGTCTCCAATTGTATTAAGTAAATACACTAATAAATTTAGATTTAATAATTTCTTTATAAAAATCATGAATTTAATAATTTGATCGCAAGAAAAGTCGATCTTAGGCTATATACCTAAGATCGACTTTTCTTACATACATACGTACTGCGATCGTTTTCTTGTGCGACAAAAACCATTGTTGGAGTTGGTGTCGGAGTCGAAACATACAGTAAAAGTCAGAGTCGGAGTCAGTAAATCTTGAAGCGACTCCACAGCCCTGGTTTATACTCAAAATGTTCGAACACGACAAGGCCCGGTCAATTTAGGACACAACGCATATGGAAAAACACGGACAAGCAAGGCGCTCACGGTGTCCGTGTTCGACTGTGAGCGTTTTCCCGATCGCGTTTTGTCTTAATTTGGACAAATTTTGGTATATTTTTTTTAGAGGTATTTTGAATGGAGGTAGATTAAAAAGTATTAGAAGTATGTTATATGAATTGGGATGGATGAGTATTAGAAATAGTTTAAATCTTAATACCTTGTTTATAAGTTAAATCATTAGTTACTACCTAAGTATTTTAAGGATTATACAATAATAAATAGTGATACCCATAGTTATTATACTAGAAATAAGAACAATTTAGTTGTACATAGGTAGAATAAGGAAAAAGAAGACAGCTGGAGGTGTCTTTCACAGGGGTGTGCTCATGTACAATGCCCTCCCTGAGTGTGTCAGGTCTTCTAAGACAGTGGTTGCATTCTTGTGAGGTGCAAGGAGACACCTCTGTGAGAGACAGTGCATATAAATTTAGTATATATAAAATTTTAGAATATATTTGAGTAAAAATAGTGTATTAAATTAGCTAAATAGCTAAAATTATATAAATAAATCAAAATAGTTTTCTTTTTGTTATTGTATTATTCTGATGAACTCTTGAGAATCTTAGACAGGCATAGATACATACATATATAATATATATGTAGATACGGGGATGGGCGTGTAGTTGTTTACACCTTCGGCTTTGGCGCGCGCCCCCGTTTTATTCAACCCATTTTGACATTTATTACCGGCGATTGTCAAAATATTCGCGCGGGCGTACCCACATTTCGAGCAAATCTCCATATTTCACGCTCGCAATATTTCGCGGCTTCTGCCGTGACCGCACGCCACTGTACTCGCTAATGCGAATTTATTATATCTCATTTCGTCGAAACATCAATTACTCACGACGCTAATTAATTATTTAATAACAAATATTTTACTACCCCGTATAAACAATTTTATCACGTCGCGTGATTTTCCGTAATGTTTGTGCAGTATTTATGTATTATATAATAATATAATATATACAAAAGCCTTTCCTGTTGCTTATTAGGTATATGTAGCTATGTATGGTTTTATTACACACACATGTATATATATATATATATATATATATATATATATATATATATATATATATATATATATACATATGAAAATATTAATTATACTCTTACACGCCCGCCTGTTTCATTATTTTGGTCATCACGTATTTTACAGTTTAATTTTGTGAAATAACATTGGAGTAGGTCTAAATTGTTATTTCTTCTTTTCACCGTCGAAGGCCACAAATTATCACTAATTTGGAGCAATTAGAGTAGCATCTTGATGTGGATCTAGCCCGGTAACCGAATTCCAGGGTTCCTGAATTAAGCCTTATCTCTACGTGTTAATTGTCAGACATCTGTCGTTTCGCGTGACTCATATGGTGGGTACTCGAACATACGTATTTAGGTAATATATACTTGAAATATTATAATTAATTCTAAAATATGAAAAGAAATTAAAGTTTTTTGTGGTAATTTTAGAAAAATGAATTTTATTTTTAAGTAATAAATTGATATTTTTATATACATACATATGTATGTATGTATAACATGATTTAAATCCGTGTAGAGTCTGTCTCTTTCGCTTTTTCAATTTCCTTTGTAGGCACATATCGTATATTCTGCAGCTGGTTCTTTCACTTTAAAATTTAGAATCGCCATTGAGACTTGTGCAAGTATCAATAGCAGTTTCATAAGAAAGTTGAAAGTTTCAATGCTTTCGTTTTTGCCTTCAAACTTCTTTTGTTTTCTTAGCTTTTTTAATATGATGAAAGTTTTCTAATTAATTTTTATATCGTTTGCTGATATTATTCAGTAATTTTTAATTTTCCATTTGGATTTTAATCTATAGCTTATATGTACATACATACATATGTACATATGTATATGCTTGGTGCACAGATATTATATGTTAATTTTTGAATTTATATCGATATGCATAGGTACATAAATTACCCTGAAAGGAAAAACCTAAATTATTCTAGCATCTATAAACTTAAAATTCGATACAAATTCAAAAATGGACATGCAATATCTGTTCACCAAGCCATCATCTGTAGTTATTTTTTTGATTTTGTTTAATGGAAACGTCGTTAAAATGTTCTTAAAGCGAGGTATTGTTGTAGTTAATATAATAAGAGATAAAACGCATGACTTTGCTTTAGTTTAATATTATTTTGATAGAATTAAAACTGTTAACTCGCATAACTAGAGTTCCGAAATTGAGTACCGAACTGAATTCGTAATTGAGTTTGATTATTCCATCGCCACGCTCTTGTCAGTGCGATTTAGCATCGCTAATATTGATTTTATTTCGTTGGAATTTATTGACTGTTTGAATAATTCAATTGCTAAAAATATTTAAATTCAAATAGCATTCTTGCGTAATACGAATTTTTAAAAGTGATTTTTGCGATGATGCTTTTTTATATATATATATATATATATTTGCGGTAAAATTCATATAATAAATTATTACGCAACTTCATATATCAACCTTAGTTTTGCATAATTCACTTTATTGAAATTTTATGTTTTAGTTTTTCTATATAAAAAAAGGAATTTTTTGTCCCTATCGTAATTTTTGGGACGCATAAGTTAAAGTTTGACACTGTCTGTGTTATTCTCCAATTTTTTTTACCTATGTTACGTTGATGGATTTTGTGACGTGTTTGTAATTCTTTGTAATTCCAATAGAACGATTTCCCCGGCGTATTCACCCCCCAAACATATTCGCAACATCTTCATATTGTCGTGTATATATATGTATGTATACATATTATGTCGCTTTTCCAAAGTGATAGTTCAAAGAAAATACGACAGGAAAATTTCCATATGTATATACATACATATATATATATATATATATATATATATATATATATATATATATATATATATATATATATATATATATATATATATATAATAATTTATATATATATATATATATATATATATATATATATATATATATATATATATATATATAAATTGGACATACTCGTAGTTTTGTCTAACTAAATTCATCTATAAGTTATTTTTCAAGCAAAACTTCGTTACGATCGGAATATTGAATTGCTTTAATGTGGCTTTGAAAATTGCAACGCTGAAATATTGCATGAAATTAAAGTGCGATGGCGAGGAAGGAGCCCAATCGTCCAATTTCGTACCTTCTTGATGATTACTACCTTATTCCATCAACTTGCAATATCTCGACTCGTTTTTCCAAAATTTTCGGTGTATTTCGTCGTCGAGTTTGTATACCTACATATATATATATATATATACAAAACACTTGAAATACGAGATAAAAATTAACTATTAAAAAAGTATGGTAAGAATTCATTTTAAATGTTTTGAAAAGGTGTTAATAGCTTGAAAAGATATGAATGATCACAATATGTCTCGTATATTAAATATATTACATACATGTATACAAAAAACATTTTTGTATACAATATACAAACTCCTCTTTAAGCAGACGAAAAGTTGAGAAAACGAGTCTCGAGATATCGCAAGTTAGTACAACGAAGCGCTCCAGTTTCTTAGCTATTGTGTATGTAGTAGATCGTGCTTAAGGAAGTTTTACTTCTATGATGCGAAATGTGAAACTCAAGGTTAATCGAATGCAGGAGACGGTCAATCTGTGTTTTAATATCCACTAGACCTCGCCAGCAGCGTATTTGGATGGGACTGAGCCTACGATCTATCTACTGATATACAATATCTCTACCAGTGTACTACGTACTAAAGCATTATTAAATTTATTATACGCATATACATATTTGGTTTTAAATACATCCACAACTCCATTGATCTCTCGACTTTGTGTCTTGCTTGATATTACAATATGTACAAAAGTTCTTCAACTATCTTCGAGTGAGACAGCTCGAAGAGTTGCGGTCAGCGGGTTATCTAATTCCTTAAGATTAAACGCATTTACACGTACTTTCCATATTTTAGATAAGCTCAGCTCTTATTATAATATATGTACGTACATACATATTCATATAGTATATGTGTGTGCGTATAATTCAAGAAGAATCTTCCGAGTTTTCCGCTGTTGGCCTCGTCGGGCAATTAATATAACGCAGAATATGTTCGCGGTAAATTACCGAGGTTCGTCCCACTTAAAATTATTATAAATTAACCGTCAGTTATTCTCCATATTTTCTATTTCGCTTAATAAGAATACGCTTGATTTAATTACAGTGAAGTGCCCGCTCGTTTCATTCAATTTCATGAAACCGGCGATCTGTCAATTAGTAAACGAGCTTAACGTTTTATGTGACGTAAATACGGTTAATAGTTGATGTCGGTGTAACTCATCTCTTATAGACAAATCAGAACTTTGGAACTGTATTGAATCGTATTCGTACTTATTTTTTTTTAGTTACAATTTTTTGTTTATCACCTTTGACAAGATTATTCAAATTGCTCTGCAGACACTTATTTAATGAGTATATTATATTTCTTAAACTATTCAACGAGGTAAGCTAGAACAGCGTTTCTTAACCTTTTTTGGATCGTGGCCACCTTTTGCATTTCATATTTTTCTGTGCCTCTCCCCATATTTTCTCGAAAAAAAAATAAAAAAAATTTTACAATTACAAATTTGAACACAAATACGTAATATTTTTTTATTCTGGTATAATATATGTACATATAATATGTGCATCTTATATATAATTTCGAAAGAGACTTTGTAAATTTGTAACTATAGTTGGTTGGAAAACGAAAACAAGTCAGTTTCTATGACGATTCGATTGGTTGAATTTTTTTTTTCGATTCAAATAAATTTAATAAAAAAACAAATGAATATTTACTATTAAATTCGCCATGTTTAAGCTGTTTATATTACAAATACTGAGCGAAGCCGGGTAAAACAACTAGTGTATAATATTTCTCGATTGTCAAGTTTGCATGATATAATATGTGCCTAAACTTGTTTGACATATTTTACATATGTAAATCGATATTTTGGTATGAAGGGTCATCTATCAATCTTGTAGTCTATATAATCAACTCAATATATCTGAAATATTTTAAATTTGATACTCCGACCAAATACAATATTCGTATTTGATAATGTACGTACATATGTATATGTATTTTAATTAAGCAGATTTTTTAATCAATTCCATGTTCATATTATGTATTTAATGTGACCTTTAATATCCGTGCGTAAGATTTTACAAATTTTTAGGTAACAATGTTTTATTATTGTAAGATATGTTTTTATCGCTATCGATGATTCACGACCAGTTGGTTCGATTACCACACCTGTAACATTGAACAAAGTGGTTCGTCGATCAGTGGTGATTCATTTGTCAATTTTCTGATTAGTTGTCTTATAAACTCATTTTATCATCGCTTTGTTACGAATTGCAAATTTCCTCGAAACAAAGCCGTCACAATTGGCCGCACACTCAATTTCGACGGTCGACCGCAAAGGGTTAAAGGTCGAAGTACGTACGCCTAATAGATTCCGACTGCCGTGTCGTTATTATTTAAATTTTATGCGTTATTATTGTCCTGAAATTTGGCACGGCAGCATATCCTCCCTTAAATTTGACATTCAACCCCTCGGCTGCCGGGTTGTTTTCGACTTGGGCATCCCTCAAACTGCACTAATTGCAAAACACCCTGATGTGACGTTTGCATGTAAATTCTGTACGCAGCAGTACGAAATTGGGTGACCCAAGTAAACTCGTCATCAAGGTAGGCCACACAGTTCATAGCGTGTAGTAAATAATTTGTAGGCAATTATTTAAACGTGAAGTTACTAGCTTCTATCACACTTTTTGGTGATTTACATACTGTATATATGTATATACATAGCTTTGCCGCGTGCCCCGCACCGAGCTTTGAGTTATGTAAGATGAATGTTTGTTTGTATGTTATGAAAATCTAGTTTTAAATTTAGAACTCCTAAATTCAAAATACATTTATAGGGATTCGAATACCAGTACTACAGGATTTTGACTAAAATTCGACCTTCTGTTCTACCGGCAGTACCGAAATACATATACAATTTAAACTAAACTTCTGATTTTTTTTTTTAATTTTGAAGAAAACGTTGTATTGGCTAGTTTGCATGGATTAGTCAAAGAATGAACCAACCGTCAGGATTTGGATGGGACTGCTAAGTGTATAAATTATAAATTTAAAATTAAAGATACAGTATGCCGAAAATATCGTACTTATACCCAGTGGTGTAGTCGGGCCAGGTCGCCGCCCTGGCACTTTGTTTAACATAAACATTGTTTTTCGAGTAAATTAAAAAATATTTTGACTAAAATTTCATATAAAATCTCGTTCTAACACTCGATGACTACAATCGAATCTGAGCACATTCAAAACTTAAAAGACGTTTAATGAAATTTATTGGCATTTTTATCTTAAACCACACAAAACTTCGAAAGAAAACATTCTTTAAACTATTGACCATACGCACTTGAGGATAGATGAAATGAGGGAACTCAGTTTAAATGAATAGTCATTTCTAAATTTACATGTTAAAATTTGATAGTTTTTTGACATATTTATGTATACATATGTACATGGTTTTATCATTGTTAGAATTAAATTTTGCTGTTGACACACAAACACGGGTTTTGCAAAATTAATGATGTTGAAGAGGATGCATTATGGAAGTTTTTATAAAATATAAAAAAAATACATCATATGTAATTTCAACAAGTAAGAATATTTGTTAATTATTATTTGATTTTTTTTATAAATATTTGAACTACCAATACCAACTACAACTTTTTTTTAGTAAGGAAAAAAGCCGGGGGGGGGGGGTCGTAAAAATTAAACACCGACTTGGTTCTTTTTTATTTACTACTGCACCACTGCATAAACCCTATAATAGACTATTTCAGAATACA
This sequence comes from Arctopsyche grandis, assembly GCF_051622035.1. Taxonomy (NCBI): domain Eukaryota; kingdom Metazoa; phylum Arthropoda; class Insecta; order Trichoptera; family Hydropsychidae; genus Arctopsyche; species Arctopsyche grandis. The sequence goes on along the minus strand of NC_135358.1, from coordinate 12,886,058 downwards.
TGTATTGATTTATATCTAACTGTTAACAACGAAAAGTCTCTTTACAGTTATTCAAATACATATTATACATAATACAGAATACACGTATGTATGTATTCGAATTATAATATTTAAAAGCTAAAATCACCTCTTCCACACAAAAATTCTTCAAAGCCATTTATTATCTTTTTTTGACACTCGCTGATCGGTAATTCGCGCGGTGTAGGACTTATTGGAACACATTATTTTGTAATTAATTAAAATGATTAATGAAAAACCTACAATTAATTGATTAATATTTTATTGATAATTAATTAAATTATATTGCACTAATTGGTAAATAAATGAATACTGGTAGATACTGGTTCTACCGGTATCTACCGATAGTGACGGATTTCGGTATTTTTGGATTCTCTAATAGTACATATGTACTGTCTCGTAGTTCTCTAATTTAAACGATTTTGGAAGGATTTTGGGGTTAAGAGCCAAGGGACGTTGGACAATTCGACTTTAGGTTTAGATTGTCATTTTGTTTTAAGTGATATTATTTTGTGTGTAATCATTTTAGGTCGTCGTTTGAGTGTTGACTTAGTCTTGTATAGGCTCTAGTGGCATTTGACCGGTGGCTATCTGTCGTTGACATCTTGGGAATAATTGACGTGGGGTTTCGCAGTAAGGTCGCATTGCCTAACTTTGTCATCGGGACTACCAAACGGTACAAACTGGTCTTCGTCAACGAATTTCCCGCGAAATTACACGTTCATCTGCCACTCCATGTGACAGTTCGAATGTTTTGTAAGCAGCCGGTCGATATTTAGCGATGTTCGTCTTTTGATGATTCGCCGCACCAGGATCATTATATTTAATAGGATGCCCATTGTTAAGAAGGTGCTCTGTCTGTTTAGAAATTTACTGCCGATGAATCAGACTATCGCTTGTTTGTTTCAAAACACGTAGGACATGTACCATATTGCATTACATATGTACATACATATATGTTTATTGTTTATATGTGATCAAAACTGACGGCCAAAATTTTTATTAAATTCTATATATTATGTGGCATCGAAACGAAAAATGAGATTTTGGTATTTTATCGTAGTCTTAAATACGGCAATATAGATATATGTATGTATAATGTAATTCGCCGTTTATATAACGATAATTACGATAGTTGAATTGAACGATAGTTTTCGAATATCAATTATGACCGGCCTTTACCGGTTATTTTTTTTTAAGAAATTAAATAAATATGCATTTTTCCTTTTTTTTAGTGCGAATATGTATTCTAAATTCACCACGGCTTTTCTTCAACAGATGTTATCGTCCTCGCGCCAAAATTGATCAACGTTCAATGAATACTTATCCAGCTCCAAAACAATGGCTTTTTATTTGCATAATTCGAAGCGTGACTTGGAGACTCCGCTTTCGATCGATATCCAATAAGGTGGTTCGAAATTATCGAAAGAGTAAATGGAAACTTTCGCCAAACGTTTAATTGGCATTCCTCTATTGTAATATTCGCATGTTTCTATAATATATCGGATGCCTCAATTCGTATTGGAGTTTACAGTGTGCAAATTCAATTCGGAGAACAATGGTTTGTTTGTCGGTGAATAGAACAAGGATTTGGTTAATCACAAAAGGTCACACAAGCGACATTTTTCCATAGTTTAATAATGCGTATTGTGCATGTATAATAAATGGTCTGTTTTCAAGCAAGTGTTCTATTATTACAGTTGCAATCGAATTTTTATTGTTTTTCAACAATAATGGTGTTTTATATGTAATTTTCTAGTTCGTTAAAATTGTAACATAGAAATTAGGTGCATAGTGCTCGTATATATGTATATGTATATGTATATATATATATATATATATATATATATATATATATATATATATATATATATATATATATACATATATATATATATATATATATATATATATATATATATATATATATATATATATATATATATATATATACATATACATATACATATACATTTTTGGTGATATCGTCGTTCTTCAGTGCCTCGAATCGAATGTTTTTATAGGAATGGGAATAAAATGTATTTCATTTTATTTATAGTTAAATCCGCGATAATATCTATAGTGGCTTCGAAATTTAGGTTCTTCTCCGTTCTTCTATTGTACCTTAATCTCTTTCTTTCATCAATAATTCAACAATGTGTCGAATTCTATATTCCTTTTGTATTTTCTCTCTGTGTCTGACGCTGCCATTACCCGAGAGAGTCAATATTGAAAATAGACGCTAACCGCAACCTCCTTATAAATAAACAGGCGTAGCCAATTTAATATATTTTTAGTTTGGTATATGAAAAAAATCTTTCATATGTTCCAAGATATTTATTTTTTTCTCAAATATAAATTACGACAATATAAAAAAAACTGCTACCACGGCGATATTAATATAAAATGTTAATCATACTTTTATATCACATACAAATGTATTTGGGATTATGATTATCTCAGATTAAATGCTTGTTGTATAATTTTTAACGAGAGTTGAATATGAATCATATTTCCTTTTGTGCACGAAATTGTATGTAGTAATTAGCGATGCAATCGAACATTTCATACAAAATGCATTTAATAGTATCCGGTTTGTGTCTAGCGATTCGTTTCGCAGTTTAACCATTTCCGCGCGGGTAAACTTGCAATGGCAAACGTTTAGGATATCCGCAAAGTGCCGGAAAAGCGGGTCGCCGGAAAATCGTTAAGTTGAGAGTGTTGCCAACGGCAGCGGTAGGGATACCGTCAAAAACGTCTATCCCAAAGCGTGTAATTAATATCGAACGAGGCCTAAGGTAAACGGCACTTGCAAGTCGTCCAGAATCGGATGGGTAGATAAGGGTTGTTGCGTTCGTGAGGTATTACCCGCCGCAGGGATTGATTAATGAACGAAATCGATACGGGAATAATTATTGTAAACCCCTTTCCTCTAGGTTTGTGGTTCTTAACCTTTTTGGTTTTGGCCTTATTTTGGGTTTGGAAATGTGTTCTCGTACCCCGATGAAAATATTAAAACTGCGTCTACTTATGAGGCTACGTGTTCAATATATTCATTCGCTTCAACTAGTGCTTCCAATCCCGAAACGTTACTTCAGCACCGGGATTGCAGTGCTGGAAATTTCCGATCCCGGTGCTAGCACCGCGATTTCAAATGTATAAGAAAAAAAGGTCAATTGCATGTTTTCATATTTCAAAATCGTTCAATTGCATTTTGCAAACTCCCCCGATGTTTCACCCAAAAAATACTCCCATATCGGCTTTGCCGCCTCCCCCAAGTATATTAAATAAGTAAAAATATTGGCGTACTAATTTTGAGAGTTTGGCTACATTCTTTAAATTTTGGGTTCACATCCATACATTTCTAAGATTAAATAAAACACACCCGAAAATGTAATAAAATAAAGTAAAAAACATCGCTTTGATTCATTGATTTGTTTTTTATAAATAGTTGAAAAAATCCACCTAATATAAAAAAAACTCCAATTACATTTACTTTATGTAAAAAATTCGGATGTGACCAACCTACGACTTTATCTATGAATGTATTTGAGGAATTTAAGAAGTATAAAAAAAGATAATCGAACATATGTATGTACATACACGTTCACACATACCGGCTATGAGCATTTTCAATACGAATTGAACACAAATGTAGGAAAACTTATACAAGACTAAAGTTCTACTTCAGTCCGATTTGATGTGGTTTGGGAGATAATTTAAATCAAAAACTTAAAAAGAAAGAGAACACCTATAAGGGGAGGTACCATTTCCGGTCCACTTAAAAATTAAAAAAATATTTTACGGTGTATCGATAAAAATTTTAGTTCGAAACGTCGAACAATGTTAAAAAAATCCCCAAAATACACTGACACACAATAAACATACAGACACTCACACAGTAACACAAACACACACACATTTTTTCTAGATCACGAAAACGTGATTAGTGGTCGATTCTGAGCTCGAATCAGTTAAAATATACTTCAAATATCATTGCGGTTGAGCACAATATCTGCGACAAAATACAGGCCGTTCATACCATTTCGTGGAAACGGCAAGCCGGCGTCGAAACGGGTGGCAATTAAATGGACTATGAGTCATTGCTCATCCCACCATTGTTCATAATATAATGTTGTTTTATGTTTTTTCCATATTATTTTTGTAAAAATAATATTTTTAAAGAAATTTCTGCCAACACCGTAATCCCGGTATTCAGATTAGTTTCAGCACCGGGATTCACGGTGCCAGAAAACATCGGCATCCCGGGATTGGAAGCCTTAGTCTTCAACTGCTTCAACTGAGCTTCAACTGAGTCTGCCACCTCGGTCACGTTAATTACCTATCACTTATGCATTGACGTAGAACTACATACATATGTCTAATCGTGAGAAATAATTGTGTTTAGCGGACTCATGGTTGATTTTGTGAAAAAGTTTTGAAATTTTATTATCAAATCGTAAATGCGTAATTAAACTAAACTATTGTTAATGAAAGTGCCTTTTTTGATGGTTATGACTAGAGGTAGGATAGTCACAGTGCTATCCATTGTTCGGCAAACCTTTAACAATGCATTTACAACCTTTGAACAATACACGGCCCCCTCAGACTCCGGTGACTAGTTATGACCAAGGATTGGATGGTAATTAAGGTACAAATGAAAAGATGGTCACTTCAGAGGCCGAACTAAGCAATCGATTTATATTTTTCAAGGAATTATTTTAAATTAAAATGATTTTTTAAACAAGGTTAGGATATATTGATTTTTATTATTGGTATCAAATGAATGGACATCTACTATTGCGTTAGTATGAACGGTGATGGCCCAAAATTTCCTTTGATTAATTAAAAAAAATCATGCATGTGCCAAGGATATGTTTAGGTTGATAGTATAAGAAGAAAACGTTGTTTGTTATACTTCCGCTAGATTTTAGATATCATTCAATATATACATACATATGTACATATAGCATTCAATTTATACATACATATAGCATTCATTTAGACATTATTCAATTTATACAATTTATACATGTATTATTCAATTTATACATACAGCAGCGTGGACTAGTGGTTAGCACATTATACTTTCCAGCGGAGTGGTCACGGTTCGATTCCCACTAGTAGCTGTTGGCCAAACCTTGGTTTTTCGTTGAAAGGAAACGACTCCAGGTCGATCGTTTCCTATCAGAGTTTGTCAATTTTTCTGATTTTCATTGAAACGGTTCCTGTAAATTGGCATTTCCTTTCCAATTTCTCTTGCAAATTTCAAGTTTTTCAGCGTCTTGAGGTTTACCAATTTCTATAATAAAATGCTGCGAAAATTTCTTCATAGATGTCACTTGGATGATATTTGTATGGATTCGCATTGTATAAAAATGTCTGTATTAATTGTATTATTGTATTGTATAGGTATAAGTACACTCGCCGCGTTGGAGAGATCTGTAAAGGCGAGTGTACATGTGCGATTGAAATAAAAATAAAATAAAATAAAGTGTTATATTGGCAATTCAAAAGGATACCGCTTTGGTCAAAATCCAATGTATGTATAGTTATGAATGTTTTTAATGACATAATATTTGTTTCTGATATAATTTCCAGTATTCCAAAATATATATACATAGGTATGTATGAAATATTTTGTAATTCCAGTGGTGGGTGCCTCAGATTAAGAACTACTGCTTTAATTTTTATTTTAGGGTTTCCAACAGGTCTCTTTTTTAAAGAAAATGCCCTCTTTTTATTTGTCAAAAATTCTTTTGTTCTCTTTTTTGTCAAATATGCTCAAAATATTCCTCTTTTGATTTTGCTGACTTTTAAATATTTTGTAATGATCAAATAAGGAATTACGGTTTCTTTATAATGAAATAACTATTTATAATAGTGTTTAATTTTGGGCGTTGCGTAGTTTTGGGATTATTGAAAATCAGCGAGCGCGTTATTTAAATATCTATTAAGGGTATCATAAGAAAATTTGAAAAATTAAAATCCGATGTAACTAATGTTTCTTTTAATTTGTGAGTGCTAACTATATACCATTCACGTTACACAATTTTATAAAAAAAATCGCTTCTCAGTGATAATACTTTTCTTAGGGTAAAGCGAAAGTGAAGGCACCAGCAAATATGCACAATGACATTCCAAAATAACAAAAATTTCGCCTGCGGCTCTAAATACAGCATTATTTTATACCTAAATTTTCCATTTTTTTTACTTTTTCGAGGTCGGAAAGATTGGTGACCGTTGTTTCAAACGATCTTATGTTAAAATTTGAACTAAGCAGTTCTTTGTGTTGAGGCTTTATTGCAATCTTTTTAATAAGATAAAATATTTTTAAAAGATGTTCTTTTTTCACTTCCCAATTGAAAACCCTATTTGTATATTGCTGTTTTTTCACACTTTTGTCGATTCACTGGGCCAATTTAGAATAGCAAATTATCAATGTTTGACATTTAAATAAAAGTGGGATGGAAAGTCTTAAATTTTATTTATATCATGTGTGTGTGTCAACACCCGAATTTAACTTGCGAGATGAATTATCGATCATCTACAATTGCCTTTTATTTTGACATAGATATATGGCGTGCAAAATGAGCGTTGAATATAGTCTCAAAGACGTGTCTCAAAAAAAAATAAACGATTCCCTTTTATGAAACGTCAAAATCGTTTAAAAAAAATTGTATGAAACAAAAAAAAATCGCCTCGGGCACCATAAGCGCACACAAGACTCACGTCAAGGTTTTCATATTAAATTTTTTCTCATTTGTAGGGAGGATGCGTTGAACGATTTTTACTTCGGTGGATGAAGGGAGAGGGGGCTGTAAGGATCACGTTCGTCGAATAAAAGATAATAGCATCGATTCAAAAATGTGTATATGGTAATCGATCGGTGTGCCAATCGAAATTCGTCAAGCGGTTGGCCAAAATTATTCGGAAACACGCGCGCAAGCACAATGTGATTATTATAATACGGTCCGTTTAATATTCTAAGTAGGCTCGAAGACATCTCAGGCACTACGCGTACAGTGCGGTAGTGGTAATAAATAAAATTTATTTTAAAATCGTCCATTAAACACACCTCTGAGTCAGTGAGCAGTGTTCGAGTTCAATGTGTCAATAAACGAATGGCGTAACATATCGTCGTACATATACACTGCTGACTGTTGGGTAACAGCTTATGCTAATTTAAAATTACGTATGAGCTTAGTGTAAACTTGACACGAGTGTTAAAAAAACATAATTTACCATTCTGATAAATAACCTCCCTAGAGTCCTATCTAATGCATCAGGTGACGTCAAATTATTCTTTTCGGTCAAGGATGAGAGGCAAGCCTCTCCTTTTCAAGCCGATATTGACGCCGTCCTAGAGTTGTTCTATTTTATAGGTCTTGAATTTAATATTAATACATATGCTAGTATGAATTATGGACTTGGACATTTGCTCTCTTATTACGGATATTCCATTGGATCCGTCTTATTGAAGCGTGTGAAATCTACATATGTATGGCTAATTTGGGTATCACGTGTGATCCTCTAAACATCACCTTTTAAACCACATCACGACATTTGCTGACGTTTACTTTCGTCGACTTTAATTTTTATTGAGATGCATTCATATTAGTCTCCAACTATTAGCTAGATTATAATGATATTGTGTGGAATCCGTATGAATTAAATAAATTACTCTTTGAGTCATTGAGGAAGTGCAAAAAGCATTTTTTCATTTCCTATATACATACCTATAGGAAAGAGTATAGGTATTACCCATATTTCTACCTATTCCTTTTGGGAATGCTTGGGTATAATTTGCTTGAACTTCGGAGAAACTTCTAATTACTTCATTTTTTTCTCCAGCTTCTACGTGGTACGTCATGCCCGCCGTTGCTGGAACAGTTGGAACTTGTGCGTGGTAGACATCATCATAGATGGTGCGTGGTAGACATCATATGTAGATGGTTATACATCCTGTCCGCACAAATCTTTATCGGATGGCTCCTATTCAAGAGCTATCCGACTTGATGATATCAATGCTGCTGTGCCTGAATGTGATATTTTCCACCTCAGTGAGCATAAGTTATGAGAAATTATTTTAGCCAATTCGTCTGGTAGCCTGCGATCTTCATTATTTTAATAATTGGTTGTGATGTATGAGTGAATTTTGATCTTCTTTGATCACGGCTGGTTCTTGTACACACATAAATGTACATATGTACATATATTGGTGCTGACTGTTGATGCAAGTCATGCCCAATTTTTCTCCTTTTATTTTTTTTAACTATTATTATATGTTTTGTGACTTCTATTATTATTTGAATTTTTGCTGCTATTGTTTTATTATGTGTTGTATATATACATCTGTATTTTATATCTTCTCTGTTATATTTTCGAACATTGTGGCGCATTAGAAATTTCTGTAATGTCTCAATGGTTCAAATGTGAAATAAATACACAATTTCGAATGGATTCTATTATACGCTGACTGTTGTCATCTCGATCTCGGTGAAGATTTATTGTAATTTGCTTTGTTTCAGATCCCGTCGCACTCAGTGTGGTTTTCCGTGTGTCACCGTTTCCTGGTCCGCCGGTCCAAAACTTTTGATCCTGAAGTTAGTGTCAGTGTGTGTCTGTCTCTCTGTGTGCACGTGGATTTGCTGACAGTTAGGTGTCTCGAGTGCTCGTGTGCTCCAGTTCAGTCCCACTCGACAACGGTGGCCACTTCACGAACGTCTAAAAGCTGAGTGGTTTCTGGTTCGACTCCTTCAAGCTGCTGCGACTCCGTGCGAATGAGATCTTGAAGGTTGGTTTTTTTGCTGTCCGTTAATTTTTTCTTAATTTTGTTTGATAAGCTATTGAGCAACGGTGCCAGTTCCGCATGATCGTTCGTCATTTCATGTACATAGTTACGTGTAGTGTACCTTGACCCTTCTAAATATTGTTTGTTTCTATTATTATGCGTTATTTTTACGCGCGATTGTGTCACAATATTTATCCATGTATTCAATTTGTTTTGATTATTTATAACAGACTCGAGAATTAATTTTATTATAATTAAAGATTTAGTTTTATTTAAAGTAATGTTACTAGTAATTTTTCAATATAAAAGAAGTTTGGCGAAACTTCCAGGAGAAAAATAAGAAAATTGATAACTTTTTGGGGGATTCACACCCTTTGCCTTACGTCTACACTTTATGCTCTTTTGATCAATCAGTACTTCAGAACTAAACTTTTCAAGAAGTATGAAGAGTTTTGAGAAAAGTGTATTAATACCACAGCTTTATACAGATTTTCTTTGATTTGTGTGTACAAGAAGGTACAATGTACACGTAACTTTACTACGGGTACAGTGATTTTTTTGGATGAAGAATACCTATTTGAGAGTAATCTTAAAATTTTAGAATTTTCAGAAAATAGTGATCAGGTTGAAGCCAACTACATATATTTAGTGCTTCATGTTGGTGAGGCAACATTCCAATATTAGCAAAAGTTTTATCTTTTTTTTATATATTTAACGGGTATGAAAGCTATGCGTTTTTATTACAATATTTTTATCCCAAAGATAATGAAGGTGCATGTTAAGGTGCATTGTTAATCCGATGATTTATTCGTACTAATGTGTATCTTTTGTTTTATGTATGTTGCAAAATGGCGCCATGACTAAAAAGCGTTGCCTCACGATAAATCGTTTTCGTGCCAAATATGACTGATGATGTGTGCCATCATCATTGAATGCCTCATATGGCAAATCGTATGTTAAAGAGCTGTTTATTCATTACTTCACATCCCCGTTGTACCGAGTTTGGAAAAAACTGACATAATCGGTTAATTATGGTATTCAGGACGTGCAAACATTGTTTTTTAATCTTTACTTTTCATATTTTCAACAGTTATAAGTGGATTACATAATTTCCTTTCTTGCTTTCTGTATCGTAATAGGTCATCACTATAATTTTTGACCACCTTTATTTAAGCACTTTAATGAAAGGCTGTTCTTATAAGTATTATTTTGTTTTATGTTATATCTCGATTGTAATGGCATAGCACGCAATGTAAAACAATTAGTGTAAAAAAGTTAAACCAAAACAACTTTGAAAAATGGGAAAACGTTCGGGGCACTTTTTTCAAAATTATGTACAAAAGCTTTAGGATATTTTTCGACATTTTTATGTTATACTTTAAATATCCTAGAAACAATATCGTAAAAGAAATCTTTCAGACGTGGGAATATTACATATTAAAATATGTAAACGTGTATGTGTATATATTTTAAGAACACGACACGTTTTACATAAAGCATGTGTGCGATTTATAGGGGACGTTTTACATACCGGCGTAACGTTTCGATTGCGGATTTTCCTGGAATTGCGAAATTTTCCCAGGGAAGGAACCCACCAAACAACCTTGGGCGGCCACAATAATCTCCCGACTTCTGGAGAATTTCGAAACTCTTCTATTTGTCTTTGTGAACTCAATTAAAGTTCGTCGTCGAATTCCCCGGTCTATTGGCCGATTTAACGGTGACAAATATAATACCACGGTTTTTTTTTGCATAACCTTTTCAATTCCAACCCCTAGCACATGGGACGCGTGTCGATTTTTCTTTTTTTTGCACTTCTTCCCCTATTCACCTGGGATGATTGACGACTTGGAAGAATCGGTGGGCGGAAAAGCGTCTTTTCAAGCGTTCACTTTCGTCGGTGCCTGTTTACGCGAGTTTTCATCCATCAACCGTAAATTTTCCAGATTAAATGACGAAAATCGCTACCAAGGCGAATATAAGAAATCAATAAGCGAATGCTACTCACATATTTTATGTAAAAAGCTTTTAATTCGTTTTTTTTATATTGTATCTTTAGTGCTGCTATCATATCTATATATTCTATAATAAAATTATTTTATGCTTATGTATATACATACATAAGTATAAAGCATAATTTATTTTGAATGTGTTCTATTCTACTCGGTGGGTCTTCAAATTGATTTAATATCGTTTTAACCTATAAAATTAATATTTACAATACTATATACTTGCATTTATACTAATCGCTATTTATCTCGCTCTATATAATTGTTTATCTTAAGTTAATATTTTACGAAGTGTTGAAGCGGAATGTGCATATGTATGTACATATATATGTACATTAAAACATACACATTTGATTTGGAGATTGTTTATTTGCAGTATTTGTATCCGTAGTTCATTTGTGTGCTCTTTGTGTACAAGACGAACGAATATTTTGGCAAGTTTTCCGCTTTTCTTTGATCGCGCAACGTGTAACGGTTTATAATAGAGCAAACACGCACGTCTCATTCTATTGTGAATCATAATAATATTTTCACACGCGTTGATGTTTCACGGTTGACGAACGGAATATTTCGTTATGAGCCATTTCGAGTTGGGAATCTCTTTAATTCGTTTTGCGGTTTGATTAATTGCTCGGTAAACTTGCAAGGTTTCCACCGGAGCATATGTACATATGTACGTATGTATGTACATATATTCTAGGTCAGGAATTGTATGGGGTTCTTTATACTCGCGTCGGAATATATATGTACTACCTATACATACATAATATATAATATATACATACATTCATATATTTCGAATAGTACGTACGCTAGTGTTAGCGTACTGTACGATGTTAATTGTTCGCTTAATTACGTGTGCAGTTACAGTTAGTATTGTTTCGGCCAGCTCTGACCGGTTTAATTCGAAATTTTAATAGAAATTCGAAAAAGAAGAAGTGGGAATGGGATTCGTGCGCTAGAAATTCACTTGTGCTCCTATTGTAATCGATTGTGAATGTATGTATGTACATACATAGTATTATATATTGATGCGGTGTATTACATATACAATGTATGTATGTATACATGTATACTACGGTCTTCCATTTGATTCTTCACTTTAATTGCTTTTCCTGTTTTTATACCAAATCGGAATATTCGAATACTTTTTATACGAAGTTATTTTTTATTATTTTAAATCTACAACACATTTAGTTATATTTTATGTACCAGATTACGATTCTCTTGAAATTTTAAAAACATATTGACCTTTCTCAAACTTCATTTAAATAATTAAAAACTACTATTCGATATTTGGTATTCTAATGTTTGGAACCCCTAGACGCGAATGACCCATTTTTTCGATTCAATGCCTCGTAATTACATATTTCTCATTAGTTGAGCTGCTCATTTGTGAATGATATGATAGTTGAGGTGTCATCAAAATTATACTTATTTATTCAAAACATGCTATTGTATATGTATACATATGTTTTTAGAAGTTGGGGGAGATTTTCATCTACATAAAATCACCATCACCTACAGCTATTCACCATCACCATCCTTTCAAACTTTTATTCATACAATTCACAGATTTGCTTCTTCGTCTTAGCCCTAAAAGTACTGATAGAGTTAGCGAAAAGATCAGGGCAATCATCCATACCTTCGTAAAGACGGGATAGCCGCGCAATTGTATTATTAAATGATGCATTTCAGGTATTTGACGCCCAATTTTTGCCTCCAGACGCCCTTACTACCAAAACACATTGATGAAAAGCTTTCTTCTTTAGACAAAGTATCGTTTTTTTTTAATTTTAAAACTATATTCATTAATCCAAATGCACTCATCGTAAGTTCATATAAAATTGACACAAAAACTTTGTACACTGGCAAATTTCATTTTAAACCATTTTTAAAAATGTAAATAATAGAATATTTGAATATAATAAATTTTCGTGTCATAAAATTTCTTATTTGAGCCCGTTTAGTCTTTTTCCGCATTGATTTTGTCTCCTTTGATAAAATATCAGGTGTTCTTCCGATTCTATCACATTATGGCAGACATTGAAATGGCTCCATTGTATTTGATGACTCTCGCACTTCTCTGCCATTTCTCGTTCTTTATTCAATAAATGATGACATTGGTAGAAGTTGTTGTTCGGCGTAATATCGTTTTACCGCGTTTTTGATATTTCCCGAGCAGACTTCGCCCCGCACCTTTCGAATTTTCCTCCGAACTTCTCCGAGTTTGCCTTTGAACTCTCGTTACGGAGGAAAACAACATTTTCCATATACGAATGAACAGAAGAACCAAAGACAAAGGCCTCAATTGTTTCTCTTCTCTTTCGCATAGTATATGTATTACGTAAAATATATTTTTACATGAATGTATAATTACTATTACATAATACTTCTGTGAATTCGCGAAGTAACTTCGCATGAGAAGGAGCATATTGTGTAAATTTATCTCGAAAACTCCTTTGAAAATTTTATTTAAATTAACATATTTTAACGTGGTTATACATAGATACATATTTATTGTATATTTGAGAATATTTTTATTGCAATATTCAATTTTTCAGAAATGTTTTTACTATTTTGTATACAAGTACATACGTGAATGAATATCATACTGGGTGATTTGTGGCGCTTCTTATTTTTCTATTGAAGTGCAAATTTCACGCCAACTGTTAATTCGGGCGTTAAAATGTGCAATTCGTTCGTCGCATTTCAAATTAGCAGATTTTCCCCGTTTAACCGGAACCGGAACGGACAAAATTAAACGTTGCCGTTTCGCATCGTATAATTCGACCGATTTCGCTTTTAATTCGTGTCGGAACACAGCCGGTGGTTGGTTCGTCGGGGCGTCCGTCCCGAAATCCGGCGCTTCATACATTTGTATTCATGACGGTCGGTCGTCGGATCCCCCGGAAAAACAATTTGCATGTTTTAATTGTCGGACGTTTCTTTCTCGCTTTCTCCACTATTGTTTCAGTTTCTTAATAAATGCTCCAGGTTAATTTGATCCCGCGACCGAGATCCTAACGCCCCTCCGCTCCGACGCGAGTCCAAGTATTGTCCGTAAACGATAATCGGGCCCACTCTAGTGCTTTTATATTAGCGAAAATGATACTTTTCACTTTTATTTTTCTTTTTCTCTGATTATCCTTATTTTAAATGGTACGGCGTTTACCTTTCCTTTGAGAAAATTGATTAAATCTTAGTCGTTTCAATTTATGAAACGACAATTTCCCGTAGGCGAAATGTATTATTCAATTTTATTTCAGCATACATTTATTTATTTAATCTACCTATTCTAAAGATATTAAATTTGGTATGTACATTAATTTATTCATTAGTAGAGAAACCTATGTTTAGCATCTATTTTTGTTAATTTTAGCATTTTAGCGTTTTAGAGCATAGCATTTTTAAACGTTATCATCTATTTTTATTTGACTTAAATTTCAAATAATAAACAATTTAGGTAATTTTTCAACTAAATTTATAAATACATACATATGTACATAAAATTTAAAGGTTACATAACAATAAAAAAATATTAGAAAATTACAGAAATGCAAGATTCAAAGACAAAAAACATGAACATAAAGATACAATATCAAATTAAAATTTCTTAAAACTAAGGATGGAGCATTAAGATTTTCAGATGCTTCTTACGATTTGTGTGAATATCAGTTACAATTATATTATATTTAGTGAAATATCTTTGAGCATTCACACTATAAGCTGGACACCAAATTGATCTTAGAGTGGCACAACCAACTTTTCATATTGAATTTTTGTGGCCATCAATAATCGTTATATATCTGGGGAAGATCCACTTTTTATATTACTTAATAGTTGTTTGAAAAATGCTCATATCCTTCCAAACATTTAGCCTCAATACATTTTTAAAAAACAAAATCTTTTAGTTAATATTAATGCCGGATTTGAACCTGCCACAGATAGATTAGTTCAACCAATGTTTGGAAATATAAATTTTGTGATTTGAGCATCTATTCTCCAATATTCATCCAATATTTGTGATTTGAGCATCTATTCTCCAGTATGTATCCAATATTTGTGATTTTAGCATATATTGGTGTATTTAACGAATTTCGCATTTATTAGATTCTATTCCGAATTTTAGCATCTATCGTAAAACGATAAAAATACTTGTCCCTAGTAATTAGTGTATTGATAGCTCTCATTCTAAAGCGTGACTTTTGAATATTGCATTTTAGTCATCTTTGCAGTAGGCAAACTACATATATCTCGATTCTTATTCTTTAAAAAGCTTTGTTGTGAACCTAAAAATGAAATATATAAAAATAAATTGTAAATACAAAAGTATATGAACGTTGTATGTACATTCACGCAATATGTTACTTTATTGCAGTAGTATTAAAATTTTCAATTAATCAGTTAAAATTATATTATTTTGCTCACGATCATTATAGGGTGGCTATGGTGTTATATTGAAATATTTTCTACATGTTATAACCAAATGTGAATAAATTGATAACTAAGTTTGGCATACTCTCACGCGTAGTCGTGTCCGTTAAAAAATCCGTTAACTGTTAACTTTTGTTGCCAAATGAGAATTAATCATAATGCCAACTAAGGTGAGCCTATGAGGTAATGTTGTGATTGTACATACGCGTGTATTATACATGCATACTATAGGCGTTTCAATTTTGAATATTCAAACGTGCGCGCGCAATTAGCACGTTCCATTTTTAGGAAAGCGATTGTTCTGGCAACCACGTGTCGGATCGGGGATCGGGCTAGTCATAGGTTGTTCACAATTCGATCGCTGATAGACCATTGTTAAGTCGGTTTTGTTGATGATTTCATCCCGATACGAATCGATCTAATTATGTGTGCGCTACGATGTGGAATGCAAACGCGTCATCTTTCGATGTTAACGGTATCGACAAAATCGGCTTATGTTGTCAGTGCTTTTGTTAATGATGACCCGTTTGTACTATTGATGATGAGTTTGTTATATATTTTTCAATTCTAAATACTAGATACCTTGTTTATATACATATGTATGTATATAAATGAATGAGCCTTTCGAAAGCTAAATTTACTCACTCTAAATCATTTTTTTTAATTTCATTTAATTTAATTTTTATGTACAATTTTTTAATGTTTTATTTTATTTGTTTTCCTATTATTGTTGTTTTATTTTTTCTTATGTTTTTGATATTTTATGTATTGTCTGGCCACAGTGTCATATTGGGGTGACCTGTAAAGACACTGTGGTATACTTGTATATAAATAAATAAAATAAATAAATTTGATATGATTTTTAAAACTATTTATGTACATAGTTACATAGTGTCGTGTTTAAAACATTTGCATATCATCGCATAGTCAAATTAGATATATCTCGTTTTTCTTTATCCTATGCAATGTGCTTAGAATTTGATATCTTATAATATTTCAAACTTCTTATTCTTTCTTGTTTGCTGAATGCTGAGCTTAGTAATGGTCATTTCTATCATCTGGTGGACGATCCGCCTCCACTCCTCCTCGTTCTGTGCCAAGTTAAATACATTGTTTAGGGATTATGCCGCTATTTCTTTGATTTGATCTGACCATCTTGTGGGAGACCGTCCTCTTTTTGGCCTTTCCTTTAGTGTTCTGGTGACTACCAGCTTCTCTAAACTCTCCACATCCTTCCTGGCAATATGGCCAAAAGCCTCCATCACCACATTTCGAGGGCATCTAACATGTCCCTTTCTCTTTTTTTGCTGTCCATGTCTCAAATCCATAAAATGCAATGAGGACCGCACCAGACAGATTTTCGTTTTTTTCTCATTATAGTATAAAATGATTTTTTCATATCTTTGCCAGACTGATAATCTCCATTTTTAGTTATTATTATATTATTATGCGGATCTATGATTGGTTTCCACCTTCTTTTGAGATCAAGGTACCTACGTAAATAAAATCGTAGACTCCCTTTTTAAGGCACCAACCATTGAAATTTTATTTCTAAAATTTTTGGTTGGTTTGTGAAGTCTCAGAATATGCGTTATTTACCGAATTCCTTCTCCCAATTAATATTTGATTGTAAAATACTTACGTTTGATTTAGTTAGCAGTTAACATTGATGATTATACATACATATGTATGTATGTACAATATTTTCATTTCTGTAAATGCTATTGCCATATTGTTGTTGAAATAAAAATAACGAAGTACGATGTTATTTTAGTTTGAGATCGGTTTCGACAGGTAGTACTGTTATTTTCCTTCCGGTAGAAATTTATTGTGTGCGCCTTGAATTTTTCGTTTCTAGGATTTACATAAGTGTATTCGCGGATTTGGGTATCATATTGCTAGTTTTCTTTCTGTTTGCCGTTTTTCTTCCACTTTGGGGAAATTTCGAATTCTTGCACAGCTCTGCGATATGACGATCGATCTACATATATATGGGAAATGTTTTTCGCCGCGCGAGAAGAAAACGTCGCAGATTTTCCGAAAGGCGTGCTACGTTAACGTACATAAATGTATTTATGCGTCGCATATCTTTCAACATGTTCTTCACCCGATATGCTGTCGCTCTTTAAATTTATGTCAAACTCCTCGTTTTGAACGTGTCTATCTTCGTATGCAGTTAAGTGGAGCCGCTCTTCCACTAGGGCTTTTTCTATTATAACCAGAAGTGATTCTAGCCGCTGTGCATTTCCAAATTGGTCCACTTCAAATTCCGAAGTGTTGTTATCATAAACCGATTGAGCGGTCACTTTTCGTTCGCGCCGTATATTCGTCCGAGAAGTCTGATGACTTCTTGTGTAACAACTAACAGACTTAATCTTAGTATTTCATCGCTCCTCGAGATAACATCGAGAATAATAACGCTTTCAATGTGGCACGCACAGTATAAATGCGTATGTATTTTATGTTTTGGGGGATTTCTCGCTCTGTGTTGAAAATATGCTCGAGAAATCCTTTTCTTTTGAGGATCGTTCTCGTAGAAAGGGCTCGTTATTTTCGCCAGAACTTCCGCATAAAAGACCCTCAAGTTTCACAAGTTCTTGAAGAATACCCTGATTGTATGAAAACCACAAAATGTACGCTGAAAATCCAATTAGAGAAATTATTTAATATAATAATAATATTTTTACATGTCTAAACGTTATTCTCTGAATTAATTTTGAATTGATTATCAAACACGAGCGTATTAGCTATTTCTATCATGTTTAAGTATACATATATGTACGTTCATACATACATATATATATATATATATATATATATATATATATATATATATATATATATATATATATATATATATATACATATATACATACACGTAGATTGCATGATTGGTGTTTGAAATATGTACGCACTGTGTGTTCTAACCGTCAGCGATCGTCAGCCGTTTAAAGATGAACGCGCTAATAGTGATCAGCGTTCGCGAGCAATGTGATTTCCATATTCATGTCGATGTTAATCAAATTCAGTACGACTACGGTGATCAATCATGTTGAGACGGTTTTGGGTCGACGTGAAGCCCAAAAACGTCAATTTGTTCGTTAAATATTCCTCTGTCATGGTAATGTGCATCACCGTGCGATTGCAAGCTTACGCCATTCAAGTATTGCAACCAGTTAAAAATCAATTTTTAGTATGTAATTAAGTATTGCTACTACGTATGGGTATTTTAATGGCAGTTCTTATGCAATGATACTTGGTACTTATCGAAGTATCGTACTATTCAAATTAAAATTCTAAAATACGATATATGTATTCTTATATATGTACATAGATATGTATGTATGTACTTCCGTTCTAGAGAATCGCTGACTCTATTGTCACCATGCACTTGAACGCTCTCCACACTAACCGCTTTTCGAACGTGGATCGAAGATTTTCTCTACCACTTAAGAGTGAAGTGAGTGGTATCAACAACATTGAGTCAGAAAGCAATACGAATTCACAACCAAATCCTTCGAAAAGTGGTTGGTGTGTAGACATGGTAAGTGTTTGGGAAGCAGAATGTTTACTTGAAAAATACCTTGTTTTTCTAGATCTACATACATATGTACATATGTATGTATACTTTGTTTGAAAGTTTATTCAATATGGCCTATTTTTTTATCTCAAATTATTTATTAAAATTCTAACTTGTTACGATTTACATTGCTAATTTTATTGTCACTATAAATGCAAAATTTTTGACTTCTAAATATTATATGTATTCTTCTAAGTTTTAATTGATTTTTTTTTAATTTAGAAGTGATTTACAACTATTTTTTTATTTAAAGTTTGGACCAATGTTTCATTACCGGAGTTCCTAATGCGCCTCAATGGCCGAAAATATAACAGAAGAAACCAAAAAATATTAATCATACAGAAATAAAATACATATTTATTCATACAATACATAAAAAAGCAATAGCAGAAAAAGTTCTAACAATAATACAAGGAGAAAAATTTGGAATGTATTACATCAACAATCAGCGCCAATTAAAATTTTACATATGTATGTATATGTGTACAAGAACCAACCGTGATAAAAAAAAACAAAATTCACTCATAAATCCAATAATGAAAATAATGATGAACGCAGGCTACCATACAGATACGGTGAAATAATATCTCATAGTATACGCTTACAGGGGTGGAAAATATCGCATTAAGGCACGGCAGCAACGATTGCAGTCAACTAAGTCAGATAACTCTTTGAATATGAGTCATCCGATAAAGAACTGTGCGGGCAGAAGGTACATCCATCGAATGGTGATGTCCACCTCGCACATTAATATTAGGGATATAAATTCGCAACTGTTCCAGCGATGACGGGCATATATTGTCAAAGCTGTCACATATATCATACATACGATGTCAAAGCTGGGAAGAAAACGAATTAATAATTAATAAAGTAACGTAAAGTAATTAATAAAGTAAGTAAAGTAACGTATTAATAAAGTACTACGCAATGCTTCATGTCTCTTGTTTGCAGACGACGTTAAACTATTCTTTGCTGTTAAGGATGAGAGGCAAGCCTCTCTCCTTCAAGCTGATATTAACGCTGTTTTAGAGTTCAGTTCCAGTTTAGTGCTTGAACTGAATACTAGTAAATGTGCCATTATGAGTTATGGACGTGCGAATTCGCTCTATTGTCACGGATATTCCATTGGATCCGTATTATTGAAGCGCGTGGAATCAATGGTCGACTTGGGTATCACTTTTGATCCTCAATTCACCTTTCACTGACGCTGACAATCGCTGACGTTTCCTTCCGTCGACTTGGATTTGTCTTGAGATATGCTAGATTATTCTCCAACCCCTTGTCTTCTCGCTTGCTTTTCAACTCGCTTATTAGAAGTAAGCTAGAGTATAATGCAATTGTGTGGAATCCGCATGAAGAAAACTTCTCTCTTATTATAGAAAAAGTGCAAAAAGCATTTCTTCGTTTTCTTTATAAGAAAGAGTATGGGTACTACCCATATCTCTATCCTACTCCTTTCCTTTTGGGCATGCTTGGGTATAATTCCCATGAACTTCGGAGAAACTTCTCGTTAATTCGTTTCGTTCTCCAGCTATTGCGTGGTAATACGTCATGCCCGTTGTTGCTGGAACAGTTGGGACTTTATGTCCCTAATAATTATGTGCGTGGTAGACATCATCATTTGATGGTTGTACCTGCTGCTCGCCCAGTTCTTTTTCGAATGGCTCCTATTCCAAGAGCTATTCGACTTCTCAATGAAATCGTTGCTGCTGTCCCTGAATGTGATATTTTCCACCTTGGGGAGCGTAGATTATCGGATATTATTTTAACATATTTATCTGGTAACCTGCGCTCATCATTACTTTCTTAATTTAAATGTGATGAATTAGTGGAATCTTAATCTACTCTCTTCCATTTGGGCCTCGCTGTGATTTTATTTTTATTTATATTTTGTTTTATTTTATTTTACTTTTTTGTATATTTTTATATACTATTTTAATTTTGTTCAGTGTAAACAAAGAATGGGATTTATGGATTTTATTTTTAATTTTTACACTTTTGATATTTTTTTTTCTCTCTGAATGATATATTATTTTCCTTTTGTTACTTTTTTTTTATTATTTTATTTTACCATGTTTTTCTGCTTTTGCTTTTTTCCTTTATTTACAGTTTACTTGTTTTTATATCATGTTTTTATATATTTATCAAATGTAGGCCATTGTGGCGCATAAGGTTCGTCATGTAATGCCACAATGGTCCAAAACTATTAAATAAATAAATAAATAAATTAATGGACAGTTTTCAAAGTTCAAGGGAATTATACCCAAGCATACCCAAATGAAAAACAGTAGTGTAGTGATATTGGTAATATCCATACTGTTTCCCATATAAACGGATGCTGTGAAATAAGTTTTTATAAAAAAAAAAATTAAATTTAAATTAAGTAACGTTTGAAGGATCGTGATATTTTCATGTATGTACATATGTAAATATTTCTTGAATATCATTTTTGTCGCTTTTGTTTTTCGCATGTCAATTGTTGTATTTAACCCGCTTCGCAGGCAACCAATTTCAAAACCAACCAAATTTGTCATTCGGTATGACAGTCTTGACTAAATTTGAAGCTTTCAACCATATCGCATCTCCGCGTTCATTTAACGTCAAATTGATTTTGAAGTTAACGTCTTATTTCTCACCGTCGTTGTGCGAAGTGTCATCGCTATAATTCGAATCGGGGTCTATTCGAGGAGGAAACGACACGTGTGCGTCTGGAGCTTCTCCGAGGTGATCTCAAACGTCTCACTTGTGCTTCTGGTTATCTCTGTGCCGAATTCGTGCCAAATGCGTGCCAGACGGCCGATTTGTGTCAATGTCGGTCGACGACCGCTCGATTTTCGGCATCTGCACCTCTCCAAACAGATTATGTGCGCAAATAAATCGAAAACCTGACTGACCCCTTTTCCATTAACCCCAGTCTGCACATAACCACTTACTACGGTCGCTGCAGACAGTGCCAAGTCCTGAAAATCTACGTATAAGCACAACATGTTTGCATTGACTAATCTTGATGATGTTTAACAGAAATAATATCCATATGTAACGCTGTGAAGTTTAGTGTGATGTTTTTTGTACGCCTCTCCTTGTTTTTATCTTACTTGACTATATACATATGTACATACATACATACATACATATGTACACCCTTCGAACGCAACGACACGTGTAACCGAGTACTTGGCACGTGTTCTCGTCTCGCTGATTTAATTCGAAGAATTCTTGAGAATCTGGAGATGTCACACTTCTGAAATAGGCGGGGGGGGGGAGGAAGGGTGTTTGGAGAGTTTTCACGCGTGGGAACATTTAGAGTTTTCCCGGCTCGAAATCAGAGGAAGGACGAGGGGTCGAAGTCGGGGGGGGGGGGGGGGGGGACGATAAGAGCGATAGTCTACGTCTGGCGAGGAAACGACGATTTTTCACCGTAATGTTTCTATTTTCCGTGTTCTTGGGATCGGTCTTGATTATTCGCGAGACGGGGACACGTATTCGCGTATTCGCGAATTTTATGTTTATGAGACGTAAGGGGGAGCGTCATCAATCTTCATAATGGCGAAACATTTTAAACGTTCGTCTAGTTTTGATCAAATTCTAACATTTCACGTAAATTATGTGTATGTACATATGTACGTATGTATTTCGCAAATCGGTGAAATATTGAAATGTAGAAATTAGTGTAGGTAGGTGTATTACATATTTTTAAATATCATATGTTCATATTGTTTTTTATGGAAATTCTGTATTTGTGTTTTGTTCAGATTCATTTTACAATTAAAATTATTGTTTATTCATTATTTATGTGTAGTCAGTCGTTGTTTACTGAAAATTTCCATATCTTATTGTAGTAGAAATATTTTCACGCAAACACACGCTTTTTACGTTGTAAGTAAAACGTTCTGGAAGGACTCAAGTATCCGAAATCCATTTCGTTGTTTTGCTTCGTCAAGGACGAATTTGAAAAATAAGGTCATAAAATAGAAAATAATAAATTCTTTGTTTCAGCGTATTTTCATTCAATAAAAGCTCTGTGCCTTCTCTTATGAATATTTACTATTATTATTTATTTAGAAATATAATATGAGATTATACAGAAAGTTTCAAAATAAATACCTTCGGATTAAATGAATATCTGCAATTTATATTAATAAATGAAATTGCCTGTCTAGAAATGGTGAATTTCATTTAAACGCGATCTCTCGTTCCAGTTTTTTTGTTGTCACCGTATATGTACATATGTACGTACATACATATTATACTCGTATTATTTAAGATCAGGTAGCTCGTAGATAGTTGAGTATTGTGCGAAATCAACTTTTTCCACAGTGGGCTTACTTTACAGGAAGAAGTTCTCGTTTCGGCTATAATTCCTTTTATGGACAAAAAGAGAAACCTGACTGTATTCGGCACAGGGCCAGTTTTTACAAATTCGTCCTCTTTTATATCGCTTCCTTTCATTGTAATTAGCTTGAAGTTTTCTTTGTTTTTTCAACGAAATGGTTAATAAAAATAAATAAAGTCAAACGGCATAAATATTCTGCATTAAGTGGGCTTCATTTTTAAGCAGTTGAAAACTGTCGTAAATTTGTTAAATAAGCAATTAAAATATATTTTGTCGCAGTCAGACTAAAACTTCGAAGAAAATTACAATGTCGATGAAAATAGGTCAAAACTGATCGATACATTTGTATTAGCCTACATTTCAAATTAACCTTTTCGTCTCAATTTCTATATACTAATATATGTATATGTACATCAATTTTTATACCAAACATGTACATACATTTGTACATATGTATATTCTACGTAACTTTTTCTTTAGAGTCGAAAAATATCGCATGTAATTAATTTCGTACGATTTCAAAGGCTTCGTAATTCGTAATCATACGATTACTTTCGTTCGATAATGCACTTTTATGTTGTTTTATACATGTACATACATCGAATATCTGTAATGGATTTGTATTAAGAAAATTCGATTATTTCCGTCATATGTACCTATACAAACGATATTATAGCGTGTTCCGACAAATTATCGTAGATAAATAAGACGCTCAAAAATTAATTACGCTGTTGCTGACACGCCATAGCTCGCTTATAAAGATACGTATGTTCCATGTCACATTTACAATACACATAATGAAATTGAGACGTGTGACGTATTTGTACGAAAAATCAAAGCCTTTTCATATTACGCAAGCTTCAATCAGCTAAACGAGAAGATACATACGTTCATATGTACATATGTATTAGACTATTTTGGACATTGCTTTGTTATATACGTATTTCCCGAAACTGATATTTAGGTCTTTCATAATGTATCTATTATTAATCATGTTTATTTTTCCACGTAAATATTACTTAATGATATAACGTGTAACATGTTTCTTCCAATTTTATGACCCAAGCAAGCTCCTTGTAAGCCATAGGCTCATCGTGTTGAATTTATATTTGGTTTTTCTTGTAACTACATATATGTAGATGTTTATGAAATTAAACGCTAGCATGCACGTTACTTTGTGAGAATTAAATGAAAATTTCGAGGGAAATCGTTTGATTCCGATTTTCCGTGTAATTAAAATCACATTGGATATTTGTTAACGAGCTTTTTGCGATCGACCCTTTTGTCGACAGTAGATTCATTCAATATAATTTGCGAAAACAAAGTTAAACATCGCACATTCTGTGTCTGAAGTGAGCTTTCGCGCTCGTAAACAAAAATCTCAGAATTTCGTGGCTTCGGTACCGTGAATAATGAAAAATGGCGTCATAGTCACGTGATAAATATGTACACACATACATATATATTGTAATTCTAGAGTTTATTGTTGGAGTGGATATTTTATTTTGGTCGTCACATTTTCCACGTTATTTACGGCTGTGTATAGAAAAATCCCGTGCGACTTTTTGTCAAAGAGATTTCCGTTAAAAATATATTACAGTTTCCGATAAAAAGTTACTACAGTTTCCGTTAAAAAGTTATTGTCTGTTTCTGTAAGAAATTTGTAAGAAAAGTACTGGTTAAAAAAGCTTATTCCACTTCAATGGAATTTGAACTTTTGCGATACACAGAACTTTTTAATTGTTAATATTCTTAAAAAAATGTACATTTTCATTTTTGATATTTGATCATAAGGATTACGTTACCCCAACTATATCCAATCCTACACCATTACACGAGCTAATCTTGTACATACATATGTATGTACATATTTATTTTTGACTTATTTGCCGAAACTTTTAATATCCCCTATTTCTGGCCTAAAATTTATAATGTTTAATTTGATTTGTCAAAATTTCTAATGTTAGATTGGTCTCAACCAGTAGCGTGCCGTAGAAATCTTTCTGCTTTTATCGCACAATCCCACATAAACATCAACTCTCGTCAATTGAACTCTCCGTTTCTATACTTGTCTCGTCGGCTTGGTACTAGGAGTATATGAGAAATGTTTAATTAAATTAAAATTGATTAATTACATAATATATACATATGTATGTAGCTGTAACATAAAATTATTAATCTTATTCAAAATTGATGAAAAATTATATTAAATTATAGAAATGGAGAGTTCGTTTAACGAGAATTGATGAAACCAGGTCCACCGCATAGTTTTGATATCCTGCGTTTTTAACATTTTCCGACTTATATATTTTTTTTTCTCCATATACTGAATGTAGGGTCTTCATATTGTATGTATTCCTCATCAAAACCCATATGATTCGAATTATTTAATAAGGAAAAACAACATCGATCAATAACAACAGAAATAATTATTTTTGCGAGAAGCCCCTTGTACACGTGCCTTACAGATGCGAGAGAGGAGGAATTCAGTACGCGCTCAACTGTCAGTGTGAAAATGATATCCTCCTTGGAATGACGGCTCTGTTTCACCCGTTTTGATTTCTTGCACTTATTTTACATTTTTCAATATTATTATACATTAATCATTATTATTATAAATTATTCCAAATTATTCATTATTATTATATGTACATTATTTCGACTTATTTTACATTATTCGACTTTACATTGTTATTTACAGCTATTAAACTATTACAGCTTTACATTATTATAGCCAGCTATTTTTCTTTGCGTTAATATTTACAATAACTAACCTCGTGAATATTGCACTATTTTAACTTACTTAAAACGCACAAGTGGCTAGTGGATTTTTTAGCACAGTAAGGCGAATGTTAATCATGCCTTAGGGCACGTGGCATGCGGTTTTTTTAGATACTTTTAAACATGCGAAAAAGATGCAGCACGCCTAGCACATATTCATGGCATACAGTCCCAAAAAATCACCCCCTTGGAGTGTTTTCGGCGATATATTGTCCTTTATAATATATATTGATGTAAGCTTGACAGTGATCGACAACGGCTAATCCCATATTTGAAGAAATGTAGGAGAAACTTCGAAATGATAAGATTGTAAGAATTAACAATTAACTGAGAACGCCCTTTTCTTTCCTCAAAGTCAAGACCGCGCGCCGTTCCGTTCATTTCTTGTGTGTTTTCGCCCTTATTGGCATGTGCGCGAGCAGGAATCAGGATGTCCACACTAGGGTTTCTGACCCGGGTCGACCCGGGACTGGCATTCCCGGGAATTTTGTTGTCCCGTTTCCCGGGAATTCTTATGGGGGAAATAATAAATCAAATACACAAATAATCGTAAAATATTCTTAAACGTTTGTTGTTTAGCAGTAAGTACAGCACATTCCCCGAACGTGGAAGTTTTGTAAGCATAATGGTTCTGTGCGTTTGGCCAAAATCGTTTTTTGTACTTCTATTTTTCTCAATACCGAAGGACTTGACCTTACCAAGAATTGAAAATTAAAATCGAAGAAAGAAGAAGCCTAAAACTGATTTTAAATAATTCTAATTTTATAACGAACAAAACATTCTTTAAATGATGTAATAAAAGCGAATGTATATCCTACGGTGAAATTATTATAAAACGAATATAACCTTCTTGTATTGACGATTCCACAATGGAAAAAACTCTTTTAGATTCGGATGAAGATGAAACAATTGTGTGTTTGACGACGAATGAAGGATTAAATAAGAAGTTATCATAGACAAATATACAAAATAACGTAAATAAAAATAGCCTCGACTTTAAAAAAGAAATTAAAATATATGTACATGCTGACAGGAGAAAAAACCGATAATTTAAAAAAATTGTGTTCGTCCCTTTTAACAATAAAACCAACTTCGACCGAAACTGAATGAGTTATATAATTCGAATCATATGGGTTTTGATGAGGAATACATACAATAATTTTAAAAAATTGTTTTCGTCCCTTTTAACAATAAAACCAACTTCGACCGAAACTGAATGAGTTTTTTCTATTGCTGGAAATTTTTGTACCAAATCTAGAAATAGGCTTTCTGATTCTCATTTAAATATTTTAGTATTCTTAACTTAAGAAGCTACTTTAAATAAGTTTACTTTTATAATTACATTTTTTCCAGTTAATAGATATATTATGTATTGTTTTTTTTTTATATTTTGTAAATAAATAAATATTTTTTTTATTAATAAAAAATATTAAATTGAAAAAAAAAAGTTTTTTACATGTGTCCCGGGATTCCGGGAATCCCGGGAACGATGCCGGGCTCCGTCCTGTGTCCCGGGAATTTAAAAAGTCCGGGAATACAGAAACCCTCGTCCACACTAACCCAAAAGCCAATATTTTAGGTCAAACATATGTTCATAATAAATCATCCTCTTCCAAATATTTTTTTTTGTCTTCCCGATATTACAATAAAAACTAATCTTGTTGAAACAGTTCACATATGTATGTACATTTGTACATGTACGTACACAAAATATCCATGTTAATAGAGTTACTACCGAGCTTCACGATCGTCACTATCGATATCAAGATTGTATACATATATAATACATATCTATAATACGCAATATACGCACTATTACGACATTGGTCAAATATTTCATCAAAGACATTCTTTCGAAATCTGCGGTATGCGGACCATGGTTTGGCAGCGTCACCTCTAGTAGTGCTTCTCGTCAATGTCGTTCCAGATGCTGGCCATCAACGTGACACAATACCCACAATATGAGCTAAGAACGATGACAGCACGCGAAAATAACGTATGCCGTAATAATTCGCACGCGTATAATAACAGTAGTAGCTCTCTCGGCCAATTCCAACGCCCACGTTTTTCCATAAAAAAACATGCAAGAACGGCCCTAAACACATACGACCCATCTCGAACTTCCCACGTAAGCAGATCTGGGCTCGCAGTTTGTTGTAAGGCATTTTTATCGGCCGGTGAAAATGTTTACATCGTCGGCTGACGGTGCACTTAAAAAGAATTAGCCTAGTCACACGCCACGGGTTAAATTGCCCGCTGTTCGTTGTAAAGAAATCGAAAGCCTGGACCCAATTAAAAAGATAAAGTACGAGGGTCGGCACACAGTCAACAGTGTTGTCGCTGGACGATATGGCCATTTTATATCGTTCCGGTTAAGAGGGATTTGAATATTTTGCATGAAAAAATTCGTATGTACATACTGTTGCCTTTGAAAAAATGGGGGTGGGGGCTTTACGGATTATTTTGCAGGAGAGCGAGTCTCCTAATTAAGTCTTTGATATCCTGAAATTTTAATATTGCTGAAGATATTTGTGATTATATTCTATTTCAGTAACTTATTATTATTTACGTTGTATATTGCGAATGCTTTGTAACTGAAAATAGCATTCGTAATATGGGTGACTAGTATGTATGTAAAATTTTAAGATGAACTCATGATGATATTTAAAATATTCATAGTTTGTTCGATGATCCTTGTATGTACTATGTATGTACATAAGTAGAATTATGTTATTATTCGCCCTATTTTATTATAATATGTATGTATTATAACACATGTCAATATAACAAATAAAAAATTCGGATGTGACCAACCCACGACTTTATCTATGTATTTGAGGAATATAAGGAGGATATAATACAAAATTCGATAATGAAACATACATAAACGCTCAAACATACCGGCTATGAGAGCATTTTCGATACAAATTGAGCGCAAATATAAGAAATCTTACACAAGACAAAAGTTGTAGTGGAAGAGAAATTGCACAAGAGTAAACTGACACTTTTTCTACAAATTTTATATAGAATTTGGTATTAAGCTCAAACTTATGGATATGACATTTCAGTTCAATACACCAAAGTTTTCTGAGAATAACATAAAAACCTCGATTCTCTAGGGCAAGTACTATTTATGGTTGAGGTAAAAATATTTAAAAAGCATTAGTGTATAAAATTTATATTTATATTGTTATTACATACATAGTTAAAGTAAAATGTTTGAAATTTAGCTAGTAGATCGTTAAAATAAAACTTAAAAATTAATTACGGAAAAATAATAAGTAATTGCTTATTATATTTAATAGATAATACTTTTTTACGTTTGTAAAAACTTTCTGCCGCTTACGAGATTCCGTCTGAGAGTTCGTTATTGATACAAAAGTAACAAATATTTATCTCATTAAATGAACAAATCCAGACTTTTTTCCCAATGTTAAGGCTTACTGAAATTACCATTGCTAGAAGTTTCATCTTTTATATTTAAAAAATAAAATCAATTATTGAAAGAAACAATGTAGACGTTTCAATTAACCTTTCTGCGTTGTAAATCAAGTTAATTGCTTGGCGATTATTCAATTCATTGGTCATCAACCTGTGAACTGAGGGGTCAGCTTCGGATATCATTCATTGCATTGAGTTTTATAGGCATTTATTATCTGTTTTTAACATCTCTATCGAATCTATCTTGTCCGTATTTCATTGCTGTGTAAAAATTTTGACGTTATTTATCCCCATATGGAGATACATATACATAGTGTAAATTTTCATTTCTGTGCGGTGAATATGTGTATGTATGTACATATATATATGTAAGTTTCTCCGATAGATAGTAAACTCATACGTACAAACATATGTATGCTGGAATCGAAACTAACGATTTTACAATTGCACGTATAACTATGTAACTTTGGGGAAGTAATAAATTAACAATAACCGTATAACTTTATAGGATAAGACTCTCTTATAACTTAGTACTTATCGATGGGTTCATGAACAGATCGTAATTGAGTCGCTGTTTGTATGGGGATAAAGAATAATTTACGACTGGGTTTAGTATAAGTCCGTCGTTTGAGCATATTAAATTTTGTACATATGCAATAACATAGTGCACTATGTTTATAATTAGAAATTAATGTGAGCTTTCAGAACTTGTTTGTGTGGGATTTTGGCATAACTAGATCGCGGTTGCACATTTCAAGCTATTTCTATGCATTAGCGTCTGTGCGTTGGGCAATCCCTGCATTTTATTGCATTCAATATTATGTTGAAATGTCCTCAATGCTGTGTGATGATGTGGATTATATTCAAATTTGACTTTTCATTAAAACCTGATGGTTATGACGGTTATTCGGTTATTCGAAGTAGGGTTTGCAATTCGAACAATTCACTCCAGAGTTTTTTAAATGTTCTTATAATTATTTTATATGATAATTTTGGTAGACCGATTAGTAATTTTAATAAAAGAGCAGTTTTATTCTAAATCCACAATAAAATTGAAATTTATTCCCTTCGTGTGATTTTCCTAATATTAACTGTTGTTTGGTGACACATTTAATTGCGTTCCTCTGATTTTTTATGTCGATTCTGTTTACCAATGATTGATCGAGGGTTCCCGTGGTTGAGCTTTTCCAGCCACCGTTGTCTGTCTTTTTATTTCGGGAAATCGGGTCACGCCATATTGAGAAAACACCGTGCTGTTCCGGACGCCTCATATTGCCTCAGGAGCGATCCTCCTCCTTTTTTTACGACGCAATAAGGTCAAGATAGATTAATGTCTGCTTTTTTTTTTGTAACGAGTCTGTATCATACGTGCTTCTTCTAGTAAAAGTCGTGTTTCTACTATTTGTCCTCCGGTGACTCGTGCAGATGTAGCGCTGACAAAGCGGGAAAAAAATAAAAAAAAAACACCGGAAAATACGGAAAACGAAAGTTAAAGAAAATTGACAAGTGTTTTCATATTTTGATGTTGAATTAATTCAGTTTGAACAGTATTTTAATGCTATTTTATCGTGTGTGAAGAAGTGGTATAGTTTAAGTACGTGTAATATTAAGTTTATCGCGTCTTTGTTTATGTTCGGAAAGTTACTCTGTGCACACGATAAATGCACCAAATATGCTTTAGTTAATTACACCAAACTACCATCAAGTATATTTCAATATATTGGAAACACAAAAGTTCCTCAATATATTACATATAATATTACACTTTAACGTTAGATCTTTTTTATTAAGTATTCGATCAATATATTTTATACTGTTCAATACAAAATCATGTACTAATAAATCCTTTTACAGATATAATACATTACAAGGTAGTGCATTTGTGATGTTTGTTTCATTTTCAGTCATCTAAACATTAACTTCATCTTTTTTAAAGTATAAAGAAAGCATAAAATATTTAGGATTACTTACTAAAGAAATGCTTTATATATTGTGCTTTCATCGGCGAGCCTCTATAAGAAAAAGCAGTGATTATAGTGAGTGCTTTCTATGCTGAAAAATAAGTAAAGTTGGTGAGATTTATTTCGACGATTCATCCATCGGTCGATTAATCATCATAATTCTCATTTTTCTTTCGTGTATTAAAATAGATAGCTTTTACCGCCCTCTAGAAAAAATTCCAGGTAGTTTCTTTTTATTATATTAAACCTAATGGTTTCCATGGAAAGTTAACCGTTTTTGTTTATTTTTAACGCAGTGTGTATTTATTTAAGCTAAGTTAAGTTTCTTATTTAAATATGCATTTTTTAACATTTTCGGCGAAAGGGTATACATTTGTAAATGTGTATAACTAATCTGTACACAAGCATCGATAGAATTACAAAGAATTTCCGTCAATTTTAACACATTGCTGAACCAATATTTTGCCTACACAAACAATACCTTAACATCACAAGCATACTCAAAATCTAGTTTTTACATATTTGTCTGACGATATATTATAAATATGAATATACTTTTAAATATCATAATACGTAATTTATATTTTATTATAATAAGTTTAAAGTTCGTAAAATGTTTAATATAACAGCGACATATCAATAATATATAAAACGTTAAAATATTATTAGACGCAAAAAAATCTGAAACAAAATTTTGCTACGCTTTTTGTACATATTTTCTACACAGTTATATTTTCTGTATACTCGATGTATGTATATATGTATATGTACATGTTCATAGTTGTATAATATCAACGTATTATTACAATGTGTGTAATATTAATATGTATATCGTACGACCTCACAACCAAACAAGTTTCTTATCGCCAATTGAACCGTTTTTTTTAGGAGATATTGTTATTTCACCTGTCATATTTAAAATAGTTCAATGACAAGTCAATATTTTTTTGTATACGAAGACGATTTGTATAAGTATTGTGTATCATTTCGTACGTCGATAACTGCCATAAATGTTCACACATCGGAAATCGTCAAAATTTTTAAATATTTGCTTACTAACCTACGATAACACGTGTCTTTTTACTGTTTGACTTTTGTCTGTATTTGTTTAGTGTTAAGTAACGCTTGTGTTTTTTAATCTGATTATTTACTACACCTGCCGCCTTCCATTGACACTAAATATTTCCTTCAATGAAAAGAAATATTTTTTATATGTATATATATATATATATATATATATATATATATATATATATATATATATATATATATATATATATATATATATATATCTATATATATATATATATGATACGTTTGTGTGTATGTATATTGTATTGTGGGTTTCGATTTTTCTTTCGTCGTACTTGGAAGATTCGAATAATTTGCTTTTCCCGGTAATTCGGGATGTTGCGGCTCATTAAACCGCACTCACTTCTGTTCAAATTTGATATAGAGCTTCAGCCGATTCAGTCTGCGAATTTGTAATTTCAGATTAAATTTCACGGATGCTCAAATGCACGTCGAAGGAGAAATTTCATTATATAGGTTTGAAATTTTCGTACGCTTTCAATTAAGCCGACAGACTTTCATTAGGCACACGGTGGGCCACTTCTCTTCGGTTACGGGGATAGCGTTTAATGCACCAGATGTCTAGGTAAATTTGATTTCCGTATCACTTAATCGACTAAATTATGACTGGGTTGCATATAATGTCATCGGGACACTCAGTAATTAACTCCGTGTATGGTAGCCGAGCGCGATATTGAGCGGCTCGAGACGGAGGTATTTAATTAATCTGTGGACCAAAATAACAGCTAATTTCCAATTATGGCAATAGGTCTTCTTGCTTGACGTTTAAAGAAAATTGACGGTTGTCGAATCCAATAAATCCATCAGGCGTCTCGTCGGAGGAAAATTTATGTACAGTTTCAAAACCAATCGAAAATCGTATTGTATTACATATATTATAATAACGATTCTTAATCAGTTTATGAAAGTTTCTTTAGATTAAAATGTTATATTATATACACATACTATTTTTATTGAATAAATATTGGTGAGCCTAACCGTAACCGCTTTGTATAATGTTTACATACTAAAATTAGAATAACTACATACATTATACGGGCACGTTCCCAAATGATTGCCACAAATGTGAATTTTATAATTGGCAACCGTATTGAAGTACGTGTATTCTGATTTACTAGTGTTGTGCCCGTTGATTTCAATGGGTGGCTTCGGAAAGGAATTGATACACGAATTAAAATAAATTTATATATAAATATAGTGTAAGGTAATTTATAGGCGTGTGCGCGTATAAATAGTAAAAATTCGAGCGCTCATTAAACGCTACCTGTTCGCCCGCGTCGAAATGATGAATGTGTGTGTGTGTGTGTGTGTGTGTGTGTGTGTGTGTGTGTGTGTGTGTGTGTGTGTGTGTGTGTGTGTGTGTGTATGTGTGTGTGTGTATGTGTGTGTATGTGTGTCTTTGTGTGTACGCTCCTGCGCATCTGAAGCTGACGTCACCCGTTTCAACGCAAGAGCTTAATATCAGGAGCACATATCAGGCGCTCAGGTCCCCACTTCCCCTCTACCCCATTTCCCAGCGTCTCTTTTACACGATCAGTCGTACATACATACATACATACGTACATACATATATACATCCCGTCCGTTTTTACATGTATAATGTTATATTAGTAATCTTTCAGAAGCATTTCTTATTTTATATGTTTAATATGTTAAATTTAAAATCAACCTACATTGTATATGCGATGTGAATTCAAAAATGTGGAATAGAAATTGGAATGGAATTTTATAATACGAAATCAACAGTTCTATTTTATTTCAAATCGGTTTCGTATACAATCCCTTATATGTATATGTACATACATACATAAATATGTAATTCATATTCGTTATGTCAGCTCGTGATAATGTTTTGTCAGTTTTATTTCGATTCGTTCATACAGTAAAATGAACGCGAATTAATTGAAGAATATTGTGATTTTTTTTGTATCAAACATCATTCTGAACTATTTTTGACTCGGCTCGCGAAACGATTCCCTCAGAACAAATCTACGCCCTGGAATGTTGTATTCTCTACCGATTGTTCGACTACTTGATGAGTACAATGAAAAATTGTACTAATCAAGACAGATTGTTATAATTTTAAAATTTAAAAATATTTTTTTTGTCCGTACCTAGTCCCCTGTTTTAAATGTCACGGCATCAGTGGCGTAGCCAGGATTTTGTCAAGGGGGGGGGGGGGGTTGACAGGAAAAAAGGCAAAATAAGTTATATAATTTATATTTAATTAATATAAAATCACAACATATAAAAATAAAGTAAATACGTAATAAAAATATAGTATGAACAAAATTCAAATAAAATAAAAATAATGAATAATTTAAAAAATTACGAAATTCACAGATCCAATCTTCGCGTCTTTATTGTATACATATCTAATATTTTTTCTGCACTAACATTTATATCCCTATGAATATTTAATAAAGCAAGTAGTGTGGAAAAGCTCCGTTCACTTTTGGCTGTTGTCACCGGAAGTGTTGCTAGAATTTTTAGAAGTATGTAAATATTGGGGCATATTGAAGGATTGCAAAGTGCAATTGTAGCTAGTGCGTTTTTTGGTCGATTTTCACTAGTACTTATATATTGTCACCACATTTCCAACTCTCCAGTTAGAATGCAAGGCCCACAAAATATATCTTTCCCCTAAAGTCTTTATCTTATTTTTTAAAACACTTGATGGTTGAGAGCTTTTTCCATCAGGAAGCAAACATTGGAAATTGTTTATGTCCTAAAAATCTGTCATGGATTTTTGATAAAAAACTATCCAAAAATGGTACAAACGATCAATTGCGACAGGAGTGGGATATTTTGCCGCCGACCGCGATCCGCCAAGGGGGGGGGTCCGGGCCTCCCGGACCCCCCCTTCGCTACGCCACTGCACGGCATGCTACTGATGTACATGTTCATGCATTCGTGTCAGTCTGAAAAAGAAGCACATATGTGGCAGGTTTTAAATGTATCTATGTATAAGAAATACATTTTCTTCCAGTCCACCAGCCGTATTTTCGCAAATCTCTATCTTTTTCGATATTCTGCTATGGCTTCGGTAATAGGGGAGCCAGTAGTGATTTAGACCCGTTTGGTCTATCGAGTAGCGAACCTTCCCCTTCTCCAAAAACACTCCACATGTCTAGCCACGAGTAGTATTTTCAAGCTATCTGACTATAACTACAGATGTAAATAGTATATGTCTGAAGAAGCCCACGATTCTTTGAAGACAGACTGATGACAGTCTATACTTAACTCCTGGAGGACTGATTCATTAGTTATCCTGGCTGTATATGATACTCTCCACACACCTCCAGCATCACATCTCAAAACCTTTATGTTATATGCTAAGAATATTAATTTTGAAGGAAGAAAATGCGCTTCCTTTACTTGTGGAAATCGTTTCAATAAATACGCCTTCATGAAATGAAAACAGTATACATACATACATATCAATGGCGTGCCGTGGAAATCGCCCCATTTATATCGCACTGCCTTACTATCGTGTGCGCAAGTAGGATATAAACGGACTAGGCGAAGTCATACCGAGTCCCCCTGTATCCTACTCGCGCACACGTAAATTAGGCTGTGCGATAAAACAGGGAGATTTCCACGCCACGTCACTGATATATTTGTATGTATGTAAAAAAAGGCAAAAATCAAAAAAAAAAACTCTTAAATAATATTAAGCCTACTGTATGCTACATTTCTATTTCTGTTTGTATTATTCTGACTTTTTTTTCTTTTAGGTAAATCACTGACGGTTGTCGACCGCTTTTTCATGCTTGGCTGTTAGACCACCCCGACTCGAATTCACCGTTTTGAACGCTCTTATTTCCTGCTAGTAACTACTTCAACCTTGCCAGTGTCGGCGTCAGGGTAAAAACCACCACTCTTCTTCTTTTCATCTACTGGACATCAGATAATCTAGCAGACTCCTGTTTTATTTCCACGCTGACCCAGTTCTAGCAATGTCCGAAGTATTACAACTACCCCACGTACATATACTCTTTTCTTCTGGATTCAGTCAGCGTTGCTTCAATGATTTATAATTGTTCATTATTTCCGACGACGATCCGATAAATTTCGTTTTATTCACATTTCGCCGGGGATTAATATCTGGGTTGCTGTTTCGCTTTGCTAATTAACATTTGTTGTGAACGGAACAACAACGGTATGCTAACGAATTTTTCATAACGGTATTCTACGCTTACGAATGAAATTCCGCATCACTTGTTAAATGTATCTATAGCTTTGAGCCATCTTGAATTATTGATTAGAAAAAAAAATCAACAAAATATTATGGATGTACATATCTATGTATATTCAAACCACCTTGGATAAACTGCGACTCGAGTGTCTCACATACACCGCAAATATTCTAAAATCTAAATTATGTGTATGTTACAGTCGATATGAATGTATTTTCGGTCTTAATATATTCCAATTAGCGTTTTAAGTCATTCGAATACAATTCAACTGGTAAATAATATCTACATTTTCACAATGTGTGTCAGTTGTAATATAACAGTTGAGTTTTGACAGCTGTGAGGTTTTAAGAATGCTTTAGAATTCAATACTTTGATATTTGCTAGATCAATGCTTTGATATTTGCTAGATATTACCAGTAATGAGTTTCGTAGTACGATAACTAAAAGAATGTGCTTAAACCAAAAATGTGACTTTCCAACTAAATTTACCAGTCGAGTGACGTTTTCACGAAAACCTTAACTCTTCATCTAACCGGGCACCAACTTATAGTTGAACTGTATTTTCAGTTGCAATATATTTTGACCAGTTGGAATGTAATTCGCCATATTAATCAACTTACGTGGGTTAGACGGAATATATTCCAACTAGTCGAAATATATTGCAACTGAAAATACACTTCAACTATAATGGTAGTTGGTATCAGGTTAGATGGATTATATTCCAACTAGACAAAATATATTTCAACTGGAAGATACAATTCCACTTTAACAAATATATGTAAATATATGTAAGAATTTAGTATGACTTAAATTTGTAATTCCTTTTTTCATATTATACTCACATCCTGCTGTATTACGTTAATTCCTATGTACATACGTATGAAATTAGTTATTTGAGTAAATAAATAAAGTTAAAGAACTTTCTCTTATTGTAAGAGACCATTTCCATTCTCAAAACTTTTCGCGGTGTGTACGGCTTAGGAATAAATCACGCAAGAATTTATTACTATCATTTTGTATCTTAAGGGTTAATTGTTTGTCTTTTGTCCGCGTCGTCTGTAAATTCTGCAAATTTATCGCGGTAACCATTTGATTAGGATTCATTGTCGAATGTTTTGAAATTCGCAAAATCGAAAAATTTCTTTACAGTCGTACATTTGTATTCGTTTGTTTTTGCATGAGTTATTTTTCTTAATTAAATCATTTCCAATTTTGAATAATTTTGATCTGAATCAATTGCGAATTTTAAGTGATCTTCTGATTTACTGTATAAGTTATTGAATGGTACGAATATAATGCATACCGATGTTCATTTTTATAATTGAATCGATAGATCAGGCGAAACATTTATACAATACATTTGTACATGTTATTCGGTACAAGTCGGTACGTATCGTTGATTAAATTTTTTAATCTCGATGTCGATTCGATGAAAAATAACAATTCCAAATACTGGGCGCTCAAACGTTTTGCTACTTTATGACATTACATATGAAATGAAATGTATTTTTTGCAATTACTTTTTTTGTAATCAATAAATTTCTTATGTACATATGTAGGTTTTCTTTTGGGATTCCATACGACTACAATTATCGTAGTTGGTTAAAATGTTTTAATGTGCCTATTTAAAATTTGAAATTTCCATAACCACTTGCGATATCCTATTCCAAAGTAAATTGCAAGTGAGTTGATGGCACATCTCGGTGTGGTGTAGGTTGGTTCGTGAGCTCTCATTAATCAGATAAACAGCAGTTACTTGCCGCATGCTCCACAGAGTCTAGTGTTCGTTGATAATAGAGTCTTTGTGGTGCGCCGCGAGTGATCCCATTACGCTTTGCAAATTTAAAGTGCACTTACTTTGATGAAAACCACCTTGAAGTGTGCTCGTTGCTTATTCTTACAAGCTTAAATGTGCATGTGATATAAGACTACACGTCCACTTTTCACGCCATGATTTATTCCACGCCTAAATTTCAAATGTGTACACACCATTCTTTAATTTTCATATTTCATATACAAAATCCAATTAGTATATTTATGTACATAGTAAATATATATATATATATATATATATATATATATATATATATATATATATATATATATATATATATATATATATATATATATATATATATATATATATATATATATATATATATATATATATGTATGTATATTTTATTTTTATCAGAGGTATATTTACCTATGGCCAAGCGTACATATGTTCTTGTATATTCTACAACGTATGTACATTTTATGATCAACAAATTTTCGAGAAACTGAGGGGTGGGGGAATCAGATTTTATTGGATCCGCCACAACAATTAAGTTCTTTAAAATGGCAAACTCCACCAGGTTACGGATCATCTGGATTTAATAACCATCCAGATCTTGCCAACATTGTATATAAATCGAATAATTACTCGATTCCAGCTTTCGACCTCTACTGGTAAACAATAGCTTAACCAGCGAGGTACGTTATGCTAAAAATAATTTTATAAATATGATATTCACATGTCAAAACCTTTCCATAGTTGTCGAAATGTTGCTATTGCTATTCTTTTGACCTTTTATCTTTCCATTTTCAACAGTAAATTTCAAAGGAATTATTGTTTCTCGATAGGGCAAATAACAAAAACAAACATTGACCGTTATCGGAATCATAATAATTTTCCACTTTTATATTATTTGAGGCGTCTCTTTCATTGCTAAGAACTCCCACGTAGTTAATCAAACACTACATACATATATACATGTGTACTCTAAATATCCCATTTCTTTCTCATGTTATACAGTTAACACTTAACGCTAAACGTCAACAATCTACAACTTTTATATCTGACAGAAATGCAAAAGATATTGTGTATATAATTTTGTACTTATAAATAGTGTTGCCTCTGCGTGACCCGGGCTTAATCTAAACATATGGACAAGTGTGATTTCGAATATTATGCGTGCACCGCAAATATTTCTTTGTTTAACCCTTAGCCCGCCACGCTCGAAAGGTTCACTTTGAATGCTCAATTGCGCATGTGATTTAATACAGCCGCATAATTCAGGAAATGTAACACTATATCGTCCATAATCGACGACTCAATCGAAATCTGGCTAACGGTCCATATTTCAGGAGCGTTGGGCGTCGAACCGGAACGCTCGGCGCTGTCGAGGCGGAACCTCGCGTTTTCTGTGTGCGTATAATAAATTCCAATACATATACAACATGTATGTACATATGTACATACATACCTGGGGCAATGAAAAATTCGCATATTTTTACACTTTGCACTATGTATCTGCTCTTGTGTGTGTGTGGGAGGAGGGGATAATCGAGTAAATTGACCCAGGAATCCGGTCATTAACCGGCCATGCCGTTATATCTTTGTCCTTCCTATTTATTATCCGTTCGATCTGATAATTCAAATTCTCCTCGCTACCACTACTACGTACGCAGATCTAATCTGCCTTATTTATTATCATTTTGTGCACAGATAAAACTTCCACTTTGAAAGCAAGATTCTATATTGAAATTGTGGAAATCTTTTAAATACTGTTCTGTATGTTAGTCGGTCAAG
The DNA here is from genome assembly GCF_051622035.1 of Arctopsyche grandis. Lineage (NCBI taxonomy): Eukaryota > Metazoa > Arthropoda > Insecta > Trichoptera > Hydropsychidae > Arctopsyche > Arctopsyche grandis. The sequence continues at coordinate 12,845,839 of NC_135358.1, read as the reverse complement.
GATTTTATCTATAATCCTTGACCTATAATTATTAATTATGTTTAATGTACGTATACACAAAATATTTTCAACCTCTCATTAAAATAATTGTTGTATTTTTTTTTATTAATATGAAGAAGTTGACACGTGACTATTAAATGAAATTTTCTTGATATGATTCTTCATTAACTCACGGCAAATTGTATGGAATGCGATCTAACCTTAATAAATTCCATATTTTTGTAGTTATTGCATACATGTTTACGGAAACATGTACATGTGATAGTTTTGCATATACATATGTATGAACATGTTTCCTCATACGAGCTCCATATTACATTTTAGCTCATTCGAGGATATTTGGAGTACGAACTACAATTTTATTTATTTTTTTAAGAAAAAAAAAATTTAGTTAAAAATTAATATTATTTATGCTATTAAACACATGATTTTTTTAAACCTACATATATGAATTTTTCTGAGATGATATTACAGGTTGCCCCAGAGCGTATTACATAAACTTGTTCATTAAATATATAGATTGTAAATTTGAAATAATATTCAAATAGTGGTGAAAAATACGATGGTTTGTGCCAATTTTTGACAAGGAACTGTTTCAACAATATAAGTATACAAGTTGACAAACTCTGATAGGAAGCGATCGACTTGTACATAGTCATAAATATCGAAGTCTGACCAGCAATACTACAAAATTACTCGTAATAAATTATTTTCAATCGAGGTCAACCCAGGGCTCAAACTCTCGGTAAGTAAGCATTAACGCAACCACCAAACTATACTGCAGGCTGCATGTATGTATGTATTTATATACTTTTTTGAAGGTAAAATATCAGTTAGCAAAGGATAAGTATAAGTTAACTCAAGTGGTTTGAATCTCTTTTGCAAAATGTCGTGTAAACATATGTAGGTATGTACATTTACATGCATGTATTTTCAAAACTTGCGCTATAGATTTTCAGAAGTATTTCAATGGTTATATTTTTGGTTTGTACATCAACAATTTTCTTGTGAAACATTAATCAAAATTATGTAAGTACATTCATATAATTAGATAAGAATATTGGCGTATAAATTGTTATGCACTTTATACCTATTTTTTTACAATATTTTAAGTTGAATTCATTTTCATTTAACGTGAAATAATATTATAATATTTTTTCGATGCGGTTTTGATTCACCGCGTTTAAATTCAGCCGTATTTGTAAATGTATGCACATGTACATATACGTGTCTTACAAAATATATAAAGAGTCAGAGCGGGCCGATAATAAGAAAAGCAATAGTAGATTTTTCCGAGACGTCTTGTTCGCAGTACTCTGTGGAAAATCCGTCCGCTCCTTTGAAGCGACGCATTTTCCGGATTTTCCGCGCCCCCGCTGTGATGACGCTCTCCTGCAAGATGCCTGCAACCGGTGCGTGTTCTGATCGGATTATCCATCGCTCGAGCAAGTCAATCGCCTATATCTACTATGACAGCTCGCACTTTGATCATTCTCTCCTCAAGCAGGAAACAAAGGCCCATTTTCGTATCAGATTTCCCGCGTTTCATTATGAGCTGCCCTGTCTCGCTCGCTCTCTCTTTATTCTTTTTCCTACACGCCTCTCTCTATCTCTCTTTCTCTTGCTCTTGATACATTTCACCGATAACCTCGTTTCGTTCACGATCCAAGTTTGATACAATTTTTACTCGATCCATTTTTTCCGATATTACTCGCTCATAGAGCGATGTCGTAATACCCTCCTTAATACTATCAATATAGAAAATTATTTTATTATTCTTAGCTGCTAATATATATGTATACTACAAATGTATGTATACTATTCGTAATTTTTTCATATATTTCTCGATAAAATGTATAGTGTGACTTCAATTTTATCTAGCAAAAGCTCCAATTCCGTTTAATATTATTGAACAAATATTAATCTCATCGCGTCGTTCAAATTTGTTTTGAATTCGTGTTGTTTTTATAAAATTGATTTTATTTGAGTAAATATTGAGAAGCAAATCGCGATTATACTCTGAAAGTGGGTCTGCTTTGGAGTACAGTCGATCGTTTGCTAGCAGGTTTAAAATATATGATTGAATACTAGCAAGTTACTAGTTAGATCACAAGTAATTATGCCTAACTAGTAATACACAAATAAATACTTTTGATCGAACTGCCTAGCTCGTAACTACATAAATAATAATTTGCTAGCAATCGATTTCATATTTCAAACCTGGTTAGCAAACAATCGACTTTATTCTAGAGCGAACCATCCAAAAGTAGTTAATACACATTAAATTTATGATGTAATTTTGTGTTTTATTTGCTACATTGCATATATCTATAGACAAAACCGTTTTAGTGCTATTTACATTATTTAATTAATTTCGTAAATAACCGGTTAAACGACTTCGTATATTAGGTTTGAATCGAAAGTGGTTTACTTACAATTTTACTTCTAACGAATTAAATTATTTTATTTGTAACGTTTGAGAATTTGTGTAAAGCTCCCATGTATCTTTTGAATTAACAAAAACAATGTAACGAAAACGTGATAAGTGGCGCTTCTTAATAAGTATACACATGTGTATGGAAGTTCCGCTTCTAAAATGTATACCAATTATAAACATAATTGGGTCATTCACAAAAAAAAAAAGTTTTACACATGTTTAACAAGTGGATATTAGAGAGTTTCAAATTTATAAAATACTGAAGCTACAAAAACCATGCACGGTATTTTTAGTATTTATTAAGGAATTTAATGCTAGTATAATACATATTGCTTTTGTACTAAAATTGAACTTGAAGTGTCTTCGAAAACATGCACACAAGTTTTAAATTTTACCAGCCATTATACACTTAATGACCACTTTTAAAATTTAAAGAGCATGTCCGTTATACAAAATGTAATTGAAAATTGTTTTTTCGGAAGACGTCGATGTTCTTTTGATATATCATTTTTTTCATTACGAATGCAATCTTCATTTCATCGGCGATTGTATCGAATTTATTCACGTTTTATAGGTCGTAATTATAGCTTATTACTTGTACTATTACGTACATAGCAAAGTATGTATAATATTACATGTACGTACTCTTTTGTAACCTTCCAGAAGAATACCCAACTACATATGTATGTACATACATAATTGAGATGGTATATTCTTTTGGGTGTGCTGTATTTGTAGCTAATTTTCTCCGGGTGTAATGAGACGAAAACTTTTCTCAGAACTGGGTTGATGGGAGCTTTAGTTTCGTGTGGTCCATTATCCAGATGGTGATTCTGAAATTTGATCCATGACTATGACATAGAATGTATGGGTCTACTACATATTTGCGGCACACATGGGCTCTCTTCTGCCCATTCGTCTTGTTTTCAATCTCAATATTTTCTCAGCGGCGTTCGACTTAGTACACGGCTTCCTTGCACTACACGGAGACGTTGTACAAACAGTGATTTTGATTCATCCAATAAATTCTTGCGATGAGTGTTTACGTATCGGTCAAATGACGCATAGTAGTAGCTATGTACTTTATTACTCGTTATCTTTAAGCTTAGTTGTTCTGTAATTTTATTTTGATACTGTTTATTTGTTTTTATTTAGATTTGATATTTTAATTTTTCATCTTTAATTTATACCAGGAAGGTCTAGCAGGTAACCCCAATGCGCCTTCCTGGCCGGAAACATTGTACATTTGATACAAATATTATTATACATAGTACATAAATACATATCAATTAATATCCGCAGAGACATCTATGGCTAATTTTGGAAATATGCATCATTTTAAACAATTCACCGAAATCCGAGATTGCCGAAAAGTCGACATTTTGCGAGACATTGGGTAAGTTTGCCAATTTTGTGGAACCGTTTCAATAAAAATCAGATAAATTGGCAAACTCTGATAGGAAACAATCGACCTGGAGTCATATTGATATGATGAATAGTGAAATATCAATGTGTTGTATTGTCACTTTGACTGATGCCCGTCCGTTTTTTCTATACAGTTTATTATATAGGTACAAAATTCGTCATAACGGATTTTCTAGTGATTTGTGACAGAAATTCTTTATATTTCAATTCATATTGTGTTTTCAGTGTTTCCAGTCATTATTTTCTAACGTTTGTAATTCGCAAATTTTGTATAAGAATAAAATATGTAAATATGTATGTTTTCATTAAAACTGTATTAATGACCAACAATTGTAAAAAATATATTAGGTATCTACATACATCAATGGATATTTTTTCGAAGCAAAAAAATATGAAGTTCGAATCGTGAGATAAATATGCTCCATTGAGATAAAAACAATGTATGTCAGTAAAGGTATCGCAGTAATTTAATTTTTATATATGTATGAATGTTGATAAAAGGACTCTGCTCGTTGTCACTGGCATCACTGAACAACTAATCAAAAACATTGGGTCATTGTCTTTCAACTTCGCACATGGCAAATAGTGCGAATGGCGAATGCATTTCCTTTTAGTCAAATATAGGCTACGTAAGTGTGAATCTAGCATAAAGTGTAATAATTTTGGGGAGCAACTTATATAATTACCAATTACAAGATAATTTTCATATTATGTAGAACGATTCGCGATTCTACTCTTTTAGAAATAAAAGTACATAGTAAATGTTCTACGTGAGTGAGTAAAATGTATTTAATTGTTTTGTTTTTTGGTTATTATATTTCATCATATTATTTCATCCAATGGAGAGGAATTATGTATGGTAATATTTGATTCAGATTACAAGTTTAATAAAATTCAGCGGTAAATTGTCACCGGGTTTGATCAATTTTAACGGTTAACTTTCGGGCGGCGTTTCCGCTTTTTGCTTCCGAACTGGTTTCGGAGAAACTTCAGAGTTGACCCAACCTCATTGTCTCAGGTACCCATTCAATGCGGTATTCTGTGAAATCGTACATATGTACATACATATGTAGAATATTTATTCCTCTCGTATGTAAAATAGTACTCGTGGATGTTCGAAATGTAAGTTTAAACACAAATTATGTTCTGTCAACTTCCAATGGTCGACCAGTACTACTCTCTCGCTCTATCCCTGCTTGTCGCTTGCATTGTTTTCCGATTGATAATCCGCTCGAGTGGATTCCCTTAGCCCTTTGTTGTGTCCCAGAGCCCGCACTCCAATCGGTGACAGATATTAATTCGTACATCTTAACCTCCGATTGCTTCTGTTCAATCATCCAAAACGCAACAACAAACACCGACTTCTAATATCCGGTTTGTAACTCATGTAAGACTAAGTGGCGCAAACGTAGATCAAGTTACATCTTTGTGCTATGTCGATTTTGAAATCACAGTAATTCAAACTGAACGTATTCCTACCATTGTTGGTAATTAATTTGCAGCGCAGTTTCTCATGGCAGCTTTATATATTGGATTTTCGAGGGCCATTACATGCAAAAAATATCTTGTTTATTCGACGTTCCTTGAGGATTGCGTCCCTGAGATTAATTCGGGGCGAAAGGATCACCTGCGGAATCAGAGATGAGTGAAATTGGTAGCGAGGGTTGTAATCCGAGTCTCGCGGGGGTCCATGGATCGGGTCGATAGGGAGCTAGATGAGGAGAAATTAATTAGCACTGCAATATATATCGGGAAATTCGTGTCTGGAGCAGAATTTAGTGTTCGGAATAAATTAGCGTCACTCTGGGTGAAAGTGAGATCAGGAAATAAAACAATTATGTACAATCGAAGAAAAACATATGTACATATGTATATGTAGCTGCCGTGAATATTCAGTTATTAATACACATTTCTCCGAGTATTGTGTCTGAATGTTTTACACTGCATATTTGCTATTTCGCGATGACTAAGCCAGTCAGTTTATTTTATGTGCTTTTCGGGAAGATTTGTTACAAAGTCGTTAAAGACAGGGATTCATTGACGCACATATGTATGTATATATGATACATAATAGATAACTAACAATACCAACTATGTATAATCAACTGCTCCAGATCTTTTTCGGACTAGACTCTTCTGTTTATTGATTCTAATGTTTTCATATTCCTGGTCAATTGGTGATCTTCTTATCATCACTTACCACACTTGAATTTCTAAACGTAAATATATATTATTTATCCCATTGTTTATAATACATATATAATTTAGAGTTTTTACAATGCGTTCAATTAACCACATAACCTATTATTATTGAACGCATTTATTCTAATTTGAATCTCGCGTAAGCTCTTTCTTGATTGCAGTATTTAATTGTGGTTTCCAGTACATTTATTTGAACGACCAACTTACAATGTGGTCGTATCCTGTAATAGTTTGTAGCATAATGCCATTTAAAATTATTTAAAGGCAAAATATACTCAATAGCTTTATCTGACGTACATACATACGTATGTAAATATTCAAAACAAATGCATAGCTAAAATGAAAAATTTTATAATTAAATTTTCTTTTCTCAAAAAAATGGCTTTAGTATTTTCTACCGACGATTTCTAAATTTTATACATATGCATGTATATTATTTGGAAATATTTGAGCACTTAAATATCTTATCCATGTCACGAAAATGTACAATCATCAAAAGCAAATCAAAAATCTTGCAGATATATTTTTTTCTATCGAACAAGACAAGACGGTCACATACCCATTCTGGACCATTAGATTTTCACGTATGGTGTAATTTTAATATATGTTAATATATATGTATACATATATATAAATGTATAAAAACGCGATATTATTTTAGAAGATAGTGTAGTGTGTCAAGCGGAGGAATGAGACGAGCATTTTATCCGTTTCATACATGATAAGTTTCCCTTTTTGATAAATATTCATTACTCACCGTCCGTTTTGCATTAATTAAATATTATGATCGTATCTTCGCACTTTTAAGCTCCCGCCCCTTCCCCCCGCCCACGGCCCACTCGGGTTGACGTTTTTAATTATGCCATAAATTTATACATTATCTCCATTTCGTATTATGGGGGTTTCGCGGGCGGGTGCGGTTAATTAAGGACTTCTTCGGTGTGACGTTATTTTTTTTTAAAGCATCGAATAAATTCGTCTCTCTCTTTCGGAAAAAGGTGTTCGTTTGAAACGCATGAAAAGCGCCATGAAAAAAATACGTTAAACAATAAAAGAAACGTCGCCAGTTTAGTTTAATTGAGGACGATCGTAAAACTGTGCGTCCGAAAACGTACGCTTCTTTCAATAATTGAAAAAATTCTCATGTCTCTTATCTTATCTCGACGCTCCGTGAGAACGGACGTGCCGAAGACGTACTCTCTGTGCGAGCGCTCATAATACAGCGATACGCCATACCGTCAAAAAACCCACACCTTTTAACATACACCACAAACACCCCCCACAAAACGAACACCAAACGAACACATGTTGGCACCATGCGAGGATCCAACCTGAAAAAGCGAATTAAGAAGACACTGATAACTACAACCGAAGCTCCTCAACCAGGCTGCTCTCAGACCGCTCAGATGGAGACCGAGTGGCAGTTTCCAAAACATACGGCAAAGAACGTGAAAGATGTTGCTCCTGAATTTAAAATTCAGGAGAAAAACAAATTTGAAGGGCTCTTGGAAGTTTCCGATGTCCCCAGAAGCGGTGGAAGAATCCCGCCCATCATCATGACAGCTACTGGCACTCACGGCAGCATGATCGAGTCGATCAAGAAGTTTATAAAAGACTTCACAATGACTTACATTGGTCAAAATAATGTCAAGATACAATGTAAAAGTCTTGAAGACTTTAAAAAACTTCGGGATGGATTGACACCAGACCGACAATTCCATACCTTTTCCAGGAAGGAGGAAAAGGAAATAAAAAGTGTCGTACGTGGCTTGCCGAAATTGCCGGAAGCTGATATTAAAGATGACATCATCAGACAGGGATTCCCTGTAACCAAAGTCATACAGATGAAGACGAAGGAGCCTAGGAGCAACGCCACCGAGCTATACTTGGTGTTCTTCGAGCCATCGGTATCGGCAAAGAAGATTAAAGAAATCCGGTACATCTGTTACACAAAGGTCAGTGTCGTTAAATATACTAGTAAATCACAAAATATTACTCAATGTTTCAGATGTCAAGAATATGGACACGCTGCGAAAAACTGCAATCGGCAGGCCAAGTGCGTCAAATGTGCCGGCACTCACCTCACCGCACAATGCAATCAAGGAATAGTTACCCCTGCTGTCTGCTCAGGCTGTTCAGGATCTCACCCCGCTAACTTCAAAGACTGTCCAAAAAGACAGAGCTATCTGAAAATGCTGGAATCGAGGAAGAATCGAGCATCAATTGTCAAAGCCAACCCTTGGAAACTCCCAGTGGCGCAGCCACAAAATATCCCGGTCGTTAACGATCATAACTTCCCAAAGCTACCGACCATTAAAACTCCTTCACCAAATATCCCAAATATCCCTAAAAAACCCCACCAACCAACCAATCCCAACATTCAACCAACAACAGACCTAACTTCCATGGCGTCTATGACGAAGATGTTGAAGATCCTCCAGGAGATTCGTGCCAAGGCCAGCGGTTGCACCGACAAACTAGAGCTGGCACTCATGCTTGTCGAATATCTCGATGTCTTTGATTAACGGGAGGCGACTGAACATTCTAGCTTGGAATGCTCGTGGACTTAAGAATAAGATTGACGAACTAGAGTCGGCGATCGGTGAGTACTGTGTTGACATAGTTTTAATCTCCGAGACCTTCTTAAAACCTCATATCCGTATTAACCTACCTAACTTTAACTGCTATCGCGAAGACCGAGAACAGCATGGAGGGGGAGTTGCCATTTTTATAAAATCGTCAATTAAACATTGTCGCGTAATAACTCCGCCACTAAAAAATTTAGAACTAACCGCCATCGAACTAACAATTAACAACACCCGTCACATAGTAGCATCCGCTTACAATCCTCCCCAAAAACGATTATTGGCATCCGATCTTAACAAAATATTTAACATTGGTAGTTCGGTAGTGGTAGCTGGTGACTTTAATGCCAAACATCCGTTATGGAGTTGCGTAAACACTGACCAACAAGGCACAACTCTTTTTAAATACATTCAACTAACAGATACAATCTTACTTCATCCGGATACATACACACACTATCCCACAAATAACTCACAGCCATCCACACTAGATCTTGTCCTCGTCAAGAACTGCCCAAAAATATCGACACCAAATGCCCTTCAAACCCTGTCGTCTGATCATCTCCCGATAATCTTCTCAATCGACGGGAAACCCGAGGAAATCATCAAGCATAGTTGGGATTACGGGAGAGCTAACTGGCGAGAGTTCAAGTCGTACATAAATGACCAAACCATTCTAACTTCTACCACACTCACAAACAAAACCGAAATCGACAGCTCCATAATACACCTAACGGAATCAATAACTCGATCCAAACACCTTCACATACCTAAGACACAATACATTGAACACAAATTAGAGATAACTGACATTGTTGTAAATCTAATTAAAAGTAAAAATAAACTCCGTAAAATTTGGCAAACATCAAAAAATCCAGCATTGAAAACATTAATTAATAAGCTCACATATCAAATTAAAATTAGAATCAAAGAAATCAAAAATGAAGCTTGGTCTAAAAAATTAGAAAAATTGAGCTCAGTTGATGGCTCTCTATGGAAATTAGCTAAAGCGATTCGCAGGACAAAAAACTTGATTCCTCCATTAGATGATGCAGGAATCTCAGTGACGCGTGATTGCGACAAAGCAGAACTATTATCAAAATCCTTCCAAAAACATCACACACTCACACAACATTACAATCACATACCAACGCATAATAAAGTCAACCGGTCCATTAAAATCATCACAAAAACTCCCACTAACAGTACTAAAAATATAAAATTGGTGCATCCGTGTGAAATCCAAAATATAATACGTAATTTAAAAAATAAAAAGGCACCTGGGCGAGATTCAATAGATAACATCACAATCAAACAACTTCCATTTAAAGCTTTAGTCTCATTATCTAAAATATTCAACGCATGTTTACTCACCGGGTATTTCCCAGAATACTGGAAAACAGCCAACGTAATTCCCATACTTAAGCCCGATAAAAGCTCAAAAAACCCGGCCAATTATCGACCCATTAGCTTACTTTGCACGCTTTCAAAAATTCTGGAAAAAATAATCTACACACGTTTACTTAAAGTCGTAAATAAGAAATTAATAAATGAACAATTTGGATTTCGCACTGGACATTCCACGACCCAACAACTAACAAGACTAACTGAACACGTGACGAAGAACTTTAATATGAAGAGAAGTACCGGAATGGTATGTCTCGACATAGAAAAGGCCTTCGACACGGTTTGGCACGATGGACTCATTCATAAGCTCCTTATTAACAAAATACCAAACTACCTAATTCTCATCATCAAATCGTACTTAACTCGTAGAAAGCTAGTGGTTAGCGTAAATAATGAATTATCGTCTCCAAAAATAATCGCAGCTGGCGTTCCGCAGGGGCGCTTGCTTGGCCCACTCTTGTTCTCCATATATATAAATGACATACCTATTCCAAAAAACTGTCACATAGCCCTATATGCAGATGATACAGCTTGCTTCACAAGTAGCAAAAAACCAGACACTATTCTTAAAAATCTTGAATTTGCAATTAAAACAATGACTGAACACTTCACTAAGTGGAAAATTCAAATTAATCAAACCAAAACAGACGCCATATTCTTTAGTGTTAGAAAACATAAGCCAAGTTCAGATCTGAAAATCCCCTCTGGAGAAAGTCTGAAATGGCAGTCAGTAATAAAATATTTAGGAGTAACGTTTGATAAAAGAATGAGATGGGCACCTCACATTGAGGCAGCGAAATGCAAGGCGATGCGGGGTATATCCTCAATATATCCAATATTTAATCGCCATAGTTCTTTATCAACGCTAAATAAAATAAAATTATATCGCGCGCTCATATTACCATTATTAACCTATGCTTCACCTGTATGGAATAACGCCTCGAATACTAACCTTTCCAAGCTCCAAGTAATACAAAATAAATCCCTTAAAATAATTTATAATACACCCATATATACTAACCTGAAAAAACTGCATTCTATATATAATATTCCGTTTGTTATAGACATTACTAACAAACTAACCAGTAGATTCTATGAAAGAATCACTAATAACCATACTAACACACTTGTGAAGAGTCTCGGTGATTACAATAAAATGTCTATACCCTTCAGGTATAAACACAGATTACCTAAACACAATCTGCTTTAGGTCATCGACTTTAGATAGTCTTTAATTAATATTATGTATTAGATGTATTATGAACATTTATAAGGATTGTAAATAGGTTTTTGAGCTCTTTTTCCTATTATGCTTTAGATTAACATTAGAATAATATAATACTGTGATTACTAACCAAATTAAATTAAAATTGTAAAATAGAAAATGATCAGTAGATCAGTAGCTATTAAAATAGATATAAGATGTATTGTGAACATAATTTCGTAATAATAAAAAGCATTTAAAAATCAAAAAATCAAAATGTCTCTTATCTCGTGTTTTCGCCAGGTAGCAATTTAGCGTCTTTCGCTTGCGATGAATATTATCTTTCGAATTGCCATTTTTCCTATTAAAAAAAATGAAATGAAAATTAAAATAAAAAAAGCTCCCTGTAAATGGAAAATTTTATTGTACCGTAATAAAAAATGTAAATTCATAATAATTTTTTCAACTTTATTTTTTTTGGCAATAATGACCCAAGAACAACTTCCAAATATTCTGTTCGGTATTTGTTTTGTCGATTTTTTTACGTCTTTCCTGTTATTCACCAAAACGTATGCGTATACTCCTTTACTTTGGATCCATAAAACGTTATTATTATTTGCTTACTTGAGAGAAACTAATTCATCACTCTGTCATCATACTCATTTATGTTTTTTTTTTCAAAGAGTTCAACAAATATTAAAATCCATTATAAATATAAATATTTACCATCTAACGAAACCGATTTTTTTATCAATGCATTTCACCAACCCTTTAAATTTTATCAACCCTTTTAATTAAAACTGAACTTCTACTGTTCTACCAATCTTTTCATACTGTACATATTTGCTATTTTCCCTTTGCAATAACTGCACCCCTTGCAAATACCGCTCAAGAGTGCATTACACAGAATGTGCCGCAGTTGATACAGTGCCTGGGTAACCGTAACGATCCACTTTAAACTTGACCGGTTAAAATTTAAGTCTGCTCTTAATAATAGCTTAAAGCTACTACCTAATTAGCATATTGACCTTTTTCTAAATCGGTATAACACCCATGTATTTATATATGTATACTAGTATTTTTTAAAGTACAAATGTATGTATACTAGTATTTTTAAAGTACAAATGTATGTATATATGTTTGTATTATCTATGAGTACAATTACTGCAATTAATCGATACATATGCTAAAATTGACTAATATACATACTACTCGTCGGAGCATTCAATCGTTCAGCTATGAAATATTTTCAAATATTGTGTAAGGTTGATGTATCTGTGTATACTCAGATGTATTTTATTGTGTTAGCGCATCGTGTCCAGATGCAATTGTGAAATGCGTGCATTTGAAGCAGTTATAAAAATAATCGTGAATGGCGAACACATTTTTCTTTTTTATGATGATCTGGACCGTGTATATTCTGATTTTTTTGCGGTTTTATCGTTTGTTTTTCATTGGGTGAAAGAAAAAATGCTAGTTTTCTCCTACAGTTATTGTTGAAAATCCGACGGTAAATATTTGCGTTATACGTAGGGTTTGCAGAATAAATATTTTATAATAAACCGTACGTAAATTATATAGTTGTTGTATACACAAACTTCCTTTGATGTATATAAAATTTTAATTTTAATCTTTGTTCATTTCAAAGTTATCATGAGAGTGCCTACAGATTTTTATAGAATTTCATTGCGATAAAAATATTAAATTCTATATATACATATGTATGTACATATAAAGAGTGAGTTTCATAACAATTTTCAGATTATTCAATCAATTATCCAGTCGATAAGACAAATCACAATCAGAATAAGAAAAAAAAGATTTTCTCGGTACCTTCAAGTGTCCATCTCTGTTTTTATTCAATTTTTAAAAAAGAGGAAATAAAATGTATAACATAATATCTGTCTATAAAGTCAGCTATGTAACCGGAAATTTGTTAGTATTTGTATTCAATATTGAAATGTTCAACGTACCTGCCGATGAAATTTCAAAAGGGCTCTTTCGTCTCATGATTTTTGTGTTATTAATTCGGTCCAACTTTCAGCAAAGGTTGATTGTCAAAATTTAAAATAATTAACGGAATTCTCTCCCAATTCTGTAATGTGATTTGTACGCAAATCAAAAGTACAGGGGACAATGCGATTAAGTCGAAGCAGCCCTTAAATAGCGACAGAGCTTTAAACGGATGGTGAATTTGATTGATGCCACTCCCTCCCCCCCAACCTGTTATCTGTTTTCCTCCTCAATTCACCATTACGTACTTGTACTTTTCTTTTTTAAAGATTTCGTCTTACCGCCCGATTTGTTTCGACAGTAGGCACTTTATCGGGTGACCCAATTACAACGGTTCTTACCCTCTATCCGCACTGCTTTCCTACCCTTTTTTAAGATGCCTTGGCTATCTTTTTTTCTCAGGTGAAAATTCGTCGCACACGATTGTTGAATCCCGTCGTCAAAACTGGGCCAACAACGTCTCCCTTGTGCGCCTTTCACGTCAACCACAATAGGCCTACCTTGGCCAACTTTCACACATACATACATCATCCCCATTCTCTCAACTGCCATTAATACATAATATTTACATCAAGGACACGTGTGGGTATGCAATATATTATTTTCTTTCGTATCAGTCGTATAGTATAAATTGTTTATCTAGATTCACCATTATATGTAGTTATCATTCACATTTTTTTTCTAATTGTTTCGTTTCATGAAGTAAAATACTTTGAGCATCAGAATATGATATGTATGATTCTGCTCGACATAATAATATATAAATAAATTGATCCTATACAACAACCTGACTACTTGAATGAGTAGTCCTAATCAATATTATTATTATACATACATAGATACAACCTCTATGGCAAGCTACATATATTTAGATCAATTATTCGTTCATATAATTTTGTATAATACCGCCAAACACACAATTATTCTTCGTAATAATAACCATTGTTGTATTGAAATTCAACAAATTCATTTGCCTGTCGTACATTGGAAAATGTCTTTTTTTTCTTATTAAATTATTCTTTGTAAATGTTTGGCTCTCAATATTCTGACTACATTATTTAATTACACACGTTAATATGGATTTTATTTTACTGTTCGGTTTAAAAATGAATTACATCCGAATATTGTACATTGAATGCAATGTAAAATAAATCATGATATTATTTCGCGTTCCTGTTTGAATTTGTGTAGATAATTTGATAAAAATCATTTCTAGAATTTGTATAGATTATAAAATCAGATGGTGTTTTCCGCAACAGGAAATACTAAAGAAAATTATTTGGGTCGAGCGCTTTATACCGGAAAACCCAAAACAGTCGGAAAATGGGAAAAAACTGAGTTGTGGTAAACAAGACGCGGGTCACCAACCTTTGACGTACTTTGTCGGGAACTACCAGCTGGTAAGAAAATTCTGACGAAATGTTTCGTTTGATATTAATTTAATATTTCATATAATATTACTTTTTTATTATACAAATTATAAAATAATTGATATATTTACAATATTTGTATTTATTTTATTTAAAGTTTGGACCATTGTAGCATTACAGGAATTCCTAAATAGTACTTACAAACATACACGTATATGTACATATGTATCTCATGACTCATGGTCATGACTAATGACCGGCGGACAAGATGCTCTACGGCTAAAAAAATGGTTCAATATTGTGAATTTCTATTGTCAACCATTTTTTTCTGTTCTCCCGCTTTCTCGGACAATGGAGAGGTCTATTGTTATTTTATGGTGGCAACTCGACCGCTTATCTCTTTTGACTTTAAAATATCTTAATGTATCAATATTAATATTTGATTTGTGTTTTCTTAAACATGTCCACATGTGCTATATGTATATCTATGTACATATATGGCCTGACAGATTCTACGATACATTGATATGTCTTTCGAATTAATAACTTTGAACTTGTGTTGAAGTTTTACACGTTCGAGACAGCATCAACATAGACGTATCCGTATCGACTGTTAAGGAAATTTCGCACTTTGGCGTATAATAGTGGTAATGTGGTCACATTGGAAATGGGTTGAGCACTCTGGAGTAGAATTCGCGAGAAGTTAATCGCCTGAAACCGAAGCATTGTGTTCCTGAGCACCATTGTGTCCAGGTCCACCGAACACTATCACGGGAAAACGTAATGGATTAATTATCCTTGACCTAATCGTTTTGAATGAAATTTAACGGAAAAAATGAAATTATCCGTCAACTTGTTGAGCGGCATCGTGTCGATCGAAAAGTTTTCAATCGCGAGCGCCCCACGCCCGAAAGTATTTATTAATAACGCCGTCGTATTTTGCCCGAGTCCGACCCAGCAATTTGTCAAAGTGCGGGTCGCGGTCGTATAATTTATTATGTAGCGGCAGAGGCGAGAAAGCGACGGTGAAACTGCGCGATCGCACGCGAGACCCAATTTCGGACCGAAGGAAAACCGCAACGCGATAACAATAACCGGCGAAAAGGAAAAGGATTTTCGCGCGTAATCGCAGGATGCGGACCAGTTTTCCCCGATATGAATTTCAACGTCCGATTGCTGACACGAACCCCTCACTTTTCGGAATCAATTACTTTTTTTTTACATGCTGCTATTCATCCTCAATTTTAGGCGGCGCTGTTTTGCATTTACATATGTATGTACATACATACATTTATGTAGGTACATATAATAGAATAACCAGCAGAATAGACTAATGGTTAGCATATAATCAATGGTGTAGTCGGGCCAGGTCGCCGCCCTGGTACTTCTTTGTTAGCTAGGTCGCCGCCCTGGCACTTTGATTGATATAAACATTGTTTTTCGAGTACAATTAAAAAATATTTTGACTAAAATTTCATATAATATGTTGTGTTCCAAATATTGTGAGCAGACTCTCGTTCTAATACTAGATGACCACAATCAAATAGTAGTCTGAGCACATTCAAAACTTAAAATACGTTTAATGAAATTTATTGGCTTTTTTATCTTAAACCGCACAAAACTTCGAAAGAAAACATTCTTTAAACTATTGACCATACGCACTTGAGGATAGATGAAATGAGGGAACTCAGTTTAAATGAATAGACATTTCTACGGGTTTTGCAAAATCAAAGATCTTGAAGAGGATGCATTATAGAAGTTTTTATGAAATATAAAATAATACATCATAATTTCAACAAGTAAGAATATATTTTTTAAATTATTATTTGATTTTTTTTATAAATATTTGAACTACCAATATTAGGATACAACTTTTTTTTTAGTAAGGAAAAAACGGGGGGGGGGGGGGTCATAAAAATTAAACACTGACCTGGTTCTTTTTTTTATTTAGCACTACACCACTGCATATAATGCTTTGAACAAAGTGGTCATCGGTTCAAGTCGCACTGGTTTCTGCTGGCCAGACTTTGTAACTCCAGGTTGATCGTTTCCTATCAGAGTTTGCCAATTTATCTGATTTTCATTGAAACAGTTCCAACAAATTGGCAACCTTTACCCATTTTCTAACAAATCTCGAGTCTTAGGCAGTATAAGTATTGTATAAAATACTTATAGACTTCACCGAAAATTTATAGACTTCACCGTAAAATGTCTCTTTGGATGTTAATTGATATGTACTTTCTATAATACTAATAATACTTGTATCAAATGTACAAGGTTTCTGGCCAGGTATAAATTAAAAATAAAATATGTACATATGCACATATGTTCATAAAGCAGGAGCGAAAAACGCGAATTTTTGATTTTCATCGATGGATCTTTTACCAACTGACAATATTATACCTATACGTTGGCAAGAAAAGTTGATCTTTCTGAAATCGTTAAAGATGGAGTCGGAGTCGGAGACGAAATCGAATCATAAGAAAAAGTTGTAGTCGGAGTCGGTGGAACCGACTCCACAGCCCTGATGACTACATATAGATATGTACTATAAAAGCCGCCATTAGCCTGCTTAGATATCTTTTTTGTGTTGTTTAATTTAAGTGATTCGAACTTGTTTTCTTTTTTTTTCAGCAAGGCGTGCGTTAAAGCCGCTTCGTCGTAATGGGATTTTAGTTTTTCATTTTATTTTTCAGACTTTTCGATTTTCTACCTTCGTGTCGAACTCTTCGCCATGTGAAAAGTTAATTTCACGCAAATTTTCGTGCTGCGAGAAAAAAAATTATATTAAAACAAATAGACACATAAACTTGTATAACCATATGAAAAATCCGAACGTGTTCGTCGCGAAAGAATTTTTTTAATATTGCAATTTCGTTCATCATATTTTATTATATTTAGATCCAATGTTTTATTCTATTTCCCAATTTTGTTCAGTTTCGTGCTTCATATAATAGTTGAATGCAAAAGGGTTCAATCTTCTTATCCTGAAATAACTATTGTGTAATACAAATGTGCCATTGTCCCCTTAAATATATTTATATTATTTTGGTGTGTGTGTAGCCTGGCTTTCTTCCAGCGTCTTGTGTATTTTTCTATTCTATTTTTGCATCCAAATAATCTATTCTTATGTACGTCACGTTGTTACCGAATGTACATTTTTCCATAAGTGCCACCCACCGTAGAAGTGCTATTTTGGCTTTATGGGCAATTTTTTTGCCATTCACGAATTATTTTTTGTGGGCGTACTTATGTAGTCGCTTTTCGGTAAATATAGTGTTCCAGATTATTGGTGTTTAGTGCTAAATCGAATATTAACTCAATATTGAACAGTTTATTTGGTTTGGAGGGGATCCAAGTCTACTTGTCGAAAATCGTAGCCAATTTGAGAAGCATCGTTTGGTTCACAATAATTTTCGGAGAATTTACTTTGTAAACGTTTTGATTGCTTTAACAAGAATATTTTGATTGTTGTTTTGCCGTGTTTACACATCATTTTATTTTTCAATATCCAACCAATGCATACATACATCTATGCAGCTATTTTTCTTTTGCTTGTTTGAAAAAAAAGCAATATAACCACTACATTAAATTTCCAAATTTCATTACCGCCATTTTTTAAGGATAAATTTTGCGAATTTTTTCACATGTATGCATACCTATTTTTCTGGTAAATTGATGTAGTTAGGCTTTTCCATTTTACGGAATACATGGTTTTAAACCCCTTCCAGTCATTATGTCTATTTTAGCATTTTTGTGGGTTAAGCCATTTCCCCCCAATACGTAATTATGTATGTAGGTAGGTACATATGTATGTATTACATTAAAACATTCTCTTTCTGTTAAAGCTTTTACCCTCCTAATACCCAATAACTTATTATACATTGAGGGCCGTCGTATCACAGTGTCCAACCCGCAAACTCCAAACATTATTATTCTCTTTATGCTTCTGTCTGTAATCTTGTTTTTCTGAATGTACGTATGTATGTATGTACATGTACGTCTAAGGTACATATCTTGATTCAAGTGTTAGATTTACAACTTGTCCTTAATGTTTATGAAGTATGATAAAAGTAGAAATTTCTTTGTTCTCATTTTCTTTATATATTACTTAATAAAATACTCCTTATCGTCACGTATCTATCTAGTTATGACGCTTGATTTACGACTATTAATTTTTTTTTTGTTTTTTCTTTTGTTACAGGTGAGTGATCTGACGTCCAACATCTTCCCGGCTTGTAAATAGTCGAAAGTCTGGCACGTTCTTTGAATACTTATCGACTTTGTTAGTATGGGTATGCTTTAATTGCACGTCATTTCGGGGGACTACGAATGGGATTGGCGATCTGCCCCTTTGTATTGCAATCCTCCCTCTGCCCGCTAAAACGACCCAACTTTCCTTGACCCCAAATGACTTGGACTTTGGCGCCAACTTTCAACCACCGTAATCCACGAATGTGCATAATAATGCAAAAGCTTCGCGAAATTAATCGTTAAATGTTTTTGTCATCCTCCTCCACCTAGTATCCCCTTCAGCCCCCTTTATGTTCACTTTCCCCGTTTCATTTATCATTCAAATTGAAACAGTCATACCGTTCTGACATGTCGGGAGAGGACTTCGAATTTTTGAAAATATTTTCTCTTCGTATTGGAGAATTTTGTGCGTCTAAAATATGCGTAAATCGTGTGTGTGCGTTTTTATGTACGACTATGCAAATCTAATGTAAATTAAATTGATTTTTCACATCACGTCTATATTCATGTAAAAAATATACATACATATATGGAAATTATTTTAAAATAATCTATATATTTTTTCGACATATTACAATGTATCTATACATTTATTTTTTCTACATACATAAATATGTATGTGCTATATGTAGACTATTCATAATATAGCATAGGAATGGGTAATCAGTCAACATGTATGATATCAAAAATATATTTGCAGAATATTGAAATTAATAATATCAAAATGTAGAAAAAACAGCGTTCACTTGTATCGAAGATTAACACGAGGTATGTTCAGTGGATAGGGTAAGTATTTTTGGTCTCTCATCGTATTCTAAATTCGAATATTCTACATTCAAAGCATTCATATTCTGTAATTATAACTAACCAATAAATTATCTAGGTATTTTTACTTTATCTACATATGTACGTAGTAACAATAGATGAAGTTTTGTGATCATGCGAAAATTCTAACTCGAGATTTTTTTATTTATAATTACATATATATAATACATACTTATGCATTCGCGTAAACAATTTCGAGAATGGTAATCTCCAGCGTAAGCACTATTGTTTTAGGTAAAATGCGCACTTACACACCTTTATTTACTAGTACGGGTGTTTACACGGAACGTGCTACTCGCCTTATTATTTTTACATATTTTTTTTACGTTCACTCGTTATGTTCAACGATCGGGACGACACCTTGGCTGTAAAATTTAACTGTTCGATTTTAGCGTTCTTTTGGCGTTGAATTGGATTGGTTTGGCTATGAAAGCAATTCGTAAATTGCCAACATTATTGCCATATTTTTAGACAGCACGGAGATGTGCAAACACATATGTGCTTATGTATGTATGTATTGTGAATCTGTATATTAGTGGATTGTGTATAATATACATATTTACATACATACATACACCGTATATTGTACTCATTCTTTTCAACTAAAATACTAGTGTACCATATGCACAAATGTATAGTAATCTTTTGGGATCATAATTCACCCACCCCTTACATACATATATAATATCTACTTGTAATATGTAATATGATATGTATATTTTAATGAATTGATAAAAAATGTGTTTTTTTTATATAAAATTGTTTTCAAATCTCAATATCATTCTTAATAACGCATTTTTTATTATTATTATTGGGCTTTGCTTTCTCTATTTCTTTTTGTTACTTTTATGTGTGACATGAATTGAACTATGTAAAGTACATAAATACATTAAATATTTCACTTTGTGAAATTTATTCTTGACTCTTGAAATTGTGTTTGAGTTTTCTTTGAAAAGTTTAAAGTTCTAAATTAAAAAAGTAAAAAAAATGCGTTATAGGATTTTTTTTAACAGAAAAGGTTGGACATCTTACTGAAATTAAAATATTTTTACAGGTTTATTTGACTCGGTTATATCTCTCTCTCTCTAACAGAAAAATACTTTATGTAAATATATGTATGTAGGTATACATATGTATTTTATGTATACATATATATTATAACTATTGTCTTGTACTATTTTGAAACAAATATGTAAAATTTGTTCCATTGAATGCAATAGTCAAGGAATACAAAGTTACCAAAATCTTAAAATCGGATAAGAAATTTTTTAACTATCGCAGATGAAACAAAAAAAATACTCTTAGTTACGTTTGCAATGTACATATGTATGTATGTATTCAAAATTTACTAAATCAATGGACCGTTTTGATTTATGTTGCATTTTATTTACTATCGGAGGTAGAAGGGGTTAAATTCGTAAAGATCCTCGTGATCAATACGCCAAACATAACAATCGCATTCGCTACCCTTTTCTTATAATCGCACAATGTGCTGGATGAGAAATCTTCACTTTTTTTCATTAGTCGGCGCATACGTTCCGTCCTAGAAAGTTGAATTTATTTGCTTGTAAATCCACCACCCTTCGCCCTTCGCAAACGTAGTGTACATAACTTGAAGAGGGCCCATATTGAGGGACGTGTCGTGACTGATGAGGAGTTATGAGCCGAAAAGCCGGCAAAGGCGATCTTCTCAGGGAAGAAAAAGAATGATAGATGTTAACGAGCTGCCACTGGCCATTTCGTATCAAAATAAACATTTCCGGAAGCCTCGTGATCGATCGGACCTAATGAATCAAGATTACCTACCGTTCATACCTTGAATCTTTTTACATCGACCCAATTATAATAAAACATGTCTCGTGTTAACCTAAACACCGGTTTGATATTCTTGAGATGAAAATGTAGATTGAATCGCATAACCTGGATGCAAATGTATGAAGCTCTCACAAATATTGCACGTACTGAAACCTCGCTCTGCATTCGTATAAACAAGAATTCACTGGCGATGCATTTCGCCATCCCGCAATCGAGTAGGTACCTACTTCACCTGCTTGTTCGAGATTTAAGATGAAGCCAGTCACGTTTCGCCGGTCCTAGTTCCGTTGATCCGGCTTGATCCTCGCGGTGCAAAATTTATTACACACTACTATTCCATTGAAATGAACCGTCCTCTTATTATGTATTGCGACATCGCTTGCATAATTCACGATTATGACGTCCCACTTGCACTTCATACCGAATAGCCGATGCGGTTGTGGGCATTTTCATGATTCGACATTCCAAAATGTTCGGTTAGTTTCATCGTAACTGTTACTTTTCATTAGCGTATGTGCATAGTTGTTAATTTGTTGATCCTGGGAGTCTTGCAAATTATTTATAAGCGATTTTAATATGGTTAAATCTTCTACGAACTCGTTAAGATTTTAATTGCCTCGTTATAAACATTAGATGTCTTCCGTTTGGATGGAAATATTAAATTTAAAGTTAATACAAAATACCATTTTTAATAAAGCCATGCTTTCTTTCGATGTCGTAATGTTTCTCGGTAGCAATTTACCACCGGAACTACCCTTAGATGAGTAATTTTGTCTATTTCCGCTGCAGGGTAATGAGCTAGTTCCCTTGCATTAAGCAAAGTCTCCTTGTGATATATATAACTAGTCCGGAAATGTTCGTTGTCTTCATTGCAAGTTTGAAATTATTTTATGGATTATTTAAATTTGAATTTATGTATGTATGTTAAGTGATGCAATAAATTTGCATTTATAGGTGCGCACTGTTCAGGGAATGAATGAGAAAATCATTTATTTAATCAGCCTGAAAATCATTTATTTAATCAGCCTGAAAATCATTTATTTAATCATCCTCGCAAAATTCACCACGCTTGTTTCATTTGAGTTAAAAATGAACCATATTTATACATATGTATTTATTATATAATATTATGTAGGTATGTGTTCATATTATTTTTTCCAGTTCTTATTAGGACTTCCTTACTATTTGAAATCAATTAAGTTACATGAATTACACATTGTACAAGTTTATGATTTTTTGCTATAAGAAAAGAAAACATTGTTGTAATTATTTTATATTAAGCCC
This sequence comes from Arctopsyche grandis, assembly GCF_051622035.1. Taxonomy (NCBI): domain Eukaryota; kingdom Metazoa; phylum Arthropoda; class Insecta; order Trichoptera; family Hydropsychidae; genus Arctopsyche; species Arctopsyche grandis. The sequence goes on along the minus strand of NC_135358.1, from coordinate 12,823,018 downwards.
TAATAAGAATTCTAAATTAAATTTTAGGCGTCATGCGCAATATTATTGCATAATACAAATACATAGTATGATGCTGGGTTAAGACAATTTCTATAAATATTGTACTTTGTTTGGTTAAATAATTAGTTTTGAACTATGGAATAGTGATAAATTTGAAAAAAAGTGGATATAATGTTTGAATGTATTTTTGCTGGGTTTTGAGCAACGAAAAAACTATTCCAATTTTAATTGGGCACTTTCCTAAAATTTAAATTATTATACATACATATGTTCATCAAAATTACTTTGAGGTTATGGGAGACAGTTTCCAAAAGAAGCATATGCGTACTTTATTCCAACTGCTTTAAAGTTTCATAATTCAAATCAGTACTTTCATAATGTATATGTACATTCGAATTTATAGGTAATCTTAATCCTATTTTTGAATATATTTCTAGTGTGACCCATTTATTCTAACGCAGGTGTAATATTGAAACCCACATTAATCGCTTGGTTTTTCTATTTTATTTATAAAAAACATGTTTTACAAACATTCGGTTATTACTTCAACCGCATATGATTCAATAAAATAACGAATGAGTTTTTAGCTTTCAATATATGTACAATTTGTATGTGCATATATTCGTATAGAAATGGTACATATATGATTTTTTTTAGAAATATGTTGATTACGGGACGAATCCCATTCGGATGTGAGAATGTGTGAGAAAGAATGCAAGGTAAACGATAGGATCGATTTAGAAGAACCTGCTGGGAATTTTATAACGATTCCATATCGAAAATTCTAAAGGCGAGTATTTTCGCTAATGACACTAGAGAACACGGTGCGCTCTTCGGATATAACGGTCACACGTGTATGCGACAATTTCGCAGAAAAATCAGGATAAAATCCGCCATTTTCCAGGATATGCTCTTACATACATATGTATATATGTAGGTAGGTGTAAGCGATTCGATATCAAACGGCCCAGATAAGACCCAGCCGTGCAAGTGCACCATAAATATTCGGAAATGCATTGACTATGCAAATAAGGGGCTAAGTTGGGTCAACTCTTGACCATTGTTACGATTTGATTTGTGGGTAGGTTCACATACCTAATATACATATTTTTCTTTTATATGCACGTAGAACGAATTCGTCTTATTGAATTTATTTCATTTGTTCGATCACTCGATACATTTGCTTATTTTCGGCAACTTTTAATTGATAGCAAATATTTTTCTAAATATGTACATAGGTTATTTCGATTAATAATTCAATATGCCGAAAAATGGTTTACCAGACTAATATTCATTTTTGGTTCTAAAACACTATTTTCTTAGCCTTATCCCATTTATTTAGGGTCTACTAGTGTTGCATCTCCAGGATCGTCTGCTCTGAGCTGTCTCAGGTGGTATTTTGGCATCTTTGAAATTTTTCATAACGAGCCCATCCACGTGACTTTCGGCCTATCGCATCTTTTTGGGTATTTTGCCATTTCTAGCCCTCCGCGTGTCATGTGGTCTGTTGGTCTTCGCATAACGTGGCCATACCATCTGAGACGACTATATTGACGATTATCGGGGATAGACATTACTTTAAATCTGCTACGGATATATTTATTTTTTATATGGTCTAGCATTGTTACCTCTCCCACCTATCAAAGCATCCTCATTTCGGCAGCACGCTATTTTTACTTACCTCTTCTTACTTTTTCCTAGATGTTTTTCTTGAGTGGCCAACATTTGGTTCTAAAACACTATTTTATAATAATTATAATTAAGCTTATTTCGTTGCATATTTTTCAATATGAACCAAAACACTTTTAAAATGAAATATATAATATTTGTTTAACAGGGATTTATAATACTTTAATAATTCTTGAAAGTTTTTTTTGGAAAAAAATTACATATGTAGATTTTCCCAGTTTTAATGTATGCATATACAGCTGGTGAGATTTCGGTATTTGTGACTCAAGTTGATCGCTTCCTATCAGAGTTTGCCAATTTATCTAATTTAAATCTCGAAACGGTGCCTTAAAAATTGGGTACCTACGCTCTATTTATCACCACTGTCTGATTGAATATTATTTCAAATTTATATACGTAGGACATATACATTAGGGTATATGATTTCCCGAAATTTTCCAACTCTAGCGACACGGGATGGAGCTTGAATTCGTTTCCGGGATTCCCGGGATCTCTGGGCATATATTTTTTTTCAATCTAATCTATTTTTAATGAATATCAAATTTATTTATATAAATACAAATAATTTATGTATATACTAAAATGGAAAAAATGTAATTATAAAAATAAATTTGAATAGCTTCTTAAGAATATTAAAATATTTAAATGAGAATCCGAAAGCCTATTTATTAGATTTGGCACAAATATTTCCAGCAATGGAAAAAGCTCTTTCAGTGTCAGCTCTTTAAGTTGATTTTATAAAGTCGAGGCTATTTTTTTTCTATTTACGTTTTTTGATAGTTTTGTCTTTGATAACTCCTTATTTAATTCTTCATTCATCGTCAAACACACAATTACATATCTCATCTTAATCAAAATCTAAAAGAGTTTCTTCCATTGTGGAATCGTCAATACAAGAAGGATACACTCACTTGATAATAGCTTTATGGTTGGATACGCATACATTCGCTTTTATTAAACCATTTAAAGAAAGTTTTGATTGAAATATTTTTCCCGGGATTCAAGATAAGAATTCCCAGGACACGGGGCATCATTTTGTGATTTCCCGGGAATTTCTGTCTCTGGCAGAAACCCTAATGTAGACACTACATATTTAATACAAGTTTGGCAATGATTTGATTTGTAGCAACCTGTCATGGCATTAAGGTAAAAATGGAATTAAAAAAATACGCAGATATGCATGTATTGGTCACATGCTTGTTCTTAATTATACATACATATAATGTTGAGTGCAGTGCAAAATGAGGTATATCATGGAAAATTGGCATTTTTCCACCTATTTCCGAAGAAAAGTGGCTACCTAGAAGGCGTTCATACTGACCACGCGATGTTACCTAAACCGTTATTTTCCAGTGATTTATCGGAGCCATTTTTCTCTGAAAGTTACATTATAAATTTTCATGAACCAAGTGCATATAATACCGTGTATAACCTTATGTGAAGTTACGATCCGACCCGAAAACACCCACTATACACCATGGTAAGCTGGACGTGGGATAAGGGATAATATTGAACGGATTTGCATTCGTTGTATCTCTAACGCGATTCGTTTTCATTTGAACGGGGTTGGATATTGCTATATTGAAGGCGACACGAAATATATATATATATATATATATATATATATATATATATATATATATATATATATATATATATATATATATATATATATATATATATATGTATAGTATGTACATATATTGAAAATTTAGACTTTGTTCACTGTTACGTCGAGCCTTCGCTGAACGATGGTCGACTAAGTTCAACGTGTTTTCCGTATCGGTTTTGCACCGGCGACGAAAACAAGACAAAAGACGAAGATTTTCAGATTAGGTGCGGTGCCGCCTTTTGATATTGTTTCAGGTCACGTAAAACGTATTTCGTTGTTGGTTTGTTGTCTATTGTTTTTTTGTCGTTCCTTTTTTATTATTTTTGTTTTTATGTTTGCCTACATTTTTTGCTAGTTTATTCAATCGGATTATATAATGCGTGTGTATTATTTATCTATGAAAACATGTGTATTTAATATGTTGTTCTAGGTCCGTTTTTATTTTCATTTACTTATCAGATAATAAATGTATTATACTTTTTGATAAAACACATTAATAATTACAGCACAGCTGATATATTTTTTTGTTATCTCATAAGTAAAATTTTCACGATTTGTTCTGTAATATAGATAATATTTATATGCACATTCTTTTGAATTTATTTATTTATTAAAAACAAAAACAAAAACATACAGTATTACAATATGTTTTCAAAGCATTGACACCAAAACAGTTTCTATATATTTATTTATTTATTTATTTATTTATCCATTATATCATATATAGGAATTGACATTTAATTTATATGTCAACCCCGATCATAAGTGCCACTACAGGTTGACCAAGGCGACACCTATGATCAAACCTTTGTACAGTAGTACCGAAATGAATTTATTTTTCACATGCGAAGGAAAATTTCAATTCAACTGAAAATTATTATGAAAAACACACTGAATTCTCTTTTTATCACAATATGTAGCTTATCACTAGTAACCGATGCGAAAGATGTTTTCTCTGAACGAACACATTTATTCTGAGTTAATTTGAATGTTTAATAATCGCGTACAGTTTTTGCCTAGTGCGAGGCTCGCCACTATTCGTCAACTATGTATTAAATTCGTCGACGTATTATTTAAATGTTTATTGAAACGATTTATAAAAATAATGAATGACTTTTGTCGATAATCTTTCTTTTATACATTTCGCAAAAACGGCTGAAGCTAATCCGGAGATTAGGCGTTTAAACGTTCTTCAATTCCGGAATTGGAAAAGTTCGAATAATATACATATTGAAAATTGAAAAAAATCTTCCTGTAAAATATCATTATTTATTTAGATAAACCGTATACATGTACAATGTATATGTTAATGAATTTAAAGGATCATTTATTTTTATTTTTGTTGTATAAAATATTTTAATTTTCCCCTATGAGTATAAAAGAGATTTACGTGTGTATGCTTCATCAATATTGTACGTATATACATAATTCAAGATTAGAAAATAATCTGGTGGTATTACGTTGTTATATAATATAATACTACATAAATACATACACAAGTACGTCGGTATTATAATAAATTATAAGTTGGCTACAATTGGTTTTTTATTATTTTCGTTTCCATTCAAAGTTCAACGCCTTTTGTTTCAGCGCATTGGTGAGGCGAACTTTTATTGAATTAAGAAGTAACCTTTTCGACTTTCGTTTCGAACAGAATTTTCTTCCACAAAAGTTTGAGCAAATTTCTTCCCCAGCATTATTACCGGGGGTGGAGTGCTTGGACGGTATAGACTGGAAATCGCCTATTTAACACTCGAGTCAACTTAGGGTGGGGTACTAAGAGGGTTGAAAGTACAATTCTCAAAGGGCGAATCAATCCTCCTCGGTAGGTTTAGTCTTCCAATGTCCATTACCGTTATGGTAGCTTGGACCATCATTACGTGGGGATGTAGCTGATTACCATTTATTTCCAATAAATATATATTTCTAATTAGTTTACATTTTCTCCATCGTTGCTATTCCACACGTACCTAGTACATACTAGATTAAATGCTACTAACAAACAGTATATACTGAAAATTAAAGTGTTGAAATTTGTATTGCAAGTACATATACCCACGTACATAAAATACACTCACGTGGTAGATAAAAGGTTGATGTTTTTATTTTAAGGTAAACACTTTCCATTTTGCTGTTTTTTTTTGTAAAATTCGTTGTAGAAGATTTGTATGCGTAATCCTCATATCCTTTTTACAATTTGTAATATATAGCCCCACCTCATCACCCCTCCTACTCCCTTCCTGTACCCATTTTGCGAACACGTCAAGACCAACCCCCTTATAAATCCTTTGCTCCTTTTTTACCGTTATTTATGCCATATTTTTATATCATCCTTCTCGTGATTTTTTTTTATTTTTATTTCTCGCCTAATATCCAATGCGACAGTGCCGTCCAACCTTTCAACATTTTTGACTAAATTTGCCAATATTGTGAGCGGAACAAATCGCCCTCGCCGCCACGAGAATTGATTCACGTAATCTTCGCCAAAACAATGGCGCCGCACCATGTTTGAATTTTAAATCGGCGTGTAAGTGATTTATTCCATTGAGGATGTTCGCGAGATGTTTGAATGGCGTTGTCTTTGTTGAATGGATAATTCGTCAGAAGACCCGGCGGAAAAGGATGTGTATGGTCGTTAACATGTGTAGATTTTGTAAATACATAGTACACGTACGATAGTCACAAATCAAAATGTCTGACAAGTTGTAGTGTAACATTATCGTTTTGATTCTTTGAACAAATGCCAGACGTGTGAATAACAAAAAAAATGATTACAGTGGTTTATACGCACGTTTATAAATATCAATACCATTCGAAATATGTACGTCATACGCCTACAGGCCTAATTTTCGATAAAACTCCTTAATTAATTTTAGCCAAATTGTATTTTCATCGGTTTTATTTTATGAAAATTAAGCTTAAAGTTTCGGGTACGTTCAGTTGACGTTAATTGAATTGTCTCGTGCTTTGTGAGATTTAAAATTTTTAATAACTTTTTTCTTAAACAGCTTCATGAAGACGAAAAGACTTCAACTGCACGCCACTGGTAAATACGTAGTTGTTTGAAAAAAAAATTGTTTCGCGTTGGATCATAGAAAATAGTAAATGGATTATTGCGATCGCGCACACGACAATCGTTGCCACAAAAATAATAAGGAATAAGGAATATCTGGAACTCGAGTTCTGTTAGTACAGATTGATGGAGTTTTTGGGTGCCAGGTGTTCCGTGATCGAGAATTTAGTGACGTGCGTGAGATCTTTTTTTGCGGAATAATCACCGAACCATATATTTCGCCAAAAAAAGTAAGAACACATTAATTTTAATTTGAATAATAAACCATACAATTCCTACAATGTTAATTTTATTGCATTGGATATAAACTGACCAAAACTTATGATTAAAGGAACGGATTGCACTGCGGTCGTGAATTGAGCTTTTTTAATTTTTATGAAATGAGCAATTTCTCAAATTAGGTTTAACATATGTATGTACATACATACATCCATATATTACGCGCACATATAATAATGCTAATATATTTATAGGAATAATTAATGAATCCGTGTACGTAAACATATTGCTTTATTCTCCACTCGTGTTGAATTCGTTGCGAATTGTTAACGGGCTTTACTAGTGTCCTGTTGAAAACTGTTTGCTACGACTGATTCAGTATGCAAATTTACCGGCCGTCTGCAAGGGACGGTTTAAACGCTAACGGATAATTCCCAAGCACCCACCCTTCCTTCCTCGCCAAATAATAATGTACTAAATAACCCTGGGCCGAGCTTGTGCTACGAGGAAATTAAAATATTTCAAGGAACGCTCGGAACGCTCGTAAAAGCGTCGTCGGTAAAAATAAAACTGTTTCGACATGGAACAAACGGCGCGAAACCGAAGCTTAACTTACGATTCGATTCCGTTAACTGCGTACAGCTGATTTAAACGATGATTTTCTCGATCAAGTTAATGCGTAAATATTCCAACTCCCAAGTGAGGGTTGCGTTGACCGACGTAAATCAAAAGTTTCGGTTTGTAATTTAACCGAGCGTTTAAAGTCACCCCAAGGTAGGTTTAGTGTAGATAGAGTTATATGTACATACCTGTAAGTGCTCGAACGGCAGACGCATTTAGACCGCAAAATTGTGCAAGTTGCCGCCTCTGCCTTTTCGCGTCATGCGAAACTTCTTTATTGCGCAAATAAATTTATGGTTCAATCTGTATTCGCGGTGCCTCAACTAGGGCCACGCAAGTCAACGGGGTACGGCGAACCTGGGCCGTATCTCAAATCGGCAATTCCATATTTAACTAAAATTTATGCCTCACTTGTCTCCGGGTAAATTTAAATAAAATACTTCAACCCTTTCTTAGTTGCTTCCCTCGGAGAGTGGCTGTGAGGTTCATAGCCACTCAGTTAAGATTAAAGTAGGTGTATTTATTTCAACAGATTGTTAAGCGAAAGTTATAAAAAATATGTTTTTTGGATGTAAACTTGGTAGTGGATGTAACCGATATTTGAATTTGCAAAAAATATGTGCCAATACTGATTGATTTTCAATAAACATTCATGCGATGTCTATGTACCTATAGAACTTCAATGTGTTGCAGTCTGCTTGTTGATTGTACATAATGAATTCTATTGTTTATTAGACGAACTATTCGTCGAACCTTCAATTTCCAATTTATTATTATCATTCGCGATAGTATTCGCAATAAGGTAGAATAAATAGGTGTAACGCACATACTACACAACGGAGAAAATTGCGCTCTCGGGAAAAGCGGGTGAATTTTCCGAAACTCTTCGGGGCTTACTCGACCCCCACTGCCGCCAGGGAAAATTTTATTTCCGCTCCAATAAAACCGCACGTTTTATGCCGAGAGCCTCGTCGTGAAAGCGAGAAGGTGCCCGAAGAAGTGCAACGCGCCAGAGAGAGATGCCGGATGCAGTTTCAGGCGTGCGCTTAAATGCACGTCGACACGTTTTGACCGAAAAGCAAGCTTAGCGTATTTTATGCGTTACCTGTCGCAAAAAAATTTGCACAATGGAGTTTCGTATAAAATTTTATCACTATGACTGTCTTCTTTGTTGTGTGCTCTGAATACGATCGCATAACAATGAACGCGATGAAGTACGTTGCATTGTTAATTGAATATTTGATACGTATAAACAGGGATGTGGACTACCGACTCCGATTAACATTCGGACTATTCGTTGATTCTCAACAGACGAGAGAAAATTCTACCTCGAGATTTATAGATCGATTATCTCAATCCAAAAGCGCGTTTTCACGGTTTAAAAAAAATGTAAATATACATACATACATATGTATGTATGTGTCTGTGTATTTTGAAGATAATTCGAATACCGTTAATTCTATCGTATATAAACCTACTATCAATTATTTTAAGATACTTATCATCACATTTTAATTTTGTTTTCAAATTTTCGAGTTGGAAGTGGTACCTCTCCTCATCAGTGTCCTCTTTTTAATTGGTCTTTGTATTGTAATATCTCCAGGGTAAACCACAATAGATTGAGCTGATTTTTTTCATAAAGTATAATAAATTTAAGCAGTGCTATTTTTATTTTTACATATTTTTTCTCTACCGGAAGTATTATTTTTATTCTTGTTTTATATACATGTATCTATGTTTATTTTATACCATTCACAGGCACCTGGCACTATTTTCAGGTATTTAGTCTTAAATTTTGTCAATCAATGTGTTAAATACGCTAATTTTTTATTCGTTCTAGCTACAGATTTAAGAATCCTTCACATTATTTATGTATACTTTATTTCCGTTATACTTTACGTGAAAGGTATTCAACCTTTTTTGAGGTTGAAAACTATTTTTCATCTCAATTTTCATGGCGATTGACTTTTTTGTTGTTGCTTTTTTTTAGTACCTGGAGGTTAAAAATATTCATTTTAAAAGGCAAAATATGATTAAATAACTGCAGAAAAAAATAATTTTAATATTTTATTGATTTTTACTTTAGGTATCTATGTATGTATATAGTAACAATAGATGAAGTTTTGTGATCATGCAAAAATTCGAACTTGAGATTTTGACTGATTCGAACTCAGAATCGATCACTGATCACGTTTTAATGTTCTAGTTTTTATAAATATGTCAAAATCGTCCTTTACATATCAGTATTTTACTATATATTTGTCAAATAAAATAAAAGAAGAAGATTTCAATTGTATCAACGTAACGTCATTTTGCAATTCAATTACCTGTACACTAAATTTCCCTGGAATTTCATTTGATGACATTTTTGCGATGACTTTTGCAAGATTTATACTAATTTTATGAAGCTCATTAAAGTCGGTAAACTTCTTGTTAAATTAATCAAATATATCTTATTTTAAAAGCCATTCCTAGTTTCGAAGATATGTATGTCTCATTATTATCCTTTCTCTCAATTAAAAATGTTCTTATTTCGGTTAATAGGTTTCGATAATCAATAAAAACATATCATTTGCTCAGCCATCTTACTATGTATGTATGACGTGTCTCAACTTTAAAGAATTTAGATTTTATTTTCGAATAATGCTATTAAATTTAAGACATCAAATATAATTAATTATTTTTTATATTTTATTTTAAAATATATAAATCATTATTATTTTCAAAATTCGCAATCGTAATATTGCGATCGGTCAAATGTTGCTTGGCGACTGACCGATCGATCGCGATCGACCGGTTGGGAACCCTTGCTTTACTTATTGAGTAATCAAAAAGTTAGTAAAAAAAGTTCGACTTTTTTTACTAAAGTCGAAAAAAAACGAAACATACTCCCTGCCCTGCAAATAAATTTGATCTAAAATTTGGTACTATAAATACGTTTCTCAAAATAGATAAGGTCGTACCTTTTTGCTCCACATAACACTATAATACATACATACATACATATAATATTTGAATGAACTTCCGACATTTTCCAGAAGTATAATCCCGAATTGCCTACGTTGCATAATAATCTATTTAAAGTATGACTCAGATACAATTTAATTCCGACTTGTACAGGTGTGTGCATCCTTGGAAAAGGATTAAGTTGAAAAACTGCGGATTTTCTCAATGTAAAAAAGTTTATAATCCACAGGTGGAGTGAAATGGAAAGCCGCTTCCGAATGTATTTAACTTTAGCCTCTTGCGCTCCTCGGAAAAGCCGATTGGGAAGCCTTGTCGACTTAAGATACAATAATACTGCCTCTTCTCCCCATTTTCTTCCGAAAAAATTATATATTCATGTATTATATAAAATTAAAATTCAAAATATATACATTCGACTTTTTGTTATAAATTTAAAACCATCATTATACATTTACTCCGCATATATATAATAACTTTTTCAATTTAAAAGGCTTATTTTATCACACTGCTCACTGATATTCAATGCGCATGCGCTGGCGTATGATTTGATTTTATTATATTTTATTTGTCTTTTGTTTTTGTAATTTTCTTCGCCTCCACCATATTGGACAGTGTGTTGGGTTCGAATTCGTGTTCGCGTTTACGTCTCTTCAGAGATGAAATAAGAAATTTTCAAGGGGTGAGTGATCTTTTCATTTCATAGATTTCAAAAAATTCCTTTTTTTTCAAGTGCAGAAAAGCAACCCTTAGAAGAAAATGGATCACTTTCTGTCATTTTTCCATTTGACGCATTTAAGTATGTAGTATATATTTACATATTTTATGTGCATACTTCCTATTATTATTTATGAACTACTATATTATGAAGCTTCCTCCAAATTTTTTTCGTAAAATATCTATCGATAGATATTAGTTGTAGGATATCGAAATGTACTCTATGGACAATTATGGCATCTATTTAGTCATTTGAATATGTATCTGTATTCGAAAATACATAGCTATATAGTAAATACATATATCAAACTGTTGAAAATCAATATGCTTCCGATTGCTGAATAATAAGAACGTATTGGGTCGTTATAAGAGTGATTTTTTGTCCCGCACTTCTTTTGTATCTATTTTATGTACATACATATATCTATTAAAACCGTAAATATGGTATGATCTTTTCCGGATATGAATATAAAATCTGACTTTGACATGGGGATACAAATAAGTTTACAAATAAGTCGACTTCTTTATTTATCTTCGCTTACATTATAATAATAGTCTGATTAAATGTAAAGTTCGATCAATATAGCCCGAATATACGTATTTCAAAACATTAATTATTTTGCCAGAGTGTGTCGAACAATGCCTGATAAGTTCGCTCGCAATAAATTGAATATTAAATTGAAACTTTTCTGCGCGCAATTACAATCAGTCTACTGAATATCTGCCATGAAATATTTCGACATAATCATACGGATACGGTGTAATCCTCGGTTTAATTAAAACTTTTTCATTTCATTTTCATGCGCCCTTTCCGCTACATTCTTAGCATACGCCCGATATTTGTTGCTCGAACTACCTATAAATATAATTAAGAAGTTTTCGACTGCAAAAAAGATCCGATGATACGTCTCCAATTACAGCTGTGGCAGGTCACGAGAAGTTGCCTCGTTAGCGGGGAAAATCGTTTAACCTCCGTACTTCCCGCGAAAAGCTCGCCGTGCGCTTTGCAGAAAGGATTTCCCGATGACTAATAGGAGCCCATTTTTTGCCAGGAGAGCCAGGCCATAATTTGGAGAGGACCATCCTCGGCTCTAAGGTGGAGATGACGCTGCACAACGAAGATAAACGGCTGCGTATTTAACATAACAGGTGCGAGACGAGAGCGACCCGACCCGCCCAAGTTACGGATAAGGGTCGTCGCCGGATACATGCGGGACAATCTGTACCGAACCGTTTTATTTACCCCTTTTTCCAAGAATGGGAAGAAGGATCTAGCTCTCATTTTCACCGGGTAAAGACCTGCGTGGCTGAGGGATTTTCAGATATTTTTCGGCCTCTGAAAAAATGTACTGATGTAAATGATAAATGACAATTCAAACGAGATTCAATGCGAATGCTATACATATTTATGTACTTGAACGCCGCGTAGCTATGTATACAGGGTGGGATGGAAGCGTTTACGTGATTAGTAAATTTTAAATGAGCATTTGAATCAAATAAGTATTTTATTTTGTTCTATTCATATATAAATACATACCTATGTACACATGAACATACATATGTACATATATACATGCCAGGAAAGCCTAACAGGCAAACCCCAATGCGCTTTCCTGGCCAATTACAAACAATTATATACAAGTATCATAGAGATCTATAGTGAGTAGCATTTTATAATATCAACGAATTCGTGATTTTAAATACAGTGAGAGTCACAGAAATCGGTTTACCTTAAAAAATGCGATTTTTTTTTTTCAATTTAACATTCTATGTTGTAATTTTTGCTATAATTATTTTTTTAATTTGATACTGAAACAGTTTCTGATAATAATGTATGATTGGGGGGGGGGGGGGTTAATTTGATGAAAAATAATTTTGTATTCAAATTCTTGTGAAAATGAATAAAATCATGAAGTCGCTTAGGTATCAAATAAAAAATTATATTTCCTTTAAATTAAATTTATTTATTTATTAACAACTTAAAATAAAATTATATTTAAACTATATTTGAGACTTAAAAAATGAAAAAAAATAATACTGAGTGATGACTCTTTCATTTTTCATAACCGCCTGTATTCTCAATAATATTTGAATCTGAATAATTTTAACAAAGCATCATAGAGACATGGATAAATTTTTGATAAACTTATTTACATATTCGGAGCATTTTTTTATATAAATTTTCAAATTTTGAGATGCTAAAGAACTCGAAATTTGCTGGACATTTACGGACAAATTTGCAGCCTTTTATACCAATCAGTGAAATTCAACATGCTGAAAACTCGAAAATTGCGAGAAATGGGTAAAGGTTACCAGTTTGTCGGAATCTTTTCAATAAAAATCAGATAAATTGACAAATTCAGAAAAAATCAGATAATTAAGAATGTATAGGTATTTTTAAATTAGCTAGATAGCTAAAATTATAAAAATAAATAACAATCAATTAATTTTATATGTGCTATTTATATGTGTTCTGTACAGACTATTTAATCAGTTTCATTTGACTAACATGTCATTATTTCGAGTATTTTCGAATTTCGAATTCCTTCGCTATTTTCATTACTTGCTATATTGTCATTTATGTTGACGCCTTTTCAATGTGTACATATGTGACTATGTAAGCGTTAAGTACCCAAAAAATCTTTATAATTTAGTTGAAAATTTTATAATAATTTTTATCACCACTGATCTTTTAGGTTAGCACTTTCCAATTGTCGTTAAAAGGCAGATAGATAAGCGCCCATGTCGACATTTACATTTTCGTGACGAGTTTTCGCCTTTCGATGAACGCTCTCTTCTTTTGTTATTTAAATATACAAAGGTGTGTTTTGAACCAAATCTAAGATGATTCTTTTTATCCCGTCTCTCGCTGTTTTCGCATTTTTTTAACCACCCCTCCCCTTTCCATCACCGCCGTTTTCCTCAAACTCAGTTCGTTTCACTTCCATTTCCGTCCCCATTTGTTTATTTTGCTCGCGTTATTTTTACCATTGTGAAATAATACAACATTTCGTTTGTACACGTAGTTTTCGCCCGCGGTTTTGCTTTGATTACTCCCAGTCTCTGACAAAGCTGTAAAATGGGAAAACAAGTCTCGACCACTTATCGAATCATTCACGCTGTGTCAATTTTGTGTAGTTACACTACATACCTATTTGAAAAGCTCTTTTTGTATATAGACATACTTCGATTCAACTGTAAGAAATTACATTGATTCAATTTTTCTTTTAGTTTAACACTTTGTTGTACTTTATACTACACTATTAAAATCACCAGATACTCGTAGGCTGCTGGGTACAACTTTTCACTTTTTCCGGGAACGTTTTTACTTAGTTAGTAAAATGAACTATATTTTGAAGAAAAAAATGGTAGTTAATTTGTCATAGAATGTACATATGTTCGAGTATTGTGTGTTTGATTTCAACCATTGCAACTTATTTATGAAAAACATTAGAATTGGTATATCCTGTCATAATACTATTTTATATGTATGTATGTATATATATAAAATTTAAATGGCAAAATAAACAACTATTTAGTGCAGTGATAAGCGATCTTACCTAGTGAGAACCAAATTTTGAAAACTGAAATATGTACTAAAATTTCGTAAATATAAAAAAATCCACATACATAAACGTCATTCAAAAAGTTATTACATTTAATCATGCATTGCGATCTGCCATACTTACTGGTGTCATTTAATTACTTTGGTCAATAGCCTCTCTTTAATTCTGAATTTGATCTGACCAAAGAGAATTTTGTCATTGCCAACTGATGAATCCCAATAAATGCAACGGAAACCACGAAATGACCAATGTAATTGATCCGGTCGAAAGTCCTTTGATTTACATATATGATGCGCTTTTGACTGCGCCCCGCGTGCAAATTTACTGCATTTGCGAATGCACAAACGCGCTCGTATATGCTCGTCGTGATACATGAAATTTGAACTAAGCAGACAAGAGGCCAATTAGTGTGATTCGAATCCGTTTGTTGGCAGCTTTCAAACCGGGCGTATTACTGTCAACTCCCAACGATCCCCGATTGTATATACATACATACATACATATGTATTTGATTACCGCGTTTGTGAAATTAATGTAATGCTATTTTTTGTATTCCAATTTGTATGTACATACATATAATATTGAATGATTGAAAATTCGCCAATCAGAATAATAAATGAAAAGCTATTTGTTGACATACTCAATTTTTTTATTCTATATTTCAGTGAATTTGATTAAAATGAGAATTAATTGTAGTTTCTTGTAGTTCAAATAAGCGTGTTTATTACCTTTGTGAAATATTTATCGATTTATTACAAGAATATTTATCGATCCTTATCAAATTATGAAAATCGTTTCCGTTTTAATTTTTACAAAGGTAAAATATAAAATAACACGTTTCTTGTGATTTATTATATATTTTTGTATAATTAAATGAATTCGATCCCTCGATTTCGTAGAAACAAATTATTTTGTGTACACAACAATCAGATATTCAATCTGAACGAAGGTTGAAAAATATCAGATATACACATAAAATAAAGTATTTTTTTCCCGTAAAATACTCGTTTCTGCTCTATATTCTACATTTTCTTCAAATTTTGCATTGTTCGTATAATATTTGTGGGCGTTAATAATTGTTTTGTTAACATGTTTGTCTAAATTGCGTTCATTTTCCACGGAAAATTTTCTCATACCTGCGATACGAATTTTTGAAATTTAAAAACATCCAGCGGTATTGTCTGTTTCGGAATATTCTCCAGACGCGAAAATTTTTAATTACTGAGTATACGCGAGCTGGAGAAAACGTGTTTAAATCGTTATATTAAAAAAGTTGTATGTATTTTCGTCAAAAATAGTACCTTCGCTATTTATTATTATTATATTAGTAATTACGTGTAGTATGCACATATGAGAATTTTACAAAATTTATTTATTAAAAACCATGTGAACTGTATAAGAGGTATGTAAAAAACTAGCACAAAGAGGATATTGCATTAAAAAAAATTTCAATACCCGAAAACAATTAAAAAAAATTTATATGCATATATGTCCTTACATATTAAAATACATACATACATGTATGTACATATGAATGTAAGTCTTTAACGGTTAAGGTCCCACTCACCCTGAGATCTACATATAATATAACGATTAAAGTATCGATGTTTGTGCCAACATTAATTCACATACACGATCATGACATTTTCGATATACATATGTACATTCATGTTTCAGCGTGCATGGGGGCCTTTGGTGCGTTGTTATATCGATCGATAAATAAATATGCAGTATTAACCAGATTTTCCGTATTTTTTGGTATGCAAATTTAGTAATCTACGAGCGTCGGAACGAACGAGCAATGAAACTCGTCCTACGCAACGATAAATATCACATATTTTCCAATCAAATATTTTGAACGCAAGGATACATATTCCGTCCATGACAATTTTCTTTACAACTAGTTACGAACATTACAATTTTCCATGGCATTTGCATTTTTACGATGCAGTAAAAATTATTTATACGCGCTTTGTGCGTCGCATTGGAGTTTTTACTACATACATACATAATTCGTTACAGCTAGCGGCGGGAGAGAATTTTCTTTGAGAATATGTGAAAATATTATTCAGAACTTCGAGTTTAACTTTTCAGATGCTCGTACATTTTCGTGTAGTTTGTTTTCGGCATCCAATTATGCGCACCAGTGTGTTCCGCTATGTGTTATGTTGACTCTGTATAAACTAATTAATCAACATTAATGCAACAAAGCTATGTCCTATTAAATACATATGTACAAATGAACATGCACATATGTAGACCGAATCCGTAATGAAACGCTTTTATCATTTTATTAAAATATATCAAACGTCGATCCTGATGAACGTTCAGTTATTCGTCGCAGATGCGCATAACGTGACAGTGTAAATTATACATTTTTTGTGTTGTATTTTTTTTTCTTTGATTCATAATGTATTTTTGTGAATTTGCTTTTCAAGGAAAATAAATTGTATTTAAACTATGTACATAGATATACATACATTGGAAAACGGCGACTCTAGATGTCGCATGTTCTTTGAGCGTTGCTGCAGTAATACTGCAAAAAAAAAACGAGCACAGCTGCACGTTTTTTGAGAAACGCTGTAATTCTGGTCTTTACGTGCATTTTCCTGAAAAGCTTGCCGGGAGATGTGGTCATCCGTAAACCGCCGCTTTAAATGCCTCGTCGGTTCGGCCAAATGAACTTCTACGTTTAATTTGCGCCGTGCCTTTACAATCTTAACTGGCAATGTTAATACTTGCATTTCTCGCGTCTTAAAACTGTTAAATGATTTTAAATATTATATATTCTAAGCTTTTTTAAAATAGTGAGAAATATTTAGTTTTTCCATTTGTCTTAACATTGTGATGGATAGCGCTAGAAATAGATAGGATTTCTTCCGTATGTTACTTAAAGGTCTATACAAACATTTATAAATTCTTCGCATAATATTCGCATAGTATTGTTCGTGTCGTGATCGTGTACAGACGTTGATTACGTGTGTGGCGATTTGGACAACGAAATTGTAACAATTAAAAAATTAAAAATAAATTTGTAATATATAATTATGTGTACGTCCTAAGTGTATAATAATGGCATCAGAACGCATAAGTGAAGTAATAACAATTGAAAAAAAAATTATGGACATTTTGACCACAAAAACTAACAGTATATCAAATGACAATAAGACATTTTTAATTACATCAGTAAAAAAATTAGTTGAATATATTTGTAAAAATGAAAATAATGATAAGGAACAATTTTTGGATGTAATATGTGAATTAAGAAGTGAATTTAAAAATTTGAAAAACAATATACAAAAAGACATAAATATAATAAAAACCAACAGTGAATTAAACATTTTAAAAAGTGTAAATAAGAGTGAAAATAGTTTTAGTTATGCAAATGCACTTAAGAAGAATAATAAAGACATAACAATAATTGTTCCGAAAAAAATCCAAGAAACGGACAAGACAAAGGAAGAATGTAAAAGTTTAATAAACCCTAAGGAACTAAAAATAGGAATACAAGGGGTTAAAAAAATCGGTAAAGGGGGCATTGCTGTAACGTGTAACAGTGCACAGGATAGTATTAAATTAATAAAAGAAGTAGAAAATAAATTAGGGGAGAATTATAATGTTAAAAGAGGGGAATTAAAAAATCCCAAAATTAAAATTGTAGATATGTCGGAGGAACTTACAAGTGAACAGTTGGCTGAGTGTTTGATGAATCAAAATCAAGAAGTTATAAATGATGGTGAACTGAAGGTGTTAAAAATATGGAAAAGTAGAAAAAATAATAAATATAATGCGATAGTGGAAGTAGATTGCAATACATTTAAAAGATTTATTGAAGATGGAAAAGTAAATATAAATTGGGATAGATGTAGGGTTTTTGAAGAAATTAATATTCTAAGATGTCTAAATTGTTACGGATTTAATCACAAAGCGGTGGATTGTAGAAACAAGGTGACATGTGCGAAATGTGGAGAAGAAGGGCACAAAAGCGAGGGATGTAACAATAAAATAATAAAATGTAATAATTGCTTTAAAAGTAATAATAAATTAAAATTAAATTTGAACACAAATCACGGACCGTTGGACACTAAGTGCAGTGTATATAAAAGAAATATAGAATTAATGAGAAATAGAATTAAGTATAATAATATATAGCAACCACCAAAAGGTATCGGTATAAATGTACAAAGTTTTTTTGCTCACAAGGATGAGGTTTGGAGTTTAACTGTAAGTCAAAAACCATTATTTATAGGTTTAAGTGAAACGCATGTAACTAGTGATTTTGAAGATTTTGAGCTGAATATAGATGGATATTGTGTTTTGAGATGTGACTCTAATTCTAGACATACGGGTGGGGTACTATTGTATTTAAGGGATGATTTAAGTTACGGTAATGTAATAGTTAATAAGGTTGATGGTGAGTTTTGGACAATTGGTGTGGATCTGCTTGTGAATGGAGTTACTGTGTTTTTGCTAGTAATTTACCGCTCTCCGAATGGTAGAAGTGGAAGATTTCTTAAATTTTTAGAAGAATTGAGTGAAAGAAGTATAGATGTGAGTAAAAATATAATTATGTTTGGGGACTGGAATTTTAATTGGTTACAGACAGAAGAATTTTATGTAAAAAAGTTAAGAAATTGGGTAAATGAATTGGGTTTTAAACAAAAAGTGACGGAAGCAACGAGAGTGAATAATTTATCAAGCTCTCTCATTGATTTGGTTATAACGAATATAATGGATCTGCGGTGTGAGGTGAAAGATGTACCGAAAATAGGAGACCATTCTATTGTCAACATGTTTTTGGGACAGCGGTTTAGTAACGGAGGACTTAAAAATATGCAGGTGACTGAAAGAGAAAACATTGATTATCAATTGATGAATGAATTGTTAAAGGAGTGTGTATGGGGAAAGGATGGTGATAGTGTGAATGAAATGTGGGAGATAATGTATCGTAATATAACATATTCTAAAAGTAAATGCGTAAAAACCACAAGAATCATGCATAAGCATAAGCTGAAACCTTGGTTTACCAAGGAAGTAAAGGAAAGCTTAGTTGATAAGAATGTTAGTTATAAAAGATATAAAATTATTAAGGCTATGGATGGAATCCAATTAGAAAAGGCTTGGTTAGAGTATAAAAGAAAGAGGAATAAATGTGTGAATGTTTTACGTAATGCGAAGAGGGATTGGCATGAAAGAAATATTGATGGTGCAAAAAAAGATCCCACAAAAATGTGGCGAATAATTAAAACTTTGATTTCCGGGGGAAAAAATGTTTCTTTGAATGAATTAGAAGTCGAGGGAGTAGTATATAATGATAAAGAGGATATGGTTGAAAGATTGAATGAGTTTTACATCAATAGTGTGAATGATATAGTTAATTCAATACAAACAAGGCATAATAGTGTGAATGATGATATTAACTTGGGTTTAAATAAGTTTGAAAGGTTTAAATTAGTGGAAATGGAGGGATTAAATGGTGTATTGAAGGGCATGAAATCAGTTTCTAGTATGGATGGATTGACTCTAGATATTTTAATCAACACTTGGGATATGGTTGGACCTCAGTTACTGAAATTAATAAATGAATCGTTAGAAGTGGGATCCGTCCCGGATGCATGGAAGGTGTCTACTATTGTACCGGTACCAAAGGTTACGGGCACACATAAAGCCAGTGAAATGAGGCCCATCAATATGTTACCGATTGTTGAGAAGATGCTGGAGGAAATCGTTATGATTCAATTGAAAGAGTTCATTAGTATAAATGATTGTTTGGTTGTGGAACAGTCTGGATTTAGAGTGAAACATTCAACAGAAACCGCTATCCAATTGGTGGTTTCTGATTGGATGGAGACGATGGATGAATCTAGCATGGTTGTTGGAGCAGTTTTTCTAGATTTTAAGCGAGCGTTCGAGACAGTAGATAGGAATATTTTATTACAAAAATTATATAAGTTAGGAATAAATGGTATAGTATTAAAGTGGCTTCAATCATACTTAAATAATAGAAGGCAAAGAGTAAAAATTGATAAGGTGTTATCCTCTGAATATGTAACACCTCATGGAGTGCCGCAAGGGTCCAAATTGGGACCCTTATTATTTATATTATATATAAACGATATTGTTAAGGTAATTAAGATGTGTAAAATACATTTGTTTGCAGATGATACATTGATATATATAATTGGAAAGAATGTTGATGTAATGTCTGAGATTTTAAATATAGAATTAAATTATGTGAATGACTGGTTGTGTGAAAATAAATTAAAGTTGAATGTGAATAAAACAAAAATGATGTGGTTGAATGGTAAAAATAAAAATATATTGAATGAAATTAGAATTAATGATAAGTTAATTGAAAAAGTTGAAAATATAAAATACTTAGGTGTATACATAGATTCAGGACTAAATTTTAAAATGCACGCTGACTATATAATAAAAAAAATGGCTAGAAAAGTTGGTGTATTATGTAGATTAAGAAATATTTTAAGTAAAAAAAGTAAAATTTTAGTGTTTAATTCAATTGTCTTGCCACATGTGGTTTATTGTGCCACTGTGCTTAATTTGTTTAGTGGCCAAGATTTAGAAAAAATGCAAAAAATACAGAATAAAGCTATGAGAGCTATTTTGAATGTGAGTAGATTTAAGAGTATTGGAAGTATGTTAGATGAATTAGGATGGATGAGTATTAGAATTAGTCTAAATATTAGTACATTGTCTTTTGTTTATAAGTTAGATCATAAGTTATTACCTAAGTATTTTGATGATTATATAATAAGGAATAGAGATAAACATAGTTTTTATACTAGAAATAAGGACAAACTAGTTGTAAGTAGAGTAAGAAAGAATAAGACGGCTGGGGGTGTTTTTCACAGGGGTGTGCTCATGTATAATGCCCTCCCTGAGTGCGTCAGGTCTGCTAAAAACATGGATGCATTCCTGCGAGGTGCGAAGAGACACCTCTGTGAGGGACAGTACATATAAGTTAATTATAAATTTTAGAGTTAAGTATAATAATTAAGATGTATTTTTTTTTAAATTAGCTTGATAGCTAAAATATATATAAATAAATAAAATAAATAATTTTGATGCGATATGGCACACTGGTTGTAAGTCACTGGGGCAACTAATTACACTGAGCATCAAAAAAAATTACTGGAGTGGAGACTAATCAACCTTTACTAAGTTTGACACACAGAATTCGAATATGACAATTATTTTGGTTATTTTGCTCTCGTTTATAATATGTGAGCGTTTAAAAAGAAGCGCAATTTTTACAGTATTTTTGGCTTTTGTAGTCTTTCATTAAAAATCTAAATTGCGGTGCCAAAATTGAGTATTTGGAATCAATTTAAATTTTTTTCTATTCATTGTGATTTTTTTTTTTGCTTTAAAATAATTATAATCTAGCGAATTTTAAAAGCCAAAAATTTGTGTTTTTACACATTTTTTTTCGTATTATGAGTTTTTTTCGCCAATTTTTCACTTAGCCACGTTTATTCGTGGCACTCATATCTTATACACGTGAGCAAACCTACAAAAATCATTATCATGTTCGAATTTAATGGGTTAATCTTAGTAACGATTGTTTATTCTCCTTTCTGGTAAAACGAAATTTTTTGTTACTCGGTGTTATTATTACGATAGAAGGTTTTTTGCTCTATTCATCGAAAAAGTGTTATTGGTATTATCTCTGATTTTTTGCGAATTGACGTACTGTATTTTAATCTCTCGAAATCGTATTTTGTAATTCCCATTAGATAAATTTTAAATGTACATCATGTAAATTAGTTTTTCATTTATTCCTCCCACCTATGAATAAAAAACTTCCTCATATTTGTTTAATTAATTTATTACAATTTTGCGTCATATTAATTACAAATTTTCCCTAGAGCGTCATTATGGCTTAATACATACATAAATATGTACATATGTACATTCAAATCACATTTTACAAATCATTATGTCGACTACGGGTGAGTCAATTTGTGTGTAACCGTTTCGACAAACTCTAATTTTTATACAGTAAAACTGACAATCATAAACATAAAGAAACATTGCACACTATTGCTTCTCCATATTCGACATAATAATGCTGTAAATTTGACTTGTTTTTCCCTATTTTTACTTTATCTATGTACGTAGTAACAATAGATGAAGTTTTGTGATCATGCGAAATTTTGAACTCGAGATTTTGATTGATTCAAACTTAGAATCGATTACGGATCACGTTTTCATGATCTAGAAATAAATGTGTGTGTGTGTCTGTCTGTGTATTTTGTGAATTTTTTACCGAACACCGTTAGTCCTATCAAACTGAAACTTAGTATCGGTTACTGAAATTTCTATCGACACGACATAATTTTTTTTCGAATTTTTAAGTAGACCGGAAATGGTACCTCCCCTCATAGGTGTCCTCCTTTTTTTAGTTTTTGAATTCAATTATCTCCAAAACCGAAAACTGAATGGGACTGAAATTTTTTTACTCACATGTAATGGAAATTATAAATTTTATAACCTGATATTTTTTGAATATTTTTACCTGAGCCGAAAGTAGTACTTTTACTCTAGAGAATCGAGGTTTTTTTATGTTTTTCTCAGAAACCTTTTGGTTTATTGAACTTAGTTGATAAGCAACCGTCAACCGGAAGTGGCAGCTTACTCTTGTTCGATTTTTCTTCCACTATTTTATTCGACCCCTTAAACATAAGTGCTCTTCACGAAAAAAAAAATCAAGTATAACTGTTGTATTATTGTGATGAAAATAAAAAAAATCACTAAATTAAATAAACCGGAAGTGGGATTTTTTCCTCTTAGAAAGGTCAAAAATGTTGCGGCCACTAGTCTGTCCACACCCCAGAACGTATCAAGCTAAAAATTTATATTTGTATTTTTTATAAATTAACTTAGAGCGGATAAGGTTTTGGTCATAATTCGTAAACCGGAAGTAGTAAAAATATTTAATTATTTTATTTTGACCTTTAAAATTATTTTTATTTTCTAGATATTTAATTTGTACAATACTGATAGTGATATTAAGTAATAAAAAAATTTGAACAAAAGCCGACTACCGGAAGTGGAACTTCTGTCTTGTGCAAGTTTCCATATATTTGCGCTCTACTTGTATCGAAAATGCTGTCATTGCTATTAGTATTTCATAATGCTGCCGGTATGTGTGAATGTATCCGTACGGTTCAACATCAAATACATAGATAAAGTCATGGGTTGGTCACTGAATTGAATTTTTAAAGTTGAATTTTTTTATGTACATATGTATTATCAATCTCGTTTGACACCTTTACTTTACGGTTTCAATTCGTTTTTCCGCATCCGGTCTTTCGGTGAGGATTTTCCTCATTCTTTGAGGCACGCTAAGGAGGGTGGCCCACACAGCTTCACAGAGGACCGAGCCTCAAAGAGTATTAGAGTCGTTACACACGGCTTATCCCGCTTACGGGCGTGCTCTATCAACACACGCGAGCCGGGAACTGTGTCACGCGAGCTTCTGCTCTCCGGGGACAGACGTTCACACCAATAAAGACCCGAGTGAAAAAACGCGTGCAAGTATGCTCGGAAAGAGGCGTCTTGCGAATCTTAAACATCCACTTTAATATGGAGTGTCCTTGTATACATTTTAGCCCGTTTCAATGTAGCTTCTTTAACATCTTTATGCATAATCAGTAATTGACAGTTTTTTTTATGTTAGTTAGTTTTCGAGTGCCATAACTTCTTCGGTTAACGGGTAGATGTACCGATAGTTTGTGGAAAGAAATGTGATAATGACTCGTTCGCTAGCGTGCCTTTCGGCGATGTAATCAACTGATTGCCTTTGTCCTTCAAATACAAAATTTATTACAGATTCGCAGCACGTAGTCGTGCACGTGTTAAAATTACTTATTAACCCATTCGTTTGCATGTAACGAATGTAGGTTTAGGGTGTGAATATTTGATTTTCGTTTATTATAACCGAGATTTATATCGTAGGAATTTTGTTCATCTAATCAATGTTCTAATTATACGGATAATAGTACCAATCGAGTAAAAGCGTTGCCGAAATTGAAACACATAATATCGTCCCACGCGCTCCCGAACCACTGGTTCATATGCTTTTGTAAAGATCGAAGAGGTAGAATTATTTTAAATCACATAATTGACTGTATACTTTATTTTATAAGTAAGCTGTGCACATACTTTGTTTGTATGTATGTATAGGTACATAGTACATATGTATATACATTTGTATAATCCTCTTTTACTGCTTTCCTTATTTTTCCTCTTATTTCCTTAAAATTTCTCACCTTACGACTTACTCAGCTTCCCTTAGGTGAACTTTTGTATTAAAACATATCATAAAATATGTACTTATAATGCAAGGGATTTTTAGAGCATTATGTTTATATGTCATTATATGATATGATATTACCCTCGTAATTTGAAGTGAGAAATTTATTTTGTTTAATTATGCAAATTGAAATTAATGTACGTGTAATTAGGGTGCATTTATATGCAACAGCGAATTTTGGGATTTGGAAACACCCCTAGTTGGAAAAGATGTTCTGTATCATGGGAAATCCGTAAAAACTATCAGCATTACCGCCAGTCCATTCAAGTTTGTGAAGATTTTTTTTTAAATTTAGGCCTAGTTTTAGTTTTGTATATTTTTTAATTCACCTCATCATATTAATGGAACAATTTTACATTAAAAAATCTCATATGGGATGTATCTTCATATTGGCAAGGTATGAAAAAGTATAAGTAGAAAACCTTCGATTTGAGGTTTTCAGTTTTTATTGATTTTTAATTTTATCGAATTTGGGGTCATTTACTTCAGTTCTAAGGTCCTTGATCTACTGAACGCTACATATGTACTTCAGTAAAATATGTATAATACATACGTATTATACATATTGTACATATGCTCCCAACCTTTTGCAGACGGAATTTTTTGAAATATCAGCCTCCAATTGATATTTCCGATCCCAGTAAAACAGAATAGACCACATCAAGACGCATTTTATGTAATTTTATTTTCAACGTTCATTGAAATTTCAACGTTCCAGATTGACGTCGAGCTTTTCTGCTTTTCACATATAAGCTGCGGTAAATTGTTTGGACGCCGTTACAGAAAATGCTTCCGAGCGCAGATGCCGGCTTATCTCCTATTGTGCTCACGAGCTTTCCCACAGGTTTAATTGTCCCTTCGGCTTCCGATGGAGATACCGTCGCTATATTATTACGCAATGAATATGTGTATGTGTGTAATGTGTATACTCTCACGAAAAGGAACGTTAAAAAACATGTAAATGGTTGTGTTGAATCGCAATGAGGCGAACGGGCCGCTTTGAAGCGCAACGAACATGTACGTAAACAACAGTGTACGTTTGTATACATACATACATATGTATGTATGTATGTATGTGTATGTACGTTTGAAAGATACTTTGAGCTGCTTCTGGCTCAAAGAGTGTTGTGTTATTGCTTTTTTTTCTCCGAAATATGACTATATATATGTATATACCTACGTGACTATGAATGTCAATCTTTATTGTGGGCCTTGTACATATGTACATATGTTTTCAGTATCAAACACAACTTTAACAAAGAGGAAGTGTGTTTTTTCGTCGTTATCACAGGATTTAATTGAGTACAAATGAAGTCTCTGAATGTTACTTGAATATGCTTTTTGAACGGTAAACTACTAAAAGGAAAAGTTGCAACAGGTTGCTAACACAGTAAGTTAACTTTCAAAGTTGTTCGTTGTTTATAAGTTGTTCTCAACTACATAGGTTACCAATGAATACATCAGTAAGATTATATGCTTCTACAAATTTTGTATTCTCACAATCTATATACATATGTAAGTATATGGTATGTATGTATGTATGTATGTATGTAGTACATATGCACAGCCGTCGAGAGGAATCTCGGGCCCTGGGAAACTTAATTTCGGGCCCCATGATAAACTGAAAAATTATCTTATAGATATATTTTTAATATGCAAAAAATCTTTAAGAACTATTAGAAAAAAAACCCATAAGTGGTTCTTATTTTTTTAAATAATTGAGTTAGAAAGTATGATTTAAATGGTACGATTTCATATGGACACAAATAATGCGTGGATAGAAAAGTAATAAACATTTAGCGGTCAGTTGGATGTCCCGATACGGGGGCCTTCGAGTAGTCCGTGTCCTGGAACTTTACCCCCGTCTCCCCCCTCCTCCTGGGGGCCCTATAAAAATGTATATATCAAAATTTAATTTGGTTTTTTGGTAAGGTTTATAAGAAATCGTAACCAAAAGGAATAAAAATATGATAAGTACTTTTCATTAAACCCGATCTTCCTTATTTTAATTAATTGCATATGTACATACACACCTATGTATAATATGTCGATCGTGACTCTTCCAGTGTGTCTTAGCTTTACATTGATAAATGAATTCATTTCATAATTTTTCAATTAAAATTTTATGATTTTATTGTATAACTTATAACAATTTCTCCTTATTGAATATTATATGTATTTAAGTTGTTATCATTACATATACAAACTAACTTTGCGCACACATTTACATATGTATTGAAAATTCATATAAATTTATGTATTAAACTTGATTTCATTGGATTTTTCTTATATAAGTTCAAATTCTAATTTTTGTACTTTTTACATATGTAACATGCATATGTATTTCAACAACTATTTCATCTGAAATTGAAAAAAAAAATTTTAGCGTTTAATAGGGTATTTTCGAGCGACTTCCTTTCACATAAATAAATATAATATTTATTTATACGCTCTATTGAATGATTTTGCGGAAATAAAAAATATCTAACAGCTGTTTCACCCCATTTAAATACCGAAACGTATTTTTAAACATTCGTAAAATAAAATAATAACTTGGACCGCTACCAAGCTATCGGTTCGGTTTAAATAAACAAGTTTCACATTTTATCGTTTTTCATATGTATAAGACATTATGTCATTGCATTGGTGTACATATTTTTTTTATCTTGTTAGCACTATTGATTTCATATTATTGTTAGCACTACTGATTCAAGTATCGCACTAGAGGTTTACAAAATGTACTTCAACTTGGTATTGTTACTCAAATTAAAAGTTTCCCTCGGGTTTCTTTTCATATTTCCGCGTATACGTCATGCTGATTATGTATGTATGTATGTACATATGTAGTTTTAATAAGTAATTATTATTGTGTTAATTAATACTATTCATGTTATAATAATAATCATAACTTTTTATCGATAGGAAGAATTGTGCAATCCCCATCATCCATATACATTCCCACATGTTTGTCAAATTTGTCACAAGTTTCGCAAATTACGCTAGTGGTAAGAACATTTTGTCAAAGGTCTGTACATATGTATGTAGTTATTTCCAGATATTTTAGATTAATTTTGCAAGAATTCGCTGCTTTTTGAGAAATTTGATAAGAAATTTTCGAAGCGATAAAAAAATTTAATCAGTTACAAAGAAGAGATAAAAAAATTGAATCATTTTAATTCAATAGTCTTGACCTAGTACATATGTACATACCTAGTACGTATGTAAATTTTAATTTTTAATTCAATTTTAAATTAGGAAAAAACACATACATATGTACAATACATATTAAATATCTAATATATTACATTTCATAATATATAAAAGTCTAATGCATTTGAAACATTTAACCATTTATATTTAACTGTTTTTTTTTTTCTTTTTACTCGGAAATATTTCTGATATCGAATTCGAATGATGCTTTGTTTTTACTGTCCGAATTGTATTTCCTGAAATTTAATTTATATTTGCAAACAGCTTTGTTATTTTAGTATGCAAACACAGTCGATACGGAAATACCTTTTAAAATAAATGTTTTTTGTAGTAGCGAATGCACAATTGTGTTTAAATAGGAATCCACTGTGAATGAAATTGCTTTAAAAGCTCTAGTAGAGCTTTATACGCATTTTTATTTATATTTTCTACAAAAATGAAAAGTCTTGTACAGGGATTTAATAAACTTATTTTGTCCATTTGCATGTGTGTATATTCATTTTATTGTATTATACTATTATATATTGTAAAATGGATTTTAATTAGAAATTAATCTTTCTATTAATTAATTGCTTATATTTTATAGGTTCATATATGTACATACAACTGTACATACCTATACATATACCCTTTCAAAATATTCTTAAGTTTTGTGTGTGTTATAGAAACATAACTTGTTATTTTAAATCAGTGCTGTAGAAATAAAAATGTTAATTAACGCGCTAATACGAGGGCCAAAAGTGCGTCTTCATTTCCCATTTTCCGCGTTAATTTTCCCTTGAAAAAGTTGAAGTCGAACAAAACGGCTTTTCCTGCGCGTCGCCATTCGCGCTTATTAATGGACACACGTAATTGAGTTACGTTTCTTTTTTACTTTTTTTTTCTCATGAACCCAGCTCCATTTTGGGCCATTTTTCATTTGTGTCGTATTAAATTTCCTCGTGAAAATGCGTAAAAAGACGAATTTGCTTGTTGCACAGAATAGGCTTAGTCATAAATTTCAATGTTAATATTTTAATATAGTTCTAGTTATTTTAATATATGTACATATATTATAGTAGAGTTTGCAATTTGTAATTATTTCAAAACTTAACTAATACTTTCCCGACTCGAATAATCGATCGGAGTAAGGTTCGTTTCGTCTTGTAAATTTAGACTTGTTTGTGTACTCTACTTTGGTAATATTCTTTGTGTTTACGCATTTACAAATCGAATCATTCCCCGGTTTCCTTTTTGCTTACTTCTTACGACGTTTTTCTGACTAGCTGTTAAAAATAGTTTTATTTATGTCTTTTTTCTGCTTCGCAAAAAAGAAAATTACTTATTTAAAGTTTGGTGGAAAAGGTTGTTCGGTGTACCGGCACCTGGAAAAGTTTTTCGCGTTGCGGTGGCCAGGGTCTTTGCTCTTTATTTTTGGCGTTTTGGCTTTGGGCCACGGTGTACTCTAATAAAACTCGTTGGGCGTGTTTTGGTCGTGTCCCTAGCAGGGCTATGGTATAAATAAAAACCTGATATGGGTTACGTCGTCAACGGAAATAACGACACACGGTTAAAACTCAATCAAACGTTCTGAATATATGTATTTATGTACATATTTATAGGTATATGTATAATATGTATGTATGTTTGTAAATGTATATGTACATGTACAAATGTAGAATCGAACATGTACTTTTTGAACAAATCCCATTTTGCGCGTTTATTTTTCCCTTTTGTTTTTGATTTTTTCATTTTATTACTGTTCATATATTACGTTAAAATATACATCATAAGTATATTTTAATGGCTACTGTTCAGTGGCGGCTCGTCCATATGGGCTGCGGACTGCATGTATATATATATATATATATATATATATATATATATATATATATATATATATATATATATATATATATATATATATATATATATATATATATATATATATATATATATATATATTTATTATTATTATTTGTTTAATTTCTTCACCGGTATTGTCAACAAGCTACTACAGCCCGATTCATGTCTGTGAATTCTCACGATCCGCCACTGCTACTGATCCAGTAATCATTATAATATTATCTCATTAATATTATTGTTTAAGATAAAATAAAAAAAAGAAGTTCAAAAACCTATTTACAATGTTTCTTATAAATGTTCACAATACATTTTATACATAATATTTAAACTAAAGACTAAAGCGAATAGTGTTTTAGTAATTTTCGGTTATTCCCAAAGGGTAACAATATCTTGTTCTATATAGGGGAGAGTGGTGTACCTTTGGACGAATGTACCTGTGGACAATGACTTTATTTCGGTCAGGGAAAATATTTTTGCTACACAATGTTCTAGGGATTTATGAACATCGAATATTGGCAACATTCAATCCACCTTTTTGTGCCGCGCGCTGCCAGATTCAAGTTTTTTCGAGAATTTCGTTATTTGGGACCCAAAAGTAAATATCCGTTATTTGGGACCCAAAAGTATATACCAACGAACTGTTTGTTATTTCATATTTATTAAAATAAATTTTCATACAAGATATGCATTTAGTTTTGTATAGTGGTTATTTAACTATTTGGTAACGACGATAACTGTGTTAAAACGTAACCATAAAGAAGTGTATTTTAATATTTCGTTTTGTTGTACCTTTGGACATTTATTTGGTTGTACCTCTGGACGCGTCCAGAGGTTAAGGTTAGAGGTTCTTGTGAAATTAACAACCAAAAAGACTTTCAAGTTTTATGTTGCTGAAGTTATGAATAATCCAATCGAAAATGATATTGAAATCAAGTATTACAAGAAAATATCGACAAACAGATTTCGTGTGGTCGATGACAAAATATATAATATTTGTCAAGAGGAAATTTCTGGGAAATTGCCTCCTCCTCGAGTGGTAGGCCAGTCTGGGAGACTCAAATCACAGTTGGAATGTAATGTAGGCCTTGAGAATTTCAATATTGGATGAAATAGTTAACTTTGTATAAATTCCATATCTGTCCAAAGGTACAAAATACACTGTCCATAGGTTCAACATAGTTTTGACAATTTTTGGACAATTTTTTTGTCTCTATTATTATTGCAAAAAATAAAAAACTGTTATGCTATCATTAATTTTTATTTTTTAATTTTAATTTTGAATATTCAAACTATCTAATGACATTAAAAAGTTTGCATAAAACAATAAAGTTGCTGAGCTATGAGTGAAAAAGCGAAAATTGTCCACAGGTACACCACTCTCCCCTAATCACCGAGACTCTTCACAAGTTTATTTAGTATGATGGTTATTATTTTAGTATTTAGATAATATTCCTTTCATAAATAGAAACTCTTGGTTACCTTGTTAGTAATATTTACTATTTTGGAATTATAATAGTATTTATGTATTTTCGTATAGTCTTTTCGGGTTAGTATAAATGGATGTGTTACAAATTATTTTTAGTGATTTGTATTCGATTTCTGGCAGTTTTGAGTGATTAGTAGTGGATGCATTATTGCATGTCTAATATGAGTGTATTTTGTAATGATATCGAGCAATGACGATTGTATATTGACTGGGTATATTGAAGACATACCACGTATTGTCTTGCAATTCACCCTCTTCATGTGAAGAGCCCATCGCATTAAACATGTCTGCATGTATTTTTAAACGTTATTCCTAAACATTTATTTTATTTTTTTGATGGCCATTTGAGGCTTTCTCCGAATTGGATTTTCATATCTGATATTTTCTTACACTCATTATAATTTTATATATTTTAAGTATATTTTCAATTTTCTACTTAATGGAGTATTCCGTCAGTACTTTTACAGTAATTTCAAGGTTTATTTATTATTCGCTTGATAATCAATTAAACTTTGTGATAGACTTTATATGTTTTGTATGTACATATAAAATAGTATAGGTAAAATGTATATGTACATACAAAATAGACGTACAAAGTAGTACATACATAATATACATATACATATATGTATATTCTGCTATGTATACGAACAATGTACATATGTATATATACGTGACCGTATCTTAAATAGGAAATTGTTTGCAGAACAAACATTCGTACTCGCGGACAAACTTTGTTTATAACTTTCGAGACAACATTACGAATCGAGTATCGGTTTCACATCACACAATAAGGAAGTTTGAGTTATTTGTCTCGTCCTTGGAATACCTTATCCTTATTTTTGGTAAAATCGCTCCACGCAGCCATCATGGCATTGAACGAGTATTATTTGATTTTAATCGAAATATTGAATATTGTTTCTATGATGCTTGAATTTCAAGTTTTAATTCACATTTAAGTTATTTTAGAAATGCGTTCCGTCCCGCTGTTAATAAATTCCGTACCCTTGACTCACAAGCCAAGTCAACACAAACTTCAGTCATCGTTTCACGGCCTAGTAACCCTTAAAGTGTTCAATTCGAATGAAAATGTCTCTTTCGAAATAATCAACATCACCTTCATCGCCTGAGCTATTCAAATAAAATCAAGATTCGTTCACTCACTCTCAATTTGATGAGTTTCGTTACAAGCAAAAGGGAGGTACAGGGGCTATCTTACATGTATGTGTGTACATATATTCATATATCGCACATATTTATCAGATAAAAAGCTGGATGGGTGGAATGTGTTTATACATATACATGTACATACATATAAGAAAAGTTAATTGAAAATTTCAACATGAAAAATTCACCGTTTCTTCATTAAGCTAGTAAGCTATTTTTGCTTTTCATATTTGAGATTTAATTTAGAATATATGTAGTATGGTTGTACTTTTTCCTTGTGAAATATAAAGGCGAACCACAGTAATAAATCATATTTATAGTTTTGATAAAAGCTTTTAAGAATTGAATTGGGTTCGTTTCCTTTCGCCAACCAGTGTTGTTGAGCATTATTATTACGCCATTTATATTTTCGTAAGAAAAATGAAAGAGAAAAATCAAGCTGAAGACATAAAAAATGTGATAATAACAACAATAAAAGAAGATAACCTTGTTAAATTAATCTACAGTAAAATTGTTTTAAATAAAACAAAAAAAATCATAATTTACTCTCACTACAATATCTGATATTTCCACATATTGTAAATATGTTTGTTTATTTATTGAAAAATCAACAAACAGATGTAGAAATGCATAAAATTAAATAATAAATGTAACACAATAAAATGACATCTTAGCCGAATTATAGATTTTTGCAAATTACATAAAATGGTACATAGAGACTAACTAACAAATGAAAAAGAAAATAATAAAAACTATAAAATGACTAAATAGAACAGTACATAATTAAACATAAAGTGATATAATCTAATCTATAATTTGGAAAGAGACTTTGTATGTATCCTTGGTCGTCGTTTTCGTCGTCGTCGTCCGTAGATCGGTGACGTCATCGAACACGTGATTCGATTTTTTTTTTTTTTTCGATCCATGGGCGCCGATTTGTTTTTTTCGTTTCAATGGATTCACCCCCGCGGGGGCGCAAGGCGAGTAGCTTCATGGGGCCCCGCCAGGGGCGCCACAAGGGGCGCAGCCCCGTGGGGCCCCGAAGGGGGCCCGGAGGGCGCAGCTTTATGGGGCACAGCCTTATCGGCCGCAGCCTTATGGGGCGCAACCTTATGGGGCGCAGCCTTATGGGGCGCTGTCTTATGGGGCGCAGCCTTAGGGGCGCAGCCTTATGGGGCGCCGCCTTATGGGGCGCCGCCTTATGGGGCGCCGCCTTATGGGGCGCCGCCTTATGGAGCTTAGCCACATGGGGCCCCGAAGGGGGCGCAGCCTCATGGGGCGCAGCCCCATGGGGCCCCAAAGGGGGCGCAGCCTCATGGGGTGTAGCCCCATGGGGCCCCGAAGGGGGCGCAGGGGGCGCAGCCTCATGGGGCGTAGCCTTATGGGGCGCTGTCTTATGGGGCGCAGTCTTATGGGGCGCCGCCTTATGGAGCTTAGCCGCATGCGGCCCCGAAGGGGGCGCAGCCTCATGGGGCCCCGAAGGGGGTGCAGCCTCATTGGGCCCCAAAGGGGGCGCAGCCTCATGGGGCGCAGCCCCATGGGGCCCCGAAAGGGGCGCAGGGGGGCCCAGGGGGGCGCAGCCTCATGGGGCGCCGCCTCATGGGGCGCTGCCTTATGGGGCGCCGCCTTATGGGGCGCAGCCTTATGGGGCGCTGTCTTATGGGGCGCAGCCTTATGGGGCGCCGCCATATGGGGCGCCGCCTTATGGGGCGCTGCCTTATGGGGCGCCGCCTTATGGGGCGCCGCCTTATGGGGCGCCGCCTTATGGAGCTTAGCCGCATGGGGCCCCGAAGGGGGCGCAAGGGGGCGCAGCCCCATGGGGCCCTGAAGGGGGCGCAGCCTCATGGGGCAAAGCCCCATGGGGCGCAGCCTTATGAGGCGAAGCCCTAAACGGCAACTGATCATGGGGGCGAAGCCCTTGACGGCATTTAATCATGGGGGCGCGGAGGGGCGAAGCCCTAATAGGCATTAACTAAGGGGGGCGAAGCCCTAGGTGGCATTTAATCATGAGGGTGCGGAGGGGCGAAGCCCCAAAAGGCATTAATTATGGGGGGCGAAGCCCTAGACGGCTTTGAATCATGGGGGCGCGGAGGGGCGAAGCCCTAAAAGGCAACTGATCATGGGGGCGAAGCCCTAGACGGCAATTAACCATGGGGACGTGGAGGGGCGAAGCCCTTATCGGCAACTGATCATGGGGGAGAAGCCCTAGACGGCATTTAATCATGAGGGTGCGGAGGGGCGAAGCCCCAAAAGGCATTAGTTAAGGGCGGCGAAGCCCTAAACGGCAGTTTATCATGGGGGCGCGGAGGGGCGAAGCCCTAAAAGGCAACTGATCATGGGGGCGAAGCCCTAGACGGCATTTAACCATGGGGACGTGGAGGGGCGAAGCCCTTATCGGCAATTGATCATGGGGGCGAAGCCCTAGACGGCAATTAACCATGGGGACGTGGAGGGGCGAAGCCCTAAAAGGCAACTGATCATGGGGGCGAAGCCCTAGACGGCATTTAACCATGGGGACGTGGAGGGGCGAAGCCCTTATCGGCAACTGATCATGGGGGCGAAGCCCTAGACGGCATTTAATCATGAGGGTGCGGAGGGGCGAAGCCCCAAAAGGCATTAGCTAAGGGGGGCGAAGCCCTAAACGGCAATTAATCTTGGGGGCGCGGGGGGCGAAGCCCTAAAAGGCATTAACTAAGGGGGGCGAAGCCCTAGACGGCTTTGAATCATGGGGGCGCGGAGGGGCGAAGCCCTAAAAGGCAACTGATCATGGGGGCGAAGCCCTAAACGGCAATTGCTCATGGGGCGTGGAGGGGCGAAGCCCTAGAAGGCAAAGGCTCAGGGGGGTGCCGAGGGCGAAGCCCTAGAAGGCAAAAAAAAAAAATTGATTTTTTTTTTGATTTTTTAAAATTTTTTTTTTGAAATCGGCAACTGATCATGGGGGCGAAGCCCTAGACGGCATTTAATCATGAGGGTGCGGAGGGGCGAAGCCCCAAAAGGCATTAGTTAAGGGGGGCGAAGCCCTAAACGGCAGTTTATCATGGGGGCGCGGAGGGGCGAAGCCCTAAAAGGCATTAGCTAAGGGGGGCGAAGCCCTAAACGGCAATTAATCTTGGGGGCGCGGGGGGCGAAGCCCTAAAAGGCATTAACTAGGGGGGGCGAAGCCCTAGACGGCATTTAATCATGGGGGTGCGGAGGGGCGAAGCCCTAAAAGGCATTAACTAAGGGGGGCGAAGCCCTAAACGGCAATTAATCTTGGGGGCGCGGGGGGCGAAGCCCTAAAAGGCATTAACTAAGGGGGGCGAAGCCCTAGACGGCTTTGAATCATGGGGGCGCGGAGGGGCGAAGCCCTAAAAGGCAACTGATCATGGGGGCGAAGCCCTAAACGGCAATTGCTCATGGGGCGTGGAGGGGCGAAGCCCTAGAAGGCAAAGGCTCAGGGGGGTGCCGAGGGCGAAGCCCTAGAAGGCAAAAAAAAAATTGATTTTTTTTTTTGATTTTTTAAAATTTTTTTTTTGATTTTTTTTTTGATTTTTTTTTTATTTTTTTTTTTTATTTTTTTTTTATTTTTTTTTAAATTTTTTTTTTAAAATTTTAAAATTTTTTTTTTTTTTTTTAAAATTTTAAAATTTTTTTTTTTTTTTTTAATTAAATTAGCTTAGTCATGTTTAAGCGGTTTATATTATAAACACTGAGCGAAGCCGGGTAATACAGCTAGTATTGGATAAAGATTAAATAATATAAATAGAAAATGGATCAATCAATCAAGACTCTCCTGATGGCAGTCCTGAATTGATGCAAGGAAATACCGAATATATCAATGTCATTCAGCTTCCCGTTAAACATACATACGATGAACACGTTGTAGATGGGAATATTTTAAGGAATTGTTTTTGAAAGTACTAAGTGAAAAGAGTGCAACGTGTCTAGAAAACCTAACTGGGATCCTGAAACCAACCTTACTCAGTATATCGGGAATATCAAGGAAACCTTTTAGCAGCTTTATTATTAAAGGGAATGTAGCATAAGTGAGTCGTCGCCTGACAGAAAGATTGTCAAAGGTTAGGAGTTTTAAAATATTGGGAACAGTAGTATGGGCGTAGATAGGAAAACGGTAGCGTATATAATATATCAATAAATTAAAAATATAAATTATATATATCAGCAGTTTGAAGAAAATTGAGCGTGCTTATATAGTAGGTATAAGATATTTTTATTGTATAATATAATAAATGTGCCATGCGAAAAACACGTATATCAAACATATAAAAATTGTGAATAAATTTCATACATGCTTTATATACACAATAACGACTCATTAAAGATAATCGGCGTGGGGTGGCAGGGTGGCAAAAGCGCGCCCAAACGTATTTGATTCGACCCCACGCGCTTTTCGCGAACGCCGTTTTTCCCGGGATACATTTCCTGCGACTACGAAGCCGTATACATACATACATGCAGTACCTAGTTGCCGATTTTAAAGTTATTTCTTTAAACGGCGTTCAACGAATTTTATGACCTATAAAATATATTGCGGCAGTGAATTTCAAACTTTGTTCCGCGAAGACAAAGTGTCCGCGTCCGAACTCCAGCCGCTGAAATCTCGTTTCTTTGTTTTCACTAAACTTTTCACTCGTAAAAGAAATATTGAACGCTATTTATTTACACGTGTGTATTTCTGCACTTATCAACAAGTCTTTCGCAAAATTCACCGTTTCTATTTCTGAAATATACCTTATAGATTTAATAAATATATTAATTTACATTTCTTCATATAATACCATTGATTAATTAAAATCACATATAATTCTAAACAACTATGAACCCCATTATTAATTTTGAGTCCATACAGGAGTAATGCGCCACAATGGTCGAAAAAATACAGAGAGATGAGAAAAATAAAAATATATACATACATATGTATATACATACATATGTATATGCACAAATAAAAAATATATTTATACATAATCATAAAAAACAATTTGAAATTATTTTGCGGCGAACACATTTGAAATGATTCTATTGTTTGTTTATTTTACTCTAGCAACGCAGGTGGCGACGCGAAAACATTTGAAATTATTGCGTTGCGATGCCACTCATTCTCGTTTTTCCCGTTTCTGTTCCCGTATTTGGACGATTTTTTTTACAGAAACCAACGCGGACATACACACAATAACTCTTGTAAGTTTCATCGCAATCGGTTGAATGGTATAGGAACGCATACGTGACAGACAAAGAAACAGACACACATTGATTTTTATATATATATAGATTTTATAGAAACGTCCAAATTGCATCCTCTTTAACATCTTTAATTTTGCAAACCCGTTTTTCATCCTCAAGTGCGTAAGGTTAATAGTTTCTTTCAAAGTTTTGGGTGGTTTTAGATAAAAAAAACCTATGAATTTCATCAAAACGTCTTTTAAATTATTTTTTAAGCTTTGAATATGCTCAGATTACTATTTACCCAATTTGATCAGATTTCCCAAATAATTTTTTAATTGTACTCGAAAAACAATTTTCATATCAATCAAAATGCCAGGGCAGCGACCTGGCTCAAAAAGAAGTACCAAGGCGGTGACCCGGGCCGACTACACCACTGCCTGAATACCTCAAAACCAGCAGCATAGATCAATGGTTAGCACGAAATGCTTTCGATAGTGTGGTCACGTTTTCTATCCTTGGTGTGTACCTTGGATATGTAGCTCAGTTACATAACCATACCTTGGATATGTAACTCCAGGTTGATCGTTTCCTATCAGAGTATTTCAATTTATCTGATTTCATTGAAACGGTTCCAACAAATTGGCAACCCTGTACTATCTCTCTTACAAAAATTCGAGTTATTCAGCATCTAGATTTTTGCTAATTTGTATAAACGCTGCAAATTTGTCCATATGTGTCACAGTGGATGTTAATCGATGTTGTTATTTGCCTTGTATAATACATATGTAGATACTTTTGTACAGTGTTAATATTCTTAACCTGTATATAATACTAATAATAATTTTTACTTTTTATCTTATTTTTTACATTTCTTATGCTCTTTTGTTAAACCGATCCTGCTCGGTGTATGAAAGTCGAGTATTTTAACGGCTATTTGAGATTTGAAACTCAAATAGGAGATGTTCACACTTCAATGCAATCGAGATATGTACA
Source organism: Arctopsyche grandis (assembly GCF_051622035.1). Lineage (NCBI taxonomy): Eukaryota > Metazoa > Arthropoda > Insecta > Trichoptera > Hydropsychidae > Arctopsyche > Arctopsyche grandis. The sequence continues at coordinate 12,784,351 of NC_135358.1, read as the reverse complement.
TATTATATAATATATTGTATAAATGGTATTAACGTTCGAATATGGTAATACGACATCAGATACACGCGTTACGTTCTCGTGCCACCGTTTGTAGTGTTTATGTATGCTACGTGTCAGTGGCGTACGCGCGGATTTAGTCTCTGCCACTAATTTACAAACGCCTAAATCGATTTGTAGAAATTACCTCGTAAAGGCGCCTAGTCCGCTCGCTCGAGAGCCATTTTCGCAACAGATTTGGCACGAATTCGCGCGATCGCCCTCGGTCATGTCAATATTTAGAATAAATCTGACTTTTCTGGGAGGCCTCCGGACACCCGTCGTGACATCACAAACGTCATTACCGGTCTCCGAAACAGATAGGGTTTCGCTCGCACGATTTTTTTTCCCCAGTACATACATATAATTTCAATGGAAAGAACAGTAATAACAGCTCTTTAGGTCTTGATGAATTTTGCATATATTTTGTCGAAGAAAAAATTGGATCTCATCGTAAATTTACATATTTTTTATGTGAAGTAATTGAATACTTTATTGGGCTTCGTCTCCAAACGAGGTCTTAAATAGGAATTTCGCGTTTTTACATTTTTCGTAGCTTATTTTTCAACGTATAGGTTGTATATGAAGCAGTAAATAGATATACTGTATTTGTCATTCTCCAAATAACAAATCTTCATGATTAATTCATATAGTTTATTTGATTTGACTTTTAATTGTTTTATCGGATCATTATCTCTATTATTAATTTAATATCAGCGGTGTAATTTTTTAATTAATGTTGATCTTATGAATCATGGGTCAAAGGTCATTTTAGATATTTATAAAATAGAAATTTTGTGAAAATTTTTGCAAGCATTTCTATTCCTTAATATTTCATAGAATTCTACAAGTACCCGCACCCTTCATTCTGATGTTTAACCAAACATGCATTACGTTACATTTAATTCATTGATAACCATATCGGTGAATTCCTAGTTTTATTGATAAGAATGTAGTAGATTTCGTTGGTGAATGACATTGCTATTTTATCAATTGCAGGTCTCTCAGTGATGACTGGTGGTCGTCGAATTCGACTCGTCGCCAATATGAAGTCGATTTTGGCAATCGGACTATTGCTGATCGCAACCGTAACTTCGAATCCTTACGAGGAACTGTCAAAACCTGCTGGTGAGAAAGAGGACATCCTGGCGCTAGGCGACATATTGGAGCTGGAATTGGATGATCAGTGTGTGATCAAAGCCGAAGCTGAGTGGGCATCCCTAAACGGAGAGCCGAACTCCTTAGATGAAAAGGTTTGTCACAATTTTCTTATATTTTTCTATTCTCACTTTTATATATTTTACATATACTATTATATATCAATGTCACATAAATACATACATGTATGTTTATCAAAATGTACGGTATAAAACTATTCAAAATAAAAATAAAAACTACATAATTTTCATAATTACGATTCCATTACAAACCAAAAAAAATGTATTGTTGATTTTAATGTATTGGTGATAGTGATCGAAGTTATCTATCTGTTGGACTACGATTTTGATGATGCGATATCAAAACAATTGTCAAAATTTCATTAAAATCTACGTTGCTATGTACATATGTATTTAAGTACAAAAATAATAATTTCATTATAATAAAGGTCAAAGTTTAATAAGTGAGACGATACCCAAAATAAACATTGGGCCCATGCCTGAAAAAAAAACATTAGCTTATTGATTTATATAAACGTTAATGTTCATATACTAAATTAAAATTTTTATTTATTATTATACTTTTTAAGGAAAGCCCTTTTAGGGCTTTTGAATTTTCGACCAATATTTCAAAGGATTTTTTTTGTATAATCTAACCAATACATATGTACATATTTATATTTAATATCAACTCATTATTTTTACATATTTATATGGGCCCGTAAATAAATATTTTTTAAAAGATTTAGTTTCAAACTTCCATTCATAGACATCATACCAGCATATCTTTATCCAAAATATCATTAAATAAATTACACAATTTTGAGCTTGACTTTTTTCCGAGGAATTGATCGATAATCACATTGGTCACTATTTTTTTATTGTTACTATAATTTTTTATGTTTTTTTGCAATAATAAAAATAAATAAAATAGATAACACTACATAATAATAATATTCAGAAAATATTTCAAATCCTCAGATGTTGACATTGACTTTTTATTGTAGAGCATACAAATTTCTCAAATTTAGTCTTTCATTCAAATTAATAACACAATGAACTATAAATGGATATCGTTTATTATGTAAACATATGTTTATTGAAATGTATGTACATATATATTTTTTTATAAAATTGAATACAGCAATCACCACAGTTTGAGAAATACTGATCTGCTATTCTATACGGTCGGAGACAACTATAAAGAAGCTGGATTTTAATTTTTATTTCGATATATATAAAGGCTTGGTAGTTTTGTTTAATTTAAAAAACCTATAGTTGTTACCGTTACTTTGTGAAAAATACATGAATTCATTAAGGCGTTAAAAGGGGCATATTGTCATCCTTCAAAAAAGTCTTTTTTAATAATATTATATATACATATGTATATGTAGGATATTTACAATTATTGGTCACCTGTTCAATAAAATGTTAAAAATATCTTCGTGTATAATATATGTACATAAAGGGTTCAGCCAGCAGCATAGCTCGGCTATTCTGCTAAGCGTCGAGAGGCGCCGGGTTCGATCCCATGATCTGAACTCGATTGAAAACAAATTTTCTGCGTATGTCTATAGTGCTGCTGGTCAGACCTGGATATTTGTGACTGCAGGTCGATCGTTTCCTATCAGAGTTTGCTAATTTTCTCTGATTTCATTGTTGAAACGGTTCCCGATTAAAAATTGGCTAAAAATCCTTCCTACCTACTATGTCCCCACTATTTGAGTATGATTAATGTACAATTCATAGATGTCTCGTTAATTTGCGATTTTTCAGTGTCTCGTAATTCAGCGACTTATATAATAAATAAAAATGCTGTATTGTTTGTAATTGGCCAGGAAGGCGTATTGGGGTTTACCTGTAAAGCCTTCCTGGTATAAAATGTAATAAAATAAAATAAAAACGATAGTCTCGACGATACAGACTATTTTAATTTAATCTCCGCGCATACATATATATTTCACTCTAAATATACGTATATAGGAAAATTAAGATGAAAATTTTTCGCATTTTAGTAAAAGTAAAAATTGGCGAGCTAATTTTACGACCTCGTTCCATACATCATGTTTTCCTTGTACAACAAGTAGTCCTCGATTCGGTGGCTTAACGTTGTCCAAAATAATCCAGGGGTTTTTATTATGATTTATATTTTGTGAGTTGAACGCGAACACGCGCGCGCACACAAACACACACACACATGCACAAACACTCGCACGCATACAAACTACAACCTCTCCCGTTTCAGGGATAAATCTGGGAGTAGTGCGGATAAATCATAGGTGACACTCGGGGTACAGAGCCGTCCGTTAACCGGTGACATTGTTTGTACAGGGGAGCTCAACTGCGGTTCTGGAGCCGCCGCTAGACACTCCATCATCGTGTGCTCGGGGCTCGCCTGTTGCAACTGGTTATAAAAGTCACCAACTTTTATGACACTTTACCCGCCTATGTTTTTACGTACGCTTTTGTTTGCCCGGCTCCATTTCGAGTGTCGACTTTATATTCTCTCATAGGGTGGATACTTCGTCTAGGTGTACTTAACCCTTTCAGTGCATCGCGTTGTTGTCGTTGTTTTATTAATTTAACATTTTAAGTATGCAATAGTGTGTATGTGTGTGTGTGTGTGTGTGTGTTTGATGTGGTTTGTGAGGTCATATTATTTTCGCTTTATGTGAATTATCGTTTATTAAATGTGACTTTTTCCAACGGCGAATAAAAATACGTGGCCATTAACGCTTCAAAAGGCCTCACATATATATTTTTTATTTCTATTTTTTTGCGTTGGAAGCTTTCAAAGCGAGCTTTTAGATCGTTTCGCTCGGTTGATGCCTAATTTAATTTTAAAATTTTCGATTTTATATATATCATGTTTCAAATATTCTACGCTATAAATACGAATTAAAAAATATATATTTGCTATGACAGTATTATTTTGTTGTGAAAATTTCATTATCTCTCTGAATTTGGTATGAAAAATAATTAAATATTGTTTTCTTTGTAACTGAACCATTTAATGATTATGAGCTTCGAAAACATTCCCGTGTCGAATTTTTAAATTATTTTTTTATATATTCCTTTTGTAATATGAAACGAGGGATAACAATCCAAGAGATAAAATAATTGGTTCTTGATGTTGAAGGAAAAGTCATATCATTCATTTGAATTTACATATTTATTTAATATTTAACCAGAAGCATAGATTGGTGGTTAGCGTGTAATGTTTGCTATTTCATGGTTACGGGTTCAATCCCTGGCTTTGTGCTGCAGGCCAATTTGTGAATTAAGTAAATCTGAAATAGGCTCATATATATTATTTTACTTTTAATTAAGTAATTAAATAGCTAAAAACACCACTGCACAAGGTGATTTAAAAATTTGTAAGGCGAGAAAAACAATAGAAATGTGTAAGAAAACATATGCCAGGTACAATCGTGTTTCCAATGTTAAAGTCTCGTTTGACGCGTTGCATTATTCATGCACCGGTAGCAGATGCGTTCTGCAACACGGAGGCTTTCGCGGAAAATCTGGCGCCAGGCCAGTCGCTAACTTTCAGCTTCGTTTCAGCCGTCATTCATTCTTGAGAACAACATCTTCCCCCGTTCTTGTAGCGTACATACGTACCCCTATTGTCCCGAAACATCTATCTCCTGCACCGCGTTTTCCGCATTATCCGAAATGCTAGGGAAAACCGCGAGACGCTGAATATTACGGTTTGGGGTGCACTTTGATGCATTGTTTGTATCACCAGCCAGCCAGGAGCCATAAAGCGACAGAAGAACATTAGCGTTCGTATATTCTAAGGAGTAGTAGTGAATGGATATGGTAGTATAATACTTAATGTATGTACACATGTATGTATAATGAAAAATAAGACTTACTTCTGAAAATTCACATATATGTATGTACATACATCGTTGATAAATTTATTCTCATATAATATGTAAAAGTTTCGTGTACATATGTATTTATAATATATGTATGCTGTGACGGATATGTTACATAGTTATATAAAGTGAATTTATTCCATCCATCATTTTCAATAAGTTCCGACGGAGTAGATTATTATACTACTATACTTTAATAAAAATACATTGCTCAAATGCCTCGTAACATTTACTTTCATTCCAATTTTGCTACGTTTTGCGAGGTTTTTCGATTTTATATCGCAGAGGCGATGCTTCTTCGTCAACTTTGGGATCTCTCCTCTTTATTTTCGTTCTTGGCCGACGTTCTCCGGTCTCGAGGATATTTGGCTTAATATCTCTGGTCGTTAAATGCACTTACCGTCCCTAGAGGGGTGGATGGGTGAGCGAGTGGGTGGCTGACGTGACTCTATTGTACTCAAAGATACCAACCGAGGAATGCTATCAATTAGCAGTAAACCGAATCCATTGCTTAGTTTCGCTCTTATTTAACGATACAGTCAATTTTGTTACAATGAGAGACATTGTAATGAATACATAAATATATAATAGAATATTGTATTGTTAATGAAATATATATTTAATTAAATAATTATATATATTCTGTATGAAAAGTAGACTAGGTAAGTATACATATGTATGTATCTACATACGAAGTTCACTAAAAGTTTTTTCTTTATATGTACATATGTGCGTACATATGTACCTACTAGATTTTAAGCGTGTTTAGTATATTACTGTTTAGAATTTTTTTTACCACTGTGAGAAAATTGTTTTTGGGAAAATGTTTTTTCGGTGACTTTCCATTTCCTTCCAAAGGGCACATAATCGAATATGGGAAAGGATAATGATCAGAATGGATTTCGATGTTGTCATAACAAATGTCACCACGCCTAGGTATAAAATAGACTTCTTGTTGATTAGGTCAGGTTCAGACTACTCGAAATATATGTATATGCTGTCTACTTTGTTCGCATCCAAATAATCCATTAAAATATTAAAAATCATAACCTGGCTTAAACTTAATATTGATAAACTTTGAAAGGAAATGACCGATCTGTTGTTATAGTTTTTTTACTACATCAAAAAAAGGATTTGAACTTGCATATGTACATATATATTACTTTTCAAACAATAGTCAATAGTAATAATAATGATGAATTATATGATATCATAATACCGCCAAATTAAAAGGACAATATTTTTCCCAATATCAACCTCTAGGGCTCTAGTAGACCTAAAGCTGGATCTATTATTTTATTTGGGACTGCTTGTAAATTAGTCGGCTCATCAATAAAATATAATAAATTGTATATGTCACAGTGAAATTATATTTTAAGTGAAAATATATTTTGACTGAAGTTTCAGTGAAATCATAACCAGTTACATTTTCAGGGTTGGTTTTATTCATTTAAGATTAGATTGTTAGGGTTGGTATTATTTAAGGGTTAGGATAGGTTAGGTTAAGTTAGGGCTGGCCCTATTCATTTAAAATTGGGTTGTTAGGGTTAAATATATAGAGTTAAATGTTGTAAATTCATTGTTTGATACATTTTCACTGCTTGAATTGGTGAAAATATATTTTTACTTTAAATATGCTTTCACTGTAACATATATATTATTACATATATGAAATCGGTAAATTGAAAGACTATTTCTGTGTACCTGGTGCCGGTAAATTTAATTTGAAATGTCGATCTTATATGTATTCTCCGCACGGCTTTTCAATTGTACGCAAAAACTATTTCTGATTTCCTCTCTGAGCTCTAGTATATAAATTTTCTCACGTTTTCCGATCGAATTCCTTTCGCATAAGAATTATAACCGCGAGCTTAATGAAACTCCAAGAAAGTTCTACACGCCGATGGAAGCCTGGCTAGAAACGAGGGTTGTTGGAGAGTTTCAGGTAACGCCAGAGTCAAAAATACTAGTATAAATAGCTAATTTGTCACGGGAGAAGTATATCCGAGGGAAAAAGAAGTAGGAATATATTGGAAACCTTCGATATTTTAGGTTGCTGTCGGATATTGCCTTTTTTCCTTCGGCGAAATGTGCCGTATCATTCTTTGTCGCGTGTCTCTCGTTTACCATACGTTTGTTATTCACGTTCGGCCCATTTGAATACAATGAAGGGCCTGCAGGGCCGGTTGCGGGAATTTCGTAAGCCCTCTTCTTCTCTCCACATACACGAGTTGTCGCAACGTAAAAAATATGTATACTGTGCCGTTAACCGTTCCTTGGCCGTTACGAAAGAAAAAGAGCGTTTCACACTCCCATCTTATCCGAAATAAGAATTTGTCCATCTGCCAAATTCGATTTGGTTAGCCTTTTTTGTTTCAAATCAAAATTTCACTTTGCGCAGATTGTAAAGATTTAGCCATGGGAAAATTGCAAAAAATATATAGTCAAAAATAAGTTGGATGGTATCTTTCACTTAATTTTATATTGTAAATATGTACATACATATATGGATGTACATGAACTAATTACAAAACTTCGATTCAAACCCCAAAACTTCTCATCTGAATCTGAATCTCACTCAAATACCTACATAATATGTAATTACATACATGTTTCTTAATCATATAAGCCACAGCGTAGTGCACTGGTTGAGCTCTTATATAACAGTAGATAGTTTGTAGATTCCTGATCAAATACGCTGCTGGCAAGGTCTTGTGGTTATTAAAAAAGTTTTTTTTATTTGTTGGTTATTAAAAGTGTATTTACACAGATCGAACGCTAGAACGTTACAATTTTTTCTAGCTTAATTATTGTAACCGATCCAATGAATCATTATTCTCCCCCTCAGTTCATCTAGAGTTTGTTGAATCTTGTAAATGCTACCCACATAATGCATTTCTCGAAAATTTGCTGTTTATCAAAATTTTATTAATTATCCATAGATGTCTCTGATTTATTATGTTATACTTGTGTACACAAATTAATCTAACCATATGCACATATGATGTATGTAAAAATAAAATATAAAAGTCACATTTTTATGATAAAATTAAATTTTAGTCTTCCAAGTGTAATATTCTGTCATTAAATATTGCATAAACTTGCACCGTAAATAGATATCTTTGTATTCTATGTATACTAGTGTTTTTACCCGGCTTCGCTCGGTATGTGTAATATAAACCGCTTAAACATGCCCAATCTAATGGTAAACATTTTATTAAATTTCTTTGAATAGTTTTATTTTATTTACATTTAATATTCTACTATCTATTTTATTTATATATCTATTTTATTTTATTTAATATTCATTAGCTTTTTTATTAAATTGAACGGCACGCATTTTACGAACCAAACAAACATACAAACACACAAAGTCTCTTTCGAAATTATATATTAGATGCACAAAATATAAATTTTAAATCTTTCTCCTTCACAAAGTACATACATATATTCATAGTTTCATTTATTAAGTTCCTTTCTAAAAGTGCAACTTAATTCAAATGTATACGTGAGTGCATTAAATATGCACATTTACAGGCGTCGTTTATCACTTTTGATAAGTGGAACAAACACACCACGTGTACACAACTCCAGTGGGTTTGAAAATGCACGTGCATTAACCGCGAAGCACGCGCACGTGCCCCGACACGATCGTATATATGTACATATGTACATATGTACCTACCCATTTGGATTATACGCACATACAATGCGAAATAAAGTGAAAAAGAGTATAGGCATCATCATCATCATCACGCCCTTCAAATGGAAGTGAAGAAGATTAATGATGGACAGTTTTCAATTAGTTACCACTTTGAATCACCGACACAGAGTGCGATGATGAAGTCATTTTATAATCTTATTTAATTTTTTTCGTACAATATAAACAGAGTTTATGGTATTTATTTTTATGTCATAACTTGGCACGAAATACGGGAACATAAACAGATATGATGAATATTGTGGATGATTGCTGTTTTGCGTTATGTGAATTCTTAGAAAAGATTTCCGTGAAATTTCAGAATGGATTGAATGCGAGCCAATTCGTCCCTTATCGTGTCGGTAAAAATGTGCCAACATTTTTAAATTTAATTAAAATAATATTTTTTGATTTATGAAATTATAAAAAAATATGTTATTTAATATTCTGTATGTTTTATTTTTGCACGGACTTGAGTTCCCATTAGGACTGAGCAAATTTTAATTTTAATTTTTTTCCGAATTCTAAATGGGCATATCTTTCAAAATCAAACATTTATTTATTTTTATATATTCCGGAAATATACATTAACTTTTTTTTTCACATTATTTTAATGAACATTTGCAAATACACATATTCAAATTCTGTATATTCCCTCTTTAAATTTTTAGTTAATATTTACATACATACATACATATGTGCTCCGTTCAGTTTGGAATTCGTCGTTTAAGATCGTTTTCAAATTAAAATATGAATATGTAAGCAGACGTCGTTGGGAGATAAAATATTTAAACGTTGTCTTAAAATTTTGAAACTTGTCTCGAATTCTTCAAAAGATGATGTTTAAATTTAAATTTCCCAAAGAAAACTCTGCGATGTAGATTACGTTTGAAATTTGTATTCTGAATATACATATACATTATATGTTTGAGGGCATCGAAATATGAGAGAAAGATCTGTATGTATATACATTGTACATATGTATGTATATGTTTATATTGAATGTGGATAGTTCACTATAATAGTTGATATTATCAATCTATATAATTCGTTAAGTGATAGATGGCCAGTTTAATTCGGACCCTTCTTCAAATATGCGGTCGTTGCGAAGTTATCTCGTTAATTGAACGGCTATCGATTCGACCTATGACCTTATTTTTTCTCATTACTTATTTATAAACTTGTTAATTACAACTATTGTTTTTCAGTAAAAATGCATCAACAACAACGAGCAAAAATAAGTGAAAGTAAAAATGATTTATATTTTATTTGGATTGATGATAAACTTACTCTAATGATATTAATTTAACCCATAATTTCTCAATCAATCATATGTAAGGTCAAAGTCAAAGTTTCGGTGCTAATTTATATTTTTTTTTATCATCATAAATATAATATATGAAATATGTATAAATAATGTTTTTTAATGTAAAAAATGGTAGATTATTTTTTGTGCATTTTTATTAAATCTTATTTTGTTGCAAAAATTCATTACTTTTTTCCGTCATTGAAAACTTTGTGAGTTACATACATTTTAATTCTATTAACAATTTATTTTGTAAGTATTTAGTATACTGTATTCTTTTATGTATACATACATATTTATGGAACTAATTTTGATTCATATTTTAAAATTTCTTGAATACTTTCAACCGTCAAAATCTTATATGAAAATGATTATTAATTGTGAAAATTATTCATCTTAAATTTGTGCCTATGTTGAAAAATAGATTCCCCACCACTTATGTTGATGTAATATTCTACAAAAAGTTGCATCACAGTTAACTATCTCGGTTAATTTTAACTGCTATCCTTTGTTGATACATTTTTTTATATGATATTTATATCACACCGGCGCAAACACAAACTAACGTTAAACAGTCGTAAATCTGTTAGCGCGATAAACATAACTATGTAAAATTAGCTTTCTTTCATGTTCAAATCATAGAGTATGTTCTACATTCTGCTCAACGATACTTTTTTTAATTTTTCACTTCATATATGTAGGTGTCTTAATATGTACATACCAAGGCGCATACTGAAAGTCGAATTTTTACTCAAATGTGTGTCACTTGAGGATATACGCGCCAGATGCATGTCGATAAAACAGCACTCTCTTCGTGTTCTAAACAGCGAAAATTACGAGCGAACATAAAATTTACACTCACCCTTACATTGCCTCTAGATTTCGGCGAATATTACACCGGTCTCATTTTCCAGATGACGCATTACGTCACTTGATATCATACGTACACATACACGTTTTATTTAAATCCGCGGACATACACTGAAATCTCGAAATACATAATTATCGTTTCATTTGCGTTACGGTAAGGCTATTTGCGGATGGTCCGTACTACAAAAGCTTGCTATTATTCGTATAGAATTACGCATCGGGAGGAACGAAGTCCCGAATTTCATATCAAATAAAGAGTTCTCGAATAATAATAGGGGCGAATGGTCTATTTTTGTCTCCAGCAGCTGGTACTTGTTTTGCCGATGCCCTGGAATCCACATGTACCTAATGTGTTTGTGTTCGAATTTAATCTGAATTCACTATCCGCTAGTGGTGCTTCGTGCATTCCCTACTCCCCCATGGGACGGAACGTGCAAAAATATTCCCAATGATATATTATGACGTTCTAATGGCGTTATAGACGATAATGTTCTCTCTGTGTCTAGCCGTGTGTATTTTGTTTATTTACACTGAGCTCCATTTCAGTGGTTCCAAATGTTATTATTATATGACTATATTAAAATGTCTACCTGATTTTAAACATTGTGTCTTCTTATATTTACAAACCTGTCTAGATGAAATAACAACATAGGTAAGCAATAATAAGCGTACTAGTCCTATATGTTTCCGATTCTTGCACAGTTGAGAAATAGTCAGTAAAATAAATTTAATTACATCCTTAGCGTTGCTTAGATATGTAGCTTGATTTGAAGTTATATGAATGTCATCCCTTTTTATTAAATCATCTTTTTTTTTTTGTTAAGTGTAAAAAGTGTAATGGATTCAGTGAAAATATCAAGCTACTCAAACAGCACGTTCGGCAGTCGGTTGGCCTTTAAAAGCGATGAGTCCACAAGAACATTGGATCTGGTCATAATTGACAGAAATAGCTCTGAAGTGAAATTCTCTCAGCCTCTCTGGCACCCAAAACTTGAGGCCAATCAGAACTTCTGGAACGTGAAACTCATCCCTTAAGATTTTTACAAAAAGCTTCCCTAGTTAACTCAATGTATATTTATGTATGTATATTTACTGTATCTAACAATATATTAGCCTTGTTTCCTTTTCCAAGAAGTATGTAAACATATCGCTTTACTGTTACAGTAGTGTATCTATCTTTCTCCACCGCACAGGCTTCATTGCGTGCGTGTGATGGAGTTAGAGAGAGTTTCATCATCCGTCTCTGATTGCAACTGCATTGGTCTGTTTGATTTGAGTGATGTATGCAGATCTTATTGAATTATAATATAAGTTTACTTTACAATCAGGAAGCAGTAGCATGTACAAACAAAAGCGAGTATTATTCATTGGTTAAACATGATCAAATAAAGCAAATTGTGACTAAACTAAGTCCTATACTTATATTATATGTAAGTATATATGAGCCGTTATATTATATTTGAAAGTGGATGAAGTCCAATTTTCAATTCCGAAAACACTATTTCTGTTAATTCACATGACTTAATTCACAAATTACTATCACTTATTTTAATTCGGTATGTCCAGAATCTCGGGAAAGCAGAATAAACTACACAGGCCACCAGTATTTTTACATATTGTTATCTCTAAACATTATATTTAATGTTTTGCGAAATATTTCTCGAAATGAATAAAAGTGGACTTTTGTCACATTCAAATATAACAGTTCATATTATCAACAATGTGTTATATCAATTTCTTTATTTCATCAAAACCTGTAAAATGTGAACATTTCAAATATACATAGACATCGGTTCAAAATAATATCCAAATATATTTTCAGTGTGCAAAATTGTAACAATTTTAACAGTTTCATCACAGTTTGAGAAGTTCCGCTTTTGAAACGACACATCTAAAGTGCAACACGTGTCCTATCGATGTCAACGACGCGCATGCGCCATGTAATAAAAAAAACATATACACCCCTAATTGAATTAATGTTTGCGGACATCGATGTGCGTCTGATAGAGACTTATGATTATGACTCTCACGCGAGAGTGGCCTTTTGCCACCGTTTTATTATTATTTATGATTCGGCGGCGTGCATCTGCTGCACTCTTTATTACATCGATGCATCAACTCCCAATTGTGTCGTAAACAAACCGAAGCCGGACCAAACCGCCACTTTTATATTTATTCGTTTAACCATATCGTTTACCAGTCGTGCCGGAAGTTCTTATAAGCCGTTTCCGGATGTATACGTTTTTCTATTGTTGAAAATTCGCTTGCCCTAATTTCGAAACGGCCATTTTATTACTGGCTTCAAGGTGATGTGAAGTTTTCTTAACACTTCATAAATTTATAAATCGCTTAATTAAAATTTTATGACACGGAAGTAAGCAGATATCGAACCAACTGAATTTTAAAATTTTTGATCCTGAATTAATTTTCTTGTTTTAATTGATTGTTTGTTATTCATTGAAATGTTTACTTGTGTGAAAATTACAAAAGCTTGAATTTACATTTAGTCTCTGGGGAATTATTCTTATTGTTGTTTTATGGATACTTTTCCGACGAATATTCCGGCTCATGCTATGTTTATATATGAAAATATTTCTGTATTTTCACCACCCTCCTTCATCTTCTTGCCCGTTGAAAATTTAAAAGCTCTCCATTGGAGAGCATTTTTACTTGAAACCTTTTAATTATTTGTGTACGGGAAGTGGAGTTGCTCCTTACGCTGTTGTTTTTCTCCCACCAAGGTGTGCATGGTATTATAGTATTTTGTATATTTTTGTTTTTATAATGACATATTTTATATAATATATTCTAAAGTCCTCAACTTCTACATTTATCTATTGTGACGCGTAATTTCTATGGATTATCCATAATTAGACCGTCCGTTATCTCAGTTTCAAATTAAATTTACATAGAAGCGTTCGTTTCTTATATAAAAGTATATGTATTTCGCTATATTCGAGTAACGTGGAGCTTACCGAATTATCATAAGATGATGAACCCCTTATAAGTAAGTTGGAAATAATCTCACGCAGAACCCCGTAAGCCGCGAACGGTTCTCGCTCGGGATTTTACGGGATGTTCGCATGGCCCTTAAGGGCTTTTCCATCCCTGAATTATTCGACTGTGTGAAGACGACCTTTAAGCTATTTAACACATTGTCTTCTTTCGAAAACAGTGTCTTAATTAATCCAATTTATGGACGACCCGGTAACAAGAATTCGGTCCTTTGCAAACACTCCATATATCTACATATGTACATATATGTAAATATAATTACGTGAATTTTCTCCGAAGAAGAAAACTTATTAACTAACAGGTTTAATTAAAATCAGTATTCAATTGGCTAATTAAAATAATACAAGTTGCTCAGGAAACTTTTTTCGTTTTGCATTTCATTATAATAATAACTATAGTAACGGTTTTAGTGTGCGCTTTTCGCAATACATATTTCAATTTGACTTTTATAACGAAAACTTTCAACTACATCGCAGTCTTTTTGCGTAGGCCTTATGGTTTTTAGTTTACATGCAAATTTTATGAACCTTTTTTGAATATCTCATTGCGATATTAAAATTTTAGAACTTTACATTCTAGCGCCAAATAGCTATACATATCCAATACCTTAATCGCAGAATTTATTTTAAAAGATTCCTTTTCTCTTATAGTATATGAGACGATTTTCAAACGTGAATGAGATCTGGAGATTAAAATGGCAATTTGCTATTTAAAATTAGTTGCATCTCTATTCTTGAGCTCCTATTTATTTCAATATGAAAAATTTCTTAAGAGTAGGCGACATCTCCTTTGTCTTTGTTGTTTTCTCGCCTCTCTGAAACTTTCATACGGCAATTAGTATAATTGGAATCTTAATGGGATAAAATATGAAATGAGAAATGGAACTATGAGTCTTATTATTTGTTATCGAAAACATCAATTTCGCCTTCTTCTTTATAGAATTATTATTGCTAAACTAGAAACCCTTTTTTTGATAATTCAACATATTTATTATTAATGTAGACATCTCTCGTGTTTCGAATATCCAAAGGGTAATTGAAATAAACGTACCTATCTGAAGGGTAAAAAAATTAGGGCGCTAAGAAAACGCCCCCGAAGACAAAACGCGATGAACGGGATAAGAGGAAGATTAATTGAACGCGATGGAGATTGATGTCGATGTTTCCGAGTGTAATTGTTCGAAAATTTAACACTCAATCATCTCATTTTCATCGAAATAATAAATTGAAAATATTACGGTAAAATGGAAATCTCTTTCTTCTGTCAATTTATTTTACTTTTATAAATCTAAGATTTACTGAGATATTTGTTTAAAAAAAAAATTTATTTGATTTCATACAATGTACTTTAGTTTTATCATATCTACTACATACGTACATTTTTGATGTGCAAAGTTACAGCGACTATTAGTTCTGAACTTTGAGCTAATATATAAATAACGTTAACTTCGAACTCTGTGGTTATTTCAGGGTTACTGTACGGACAAGCGTACTTGCGAATGAAAGTCTTCAGACAGTCTAATCCGAATTTGTAAAGCTTGTCTTACACACTTTTAAAGAAAATCTGGCGAAATCCCTCTTTACTCCAATCTTAGTAAATTGATGCAACGTAAGCCGTTACAATGAATTAGGTTTAACACTTATTTATTTTACATAAGTTGTTATAATTTTGGATGGTATAAATATGCCTTAAAATAAATATATGTATTTGCCAACTTTAAGATATTGGAAACGCTTTGCTCCCACCCCACATGCATACATAAAATATCTTCAAAAAAAGAGATGCGCAAAAAATTCCGATCTTGTCTTCGTCCTATCCCTCGATTGACTTCTGAAGAAAAAAATTCAGCTCCTTTTTCGCGAGCACATATAATAATACCATAAAACGAATCCTTCGAACGATCCTACTGATTGCGGCAAACATTCGGCACGCAAACGACATACAAAGAATCGTTTCAAATTCGAATTCAACATTCGTTCGGCGCACGAACCGCACTTTGAGGATCCGTGGCACGGGTTTCATCAACGAAAAAGATCAGACGAGGTCATGGGTCGTCAACTTTAGGTCGTTTAATTCAATCCGACAATTGATCGGGGTCGATAGTGTGGTTCAACGACACTGACCACACATACATCTTTTAGTATGGACGTACCTGTCAATATACAACAATGTATGGGCAATTACTAGACATTCAACACGCGAGTAATATCACATAAAATACCAGTAGATATATTTAAATTTAATGAATATTAAACTCTTGCTTTTTTTAAAAGCTTTTATTTAGTTTGACTGTAATCTGATATGGCGATCGTCATTTCCTATCGTCAAATCTATCTGATATTTCGCATGCATATGTACATATGTATATATTACCATTCAATCGTCTCTTTTATGCCCCAAGCTTTTATATTCGGACATATAAATAAATATTAAATGTTCGGAAGATATTAGTTGGAGGGAAAGAATATTTATTTGAAATTGAATTACTAGAAATATTTAATGTTATGAAGAGATATTTTAGAATAGAAAATTAATTTTTCCTATTTGCATTATTTTTTTTTTAATTTAGCTATTTTTTAGGCTTATATCCTAATTCTAAATAACACCTATTTTTTATGATTAAATATTTCTGGAATACCTTCAATGAACTGATGTGTATTTTGAAAAAATTATTATCCTTGTTTAATAGTTCAAAAATAGTCGCTTTCTTTACTATGACTATCAATTCGATATGCAACATTAAAATTGAATTTCGACAAAAAGACATGTCCCAGACGCATGCATTTTTATAGAGTAATTTTTCATTTCGATGTTACGTAATCATTTTTAATTAGAGTATAGAATTTTTAGATAATATTATTATGCAGATAATTTAAAAAAAAATACGCAATTCTTATCGAAAATTCATTATGTTTCTATAAATTTTCCAGCAAAACATACATTATTATTGTATTCAAACAGGACCTAATGCAGAAAACTTTACTTTTTGTATATACTTAAGTTTGAACGCCCCCAATTTATAAAAATATGCCAGCACTTTTGAACAAAATTCGTATTCTAATTTCGCCAATTTAATGTAATTTTCTTTCTTCGCTTTCCCATCTAAAAGATAACATCAAACAGCTTGGCAATAAATTTATCGAATAATTTCGCAATGAGTCTTGTATAATCTACGAGTAGATCGTTTGTATGGCAATTTAAATAAAATTGTTAAAAATAAATACATACTTTCCTTGACGGTCCAAAGTTGAAAAATATTTACGTTATCAGATCGAATAAGAAATACTATTAAATCTATCATTGAATTCTGAAGATCGAATCGATAAACATTTACAAACATAAACGCAATCAATTATTTCCCGGTTGTTTATACAGATTGGTCGCTTTCAGCAATCCCTCAATGGTTCCGATGAAATGTAAATAAATAATATACGAAAGAAATACACACACACACACACACACACAGCAGAAAACATTGAAACGTAGAAAGTGGCATGTTTTCGTTTCGCAAACGTAGTAGAGCTTTACGAGATTCGAATAGGTCGTAACGATTCTTTTATGCGACTCGTAAGTGCAGCACAGCACAACCCGAGATTTATGCACCGAACACCGGATGCACAATTTTAAATTATTTTTCGAATGTGCACTTTTTGATTCGGTAATTTTCATTGTTACATTTCGTATACAGGAGTATACGGGTTGTATTCGTATATTCCCGTGTACATACATACATATGTATGTACGTGCAGTGAAAACGTTAAAATGGGGGGGTACGTGTGTTCCTACTTACTGCTCCCTGTGGAATTTATGTACGGCCTTGCACCAGTTTGCCGAGACCGTTATTGCCTCGGAATTATGTTCTGTTTGTATTATATTAATTCGACGATGCTCCTTATTGAAACAACCTATTTGGTGAAATCTTTCTAATTAGTTTTTAAAATAAATTGCATGTATAATATTTTTCATAAAAAATGCGTATGTATGTTTTGAAGTAAAGTGAATTTAATTTAATTTGTGAATATGTATTTTATATAGTTAAATGAAAGCATTGATCAATTTTGATTTCACCATGATTGAATTGTACAATATCGGTCATTGTTTGTATACAAATAATTGTATACAAATATGTGATTTATGCTAATTGTGTATATTTACTATTTATGCAATAGTTATCATATATTCCTGTACAAATTAGACGCAATGAAAAAATTATTTTAGATGTAATCCATATATATGAACCGTTATATTTGAAATTGCCGTAAGTCCACTTTTCTTCATTTCGATATACATACATATGTACGTAGTAATAACAGTGGCGTGCGGCGGATATTTCTCTGTTTCTGTTGAACAGCTTTATTTTGGTGTGCGCGAGTAGGATACAAAAGGATGCGGTGTGACGTCACAGCATCCTCTTGTATCCTACTCGCACAAATGTAAATAAAGTTGTGCGATAGAAACATAGAAATTTCCACCGCACGCCACTTCACTATGTACATATGTATGTATATATATGATAATAATTTGTGAATTAAGGCAAACAGAAATAGTGTTTTTGAAACTGAAAATTGGTCTTTTAAATATAGCGGCTATCTATATTGTATATAAAATTGAATGTCTGTGTGTATGTCTCGTATAGACTCCTAAACCACTGAACCGATTACGATGGAACTTTCAGGATTTGTTGTATGCATGTCCGGGAAGCTTTCTGTGAAAAAAAAACTGGAAATAACCTCTTAATAATAATATTCGTAATTACGATTTTACCGACGCGAAAGTTTGAAGCGCCATTGTGTAGTCAAGGAAATGTGTTCGTTGGTAACCACGTTACCAGGTGGTTTATGATGACACGGCGTTGAAGAACTTGAACGGGAACGGGAACGGGAATTGCATGCCTTATTCTGGCATTGCTGCTAAACCACTGAGCATATTACGATGAAACCTTCAGGATTTGTTGTGTGCATGTCCGGGAAGATTACTGTGAAAAAAAAACGGGAACGGGAATGAGTGTCATTGCAACGCAATAATGTGTTCGCTACCTGCGTTTATCCGACAAATGGGAACGGGAACAAGAACGGGAACGGGAACGGGAATTGCATGCGTTATTATGGCATTGCAACGCATTCCGGGGTTCAGCTAGTACATATATAATACAGATTTTGGCTTTTTTTGTTTACTGACGTGCGCATAATAATGAAAACAAAACATGAGACGCATTATACTTGAATGTTACGCATACGTGAATTTTCTTTTATGTAAATATAAACTTATTCGGCAACATTGTTTATTTCGCTTTTATAAGGTTTCCTATTTTTTTCTCGTTGACGCATTTCATATAACTCTCAAATTAACAAATAAATCAGAAGAAAGAAATATTTTGAGCGTTACCAATTTAATTTAAAGATATTTTATATAAAAAAATAAAAAAAGTTTTCGTCATTTTATATAAAAAGTTTACGGTTTCTTATTCGGAAAAATATATGTATACATATATATAGTTTTAATTTTAACATTTCATTTGTTCTCTTCATCTTAATAAATGCCCACGCTGATTACTCAATATTCAAATATTTGCCTAATAAAAAAATTATCTTCTCGAGAATGTCGTGGTTTATCTTTTGAGATTAAATTGCCTTATCTCGAGTATAGCGTTTATGTATTTATTTACACTTGCGATCCTGCATATTGAATGTACTCACTTTCAAGATGTATCCAGTTTTATTGTCACACAATTTTTCTTATCTGCGAGTTATAAACTATCGAACATAAAAGTGAGAATGATTTATTATGTGCGTTATGTAAATATTTGATGTCTTCGTATTGAGAGCATTTTTCGACGCATACTTATTTATTATATACAGTATAATAAAAAAAATAGTGTAGCTTTTCAGTTCTATTTTTATAAAATTGTTTGTAATGTCGTTCTTATGTATGTATCGCAGTGTGGATTTAAAGTAGAAACTTTTCTTGCATATACATACATACAAAATCACACGTCAAGATGTTATTCTGATTCCACTATTCCACGTCAATCGTAAGATTTCGCGTTATTTAAGTCAAGTCGATTATTTCCAAACGAATAAGTTTTCTCTATTTCCAATATATTTTACTTTCAAGATGAACAGTGGGATATCGTCTTTCACTCGGGGATATCTTCACCCCAAATTCTCACATACGCACACATTTCACAACGTAATATATCTTTTACGAGGAGGGTTGTCGTTTTTTTTTCGCAACATTTGATATATTGAAAGATTCAGCGCCGAAATCAAATCTTCGAAAAATTCACTCGGTCTACGAAATTCAATTTATCAAAATCAAATGAAATTAACCGAAAGGAACCGAACTCATACCAAGAACTTAATTTCATTTTATACATACATATATGTATGTATCTAATTTGACATTTCAATTTTATCCTGAAAACTTGTTTGACTGGGTTAATCGTTTCGTATATTAAGAGGATAATAGTTTGTAAATCACATCATGTTTGTAAACACATCATTGCTTCGAATATTGTTAGTGTCGAAACATTATATATATACATACATTAGTATGTTCATTTTCTCTTGGTGCCTGAAAATAGTGATTTTGTTTATTCGGGCGTATAATTGGTTCTGTTTATTCGGGCGTATATAGGTATTAAGGATGTCGCTCGTAATAAATTATTTTCATTATTATTTTACTTTGTATACACGAGGGCTTTTAATTCTAAACCCGTATTAAAATAAAGTAAAAATTAAATGTAAATGATATAATTACTGAATCATTGTGTGGTTTTTGTTATCAAATCATTCACATTCCGAAGAATATTTTGAAGCAGTAGTTTTTGTATATATGTATGTAGTTGAGAGTGGAGATAATTGAATCAATAAAATTAAAATAAAAGAGGACACATACAATTTTTTTCTAGATCATAAAAACGTGATCAGTGATCGATTCAATAAAAATTAGTTCAAATTAATCAAAATCTCGAGTTGCATGATTACAAAACTTCATCTATTCTTACTACGTATGTAGATAAAGTAATAATCGTAAATGAAACTTAACAGAGGTTTGTAAAAACGACCGTGTCTTTAACGACCATTTTTTTGAGGTTGTCCAAGAGAGGAGGGAGAGGTGGTTGCAAATATTCGTGATGCGTTCGTCCATGCATTTCATTATACCGTTTGTAAAGAAGTTTTACTTTAAAAAAAATAGGTTACATTGCTTTTTTATCATCTTCATCATCATTTACGGTCATTCACCATCCACTGCCTGGTGAAGGCTTCTCCAACACCCTTCCACTCGTCTCTGTTTTGCGCAGCTCTTAACTATCTCACCCCCACACACTACCTGGCGGTCTTTATTTTTCACTTTTTACATTCTCTTGGGTACAATTCTAGCACTTATTTTGTCCACCTTTCGTCTCTTCCCTCTCTCCACTATATCCACTACTCTTGTCATTCTTCTCATCCACGTATTCAATGTCCAAGTTTCACATTCATACGTTATCACCGGCAAAACTCATTGACCGAAGATCTTTTTCTCCAGGCAAAGTATCATTTTTCCTAATTTCATACGTACACATATACAGATATTATAAAAATTTTTAGTTAATATTCATCACATACATTCTCTTTTGTTCTATCCAATACATAAAATATACATTTTGGTAAAGTTTGTTATACATATAAAAACATATATAAATACATTTTTGGCATTACGTTTCAAAAAAAAAAAACACATTCATATGTAAAGGCCAACTTGTATGCAACCCCTACGCGCAACTTTCCCGCTTCTCGCAGTTCAAGGGACATAAAAATGATTTCATCTGACCCAAAAGTAAGCTCGGCTACATCCATCGTCTTCTACTGGCATTGTACATATGAATCCATCTCGTATACTCTATCTATGGATTCGAAAGGTCCGTATCTTTATGACGGCACGTTGTGTCCACATATTAGCATACGTTTTCGACACAACCGCACTTCCTCGGGCTGTCGAAATATTCAATCGATTCCTTCCGGTTCGGTTGCATTTGTTTCGGATTCTCTTGACGCAAATCCAAGACGAATGTATACGTTTTATTTGATGTTGGACTCCGAGATTCACTCTAGGATATTCGCTTACTTCAATAAACGACCGGTCGTTCCACTTACGTTCGCACTGAGATGATTTGTGGTCAATTATTGAAAGGTCGCTGCAATTCAAAAGATTCCCCGAAGTATACAGACGATCACACGTTAATCGGTTAATGG
The DNA here is from genome assembly GCF_051622035.1 of Arctopsyche grandis. Lineage (NCBI taxonomy): Eukaryota > Metazoa > Arthropoda > Insecta > Trichoptera > Hydropsychidae > Arctopsyche > Arctopsyche grandis. Next base: position 12,762,146 of record NC_135358.1, on the reverse strand, counting down.
GTATTGATTTGAATAAATACTATCAACATTCAAATGAATACTAACCAACAAAATGCTATTTAGCGGTATTTTTCTCTCAATAGCTCACTTACAATTTTTCATATATGTACATATGTACATATGTATACTGTTTTTCAGTATATATTTTATTTTATTTTCAATCAATCATGTACACACGTCTTAACAGATTACTTCAAAGCGGCTAGTGTGGTATACAGATTAAGAACTACATACATATTAATTATATATACACAGTGGTGTAGTGCTAAATAAAAAAGAACCAGGGCGGTGCTAAATTTTTACGACCCCCCCCCGCCCCACTGTTTTCGTTTCTTAAAAAATATGCATGCTAATATGAGTGGTTCAAATAGTTATATAAAAAAGTCAAATGCTAATTAACAAATATTCTTGTTGAAATTGTGATGTTTTTTATATTTTATAAAAACATCCAAACTGCATCCTCTTCAACATCTTTGATTTTGCAAACCCGTGTTTATGTGTCAACAGCAACATTTGCTTTTAGCAGTGCTAAAACCACTACATATATGCCAAAAAATCAAATTTTAACATGTGAATTTAGAGATGACTATCTATTTAAGCTGAGTTCCATTATTTTATCTATCCTCAAGTGCGTAAGGTCAATAGCTCAAAAAATGTTTTCTTTCGAAGTTTTCAGTGGTTTTAGATAAAAAAAGTTTTTTAAGTTGTCTTTTAAGTTTTTACTATGCTCAGATTACTATTCGGTAGTGGTCACCAAATGTAAGAACGAGATTCTGCTCATAATATTTGGTATACAAAATTTTATATGACAAATTACTCAAAATATTTTTTAATTGAACTCGAAAAAAAATTCAATCAAAGTGCCAGGGCGGCGACCTGGCTCAAAAAGTAGTACCAGGGCGGCGACCAGGCCCGACCTGGCCCAACTACACCACTGTACATATATATACAGGTATACACATTGTACAGAAGTATTTTAAGTATTATACAAACATCAATTAAAAACTATTGGCAAATTTGCAGCATTTATACAAATCGGTGAAATCCAAGATGCTGAAAAACTCGAAATTTTGCCAAAAAATGGGTAAAAGTTGCCAATTTGTTGGAACCGTTTTAATTAAAATCAGATAAATTGGCAGACTCTGCTGGCCAGACGTTGAAAATGTGACTTGGAGTCTCATTTCCAGCAGCAAACGGTGGGATTGAAACCGTAACCACTTTGTTCGAAAGCATTATATGCTAACCACTTTGCGGCTGTATGTTTGTATGTTGGAATATATCGGTTTTTTATAAGTAGATAAAAATACAATATAATATTTACGTTGTTTATGATTTCAACTGTGGCCCCAAACACGGTTCAAATCACATAATGATTCCTGCCAATTGAGATTAATTTGATATTAACACATTACCGACCGCAGCCTTACCGCACGACTTTCTTACAGACGTCTATCAATTTCATAGATTATCGCAATACTGTTTGCGGTTACTGTGTAACAACGGCATAAAAAGTTCAACGTATCCTCGTGACGGAATGTAAAACGTTTGTTTTGCGATTATCTCCAATTTTATGCACGTTTTACAGTGCCCTTTTACGGCGAGGTTTGTTATGGTCGATTTTTAACATTCGTTTACGATCCAATTATTGCTTTGTCTCACCATTTATACTGCCAGTAAAAAAGCTTTTTGTCTTCTAGAATACAATCGTCTGGACTGGGGTACGTAGTAGAAATTCCTTTCGGTCTATAATTGAACACACTTGATGCAACGAGCTCTCTTGTAACAGATGCAGTATAATAGTCGTCCTATGTGCATTTAATAATACACAAATGTAATTGGCGTATGTTTCACTATGTCTGGGAATATGAAGACGAAATGTGATATGATATATTGTTGCTTTTATATAATATGTACAATAAATATATACAACAAGTATTCATTTGAATACATGTCTTTTGTGTAGGGAAATCGTGTTGTGGAAAATCCGTTTCGCCTGGAGGGAGGGCCGGAAACCAAACGGAAAGCTCAGGACATACATCATTTTTAATAGTGACGCGGACGACACTTCCGGTTCGATTTTCGCCGTATTTTTATTTATTTTTACTTTTTATTGTTATTTTTTTGAACGCGATTCTCTCGAGCTGACTTCCGATACTGTTACCGATTGCTACTCCACGTTCGAAAGAGTTCACTTTTCTTTTTCACGCTATAAAATCAACAAAAATTTATTTGAACCCATATTGTGCATTGAATTTTAAGCTCGTTTATTTCGTTACGGTCGATTCGGTTGAGTTTGCTTGAATGAGGTATTTTCTAATAACCAAAACGAATTTTCAGTCGAATCCAAATACACACTCGGCGTGAAAGTGTTATCTTAATTCAATCACGACGATGGGTAACTTTTTTTATTTTTAAAAGATATATTAGGAAAAGTTCGCACTTTCAGGACATACGTATCTTCAGTAAAAGCGTTGCTTTTAGCTAGCTCGGCACACATCCAATCCATAAATCGGCTATCGCCCATATTGCTGCATCGTGCCTTGTGCAACACATTTTGCTGTATCGTGAATTTTTTCTCGTGTTCTATTGGTATTTTGTGCGAAATTGCATAATTTATCGTACATTGGTTGGGGTTGGGTGAAATTCGGGGGAAAGTTTGGCAGATATTTCATAATATCTTCAACAATGCATTGACCCAATTCCGGATATTATATTTTCTCATGTATGTAAATGAAAATAATACTATGACTATAATATGTATAAGCGTATTATGATACTTAGAATTTTTACCAAATATGAAATGATATCAAATATACGGATAAATTATAAATATGCAATGAAATTCTTACATAATTAACTCGCAATTGCATATGTATTATGCAATTCTTCAGATATGTACATTATCTGTATATGTAAATATGTATGATTACATTTGTAAAGTCGGATGGTTGGTGATATTTGAAAATGTCTAGGGATTAATTAGTTGTGATTCAATTTGCTTGAAATTATAGCTAAATTTGAAAACCCCTTTGATTTCAATCTATAAATTAATCCCTTTTTTGAAGTGGATCTCTTTTATCTCTTTTAATTGTCGAGATGCTTTCAAAGGAAATTAACATCACCACATATTAATCCTAATTAGTCGGTAATTCCTTTAAACATATCTTTCTCTGATCACTTTGTTATATTACAAACTTAATATTGTAAAAATTGTTGTGGTTGGGAAACTACACTTAAATAATGCGAAGAATGGAATCAATTGATTATTCAGGTTAAAGAAGCTAATACATAGCTCACGTCGCTGATGATCTCCATGCTGTGGAATTTAGAAACGAGTGGAAATACATATGTATGTAGATTGTCAAGAGTCCATTCTATGTATTATGTATAAATGGGTCACAATCCTCAGTTGTGAGCAAAACGACCAAATAAGATTTTATTTGTATCAAAACGTATCGCGACTCTTTCACAAGATGTTCATTTTCTTTTGAATGCGGTCCCAACACACGGAGTGGATGAAAGCCCTAAACAGGTGCGAACCTTAAGCTGCTTTTTCGATACTTGTGAAAATTATAAGTACATCGACACACAGCCCTGAATTGCTGAAAGGAATCTGGCTGATGTCAAAAGCGCGTCACGCGAAGCTCTGAAAGCGTTCGACACGCTAGCAACGAACGAACGGCACACAACGCTTGATTTATGACCCGATTTATGACAGTAGGGGAGGATGGTGAGGGGTTGTTGTGCAGATGGTTCGTTGCGAAATTAGCGCCTCTTTGAAGTCGGCCGAAAACTGTCTGCGAACAACTTAAAAGCTTCCGCTTTCGACACGTTTAAAATGTGAAATTAAATTTCGTCCTTTATACCCAAGTAGTATGTAATAGTTATGTACATCATAATATACAAACATTTCGCGGACCCACTCATAAAGTCTTCCATCTCAAGCGGAGTAATTAACGCCCCCTCAAGCCAAACGCTCTTGGGCTGAGTTCGAATTCAATATTACCTTCTTCGTGTAAATATTATATTATGATTTTACTTTACAGCTCAGTTCATATAATAATATAAACGTATTTTTATCAAATTCTTTGTTTTTAGTATAAATTCTTTCAATTCACGTTTCATCAATATATTATTAGGTAGTATTTACATACATACATACATACATACCGTTAATATTGTTAACCTCAAAGTTGAGAAATGTATTTAAAAGATCTGCATTATTGTTATTTAAAAAAATAGGAGGAGTGGCTTCAAAATTTACCGGCTCGGACTTTATTTTATGATTCGACTACAACTCCAACTTTACGATTATACGATTTTAGTAGGATCGACTTTTCTTGCGAACGTATACAATTTTAATTTTAAAAAAATTACTAAAAATTTACATGTGACTCAAATTTATAAATAAAAAGTAAATACATTCATAGTGTATGTGCATGCAAATCAATTTCATAAAAAAATATGAGACGGGGGAAATAATCAGATTTGGCCACAACACATCAAAATACGTGCAACTCAACGATTTTATTCATAATGTATGTAATTTCAATTCATGATTTTTATAAAAAAAAATATTAAATTTTAATTTATTAGTGGATTTACTTCAACTACTGTTTAAAGAAAATAATAGAAGAAGTCGGAGTAGGTTGAGTTTTTGACTCTGGCTCCGACTCCACAGCCCTGAAAAAAACACAAAATATCTAATTCATACATGTACATACATGCGTCTCATCATGTTCGTTTTATTATCATCATAAATAAACAGTATTTGTATTAAAATAAAAGAAAATCATGGAAAAGTACAATGTTTAAATGGCATACTGCCATACTATATTTCATCATTTTTAGTATAAAGATTTTTTATGTATATAATCGATATTTACAAAAAATAAATCTGTAGGCATTATTTTAGCGTATTCGATTTCGACCGTATCTGCTTCTTCATGACAGGCACTTTATAATTTTGCCATATAATAAAGTTTCCTTGGAAGGATATATCTCCAATGCTTTTTAGCGTTGCTTTCTGGAGATAATATAAAGGGATGATAGATTAAGATTATATACTCAAATAAGTTGGAAGCAAAATTTTCTTGGAATCATCTTAAAACTAGTAATTAAAATATTTTTTTTATTAAAAATTTAAGAGGAATTGAAACATTCAATTTATACGTACCAAATAAGCTATTGCTATAAGCTACAAGTAATCTATTCATAGCGAATTTTTTTATAGTAATTATAATAGAATAATCTCTCGAGTAGTAGGGTTTTTAAACGCGCAAGTTAAACCTTATACATAAATCTACGTAAATGCTTTATCTCCAGTGACAGTTCCAATAATTTAATATCATAAAAATCCCTTAGGTCATGACCTTTTTCGTTCGTTCTAAAGGGTTACATATATTTCGTTGGGGATGTTTAATCATCGGCCACAATTCATTGAGTTAACTTTGTTTCGCCCCAAACATCCACTGACAAATTGTCGAAAATAAATCGCTGAACTTCTCTTCTGTCTCGCGGTTCTCCCTCGATAATTGCCCACCAAAGTTTTGTATCGACTGTGTTACGTTGTGAAATTCGTTTCGTGCAAAAATAATTAGCCTCGACAAAGTGTCAACTGATTAAAATTGATACCCCTTACTCCCCCCTACCTCGAATCCAGAAAAAAATAATTAATACGGCGAAAATCTAAAATATTGCACAAAATATACTTTCCATATTTTTTAAGGACATATTTAATAAATGACATGACAATAGAGCTATAAACCATTTTTGATTGAATTTACCAAGTCGTAAAATTTTTCTGTAGTGTCATCAAATAAAAACGTTTTCTAATAACAATTACCGTAAATTTTGATATATTGACAAATTTTGCGGCAAGTATTTATTTGTAAATGTACTATAAAGTCAACTGTTGGTAGGCTTTATACATATGTATCTCATCGTATAATATGGGAAAGGGTTCAAACGCGTCCTGTTAACACTCCACTGTCCAAACAAATGCAATTAAATCTTATCTCGCTTTCTCGTGGTTTCCTTTGCCGGCTGCGCGTATACCGGTCGAGATTAATATGCATGCAAATGAATGTAAATATGCTCGAGCATTGTTTTCTTTTCATCCGAGCTTTAACCCTCTTTCAACCTATTATCATATTCTTACCGCGCACGAGCCCTACATTAGCCTGTACTGAGTAGGTACTTGTACTATTTAAATTTAATAAAAATTCATAGGTACGTTTCGCATGTTTAGAGAGGGAATGTTCACCGTTTATCACGTTGGGTGTGTTAAACTCGCACACTTTCGGGTCAGTGAGTTTGCTCTCGCGTCATCTGTTCAAGTTCTCTATATATGTATGTATATGAACATATAATATGTATGTATTGTTGTTAGTATTCGAAATCACTTTGTACCCGACGTTTTCTTAAGAGTCGTCGATGGGTGGAAATAGTAATTCACTGACTCGAATTGTACACTACATTTGATGTGTTAGCATGTGAGTTCTTTGTTGTATACTACAGGGTTAGGCAACGTTGTGGCCAATCGTTTTTACATATGCACATATAATATAAATGACTACTGTTTTAGGCTGATACTGTACAGAAGGAAAGTATTTGACGATTAAGTAACTTATTATTATTTAAGTGTTTGAAGAAGGATAAAATGTCAGGAATTGTTAGTAATTTTGATGTAAAAACTTCTTTATATGGCTGAGCGGGTTGCATTAATTTCTTTGGTCGAGTTAAAGTGGAACGCTTTGAAGATTCGCCATTCATTGAGAACTACCCCACAAACCTTACCTGTTAATTCTCTTGTGTACATATGTAGATTTTGCATAAACAAGTTTCACTTGTGTAGTGTAAAATAGAATAATGTTTTCTAGAGCAAAAATTACCCTTTTGCAAATATTATTTATCTGGTGACTTGCAGCTAGTCTAGATAGTATTGCGTCAAAATTCTGCAACAAATGAAATTGTAAATGTATGAAATTTTATATTAAGTACCGTAAATGACAAAATCGATGTACAAGACAATGATGACGATCACTAAATAAATTAAGCTCTATAAAAAATATCTAAATGTTATAGATCAGTGTTTCCCAACCTTTTTGTACCACACCCCAATTCAATGCCTCAAAAATTTCGTGTCCGGACATTTCATCGCATGGCCATTTCATTGTGGTGGCTTTTTATCCCGGGGATAACTCAAAATATTAATCTTTAATTTTTATGTTGACTGTACTTTTTGAAATGTATGTATGTATTGAAACCATTATTCAAATATTTGAAGCAATGATTTTTGGAATCATACATATACAGTCACTCTTTTTTAATAAAATTAATTGAAAACTTTCTAGCTTTCTTTTATCAACAAAACTATAAATTATATATTTTGCTAAATTTTTTGTATTGCCGTATAATATAATTAAAAAAATATTTAAATCTGTCGACGAGTTGTACCCGCGACTATCGTGCGATTAAATTTCCTAGAAGCCAAAATTTTCTACACCCCCCCCCCCCCCTTTCATAATTATATAGCATACCAAATTCAGAAAATAAATTAAGGTCATAGGTCTTTAATAAAGTCATGATAATTCATTAATACAGCCAACCTAAGCCATCAATACAACCTCACTGTATCTTGTACATATGTACATCCATGTGTATTGAGAATTTTCTTGTTTTCAGCTTTTCAATAAGTTATGTTTCTACATCCTTAGCCATCTCATATATTCTATTACTAACAGTATTATTTCTCAGTAGCACTTCTTTGACATCTTTGTCATCTATTTCCAGATTTTTTTGAGAAAAAAAATAATTTTTTAACATCAGTTATATAGACATTAAAATACAGATGTAGTTAATTATATGCAGAATTCCGTACATCCAACAAAAACTATGCATAAGTTGCCAACCTCTTTTTACAGCCATTCAACCTTATTATAGTTCTCATAACATTTTATTACGTGTAGCGTTACGAGATTGATAAGCATCACCTTATCTAGATGACAAAACGGAGTATACTAAACACTAGTTAACATTGTTTATTACCTTTACAAGTACTATAGTGATAAAGGGCCAGATAGTACATCATCGTGGCAGAATGTGTGCCGTAAGTAGCGGCCTAATGAGCTGTAATTTATTTTTTTAAATAGCCCATTAAGGGCTCAAGACCGTTGTGATTTATTCGGCCCGATTCCGGAAACACGGGGCCGCCCCTGCGTCCTGTTGCTTGCTCCGGATCAATTATCCGGAATATGCGACTTTCGAAGGCCTGTCTGTGTCCACGGTCCGGTTGCCGGTTTCAAAGGTTTCCCCTCAAAAGTATCCCGGACGCTTGATTGGAGAAGTTTTGTGTACAAAGTTGGTTACATTGCCCGTGAGAAGTTTCCAGACCTGAACATTCTGCGAATTTTCCCAGTTTAATTTAATTTTTTAATTTATTTATTTTTGATTAATCGTTCGGTTTTTTTCTCGGCGATTTATCTTCGTTTTCATTTGTGTATATCTTAATCGCACTTCTGATTAAGATGTATACGTTTTTTAAATGTATTTATTTAAGTATGTATGTAGGTGTTTTAGCTTTTTTTTTATTTTTGTTAAAGAATAATCTCCAAGGGAGGGAAAAAGCTTTCTTTCATCCTCTCTTTTTCCCCTTTTGACAGTGGTGAAAATTAATCACTACGAAACAAGCTGAATGGCCGTGTGGACGGTTTTGCGCCTAATTCCAGCTTTTCCGCAATCTTCCATTTATTCCGACTTTCAACGTTGCGTTTGAATTATTATATTTTTAGCACACGTTCTCATGCATTCAGAGGAAACGTTGTTGTTGTTTTCTGTATTTTAATGATTTATTTACGCGGTGATAAATTATTTAGTATACATTCAAACTTTTGAACGGAGAGCATTGTTTTAAAATTTTCTTCCTTCTACCATTAAAAATTGACCGAAGGAGACTGACTGCAAATAATTAATAAGTTATTTGTTTATACACCTCTTTTAATACTTTTCACTACCTATTATCTATCACAGAATGTACAGAGAATCATTCAGAAAAATTTCGTCCTCCATAATTTTCCAAAGTGCAAAATTTTCTAAGTATTATAAAACGGATACGTATTTTTTCTCATACATATGTACATATATTAAAACTAAATCACTATCCAATAGCCATGAATTAAACAAAACTTTATCTAAACCCTATCTCATATCTAAAATTCTATAAAATTATCAATGTGTATGTATACAATTGTGTTCTCACCAGTATAAGATATCATTTATGTTGGTATTATACATCACAATATAATATGTATTGGTGCGTAATTTGAGATAATCTCAAGCAAATAATAATTCCAATGTCTGTTGAGAATGTTTGTATGATCTTGTTTCAATGAAAACAACGCCCTAACATTTTTGATATATTTTTTTAATTTAATTTTATGGAGCTGTGTAATCAATAAGTGTATCATCCTCGACTCTTGGGATGATTTACGATGTGACGAATGAATTTGGGGTGTGCGTGCGTTGGCACAGTATGGGGGAGAGTGATGATTGAAACCAATCAAAATCAATATAAATAGGCAAAAATTGGTAAACATTTCTTGTCGCAATCCCGCCAACACTAACCCCGCGATTGGAGGGGACTCGCAGAGTCGTCCAAGAATTTTTCCGGACAATAGGGGTTGATGAATAGGTGGACGCGGACAGAAAGGCGATAAATATAAATTGAACTACCCGCACGACACAATGGCGCTCGTCGCGACCGGAGGCAAAAAGTGATATTTTGTGCGGGCGAAAACGCGGGAAAAATACGCCGTTTGGCCGTCAAAGTGTCAAAAGCGAAAATGGCGCTAATTGTTAAAGGGGGTGCGAGTCGGGGGAGGATCAGTCGCGAATAGTTACCGTCAGGTTTATTGGAGTAATTGGACTAAACGGAGACGACGTTATCGTTCGCCTAATTTTGTCCAAGTTGACAAGTGATGCGTACGGTGCGTGTCTGTTTTATATAATACACTACTCGGAAAATGTACATTTTATGTCGTATCGCAGGTGCGTTCGGAATAATATTTTTTCTAAATCGAAAACGCTCAATGTATGCATATGTAATAATTTAGGACATGAATTCTTAACCGTTTTTTAGTCCGTGGACTCTTTCCGTAATACTAGATCTAATCTAATATTCATACTGTCTTCCAAAAATCACTGTCCTTTACCATTTCCCATTTGGAAATTTCAACTTTCTAATTCAGTGTATTGATAAACGTTAAATGCATTCCTTTTGTCACCTATGTACATATATACACTTGTCTATTTGGGCCAATTTTATTACACAACATATATTTTCTTCCATACACACTGACGAAAATCTCTCAAACAGACACACAGTCCAATGCACTCAAAGAAGTTTAATTTATGTACATACTAGCTAAACCCGGCATGTGTTGCAATGCCACAATAACGCATGCAATTCCCGTTCCAGTTCTCGTTCCCATTCCCGTTCCCATTTGTCGGGAAAATGCAGGCAGCGAACACATTTGAAATTATTCAATTGTTTGTTTATTTTACCCTAACAACGCAGGTCGCGACGCGAAAACATTTGAAATGATTGCGTTGCAATGCCACTCATTCCCGTTTTTCCCGTTTCCGTTGCTGTTTTTGGGAGATTTTTTTACAGTAAGCTTCCCGAACATGCATACAATAAATCCTGAAAGTTTCATCGTAATCGGTTGAGTGGTTTAGTGGTTGAGTCTATTCGAGATAGACAGACAAACAGACTTTTATTTTTAGATATATATGTACATATATATTATATATATATATATATATATATATATATATATATATATATATATATATATATATATATATATATATATATATATATCTATATATATATATATATATATATATATATATATATATATATATATATATATATATATATATAGATTTAGGCAGCAGTATGACTCAGTGGTTGCATTTATGTTTAGCACCAAGAGATTATTGGGTTTGATCCCAGGCTAATATTTAATACTGCTGGTTAGACTTGGATATTTCTGACTCTAAGTCGATCGTTTCTTATCAGAGTTTGCCAATTTTATCTGATCATTGTTGAAACGGTTCCTCAAAAATTTGTAAAAAGCAATCATCCTACCTGCTGTCACAAATATTCTGTATTTAATGTATGTATTATATATTAGAGAAAGTAAAGATATTGAAATGGCAATGGGTGGGTCAAGCAGCTAGAAGAACGGACGACAAATAGACGAAAGAAATGGCCGAATGGTATCCGAAAGAATTTAAAAGGGTGCAAGGAAGGCCACGAGGGTGATGGGTAGATAAAATTAGAAAAAAATGTGAGATGAATGGATGAGAATTGCTCAAAACAAGGTTGAAATGAAGAGAGTTAGAGAGGACTTCATATAGTATTGGATAGGGAATGTTCCCTAAAATCCTATATGAACCTATTCATAGTCGTTATCATATCTAACACACTTCCATTCATCTCTTCTGAGTCACACTCGTCCACATAACCCTAAACATTTTTTTCTGGCCTTTAAATCACAAAAATGGGTCTCGATCTTGGGAAAATTCATTTAAGGGGTGAAATTATCGACTATAGTATAGTATCGGATGCGGTGCATCATATGTAATTATTAAAATTCAGTTGGATCTTTCAGGCGAGTTTAATAAGTTCGATAAGTTCCGAATCTTGCCTTATTAAACTCGCCAGAAAGATCCAACTCAATTTTAATAACTACCATTTTAATAATTGCATCCGTGCACATCGAAAGGTTACTCGTCATCTGATGTGCAATCTATCATTCGAGAAAACGAGAATTACGTTTAAAGCTGCCGTTCTGTTAATCTGGTGATTTTAGAGCGGATGCACCAAACCCTATATAATCATCCTCTCCTTTATCACCTCTTTATCGAGAAAAACTCGATACTAATAAATTATGTGCGCTAAAATATTATGCTATCAGTAAAATATATATGAAATATGTTTACACATTTCAAAAACCAGGCCGATCTCAAAAGAAGGCTTATGGTAATCGCGGGTTTTTAACCTCTGATTTGATTTAAGATTCGAAAATTTAATATGCAAACAGGCGGATCGATGGACATGCATGCTGAAGAGGTGTCAATTTGCATGAATATATAATATAATGGATTCGTAGAGACGAGATCGTTTCCGGCGACTATTCATACCCGAGCTCCCATTGGTCGCTAGTGTGATCTCGTACACTCGAATATTCACCTTCTTACTGACCCGAAATCGATAGAGGATTGGTCGTGAATTATAAATATGGACAATAAACGGATTATTATAGGAAACGGCTATAGTAAAATACCTAGTTGTGATATTATATGTGTATCATCGGTGTGACCCCCATTGCTTTGTCGACCGCACAATGAACGAGCTTAAAATTCAATTAAGCTCTGGCGCGGTCGAAAGCTATCGCGTTTGTATCTCGATCGGTATTTTACGAGATCAGCGTCTCTGAACAATACCGATCGAAGCTTTCCAAATTCAATGGATCGCAATTATGTGTGAATGGAGCCGGATGAACGCTTGGTTACCGCCTGATCATTTAGCGAATTGTGAAAAAGTCATAATAATAGATCCACTCGTCCTAAATGTAAAGTTTAGCTACAGTTATGAAACGACGAATAATACATATTATTATGGTAAATTTTCTTCTGAATTTATTTTGCACTCGATTACTACATACATATATGTATGTACATAGGATACATATTATGTTGATGCTTTATAAAGTTTTGTTCAAGTGAATGTACATATTTGTGTGATATTCCAATCTATGTATGTATTACGACTGGCCTTATTGGCACCCACCCCTATACTCTGGTCACACTACCCTATTCTGCAGGAAGTTTGGAAAGGATTTGAGCGCCTATTCGACAATGCCCTGCAAAGCCTTTGATGAGATGTCCTTATTATAGGCACGGCACGCTTTATTGAAATCCTTTAAATGAGACACATTTAAATTCAGATACATTTAAAAAAGCAACTGTATATGTAGATATTACAAATGCACAATATCCCGTATTTTTAACGTGTTTCTTTTTTTTTTTTAATTTTCGAGTACCAATTACAATTTTATATTTTTTTAGAAAAGATTTTCAAATTAAAGATTTCAATAATTTATAACATTTTATAAAATACATAAAATTTAAAGTTAACTTAGCAAATAAAAAAAATAATGTTTTAATTGTTAGGAAGTAATAATATGTATGTAAAAAATACATACATATACATATGTAGATGAATGTGAAAAATTGGTACTAATTAGCATAATTGTGAACCTATTGCAAAATGCTAAAAATATGGAGTAATAACCAATAACCAATGAATACATATACATATATCAAATTGAATGTCTGTTTTTCTGTCTGTCTGTCTCGTATAGTCTCCTAAACCACTCAACCGATTACGATGGAACTTTCAGGATTTGTTGTATACATGTCCGGGAAGATTACTGTGAAAAAAAAATCGCCCAAAAACGGGAACGGAAACGGGAAAAACGGGAATGAGTGTCATTGCAACGCATTGTTGCATTGTTAGGGTAAACATTGCAACACCTGCGTTGTTAGGGTATAATAAACAAACAATTGAATTATTTCAAATGGGTTCGCTGCCTGCGTTTTTCCGACAAATGGGAACGGGAATTGCATGCGTTATTGTGGCATTGCAACGCATGCCGGATTTAGCTAGTTTTAAATAAAAATAAATAATTTGAATTTTATTTATGAAACAATTATTCAATTTTTCTACCCAAACACTACTATTCAATTTTTCTACCCAGACAATATTACTCAATTTTTCTACCCAGACACTAATTTTTTTTCTTCTATCGAACGTTTCAATTCTAATTCTCGAAAAAAAATCCGATTGAAGTTATTTCCTTTTGATAAAATGAATTATTACGTATTTTATCACAAAATTCAATTTTCTCCTTTTACATACGTATGATGTATGAAGGTAAACCCCAATTACAAACATCGTTTTTGACTTTTGCCTTCCTAACCAATTACAAACATCGATATACAATTTTTAGAATAATTCTTAACAAAGCATCATAGAGATATTTATGGATAAATTTACATTTTTGGAGCATTTATTTTTAAATCGTCAAATTTCGAGATACCGAAAAAATTGGAATTTGCGAGACATTTATAGACCAATGTTGCAGCATTTTCATACGAATCAGCGAAATTCGAGGTGCTGAAAACTCGAAAATTGCGAAAAGTTTGTAATGGTTGCCATTTTATTGAAACCGTTTCAATGAAAATCAGATAAATTGTCAAACTCTGATAGGAAACGATCGACCTGGAGTCACAAATGTCACTCGAACCCGCGGCTACTATGTTCCAAAGCCTATATGCTAACCATGAGTCCACACTGCTGGTTTTATTTTAGGCAAAGCCAAGGCCTTAGGCCTTAAGGTAAAGCCACGAAACCTTTTGGTATTCGCGGAACACGTTGTTTACGACTCGTAGAGTTTATCAGCTACGTACATACATATGTACTTTATCTGCAGTCGCTAGCTAGTCCCTACATACATAGGTGACAAAACGTTAACTTACATCGGTTTTCTCCTCACACGCGATCTCGCTCGCACGCGTTAGATCAAAGTGGTGCATACGGTACTAAAAGGGCCGCTGCCACCAGGCTACGATGCTCTGCCCTAAAGTGACGACTACATAGAACCCCGGTTTTTCATATAAAAAACCGCATACGGTTTCATAACCCCAATTTCCTAAGGGCCATATGTATTTATACGTATAAGGATATGCGCTCGGGTTCTATTTCTCAGGAATGAGGGGTTTTGTTACTTTTTGGGTCTTTTACTTTATCTATGTACGTAGTAACAATAGATGAAGTTTTGTGATCATGCGAAAATTCGAACTCGAGATTTTGAATGATTTGAATTCAGACTCGACTACTGATCACGTTTTCATGATCTAGAAAAAATGTGTGTGTGTCTGTGTATTTTGGGGATATTTTGAACACCGTTAGTCCCATCGAACTGAAACTTAGTATCGGTTACTGAAATTCTTATCGATACTTTAAGTTGACCGGAAATGGTACCTCCCCTTATAGGTGTCCTCTTTTTTTTAAGTTTTTGAATTCAATTATCTTCCAAACCAATAATTAAATCGGACTGAAAATTTTGTTTATGTAATAGAAATTATAAATTTTATACCCCAATATTTTTACTGTAGAGAATCGAGGTTTTTTTTTTTCTCGGAAACCTTTTGGTTTATTGAACTGAAATTTCATATCTAGAAGTTAAATACCAAGCTATGTATTAAATTTGGTAATCATCCGTCAACCGGAAGTGGCAGCTTACTCTTATTCGATTTTTCTTCCACCATTTTTATTTTGCTCTCTTATCTTTGTAGGACAATAGAAATTGACAATAGGCAACCCCTCTTACCTGGGAAATAGCACTTGAGTGCCTACCTTAGTAATAACGAACGCATTAACAAGTAAACATTCGAAATTGAGTATCCAAAAATATATACATACTTACATTAACCTTATTTTTTTATAATTTTAAATCCTGTAACAAATAAAATGCCCACACTTATGTACAGCGGTTTTTATATAGGTTAAAAGTAATTTGCGAGAA
The DNA here is from genome assembly GCF_051622035.1 of Arctopsyche grandis. Lineage (NCBI taxonomy): Eukaryota > Metazoa > Arthropoda > Insecta > Trichoptera > Hydropsychidae > Arctopsyche > Arctopsyche grandis. The sequence continues at coordinate 12,746,487 of NC_135358.1, read as the reverse complement.
GGAAAACCCGCTCGCCGAAAGCCGCGTGGAAATTGTAGCTTTCGTGCTCGGCCATTGTTACCGTACGAATAGGAGGAAAAGTATACGCGAAGCCTTTGCTTTCGGGCTAGCATTGTTGGGCCAAGCCGGGGGGGCCTCGGTCGTAATGGGCCGTATTGTTGGGGCCACTGGGCCACGAGACCTTGTTACCTCGCCCCATTCTACCCTTTGGAGATCTTCACTAATGATTATTTGTATGCGAGCTCCCCGTAAACTTATTGTACAGGGGAAAACCGCACCGCGGCCTTGACTTGATAAATAAACCCTGTAATTAACACGTTGACTGCCGTATTAAAGAATTTACACATGCGTACAAATTCCGTGAGTACACATGTGTGTGCCACTGATGATGACTTATGAGAGTAGCTTCTGGCAAAAATGAATTAACTAAAGTACTTTGTTTGCGATACAAAATATCTACTACATAACTTTGAACAATAGCAATATTTTTAAATTATACCATTCAATACGTTTTAACGTATTTTTCTTTCTGTTTTTCAGCTGGAAGCTGAAAAAAAATTTGGGTATCTTGCTAGAACTCAGGCCATTGAAATGAAGGATGCTGAGTATACCGGCGAACATGACAATCCAATCATAAACAGAAAGATTCAACTTATTGCGCATCCTGGAGACACTATCTTAGAAACCGACAAATGGAACAAGGTACATAAGATTTTATAAAATTGATCTTGAATATGAATACTCAAATGTATATTTGATTATTTTGAATTATTTACAAACATTTTAGTTGGTTTCTTTTCGAGAAATGGCAGAAAATGGTTTCCAAACAGCTACCGATATTGAATGTGGACAAAAAACATGTACCATGCCTGGTTAGTAGTTGATTCAAACAATTGTCATTTTTTTTTAAATATATTTTTATTTCAAAGTTTAATGTGTTTATGCGTTATTTTAGAATTTCTGGAATTTTTGGCTATGTCACGAGATAGTGAGCTATTGTCATCAGCCAAAAAATCGTGGAGCAAAAAATTGCCTGACGGGAATAAGTTGAAAACTGAAATACTGCCGTTGCTTAATGAAGTTGCCAAAGCTGAAGGTGTTTTTTTTTTGTTTTTAATGTTTACTATTTTCTGCGGTTAAAGCAAATTTTGCATTATTCTATTGATTCTTTTTGTTTTTAGGCTATGTTACTGTTGAGGAATATTGGGAGAATTTGGGCGAATTAGATGATGCTTATATTAAAGCGGGACATCTTTGGAACAATATTGAATCTCTTTATGAGAATCTGCAAAAATATGTCGCCATGAAATTCCAGAAAAAGGATGATTCGATGGTGAAAGATGGTTTTATTCCATCATATCTCCTTGGTAATTTTTATATCAAATTACATTATATTTTAAAAAACACAATCAATAACTTCAATTTTGATTTCAGGTTCACTGTTTGGAGAAGATTGGCTAAATGTAGCTGACGTTATTCTCCCTAACTTGCATATTTATAATGAAATGAACAAAAATTTACATAATAGGGTATGATGATTTTTTTTAATAATATACATATGTATGTACATACACCCACAAAATATGTGTGAATAATATTTTACAACTGAGACTATTTCCTATTCAATTTCTATTTCATCTTTGTGAAATTATTGTCGATAAAAAATGTACATTTCAGTCAAATGCAGTACTGACTAATACCTATACATATATTTGGACTCAAAGTTTTAAATGTGTTATAAAACTTGGTTGAAACCAAACATACATACATAGTTATAATATTTTTTCTTATTTTAATTTATCACCATTTTCAAAAACTTCATATTTATTAGATCTAGTCCCAACTAAAATTTTACAATATGTACAATATATATTTTAATATACAAATGAGTTTATATCTTTATGATTTCGATTTTATTTTTAGAAAATTGGAGGGAAGGAAGCTTTCAAAAGTGCTAGCAGCATGCTTCATAGACTTAATCTAAAAGATTTGAAAGACATATTTTTTAGTGATTCCAAGTTCGATAAGGAATGCCCTATTAGATTGGTCAATTTTTGCCGTGATGGTGTAAAAGCGTTTAGTTGCAATCAATCCACACTGCCTCTGTTTTTGGACGCTCACGAGGCTGCCATGGCTGTAAAACATTCAGAACTGAAGGCTAGTCTTAGTTCTAACTCATATATCTTCAAAGAAGCTAATAGATATTCAGGTTTAGTGGTGTTAATTTTTTTGACTTCAAGAAAGCTTAAGTTTTGTTTGGTTTAATTGTTTTTATTATAACAGCTCTAGATGAAGCGATTTCTGGGCTTGGTTCTCTTCTTGCAATGACTCCACATCATTTGAATAACGTGCGAGTACTTCCTCTTAAAGTTTTTAACTCAAATAAGGAAAAATTTAATAACAAAATAGTTCTCCAGATGTTATTGGCACTTAGAGATTTGCCCAGGTTTGTAATGTTATTATATTTTTTCCTTTTTTTCCTCAATTTTAATTATTATATATTTAAACAATTTTTAATGTGTGTATTCCAGGCTAGCTTATTATTATGCGGCTGATAGATGGAGGGTAGAGCAAGTTGACTATCATGTAACATCTATTTGGAAAGACAGACGGCAAAATATAACACGAGTAATACCTTCTGACAATGATTATTTAGCAGATCCATACATCTTATCTAATAAACCTTACATTGGGTGTGTTCTATGGCTTAACGTTATTTAATTTTTATTTGCATATAATTAATATTTCATGTTCATAATTTTCAGAAAATTTTTGGGTATCATTTTAAAATATCAACTTCTAGAAGATCTAACCATTGATATTCAAGACGAAGAAGATATTATTGAACATATTTCTGAAGGCCCAAAAATAAGGTATTTTTATCACTGCTTAAAATAATTCGCTAATGTGGTTAATAGATTTTCATTGAAGAGCGAATACGGTTATTGAAAATACTACTCAACTAATTTATTTTCCACTCATTTTCAGAGAATTGATGACGAAGGGTTTCTCTCAGGAATGGCCTGCTATTATTTCACCAATTGATATTGATTCTAATGCTCTATTAAATTATTTTCAACCTTTGTCTGAATTTTTACTGGCAGAATTGCATCCAAATACTGATGAATCTCATAATTATGATGAAAAATTTGATACCATTGATGACAACGATTTCAAAAATGTTGAAGATGATAACGATATGCTTGATAATTTCGATGTTGATCATGAAGACGAGAACAAAACACCAGAATCTGAAATTATTACTGAAAAACAAAAGGAATTGGAGAAAAATATTGTTTTAGAAAAAGCAGTCAACAATCCTAGTGAAGAGTCGACTGTTAAACTTGACAACAATCCTAATTCGATACCAAAAGATTTAGATGGAGGTAGTCCGGCAGCATCTTCTAGTGATTTGTCCAACACTGGCGAAAACAGTCAGGCTGGTGGAATTGATGCTGCTTCTTTACAGTATGCTTGGATAGCATTAGGTGTTTTAGCACTTATCATTATTATCCTCGGTATTGTCATCGCCCGAAAACGATATAAGCACAAGAAAGAATTGGAAAGAGAACGCAGACAAGGAAACGCATGAGTGATATTTGTCTCTCAAACATCACTATGAGAGTCTCATCTGGACACTTGATGTGTGTTTTGTGCATAAATCTGAACGATAAAGAATTTTTTTAAATTGGAACAATTTTTGTATGTGTGAAATTAGTTTTATATTGACGAAGTACCATTGTTGTAAGTATTCAGGGTTTCGCCTTTTATATTAGAGGTTTATGTAAAATAAATGCTACAATACGAACGAAGGAAATGCTTATTATATACATATATTGTAATATTTATCACAAAGGATATTTTCTCATTGTCTCAAAACCAATAATGTATAAAGTTTGTAATTCGTAAATTAGTAAATTTAACATGTATGTAATTATAAAATGTGTGTGCGTGTGCGTGATCAATATGTACTTCAGATAAATGATATTATATCTCATTTATGATTAATATTTATTATACCTAATTACATTGGAATCTCTGAATTGCTATCACATATAAGATATAGTGACACATACACATATATAGTTTTATATGATATCATTAAAATTGTTTTTTTTTTGTAAAAATCATCATTTAGCAGTTTAGTATTTTCATAAATTGTGATTTTTCTGCATCTCAATTTACTCAGAATACGTTTATGTATTGTCTGCACAATAATAATTATTTTTAATTGATTGTGTTAATTTTGTTCTAACTACTTTAATAAGCCTATTTTTAACATGTAAATCATTGACATTTCATGTACAAAGTAGTAGTAAACTAATAACATAAATAATATTTATGACATTTATATTGTACAATATTGTTGAACCGTATTTAAATAAATGCCAAATATAATACATTTATAATTATGATTTTGATACAAAATATGTTATTTTTTATTGTATTCCATTTTGATACTACTTCATTTTATTATATATATACATTTTTTCTATTGTATATGTGTGTATTATATATTATTTTTATTTTACAAATCAAACTACTAAAGTGAAGTTAACATTATATATTTATATGTATTTAATTTACACTATAGTCAATTATTTATGTGTATTACAATATTTCACAATACACCAATGTGTACGTATTTAAAATATTGTATTGTTTATAATGATAATAATAAATTGATTATTATTTCATTGATCGTTTTTAAAATCGTAAGGAAGATAGTGTAATGGGATTTACCAAAAGTTTCCGAATTTAAATACCACACAGCGTAGTTTCAAATTCAATGTATTTATTTTTGGTTTTCAACAATTTTATATCAATGTGATTGTGATCTAATCATGTTCAAGTCATGTTTTAAAGATATTTTATTTTTATAATTAATATTTTTGTCTCTATTATGCATAGAATACAAATATTATATTTCAACTCTTACATACATATATGTATGTATGTATATGCATTTATACTTGAATATATTTTGTAGTAACGATTTGAAATGTGTATTGGTGAGACTTTGCTATAAAGATGACTGTGTTCCATATGCATGGTTAAAAATTCACAAATTATAATTCCTGCATTTATAAAGTAGCATCATCGAAAAATCTCATATCCCATTCAACTAAAAAAACAGGAATTTCTGAATTTATTAATCCAATTCAAAAATTTAAAGACCCCCCCCCCCCCCATGAATGTGTATTTAATAACTTTGACACATAATTTATATAATATTGAGTTTCAGTGTTTTTAAGTAAAATTTATTATATTATTTTTCTTTACTAATTTAGTATGTATTTGGTTATAGAAATGTTTACATTTTTTTGGCTATAAAAATTAAGAGATTGTAAAAAAATCTTAATATGAAATAATAAAAAAGAACTGCACGTGTTAGAATTGTGAATGTATGTATTTAAATTGTTAATTTTGATTTGAATAATACTTAGAATAATATAAAATATATGTATGGTGCCTTGAACCATTGTACACATCAAAAAATGAATCGACATAATTTTTATATTTAAGATTTTTTTTGTTATTATTACATATAAGTAACAACTTCTACAGAATTATGTATGTATAAATCCGAATTTCATAAATAATGGTTTTAAATATACCCTTTTCTTTGGGAATAAAATTGATTAAACCAGGAACAAATATTTGAAATTTCATTGTTATTTAGTCATCGAGAATATTTTGAAATATTTAGCATATCAAATTTTTTCCATACAAAAAAATGTTTTTTACAGATTTGATAATTTGAAATACTTATTTTATATTAATTAAAAAGCTGTTCATTAACACGTAATAAAATTGTATGATGAATTTTCTATAGTTAAATTATTATATTTATATGTTGTACATGTACTTTTGTTTAGTTTAAAATAAAAAAAAATGACAAGTACAATTGAATTATTCATATTCTCATAAATTCAACCGGAGGATGTGGGGTAAATGAAATGAAAACAATGGTATTTAACTAACAATTATATTGTATTTTGGCAGTGAGCTATCAGTTACTATACATCTTACAATATTACATTTAACATAATTATCATTAAGTATAAATGCGTTCACAACTTAAATATTAATTTATGAGAGACCCTTGTTTTTGTAAAAAAAAAAAATATAGTCTTATATGTAACACTTTTCACTTTTCGAGACACTTTTTGTTAAACTGGCTTCCTTATTTGAAACAAACGTTTCCAATATTTAATCGGAAGGCTTGCTTCGAGCTCTTAACATCTTTGACGGCCACATCGACGATTGGCAATCTTGTCGCTTGATCGGTATCATAGACAATAACTGTCCTTGCCCATTCAGGTCGCTTATACTGAAACGTACAAATTGAGTCGTAAAGATTTATGTATTTAAAATATATAACTATTTCTCATTAACTGACTATTAATGTAATAATACCTGACATTCATCAAGATCAACGGAATATCTAAATCTGTGACTGCCCCTAGCTGTCAGTTCAGCATCATTCCAAGACAATAGTTTAATACCATTTTTGTATGATTCTTCGGTACGATCATAATAAGCAGCAGAGTTTTTACAATGATAAGTTATATTTTGAGTAGCATGGACTGAGAGAAGTTGCAAGAATCCTATCTGGTTGCTGTCTGCCTTGTATGTGAGCTAAAACAAACATTAAACAAATAGTAAGTAAGGGTCTATTTAAGACTTCTTTGTATTGCACTTTATGAATTATACCTTCATTCCACCCTTGATTTCGCTGACCCATGCCTCATTTTCATTTCCATCGTAAGATAGTTCTTCAGTCTGTGTAGGCATTGATATAATGCAAGTTGATCTTGTGGCCATTTCGCAATGTACCAAAATGGCATCTCTAATATCGCCTGCATTGGGATCGACCCAATACTTGCCTATAAATAATGTTAATGACGTCATGAAATTCAGTCATAATGAAATCAAATAAATACCTCAATTTATTTACTCACCACTAGGTAGTTCAGGATAGGCAACGTTCAAGTCCCTGCATGTTCTAGCCGGTGATGATTTTTGTCCATCGGGTTTTTTGAACCTTTCGAAGGAAGCCTTAAGTTCTTCATAAGCCTTCATCACTAATTCTCTGCGTTCTTCTTCAGTTATGTCTTTTCCAAATATGCGAGGTAATGCGATTGTTGGATCGTCAGCTTGATCATCTGGACCTTTTTGATTATTCACTTGTCCTGAAATTTAAAAAAATATTTATCAAATGCTTCATTGGTTCCATTAAATTACTAATTTCTATATTGTATACCTGAGCCAATCATTGCTGCTATCATTGCAGCGTCATATCCAAAACTTTCAGATGGTGGTCCAGGGGGACCAGGTGGTCCAACAGAGCCAGGTGAACCAGGTCGTCCATCTGAGCCTTGTGGACCACGTGGACCAGCTGGACCTACTAGACCAGTAGATCCAGGATTGCCATCACGACCAGGACTACCTAATATTGAGTTGCTTTTAAGTATCAAAATGCCTTAAGAAACAAAACAAAAAAAAACAAACAAATTTTAAATTTATTACCTCTAGATCCAGATTCGCCATCTTTTCCTGGTGATCCTGGTATTCCTGACATGCCTTTTTCTCCAGATATACCTTGAATACCTGGCATTCCTTGTAAACCAATGAGCCCTCTGTGTCCCTTTGCACCATTTGGACCAGTTTCACCCCTCTCTCCTTTTGTACCTTCCACGCCGGGAGCTCCAGATTTTCCTCTAGCTCCAACTTGACCCTCAACACCCTGAGGACCGAGCTCACCCCGTAATCCTCTTTCTCCAGTTGCGCCTGCAGGTCCTGTTGGTCCTTGAGGTCCCTATAATTAACAAATAATGCATTTTAAACAAATTTATAATTACAATTACATGCTTAAAATTCAATATTTACTTGAGGTCCAGGAGCTCCTGTGTGTCCTTGCTGTCCAGTCTGTCCCATTGGACCTTTGTCACCAGGTCTTCCGGAAATACCTGGAGGACCGGGTTTACCCGAAGGTCCTTCCATACCATGCTCTCCCATTGATCCAGGAGGTCCAGGAGGACCAGCCAATCCTACTAGACCCATTGGACCTGCATTTCCTGGTTTTCCAGATGGTCCAGGTTCACCCTGAAAAAATAATTGTTTTATCACCAAAAAGATTCACACAAAAGAAAATCGATTTTCTTTGATATTGAACATACAATTGCTCCTCTTGGACCTCTTGCTCCAATACTTCCTGTCATTCCGGGGATGCCTGGGATACCTCTATCACCAGCTGGTCCGTGTGGTCCAGGAGGTCCTGCAGACCCAGAAGGACCAACAGAACCGGTATCGCCTTTAGGCCCGTCGTTTCCAGGAGCCCCAGACAAACCAGGGGGACCTGCGTTTCCCGGTCGTCCTGAATCACCCGTTGAGCCTTTTGAACCTGGAATTCCTGCAGATCCTTGCGGTCCTTGACTTCCAGGTTGACCCTAAAAGTTCAAAACAAAAATAAACTCAAACGTTTATCATCATTACGGTTTCTTTGTTATGTTTTAAATTTACCGGTTGTCCTGCTTCGCCCGGTCTACCAGGAAGACCCATTAAACCAACTTCACCTCTAGCGCCAGCTTCACCTCGAGCTCCTTTAGCACCAGTAAATCCAATAAGACCTCTTGCACCAATTTCTCCAGGAGCACCTACAAATTATTTTAATTTTCAATATCAAGTATTTTTTTTACATTATTATTATTTTAATTCACTATACTGTTTTACCGGCTGGTCCTGGATTTCCTTGGTCACCCTTAAGACCAGAGCTTCCTCTCTCTCCTTTAATTCCTGCGGAACCAGATAATCCAATGGGACCTGGAAAACCTTGTAAGCCTTGTGGTCCCGTCGCACCCCTTTCGCCTGGTATTCCAGCTGCACCTGCTTCACCAGAGGGGCCTGGTGGACCAGTTTCTCCTCTTTCTGCTGGTTCTCCTGGGGGTCCAACAGGTCCGACTTGTCCTTGAGGACCCCTTTCGCCCTGAGATCCTATAGATTGAGTTTTTTTTTATAATTTAAATATAATAAATTTCAATTGGAAACTGCTAATATTATGTATAATATTTTTACCTGGGGGACCTTCTGGTCCAGATGGACCAAAACCTCCACGTTCTCCTTTTTCTCCTTGTAATCCAGTCAGACCTCTTAATCCAGGAGAACCCATCATTCCAATGGGACCTTGATGACCTTTATCACCTTTTGCTCCCATTATACCCTAATTTGAATTTATATTTTTCGATTTATTATTATGTTAACACTGAAAAATATTATAGGAAAAAAGGTTTCAAACCGGATTGCCATCTGATCCATGAGCTCCTGTTTCACCTTTAGCCCCCGTTAAACCTGGTTGTCCAACTGGTCCTCTTTCTCCGGGGAATCCTCTTTCTCCTCTCGATCCGGCTGGACCTGGTGGACCAGTGGGTCCTTGAATACCTGTTTCACCATCTTTGCCTGCACTTCCTTGGTTACCTGGTGCTCCCGGAAGTCCCTTCAAGTATAATTTAATGTTATTTTATTTTGTGTTGAATGTAATTGTAATTTTATTTAACGTACAATTATATAATATAATAGTATGTATAAATATGTATGTATATAGTATAGACATAATTATTCATTTATTATTATTATACATACATACATATGTATGTATATAATAACAATCACGAACCTGGAAACCTGTAGGTCCTGGTGAACCAGGGGCTCCCCGTTCTCCGTCATGACCCATTGGTCCTTGAGGTCCTTGTAGACCAGTTGGACCATCTTTTCCAGCATCACCTCGTGGACCTTGTGGTCCAGGGGGTCCAACTTCACCGTCTTTTCCTGCGTCACCCTAAAATAACCATGCAAATCATTATGAGTTTGTATTATATTTTAATTTTTATTAACATCATTAATCATTTACCGTAATTCCTTTGTCACCCTGTATTCCCATTGGTCCAGGAAGTCCTTGAATACCCTGTGGACCCTGCTCTCCGGGCTTTCCATCGGCACCTTGAATTCCCCTTTCACCAGGATTTCCTGGTTTACCTTGTGTCCCTGGACGACCCATTATTCCACGTAGACCTTGAACGCCAGCTGGGCCAGGTCTTCCGGCTTCTCCATTAGATCCTTTAATTCCTTGGGGTCCTATTGGTCCTCTATCACCTGATTGGCCTTTGGAACCTATTGCTCCATCCGGGCCAGGTAAACCACGAATTCCGGAAATTCCTCTTTCACCTTGGGGACCTGCGGGCCCAGTTGGACCTCTCATGCCTCTTTTACCTCGTTTTCCTTCTGGTCCATCACCTCCCGGGAGACCTCTGGGACCAGGAGCACCCGTTTCTCCTTTACCACCAACATCTCCCTTGTATCCACGCTCTCCAGGAACACCCTATGAGTATGCATTATTATAAGGAATTAATCGATAATTATATATTTAATTTAAATAAGAAAATATACCGTATTTCCTTTGGCTCCAGTTGCACCAGGACTTCCAGCAGCACCAGGAGCTCCCCGAGCACCCATGAATCCAGGCATTCCAGTAGAACCAGGAGTTCCAGGACTTCCTTTTTCTCCAGGATAACCATCTTTTCCGGCAGTGCCTTGTGGACCATTATCTCCCGCTGCCCCTGGTCTACCGGCTTCTCCTCGTGGTCCTTGAAGTCCTTGACTTCCTTTCGGTCCTTGACCTCCTTGATCGCCTTTATTTCCGGGGATTCCTGAAAAGCCCGGTGGACCAGGTTTACCTATGGCTCCCTACAGATTAAAACATAATAAATTAGTTTATAAAAATGTATGTATGTACATAAGTACAGCAAATAATTTATAATTTATTAATTTATACCGGTTGTCCTGGCGGCCCAGATGTACCATCTTGTCCTCTTATTCCAGCGTTTCCGGGCGGACCTTCTCTACCACGCTCTCCTCTTGGCCCGGCAGGCCCCTTTTCAACAAATATACAGTTTTTTTATTCATATCTTAAAATTTTAAAATTACCGTCATAATAATTTAAACTTATTTATACCAAAGGTCCCTGTGGTCCCATTGGTCCTACTGCCCCAGTAGATCCTCTTTCACCCTGTAATCCTTGTTCGCCTTTACTGCCGTCAATGCCTGGAAAACCTCTATGACCTTTGATTCCTGGAATTCCTATAGATCCTGGCAAACCTCTTACTCCTGGTGGACCAGAAGCACCCACTGGGCCTGCTTCTCCATCATCGCCTGGTTCGCCCTAAATTATAAGCACTATTTTAAGCATTCATATTACACATATGTATATTTAGAAATAAATCTGAATTATAAGAAAAGCTAACGTCTTTTCCAGGTAATCCTGACAATCCACGAGGTCCTGTAACACCTGGAGGACCATTCATTCCTGGTTCGCCTGTTTCACCGCGACCACCTTGGAAACCCTGGGGTCCAGGTGGACCTGGAACTCCTAAAATGTAAAATGTAAAATTTAAACGATTCAGATGAATTTTATATTGATAGTATTTTGAATGATACATACCCACTGATCCTCTAGGGCCGACTGATCCAACAGGAGCTGAATAATAGTTGAAATGATCTGGAACTGGGTCTGGTCCTTTATCGCTACCAGCATTCGCCAAAGCCAATTGTTGGTAGTACAAAGTGAGCTATAGTGTATAGATTATATTTCAAGATTTCTTAAAACTCTTTTTAATTTTTATGTAAATAAATAGAAACAACATACATCGGGTGGAAGTCCGGGTGGTCCTGGAGGACCTGGAATGCCTGGTGTTCCTGGATTTCCGATGTCACCTATTGAACCGGGCCGTCCAGTAACGCCACTCGATCCTATATCACCTCTAGGACCTCGCATAGTTCCTGTACCAATAGTACCTTCACTGGCTAAAACATCATGGGTCGGAATCTCTGTTGTTGTAGGTTTAGGAGTTGTTGTTGGCTTGGGTGTAGTTGTAGTCGCTGAAAAAAGATTTTTTTTTATTCTTCGTTATTTAGATTTATTATTTTTCATTAATAATTATGTTGATAATATCTAAAATACACAACATATAGTTATGATAACATTACACATACATGCTACTGGGCAATTACGCTTCCTTTGGCAGTTAACTCTTCCTTGTTCACACATGCATTCGCTACAAGGAGGCATATTCCATCTTTGGCCCTCTCTGTACCACTGATCATCAACGTTGCATGAAAACGGGGCTGAAATTACATATGGTGTATTTATTAAGATCAGCTACTTTCCATCCATAATAATATATACACAGCTACTCTGATCAATATGGTAGTTATCCTTCAATTAGAAGAAATAACAATATGACGCAATCATAAATACTTTAATATAGTTTACCTAAATAATTATCAGCTTCCGTTGTAGTTTGGGGAATTGTTGGACGAGGTGGAGGAACTCGAGTTGCCCTTTCTAAATGTTAATAATCAACATTAATATTTATATTAGTTGCATAGCTTTTATCGTTCTTAAATACAAACCTGCATAAGGGACTTCATCGTCTGGTTGTTCTACAACGACGATCTCTCTGCGTTCGTCCACGGGTTGGGGAGTACTCGCTTAAATTAAAACAACGAAATAAATACGAAATGTGTGTACATATTATCTCAGTCGTATTTCTATATTAATATATGCTTACATTTTCCGCCTTCATATTCGTAATAATCATATTCGTTATTGTTATACTCATAATCATCTTTATCCTTATCAGGTTGTTCAGATTGAGGCCGTGCGCGTCTACGGCCTGCTAAAACTCCAACAGCCAGCAAGATCACCAAAAAGCACGACACGCGCATTGTCGTGTACCCTAAAATACCAAATTCGAATCAAAATTGAGGCTTAAGAGGGCTGGACACCAGCGCCTTGTCCATACAAACGTATTACACTTCTACCTTCCTCAATTATGGCACTAGAGAAATTATTTTTTAATATGCTATGGATATCCATCATTGGGATGCATCTATCGTTTTATTTTTTTTGATTAGTTATTTTTTATAGGAGATAGGAGCCGCCAAACATTTATAAAATCGCCTCTTTTTTACATCCACGAAAAGAGTCCAGCGTGCTTATTTAACGGTCGATTTAAAAAAAAAAATACGCGCATAGTTACACAGAAAATATATTTTTCATATCGATGATGAAATGTTTTTAAAAATTGATCCAGTTTCGGAGGAGAAAATTGGAGAATACGAAACCTCGATTTTGTCGATTTAAAATTCGTATTATCTGGTCGAAGCGCAACTGTCGCATTCACTCAATATATACATATATTGATATAAATTGTCGCATTCACTCAATATATACATTCACTCAATATATATATCGAAGAAAGGAGCGGCAACAAAATTAAGGTTTCGGGTGTACAGCCCTCTTAATGTCCAAACTTTATGATTGTTCTATCATCCTGAATGTTTAATTATGTTGAGGAAATTTTTCAGAAGCTCTTATTGGTAAACAATGTTCCAGGAAAAAGAGAAAGAAGAAAATTGTTATTTATTTGTTTTTCCAGATAAAATTTCTCAAATTGGGTGAATAAATAAATAATTTTGAAAAAGTGAGCTTTGATCTTCGAAAGGATCAACTTTGGCCCATGTATGTACATATACCATAACATAATACGAATAAGAATCATATAAAGAATTAACTGTAAACAATTGGCAATAAAAATATATATTATATGTATGTAGGGCTGCCGGGCGTCCCGATTAATCGGGATTGTCATCGGATTTTAGCCTCGTGCCCCATTGTCCCGAACAGGGTTACCAGGTTTCTAAAATTACTGATCAGGACATTTACTATTTCGAACGATCCAAAAAAAACAAGTTTAAGAATTAATGGAGACATTACGAAAAAAATATTTTAAATTAAATTATATTGTATGTAAATAAGTATTTAAATATGTATGTAGAAGAGAACATAGTCACTTAATAATCCACAGGAATCATAGTTATTAAAATATATTGGATACAATTACAGGAATTACATTTTGTTTTAAATGCAAAAATGTATACAATCATAACAGTTTTATTAAAAGTTTTTTCCTAGCTTTTAACTTGTTTCAAAATATGCCAGCTTTGTTTGATAAGATTTTCCTAAAGTCATTACAATTGCATTTATTCACCTTCTACGGTTTTTAATAATGATCTGTTTCTCTCTTTTCTCCAGGTTGCACTCATTAGATTAAATATGCTTTCGCAAATTTCAATGAAATATAGAATTGAGGTGATGTGTACATACATTGTTTTTTTCTCGTTTGCTTCAGTGAAATTTTAATTCATAAACAGACATCTTCGTATAGAAGGTCAACATTGTAAATAATATTCTTAATTCTTCAATTGAACAAAATTCGATTTTCATGTTTGGTTCAAGGACCAGACTTTAATAGATTGAAATTTGTTCCTTTTTAAGTCAAACTATTTCTACTTACGTACATTTTTGTACATACATATACAAATTTTGTTAAGTCGGGATTTTCACAGGCAATACGGGACTAGGGATTTGTCTGTTCCCGCTCAAATAGGGACGTCTGGCAACCCTGGTCCCAAACGAACCTTTCGGGACGTTCAAAAGTCCCAGTTTTCAAATTTTTCTATCATGCATACTTTTTAAGCAAATTTCAAAGGGACAAATTGATGGATTTTATAAAGAAGTAGCAAAGTTTTATTAAACATTGACAGATTATTTTAAACTATGGACAATACCATTAAAAAAATATTATGTGTATTCTTGGATGAGCTTGGAAAAAATACCAGAATGGATAAATACAAACAATATAACAAATGACAATTGTTTGTTCAATCAATTCGTTCCATTAAAACTAGAATAACTATCTCCAAATTGGAATGGAAAAATAGCTGTAGAAAAATAGGTAGTTAAATTTTCGCAAATAAAAATGGAATTTGCCGAAGAATATAAAGATTTATATCGCATGTGCGAGTATATTTTCTCCATACCAGAGTATAATGGTAACGTGGAGAGAATTTTCTCGTCAATCGAGATTCAATGCACTAATGAAAGAAATAGACTTTCTATAGATGTAGTTGAAAGTATTCTACAGATTTCAATTGTTGCCAATTGTATGATTATGTACTTAAAAATAAAGTAGTCTTACAGAAGGCCAAATCTATTAAAAAATATACAAATTGATGTCTAAAATAGCTTTAATTCCTTAGTTATATTCGCATATTTTTGTCTGTTCTTGTTCCAATTAATAAATAATTAATTAAATTAAATAAAAAAATAAGTAGAAGCTACCCAAGCGAGCCGAAATCTCGGGGAGAGGAAAAAAACTAAGTGGTCGAAATATTGTTGATTTTTTCGGATAGGGGGTCCCTGTTTGACTTGAAAGAAATCTGGCAGCCCCATAAGAATGTACATATGTTCTCTTCGACTATATATGTCGGTACATACAAACAACAGAACGTTAAACTTAGACTTATTCCCCAAAACAGGAATTATGTTCAGAGACAACACTCAATATTCCATCCAAATTAAGTTAGTGATCAAAATATTCGTAATTGATGGCTAAAGTTTTGAAGTATACAGAATATGAATAATGAGTCTAACGTTCATTACACATGCCACTAAATTTAAATCAATCCATTAGCAACGTGTGAACAGTAACGGCGATAGAATTGTTCGACCAGTGATTGTGTATCAATTATCGCTTGGACCTAATTGTTCCAACATTCGCGCACATTTGTATCA
Organism: Arctopsyche grandis; assembly: GCF_051622035.1. Taxonomy (NCBI): domain Eukaryota; kingdom Metazoa; phylum Arthropoda; class Insecta; order Trichoptera; family Hydropsychidae; genus Arctopsyche; species Arctopsyche grandis. Next base: position 12,730,793 of record NC_135358.1, on the reverse strand, counting down.
ATTGAAATGTATTGCTGGTCGAGATGGTAAGCTAAGAGGTCACCAAACGCTTCCTAGCATTCTTCGACATTGGTTTGTTGACCCAAATTGCGTAACTAGTACGCCAGCCCAACTGATCGATTTAACCCCCATTTGAACGATTTATGTCATATTTTAATGAAAGCGAATCTCTGTCGATCACATAGTAACATATGTAGAAATAAAATTTCGCAAAATTTACTATCGAAGTCGATCAAGTCTTATACTTTTTTTTTTATGAAAGAACAATTTTAATAATTGGAATGCAGAATTTTAACGGCTCGAGACATATGGCTGTTTCTAATTGTATTTATAACACACATTCGCCAATGATGTCACACTATTGTGACATTTTACCAAGTGGACATACATAGAATGAAACGCGTGCTCTTATCTCCATACGGAAGAGTCATCATAGATGAAATTGAGGCGCCTATTTAAACGATAAATCTGTCAAAAAGGAGCAGTTGTACAATTCAGCTAAATGTCATTTAGCATAAATCATCCTTGGCGAGCTTACGCTATCAAAAATTTGTGTCCATCTATACACACGTGTACACAATATACCCCTCTTTTTCCCCACAATTTAATTACACATTGTGTACCACGGATGGTGAACGCTTTTCTACTCTATTTCGCGGTTAATTTCTTTCTACTTGATCTATGCATATAAGGTTAGATACATTTTTATCAATGGAGTTCAATTGGGTCAAATTATCGACGGTATAACGAATTGCATATAAACTTTTGAAACATGATGTTACGTTTCAATTGAGCTAAATCTTTCTCACTTAATTTCTATGGACCCAATTATGTATTGTCATGATATCGTCTTGGCTATTTTAAGAAGGTTTTCTCTGATCTATTCTAGTAATTGTGCAAATAGATCATGTTTAATTATAAATATAGATCGCAATTTGACGTTGGATACAGTGGTACATTTTTAATAAAACAATGGCTTTCAGAATTTTTGAATATACATACGTATGTAATTATAATTTTAATTTAACTGTCGCAAATCATTGTTATTAATTAGAAATAAAATTTAATGAATAAATAAAATGACACGATAAATTATGAATTACTTGCATCTATTATAAATACAATAGTAATTGGGCCTAATAAATTTGGTATGTAATCTAAAGGAAAAAAACTACTTCGTGTGTGGTTTTGAACACTTATTATAAACTAAATTGTTGAATTATTCAATTAAATATCTTCTAATTTCTTATAACATTCTACTAACTCGAATTTAAAACATTAATTTATTATAATATTCGCAGAACTTATTTAAAAATTGAGAAAACTCTCTGTACACATACATATACATACATATATATGTACATATGTATGAAGCTATAGTTAATTTAACCCAAGATGTTGTAATCATTTAAGTATTTTATTACTGAAAATTATATTCCATATTTTTTTGTGTTTATATCTACATGTCACACTCATGTAAATAGTACATAATTATAAAAGTAATAAAAAAATAGATAACTTAAAAACGGTTTCAATGAAAATCCGCAAATATTTTAGAGCATAATTTTTCCTAAAAATTTTTGTTTTATTTACATGTTCACGAAATGTCTATTTTTTCGTGCAAATTTCAACCTCGAGATTTCGCCAGATTCCCTGATTACGTTTTTATGACTTATATAACATAAAACATTCAAAATTAAGTAACTAAATGTATAGCCACAGTGACGATTTGGAGCAATTCTGTAATGTCACTGTGGCAAAATTGTAAACAAAATAAACAATATTAAATAGTCTTTTTGTATTATTTTTTTATTGCAAGTCATAATATAAATTTAATTTTTTAGCCAATTAAATCAGATGCAACATTGAATTTTTAAAAATTGTATTTAAAAGTCGACTAATAAACACAAACTGATTACAAATTTCGAATAATGTTGTGAAAAAGTATTCCTTTATAGTCTATGAATTTTACCCTTTGATTAAAAGTACGCCAAGAATAACGTGATATTTTTTTAATATTGGATTTTTAATGATGAATATAATTTCCTAATGATATATATAGATATTGAATTTATTATACCATTAATTAGAATCAAAAGGACAAGAAACCAATTTCTATTAGAAATTTGTGGGAAGAAAACAGATAACTAAATCAAAATACTGACCTGCGGGTCAGGGTAGGCTCCTAATGTGTAATGGGGGCCCTCGGTGCAGCCACAGTGGCCGTCGAGGGCCTTATGGCTCGGGCTAGTCCATGCCCAAGCCTTTTAAAACTCCCGTCATCGCCAATGATCACTTGCCATTCTTCACCCTAATTGTGACAGATTGACATCTACCAATGCAATGCGAACTAATCTATATTACAACCATACGTTGTTAATAACACATACCAGTATGCAAAGTATAGTATTTACATCTAATACATAAAACATTTTTCAAATATAAGAATTTTCTTTTCATTCATAAGTGTTTTCATATATTTTATATCAATTATTTTACTTATGATTTTCATATTATATCTACGGTGAACATATTTTTTGGAGAAAATATAGGACATATAAAGAATCATTTTAGAACTTAAAAAAATGCTTTATAAGTTTATAACATTTATTATAAAATATAAGCATACAAAATTTAGGATTTTGAGCAGTCATATTTACCTATATTACATATTATTGAAATGTAAAAGACATTTACCGGTCGAATTAATGGTTTAGTTAAAAAAATATGTTGGGATAGAAAACCAATCGTTATAAACATGTTAAAGTGAAAAATTAGCGAAATAAGCTCATTACATCACGGAAAAAAAATATATTTTCTACTTTTAAAATTCGCTAGAATGTCAATTATAAGTATTTCAAAGCATTGAAAAATCACAATCAATAGGAAAAACATGTGACTATTGATTCCAATACTCAATTTTGGAATAGCAATATTAGATTTTGAGTTAAAGACTCGTAACTTATGAACAAAAAGAAACCAACAAAAATCATTATCATATTCGATTTCAATGGGTCAAACTTAGAAAATATTGACGACTCCGCTCCGGTTTTTTTTTCTGTAAATATACTGGTTTGTAGTTTACGTATATATACCTAATATAATCTATACAGGTTTAATAAAATTTATAAATAGCATCTTTAAATATTTCGGCGCCAATATTTTTAGCGATAGTCGTTATTACAAAATAAACGACAAAAGGGCAATTTTAGAATATAAATTAATCAGACAATAAATAAATTTTATAGAGCAGTCAAATAAAGAACTTTCCTCTTAAATTAAGGACGTATGTATGGTCAGCGTAATTATATTATATATGTGTACATATAGTACGCAACTAACTTAACAATTTTTTGAAAGCTGTAAAAATACGTTTGTTTGGTATTTGTGAATAAATTTTCATGTGAATTGATATTGCTTCAAAATCAATTATCCGTTTTTACTTACATTCAATATAAAAGACAAAAAATAAAAATTTTCATATGTCAAGATTCAACTGAAAATAACGGGTCTACGTGACTTGACAGAATGTTGAATTACAGAAAACGCAAATATCGGAAGGCAAAGATCGAAAATTGAAAGATCTTAAGTCGAAAGATCAAAAAAAAAATGGTGCATGGTAAACGGTACATACTCTCGTACATACTCACTTAATTTGCGCGAGCAGGATACAACAGGAACAAGAGGAACATGCTTTTCCTCCCGTATTCTGCGCGCGCACATTAACACGGGAGGAAAAGCATGTTCCTCTTGTTCCTGTTGTATCCTGCTCGCGCAAATTAAGTGAGTATGTACGTGAGTATGTACCGTTTACCATGCACCATTTTTTTTTATCTTTCGACTTGAGATCTTTCGATTTTCGATCTTTGCATTCTGATATTTGCGTTTTCTGTAATTTAACATTCTGTCAAATCACGGAGACCGGAAAATAACACCTAATATTGTAAAAAGAAAAAAAATCTCATGGCTAAGAAATTTTGAAGTTTAGTTTGATTTAAGTGTCATAAATAGTATAAGATAAGAATTACTTCTATGATCTACAACTTTCAATACAAGAAAAAAACGAGGTGACCAACAAGAAGAATAATTATTATATAATACATTGAACTCAACAATCGGAATTTGTAAGGATTGTAAATAGGTTTTTGAGCTCTTTTTCCTATTATGCTTTAGATTAACATTAGAATAATATAATACTGTGATTACTAACCAAATTAAATTAAAATTGTAAAATAGAAAATGATCAGTAGATCAGTAGCTATTAAAATAGATATAAGATGTATTGTGAACATAATTTCGTAATAATAAAAAGCATTTAAAAATCAAAAAAAACAATCGGAATTTTAAATGTGTATGTATGTATGTACGTAAATGCTTTGATTATTACCAATTGTATATCATATGACGATACGTATTACAAAATACGCTTTTTAGCATAGTGCAATGGCATCCAAATTAGGCAAATGTCATTGTCCGTGCTCTGAAATATCAATTCACTCATTCAAGCACTTATATTCCTATGCATCTCAATTATAAATAGGAATTGCGATTACAACTGATGCTACTCAAACTTTTGCTGAAATATGTACGTACATATAAAGTTTGTAACAAATAATTTATTAGGATATGATTTTCTAGATCTAGTGAGTAATTTATCAATAATGTGATGACAACGTTAATATAAACAAACATATTTCAGAAGCTAAAATACAGTAGTCAAAAATAATTACTATTCGTTTAAAATATGCCATTCTGTTGGAGAACTACTGTAAAATTCATACGAAAACTTTTGCATTTGATCTATTCGACAGGCGTGTGATCTTTTTAGCACATTGGAATCTTGAACCAGTGCTATTTTATCATGAATACATACAATGAACTACTCATTATATGTATGATGGATAGCAAGTGCTGGATTTAACTAAAGAAATATACATACATACGAATATAATCATTCTAATTCACGTCAACGTACATAAAATATAAGAATTGAAAAGAAAAAAAACAATTTGTATAAATTCGTATATATTTGATTCGTTTTAATTACATAAAAAATACACAATTTATGAACTAAAATTTGTTATTATACCTATAAATTATGAGCAATATACAAATACACAATAAATAATAAACGTTTATGCACACTGACAAGATGAATATTTCATCAATAATAATTGCAAAAATTAATCAAATTATACATTAAAAAAAAATTACAACCACTCAAATACTACGCACACGCACACATACACTTATATTTATACACAAATTCATTGCAGAACTTTTGGCAAAAACTATACAGGGTAGTTCTGCATTGGCAGGACGTATGCTATATTAATTTCAGTCATTCGATAACTAAATACATTTAAAATATTAACAATTAATATCATATCATTTTTTATACAAATGGTAATTTTGTAATATTCACAACAAATGAGTATATTTATACTTCGAATCTAAATCGCATACTTTTTATGTACAAAAAATCGTGTAGTTGGTAAGCATTCACATAATAAATAAGGTTTCAACATAATCTACAATTGTTTTAGAATGGATCTATTATGTGACAACACTCAGTGACAATAACTCATTAATTAATCCAGTTAAATAGATAAAGTTCAACTAAGAATATATGTATGTACATAATCCCATTCTTAGATTGTTTGGATTTTATACACATACACATATGTATGTAGATCGAATGGTAAATTATTTTTTGAATTCTCAACATTCAAAATTTTAATTTAAATGGTCTAATAACACGAAAGTATAGTATGTAAGTCCGTTATAAAAAAGATCAGTAGAAATAGTTTTAGCGATTTATACTGATGAAGTATTTTACATTGTGTTGTAAAAAAGATTGTATAAAAATAATTTTCATAAGATGAGAATTACATCGATTCTCACGTAGAATTAAGTTCACTTGTACGCGAATTGGCCACATATGTATATTTATACAATAAATAATTATAATTCTGTGGTGGTTTCGACTGGCGATCTGTCGTTGAGGTACGAGAAACCCATTTGAGAGTAGTCCCTCTTGCCGAATGTTACATTATCATTGGACGGGCTGGCCATTCCTTCTTCATCCGATGACCTACAAAATTGCAAAGCATTAATCATATTGAGAAATAAATTCTTTGATATTGAAGCAATTGGCAATGAAAGATATATGTATGAAGGATAGAAATAGCGAAAATTAAATGAATGTCATTTTTTTCTAGTACAATATTTCACTTTAAAAGTTCATCCATCTTCATATATGAAATATGTAAATTTATTACACTCGTAACGATTCAAAAAATGTTTGACTTTATGCTAATAATAATAAAAACCTCCTTATATTTTTATAATAATTACAGAATATATGTATAAAAAATATTTACAATTGCTACCTTTGAAATATGGTATTATGACCAGGTATTTCATCGTAAGCCATAATTGCGCCTTCTGGATTTCTTTTCAAGGTGTTATTATTTTTATTTTCGTTCTTTTCCTTTCCTAACGATTTCGTCAACAAATTTAAATTATTTTTATTCCTGTTGAATGTATTGTTTTGCTGTTGGTTTCTATTATTATTCCTTCCAAATGTATCCAAAAAACTATTATTTTGCTGCTGATGATGATGGTGATGATCATTGCGTGGAAGTGTAGACAGATGATGATTATTATTTCTGTAAATGGAAGAGACATTGTTCCTATTCAACGTATGAATATTTGAGTGCATATAGTCGGTGGGACTTGCTACGCTGGATGCTCGGGCCGTTGTGGCCGCTTCCGACGACGTTGGACTTTGTTGTCCTAAAAATTCATTTTTAATGGTATAGTAATTCAGCAGTTATTATATTATTAAAAAAATACAAAAAAGTTTGGTTTTGAACTATGTACATTGATTAGAATTATCATTCAACTCACCATTATCTTTAGTAATATAGCTAACATTATCTAAACTGAACGTGTGGTTGTTAGCACTGAAATCTAACTGCAAATCATTGCAACTATCACAATCGTCCAAAGGCACAGCCATGTTTAAAACTTGAGTTTCGTATTCCTTAAGACTAGGAGTGTCTATACTGGGTGCCGTCCCACTAATCACCGGATCGTACCTTGATGGCGCATTACTGTAATGTCTTTGTATTCTTGATTTATAATTCCTATATCTACAAAATCATAAAAAATCGTATTATATTCACTAAAAAAAAATGTAATTGTAAAATCAAGATGTATGGAAATCTTAATACCTGTTCCACGATACACAAATATAGATTATTCCAGCAAGTCCCAAGACAAATATAATACACGCTATAATTATTAAGGCATATGGAAAGGCGTCAGGAGCTGCAGGCGATAGTCTTGCACGTGGTGGCGTAGGTGGTGGTAAAGGAGCATGTACTGCAGCAGCTGTAGCACGCACCACTCCCGACATTACAAACGTTATGTTTGATTGTGCTGCAGGATCTAGTATTGATCTATAAAATTATTTCAATTTAATGTTTTTTAACAATTAAATACACACATATAGGCATAGGTATAGTGAATATGTTTTACCTTTGTACACGTGATGAGTTTCTATGTAATATTTTCCCAGAAGTAGGATCGATTGCATAGAACCATACATCAGTACCAGTCGGATCGAATTCCAGTGTGTCATTTTCGGTAATATATTGTCTAGGCGTGAATTTTTCAATTCCAACAATTAAATTACTTTTCTCCTCTAAAACTCTCGAAATGTTCTTGGATTGAAGTCTAATCATTTCTGGGCGAGCATCTTTGAATACCAATATCAACGCATTGTCCTTTGTTAGTAAATTTACCTAAAATGTTAATCGAACATATTTTTTATTAAACTAACACGATAGTGAGAACTTTCCATACCATTAATAATATAATTAAAGAATTTTCTTACAATTACTGGGGCAATAGATGCCTTATAATCTGTTCTGGAATCTGGATTATCTCTTGCTAATACGTTGAGAACAAACGGTAGTTGTTCATCGGCGATAGACTCAAAAGTTTTAGAATTTCTTATGATTCCTGACTTTGAATCGAGATTGAAAAATTCTTCATCTAAATCTGACCATTTTGATTCCTTATATAAAATTTTACCGAAATTCCCACTATCTGCATCTCTTGCCTGCAAAAAAAACTTCTCAATAAAATTCTTTAAAACAAAGTAATTTCAAAATAATAGAAAATATTACCTGCACTTGTATGATATTTGAATCCAAGTCTAACTCTTTGGAAACAATAGCATAGAACTTTTTCCGAGCTAATTTAATTTCAGATTGGTCTGGGTAAATAAACATTGGTGAATTATCGTTTATATCTTTAACATGGAGTTTGAGACTAGCATAACTTTTATCTGGATTTATCAGTCCTTGAAGAGAATCTAAATGCACTTCTAATAAATATTCAGTTCGATTTTCGTAGTCCAAGCTAGGCGTTTTGAGATAAATTGCGCAATTTCTATCATCTGTCATCGTAGCATAAAATAGATCTGAAATTATAATCATCATATTATTGAAACTGATACCATAGATTATTATGATAAGGCATATACTATTTCAACTCTATATACCTCAAATTAACTAAAAATTGACTTATTTCATATACATAATATGTACTTCTGTATAAACAAATACATATGTATATCTTTTCGATCATCTTACCACTTCAAAATTATATAGAAAAATTGGCAGATGTATATTTACCTATATAATATAATATTTTTTCTATAGGTATATCATTAGTCTCATCTACATAATAATATATCTAAATACAAAAGAAATAATTTAATTGACCATTTTTTTGCAATTAAAATTGGAATTTCTTTGAAAAGTTGGAAAATGTAACTTTTTCATCCCAAACATATTACTTATTTTTCTGAACCACTATTGCTTGATATAATATTGAAATAAATATTTCCCTTTATAAATATATGTACATATTTACTAGATATCAGTCTAACCGATATTGACTTTATTACTATAATCATAGTGGGCATGCATCTACATTTAGCTCATAGTTTTAATATAAAAATAAAACTTACTATCTTCATTCCCTTTAGAAATTTCGCACTTCAATGGAATGTTTTCACTGTGAGCTCTATGATTTATAATAACAATTGTTTTTAGTAATGTGTTTGCCGTAGCGTTTTCAGTCACTTCTTCAGTATAAGATGTATCAGCGAAACTTAAGCCAATCTGAAAATTATTTTACAAATTAATACCAAAATATCATTACACTCATATTACACATTGTAAATAGTACATACTTCTGGAGGTACCGTAGCTACGTGTCTGACATAGACACTCAAAGTGCTAACACTAGATAATTGAGGCTCGCCCAAATCATAAGCTCTTATATCCACCTAAAACAATCACATTTATTTTATGTACACACTTAAAAAAAACAACAAATCCAATTCAAAATACAACACTCACTTGATATTCACTGCTCAGCTCTTTTCTGAGATCATCTCTTATCCGCAGTACTCCAGTATCAGAATCTATTTGGAAGTACTTGGATGCCATTCCTCGTCCAACAAGTTGATAGCGTACTTTATTATTAGGTGATGTACCATCTGAATCAGTTGCAATCATAGTTGTTACGATTGTACCAATAGATACTTCATCATCAAGTGTTATTGGACGAGTCACTGATGTGAATGTTGGTGGCAAATCGTTGCGATCCTAAAAATTACATTTCAAAACATATTTTGAAACATATCGCAAAAAATATTTACTTACACTCATGAAAATAATGATTACCTCAACATCTACAAAGACTTTAGTAGTAGATCCGTCTTCTTTGGAATTGTTTTCTTCCGTACCGATGATCAAGACATACATATTTTCACGCTCATAATCCAAACCCCTAAGAGTTTTCACTATTCCTGTTTTTCTATCAATTGAAAACATATCAGTATTGCCTTGTTTTATTATGTATGTGATTTCTTTCATTGTATCAGGATCATGTGCCTAAAAAAATTTATTGATTTATGTTAATTAAATCTAATATTAAAATTAATAAGCCTATTTTTATTATTACTTACAGTCACTTTAGTAACCAGAAAATCAGGAACATTCTCTGGAACAGATATTCTATCTGTTGACTTTGGGAATGTTGGCACTTCGTCTGGCACATCTAAAACCTGTACCGTTACACTAGCTGTACCTAATCTAGGCTCTGGAGCTCCATCTTTTGCAGTCACCACAAATGTATAATCCTTTAACAAAAAAAAAAACAATTTTAGTCATTTAAAATTTTTTCTATATTAATTTCTGTAAAATATAAATCACTACCTTTTTTGTTTCATAATCCAATGCCATTTTAGTGACTATTTCTCCAGTGTGATTATTAATCACAAATGGAATGTCTTGAGGTAGAGAATAGGTCACTAAAGCATTAATTCCTTCATCAAGATCTGTCGCTCTAACTCTACCAACGGTGACGTTAGTTAAACCTTTAATAAATATTGAGAAGTGTAAAATACAAACATGTTATTTAAATATAAAATACAAACAATTCAAAATGCAATAAAAATACCTTCTTTGACTTTAAAAACATATGGCATTTCACTTTCGACAAATTCTGGATTTTTATCGTTGATATCAGTTACTTTTATATTCACTGTCGCTGTGGTTGAAAGTTTACCAGTATCTTCAGCTTTCACCATCTATAAAAATCACAGGATAGTTAAATAAATCATTTAAAAAGTAGACACAGTCATATTATGAGATTTTAATTAAACTATATGCACCAATTGATATCTCGTCAAATCTTCTCTGTCTAATTTTCGTATTATACTGATAACTCCATTATTCGGGCTTATTGAAAATTGTCGCAAGTCGTTTCCAGATATTATGGAATAAGTGATAGGATCATTTTCAGGATCAACTGCCTAAAAATTCCAATAAACACTGAATTCAATAAACCAAGGCTGATTCTATAAAATGTCATATTTGGAATATGTACTGACCAATAAAGAAACAACGGTTGAATTAATACTTGCACCTTCAGACACTTGCACTTCGTATACGCTTTGTTTAAATACAGGTGCTCGAGTATTCGGTCCTGGAGAAACAGTTACTTCTACAATACCCTGACTAGAAAGTCCACCAACGTCTTTTGCCTGAACGGTGATACTGTATTGCTCTCCAGCATCGAGTTTACCAACCGTTTCTAAAAATTTAAAATTAAATTTACTATATTCTAAAACATTATATTTTCATCGGAACTAAATTATTCAAATGAATAATACCTATTTCTCCTGTTTTAGGATCAATTTTGAATTTATTAGCACCATTATTTGATACATGATAAATACCATAAACTATGTGCGCATTTTCTCCAGAATCATTATCTGAAGCTTCCACCTATAATGAAAAAAAAACAATATAATAATTAAAAATTAATACAAATATATAATTAGCATTATTGCCAATATAAAAGAAAATATTTATTATAATATGAATACATTATACATATACAGAATTTACCTTTACGACAAGCCTTCGTCCTTCACCAGCTGGAACATTGACGTGTGGAAGTGGTACTAATATTGGAGCGTTGTCATTAACATCATCTAAAGCTACTTCTAATGATAAAGGTGCTGAGGCTCCTTGACCATTTGCTTCCCGGGCTACAACCTAAGCATATTACAAGTAGTTTTAATATTTATATTAAAAGTAAGCATAAAAGATTAAAACATTAAAGCTTCATCGACATACTTGGAATCTGTAAGTTCCAGGACTTGGAGGATCTCGATCGAGATTTTCTTCGTTGACAACCAATATACCATTTTTATCAATTTGGAAATAGTTTGTTGTGAGTTCGAAAGCGTAAATTGGTTTAATATCGTTAGGACCCTATAAGTGAATATCAAACTTATTACAAATTCTATTGCACTATTTATATTTATTAAAATTATGAAATATACCAGATCATCGTCGGAAACAGCGAGTACAATTGGATTGCTGTTTGTATCCAAAACCTTTGTACCGATAGGCTCATTTTCATTCACATGTCCTTCAAGTGAAGATGCGTGAATCACGGGTGGATTCGCATCCACAGGTTTGACGACAATCATCAGTTTAGCAGTAGTGAATCGTTTAGCTTCGGACATTTCTTCTGCCTATATTTTCATTTATATTTTTATTATGTAGTTGAAAATAACCAGCAGATTGAAAAATATGAGCTGTTATATTTGAAAGTGGCGGAAGTCCAATTTCCAGTTCCAAAAACACTATTTCAGTTTGACTTAATTCACAAATTGTTATCACTACTGTTAATTCGATAAGTCCAAAATCTCCGAAAAGCAGAATAAACTTATTACAGCCCACCAGTATTTTTAAATATTGTAAATCGCAAAACATTATATTTAATGTTTGCCGAGAAATTTCCCGAAATGAAGAAAAGTGGACTTACGCCAATTTCAAATATAATGACTCATATATTATAGTTAGTTTATTTACCTTTATAATGAGATCAAATTTTTTGGCTATTCCAGTGTCTACGGCTTTCGTTTGCCTAACAGCACCCGTAGTAGGATTAATTTCAAAATATTCGTTGTATGATGATGGTGTGCCTTGTAAAATACTATAACGTATAGGAGAGTTTATTGTATCCATATCGATAGCTTGAATTTTCTCTGGATGAATATTTAATATTCCAGCTAATATGCCACTTGACACCTATACAATACAAACGAAGTTTTAACACATGGAAGCAAAATTTATATGAACAAAATAAATTGAATTCTCACAGAAGAAAAATATTCAGGATTAATACATGCACCATCATGTAACATGCATCCCTTGTAAATGAACGAGGGATCTTGGTCGTCATCGTCTTTCACATTGACAGTGAGAGTAGTTGTACTCGAAAATCGTTCGGAGGAATTTCTGGCCCGGTCCTAGAATAGTTCAGATATTAAAACTTTAGTATTTTCTAGAATCATTGAAAGGAACATTATAAATAAATGATGGTTCTTACCGATGCAACAATTGTCACTAAGTATCGCTGTGTTCTTTCATAGTCAAGACTTCTATTCACAGTAACTTGGCCCTGATGAGGTAGATTAATCGAAAAATATCCAAAACCATCGGCAGTGTTGATTCTATCATTTCCAACACCTGAATCTGTTCCAATATTCTTTCCATCTCCTTCGACAATGAAATATTCTGCTAGACCGTTAACTCCTGCGTCAGCATCAGTTGCTTTTATATTTTGGAATATTGTTGTTCCTATTGGTGTTAACTGAAAACATAAATAAACATATATTAAAATACAATAATTAAATAAAATACAAAAAATACTAAAGCTACTAATAACCTCAGATACGGTCGTTTCGTATGGTGTATTTTGAAATATAGGAGCGTTATCATTGACATCAGAAACTCTTACAATCACAGGAATAGTCCTTTTCTTTTTTGTTGCTTTCACTAAGCATGTTAACTGAAAAATATTAATATTATTATAGTGTATATCCGTTGAATATTTATATAGAATATAAAATATATCATAATTTTTCTTATAGTATAAAATAAGTATTACCTGGAAAACAATGTGAGATAAATTCTCAGCATCTCTATCCAATGGCTCCAATAGTTGCAATTTTTTTCCATTCAATATAAATATGGGATTTCCTTTGGGGAAAACTAAGTCTAAAATTATTTCAGAAAAAGGATCTCCTTCAATCGGAAGTTCTGCTGGTTTTGTTGATTGTTGAATATCTAAAATAAAAATCTCATTACGTTACAATTTTCATTTAACAAAAATCAAATATATCAATGTATGTAAATGGATTATACGAACAGCTTCCGCGACTTTCTTCGATGTCCAAGATGATACTTGACTGACCAGTTTCCACTTCACATAAACCTGCAAAAAATAACAAATTATGTATATTTATGATAATTTATTTATAACAACCTACACATTAAAATATGCAAAATGGATATCTACTTTTCATTCATTTCTAGCGTCAAAAATAACTCCAAAGAACTGTTACTTTTGATTTCGATTTTGTTAAACATCTACATATCAATCTATTTTTACAAGATTTTTATTATGTAGTTTCGCTTGGTTATTAACATAACTATATACATTTTTATCGCTTTTTTTGTTTTAAGTTTTGAGAAGTTTGTTTTAACACATGTGGGTTTGTAATTATTTTAAATAATAGCATAAAAATAGTGTTTTTAACCAAGGTAAATTTACGAAGTTTACAAATTGGGTATTGAAATGCATAAAGATTTTTTAAAATAAAATTGAAGAGGTATTTTCCTACTGACCATATCATATTTTATATATGTACATATGTATATTTGCCGGTCCTTCACCTTTAAGTCAAGATTGTTGTCTTGGTATTTCTTTTCAGTGCATTATTTTTGGTGTTCAGTAAAAAAATGATTTAAGCACCTGGCAGATTTGCATGTTTAAAAAAGGCATCACACATCTGATAGATTCATAAAAAAGTTGTCAGATCTTACACCGATTTGTTCCGCTTTCTCACGAACACTAATATAAAATTTTATATATTCATCAATTCATTTTTTACTCAATGCCCCTGAATACAAATCGGCGAATTCTCAAAATCATATTATATGTACATATGAACATAAAATCAACATTATTTAAATAATTTTCTGATATTATTATATCCACATGATTATTTTAATAATAATTCTAACCCCAATTACTTTGTAAACATAATTTCACATCAAATTATAATAAAAAAAATACAGGCGACACAATGACACACTTATCATTACAAACCACAATATTTAAACAAGAATGCAAAGTGACAATAAATTATTGTAAAAAAATGTATACGAATTGCATAATTCTAGTTCAATTCAATAGACCAGTGCCTGAATGTAATATTTGACCAAGTGTATAGGGCTTTGCAACGTTCCTGTTACAAGTGTTCGATCATTTCGAGACACACCTGTATTGTTTTATTCATGAGTTGCGCGATTCTCAAACATTCGCTGGTGTCGTCCATTGTAAAAATTGACTTTCAAATAGTGTGCACTTGTTACGGTGACAAGTATGTGCCGGTGCACCCGAGACTATTGCGACAGTGCATTGGGCAATCGAACTGACCCAGTTGAATATCGGTGCTTTAATTGGAGAACCAGTATGATTCGAACCAGCGAAAATTGTGATCTTGAAGATCAGACCCAAAATTGTGCAAAAAAAAAAGTTATTTATTCATGGGATAGCGTCATCTGGCACACTTTCGAGTTTTGTTATAATCTTTATTGATGCAAAATTTTGTCATTAATATGCCCGAGTCATGTGAATTATCAATTTCTATCCATAAACTTAGAATGTAGATAATGTACATCACACTCTATACCTGTGCTGGAGAACGTTAAGTGGCCCACAGCCATATTGAAAAGCTTTTTAGCACATATTGTAGGAAAAAAAACGGTTGTCAATAGAAACCAGAAACTCGTTTTACACTTTGGAGGTTCGTTTCTCAGAATCTACACTAAAATACATCAATACATTGATATTTTAACCATTTCCGATTGGATAAGTAAAGGTCAAATGGAAAAATAATATAATATTTGTAAGAATATATGAATACTAGTGATGTACCCGATGAAATATCGTCGCATGGGTGTTGGCATATTAAGTTATTAAATAAAAAAAACGTTAAAAGAAATGTGTCATCGGTCATGTGTTCAATCTCCAATTTTGAATTTGAGTTGAATTTTTTCAAATACCTTTTAAATATATTTAATTTAATATTTATATTTAATTGTTTAATATGAAAAAAATTGTAAAAACAGCCCTAACTGCCTACCTACATATAAACAATATAAAACTTAATTAATTAATTAAATAAATTTTCAATAGATGGCAGTAAATCCTCTGCCAAGTGGAAATATTAGTAGCGATCAGTATATATAGAAGTTTTTTTTTCTTTTGTTATTATATTCGTATACGTTTTGGCAGTGGTTTAGCTGTGACGTACATATGTATGTCGAATCGAAACGACTATTATAGTACGGCGAGCGTAATCTCAGACAGACACACAGACAGGCACACATACAGTCATACAGAATAGCGATATTATGTATATGAATATGAATGCTTATGTTTCAATATGAAACATCAATCTTAAATTAAGTTGATACACAAATTACCTAAACACAATCTGCTTTAGGTCATCGACTTTAGTGAGTCTTTAGTGAATATTATGTATTAGATGTATTATGAGCATTTATAAGGATTGTAAATAGGTTTTTGAGCTCTTTTTCCTATTATGCTGTAGATTAACATTAGAATAATATAATACTATGATTACTAACCAAATTAAATTAAATTGTAAAATAGAAAATGATTAGTAGATCAGTAGCTATTAAAATAGATATAAGATGTATGTATTGTGAACATAATTTCGTAATAATAAAAAGCATTTAAAAAAAAAAATTAAGTTGATGCTGTTAATACTGAAAACAATTATTCATTTTTAAACATGTGATTTGTTATAACAGATGTATCGATTTGTTCAAAAAAAATAGTATAAAGAATTTTTCGTAATGATTTATTTTAGTTTGAATTAAAAAAAAAAACAGTATGAAGAGAAAGGCAAAACATTTTACAGACACGATGGATGGTGTAAATGAAAAAAATATATAACTCAGATGAAGTCATTCAAGTGCAACGAAACAACCAGTCAATTTAAATCAAGGACCCGTTTCGAATATGAAGAAACATTAAACGACATGAAGATTTTGAACGCTTTAACTACTTTATTTCTGGTCTCGTATGTTATTTTAAGTTATTTTATTACGCATATAATTAAGTCTGCAAATAATTTGCAATCTATTTACAATATATTGTATGTTTCTCTTCCGCGTGTGCATAAACAGGTATTACAATACTTGTTAGGGCAGAATCACTTGTGGTTATGAAATATGATACAGGATGACCCGTAGATCCCCGTTCAGAGCGGATGATGTGGCTGCCGAGCTGACATCCACGAAGAAGTGCTTCTTTGCTATGTTCTAACACTCGTCTAAACATCCGCTATGAGTGCTTGACCTGACTAGGGCTTTGAAGTTTTGCGACAAACCAGCCAAGTTGTTGAACAGATTGATAGAAAAAAATTAACAAGTAGTCTTTTTTTCGATCTCACACATATGCCTATCAGTACCACTTATTGCTGTCAAAAGTTTCAACGTAAATAATAAGACGCAGAATTCAATGAGTACAATCGCTATTCAACAAGTGCATGTGCATTGCAATATCTTGGCCAAGTTGCATTGGACAAAACGATCTATCACGAATGATCAGTTTCGACATTTACAAATAGTGACTTGAGGAGTAAAATATCGTGTTTTAAAGAACTACTGATGTCGACTACGATATCTGTCGATTCTTAACACTTGTGATAATATTAATGGTTTTGGACAAACATATACATACATATACTACATCGACAGGTTCAAACACTATTTAGATATAATCAGCAATTGAGATATATTAAATTTTGTTGCGAATATAACTATTTTAAACCATTGAAAGATCTGGTTATCAATACAGCAAAGATATCGCACCAACATTTACTAAGATAAACGTATAATTACGATAACTCATTTATGTTTGTTGAGAAGCTAATGATGGCAATATTTTACAGATGAACAAATTACATCTTATTCTTAATGCGTTTTTTCATTTATTCACAAAAGTGAAAGGCGATTCTGCGTGATGAGTCAAATATTACTGAACGTCGATTTCGATGTTGCACGTGAGAAACTTTTGATTGAAAAAATAAGCAAATACTCAAATATAATAATTGATCATTTTTATTTTTTTTGATTGATAACTATCATTTAATATCATTCCATTACTATGAATTGAATGTAATCTTCAACTCAAATAAAAGTCAACTTTGGTTTAACAATTTCAAACATGTCTCCAGTATGAAAAAACATTAAACGAAATTATTTAATTTACAAATTTAAGGGGGTATTCTAGTCTAGAAATTTGAAAAAAATCGATTTTTTTCTTTCATATTTTCAAATCTTAAGCCTTTAAGAGGATTTTTCAAAATTCAAATTATTTTCGGAGATATATGTAGCTGCTTTAGTGGCGTGGCATCTGACCGGCGCGTAACTTTAAACGCGTTTCTCTCGAAACTACTTTTTTCGAGACGGTTGACATGATATCTCAATGACCAATTTACTTGAAATTTGGTGTGAGCCTTCTCTATACATTCCTCTATCGCATGAATTAGAACTATGATAAAATTCCAATTTTTACACAATTTCCGAATTTTAAAAAATTCGGAAAAGTCAAAAAAACTGGTAAAAAAAAGACTTTTTAGTTCAGACAACCGCTATTTTGTGAAAAAAATTTTGTTTGACTTTTCCGTAGTTCATGCCATAGCAGTATTTGGATTAAGAATTAATTTGCTTTTTTGATTTTGGCTTACTAGGAGGGTTGGAATCGTGTCAACCAGGGCGCACCATTTTTTTGAGACCCTCACTTCATCAACCTGTAACTTTTTGAATTTTGAATTTTTTCCTTTGATTTTTTTTCTATATATTCTTCAAACATTAATAAATATTTGGTAAAATAATTTCTACTAAAAATATTTTTTGTTTTTTTTTATTACACCTGAAAAAATACCTAAAATTCATGCCTCTAGACTAGAATACCCCCTTAAGCTACAGCATAAAAACTAGAAGAGTGGGACTATTCGATCATGATTAATTTGCAAAATTTTGTAATATCTTTATCCTTCGAATAACACTTGCAAAAGCGCCTGTCACCTCAGCATTTCGTTCGTTTGTTTTATTTTTGTATAATGGCAATACATTTCTCGCGCGCAAATGCGGTCAAAGCTAAGCGCATATATCTTACCTGCTTTAGCACGCGCAGTGTGAAAGAGACAAATCAATAGGCATGAGACCGTCGCTAGTCTCATCGCGGAAATTGGTCTCTGAGCCGACATTCCGCGGCCAGCTTCCTGAAACAAAATCAAAGGGTTGTTTAAGATTTATTGTATAAAATAATTTCTAATTTAAATATATGTATATAAAAAAAAACATAAAAAATAAACCGGATGATATTATTGTTTTTTAAATAATATAATCAATCATGCTTAAACTACTTTTATTTATATGATAATTACACGCACCAGTCAGGTGTGTTCACTTTCGAAATGGGTCCGCCAACGAACTGGTGCATAGAAATAAACAATTAAAATCGGCAACAAAAAATAAATGAGCTCAAAAGACACATATTAATTAATGAACATCGTCAGCCTTCATTGATATTTAATCGATGTGAGGTAGCTCTCTTACTACATATTTACATGTTAACTATTTGCACTATGTGAAACTCTGGCATGTGCGTATACGTATTGGCATTTAAATAATGCCATAATAATCCTCCGTTGGATTGCATGTCTGACGATCACATCGTTTTGCCGGTCGTTCGGATCCGGAACAGACGCCATTTTACCGTTATTCTCGACTGTGGATAATTGTCGATAGAAGATGACACAAAAGTGAGTATTTCGATGTGGATCGTGTCAATAATTACAACGTTGATCTTACGCAAACAATATCTTCAAATCAATTCGCAAACACCGATGTTTATTAACATAATAACACGTCGAATTAAATTTCAGACGTGGCAAATTTATATGTATGTACCTTTGCAAAACGTTATGTCAATATTGATTAAGAAACCCGGTGAACATTTAATGTTAATTATGTGTTGAGATAATGTAACAAGTTTCCATAATATCGATATTATCACATCGAGCAAATGATCGAGCCTCGCATTTTCTCGAACAGAGAAAAATTACCAATAAATCTACCGAGAAAATTTACGATCACCTCTAATTAAATTGCGTGCAATTTATCCGATATCGAATTCGCGGTAAAACGAACGATCCATCAAATACTTAATAATGTAATAAAAAATAAATAAAAACTTGTTTAGTTTTCTTCATCAAAGTCCGTAATCCAATAATACTGACAGCTTCTATAATATTTTCTGTAAATCATACCGGTTTCATATATTAAAAAAAACATATACGTTGCTTTTCTCATCTTAGCTCTGAACTTTCACTTTCTACGAGTACTAAATGATATTTAATAAATCGTTCCCATATTTGACCGTTGATTAAATAAACAAAAAATAGTATACATATGTTCATACATAATGGGTAGTTAATCGAAATATAAAACAACGTTTAAAGCTCAATCGTTGAAATATCATATTAATCTAATATATAATTTCGAAAGAGACTTTGTATGTAAGTATATAATGTTGGTTGGGAAAGTTTCTATGACGACATGGGGACGGGTGACGGGGGGCGTTGGGGGCGAAGGCCCCCGGGGCGGGGGTACTTCGTAAACAAGTCAAAATTTCTATGACGACGAGTCAATTTTTTTTCGATTCAAATAAATTTAATAAAAAAACAAAAATGAATATTTACTATTAGATTCGCCATGTTTAAGCTGTTTATATTATAAATACTGACCTATGTATTACACTATCAATACGGATCGCGATAGGCGTGGATTCCGTGATAATATTGATAGTGTGATAGGCCCCAATAAGTTCAAAATATATTCCATAAAATTATACACTATATACATACATACATACATATATATATACAATTATATAGATTTAGTATGAATTAATAAGGCTATTTCTGTTTATTTGGCTATAATTATAGGTGTCTTAATATCTTAAATGTGTTGATATAGAACGATTCACACACAAGAGCCGCATTTTGGTCGTTAGCGATGTAAAGCATATTAGCGTTATCTATACACAGTGATTCTCAAAACGAGTTATTTAAATGCATGTACGTATAATACTCCAATTAATATTCATTTTCGATTAATGGTTTTAATTATTTACGTCGCACATTAAACAATATCTAATAATGTATGCAAAAATAAATAGTTTAACGTTCGTGAAACTATTTTTAGAAATTTTTCCTGCTTAATAATAATTTGAGAAAACAAACTTTTTGAGCGAACCTCTTGCGTACTATGTAGCTACTACATACATATGTACATTCATACAAATGTGTATACAATTACGATCTATTGAAGTGACAATCATTCATGGGAAAACAATATCTTTTTTTTTTTTTGTCGTAAGAACGAGTAAAATTTACATACATACATTCATAGTTGAAAAGAATAATACATATGTGTGGTTTTGAGTCGACCTTATGTACATATACATATGTATGTACATACACAATAATAAAGCAGGTCGGTTAAATACAGTAAAGTGAGGTTGCAGGTAATACGAATATTGAACTAAATTTTTGTTTTGATAAGCCACAATCAACATTAAACAGGTCACAAGAAAATAGTTTGTAAGTGATAACGACCTGATGCTTGAAATTAACAATGCAAATTAGGGAGAAAACACACTGAATCATACGCCATACAGTATTGTAAATAGGTTTTTGAGCTCTTTTTCCTATTATGCTGTAGATTAACATTAGAATAATATAATACTATGATTACTAACCAAATTAAATTAAATTGTAAAATAGAAAATGATCAGTAGATCAGTAGCTATTAAAATAGATATAAGATGTATTGTGAACATAATTTCGTAATAATAAAAAGCATTTAAAAATCAAAAAAAAAATACGCCATGCACGTATCGGAACTTCCAGCTGGGAAGGGTGTTTCTTCAGGTCATTTTTAATTCGTACGATCTTATTATTTCGACAAGTTTCTCCTACATTTCTTCAAATATGGGAATCATCGTTATCGATCATTGACAAACCTATGTCAATATAAGGATAGAATATCACTGAAAACACTCCAGGGGGTGATTTTTGGACTGGATGCCATAGTATAGATTATGCGTCCTAGCATTTTTTTACATTTGCAAAACTATCTATAAAAAAAAACACGTGACGCGTGCCTCTGTGTATTTGCGCCATTATGGTAAGAATACACTCAAAAGTACAGCACGCCTAGGTAGACTCCAGCTGAGACAGGCGTGTCTTCATGTCATTGTTTATTCCTACGATCTTATTATTTGGCCAAGTTTATCCTACATCTTTTCATATGTGAGAATCATCGTTATCGATCACTGTCAAACCTGTTAATACATATATAAAATATCACCGAAAACACTTCAGGGGTTGAGTTTTCCTAAGGATCGCAATGGCATAGATTAGACGAGCTAGCGTTTTTGCTTATCTAAAAAATACACAAGTGTCGCGATCATTCCGTGTGTCTGCACCTTTACCTTTCTCAAAATATGCCCTAACCTTCTTATTTACCTGCATCGTTAGCATCTGTTTTTATTTTATAAAAAAGATCTCAATATATAATGGTTCATAAAAGGCTCATTCGTTTTTTTTTTGTTTTAGTGGTATCTACATACATATTAATTTCACATGGGAAGATTAATTTCACATGATCCTCAATTTCGACATAATGGTCAATTTATCGGTCGTTATGTGTAATTTTCTAAGGATGGCGTAATTATATGTAGGCAATCCTTGCGTCTTTTTTTGACACCGTGTGTCCTATACAGAATAATGATGTTTTTATTACTTTTAACTGTAAATTGGAACATTATCATGGTGCATTCTGAGAATTGAGGATGTCTCTAAAAGGTTTCTCATCTGATTGGAGATGGCAACGTGCGAGCAAAGGTGAAATCAAGCGTCCTCAATACAACACACGAAGTGTGGGTACTTGAGAACCATGTTGAATCATCCGTTATACTGCTATGGTGTTCAGTGAGAGCTCAACCGAATGAGACAGGAGTGAACTTTAACCCTTTGACTGCCAAGAGAATCCGTGTCTGAATTGACAACGTAAACTGAGCACCTGTTTCAACTCATCTATTCACTTCTGATTAATTTTGAACCGAGCAGAATAAATTGCCAGTCAGTAGAAACGTCTCGGCGAGCACATCAAAGTCCCCCGTGAAAAACTACAAACGACAAGCATACATTTTTCCGACTGGGAGAAAATTTTTTACGCCTTTTCACACACGCGCGAATAATTTTCACGCGTCGAGAAAATCAGATTTGAGTCGTTTGTTAGCGCGGCGTGTCAAATTGCGCAATAAGTCACCCATACACGTTCGGTACGCAAACGAATTTATATAAATTTGAATGTCGCAAGTCTCTCAATAGAAGAATACGAACCGGCTTTTCTGAAATGCATACACACATATACACAAAAGCCGCCCGTAAGAATTCGCTCGCCACAAACGTATGTGGGTGTTTCAAAGTGAATAATTTATATAATAATAAGTGTATATACGCTAAAAGCGAGGCTCGATCCGAGCGATTGTACGAATCGAATTCCATTACGAATGTTGTAAATGCTGGCAATTTTTCTCGTCTCGGATTCCGATCGATATACGTACTAAACAATGCCAGTTCGATATTTTTTGTGTGTGCACCTATATTGACCAATTTTTGAACGATTTTTAGAAAGTGCGCGTATTAGACGATTGAACGGTCGTGACCGGTCGGATTTTACAAGAAACAGCCGATATTACACAAAAAAAAAAATGAATAACGGCAATATTGTTGAGCTTTGAGTCGAATTTGCAGTAACTTTGCAATTAGCCAACTTTTGAAAGTTTTTTCGAAGTTTCAAATTTAGATCGCAGTTAATTGTTTTCCTCTTAAAGTTGCTCTACTTCTGTTTTTACAATTTATCAATGGCTGTTTTGAAAGTGTACATCATTAACATTATAGCCAGCAGCATGGCTCGGTGGTTGCGTTTATGTTTAGCACCGGGGGGGGGGGGGTACCGGGTTCGATCCTGTGCTAATCTTTAATGTTGCTGGTCAGACTTAGATATTTGTGACTCCAAGTCGATCAGATCCTATCAGAGTTTGCCAATTTATCTGATTTCATTGTTGAAACGGTTCCTCCATCAAATTGGCAAAAAATCATCCTACCCGCTATGTCACAAATATTTGAATTTGATTTATGTACAAGTCTAAATCCATAGATGTTTCTATGGATTAATTAATTGTTAATTTAGTGTTCTTCAGCCTCTCGAAATACAGCGATTATGTAATAAAAAAATGCTTGTAATTAATTGTCTAAGAAGGCGCATTGGGGTTTATCTGTTAAGCCTTCCTGGTATATATCTATGTAAAAATGAAAATCAAATTCAAACCAACCAACTCTGTTTGGGAAACCAACTTCCACAACAGAGCTGATAAGCGGAATTTCAAAATATCATGAGTTGTATAAAATTTTGCGATGAGAAAGCAAATTATATCAAATAACAACACTACAAAAGTGCAAACACACAGAGCGGTACGCAGAACGTGTTTTTATATGCAAAAAAAAAAACGCTTATCCACCAAATATGTTCCTTCGTGTTCCATCGCAAGCTTCATCCCCTGAAGTGTTTTCGGTGATATTTTACCTTAGTATTGACATAGTTTTAATAGTGATCGATAACGGTGATTCCCATATATGAAAAAAAATGTAGGAGAAACTTATCGAAATAATAAAATCGTACGATGTATAATAATGATATAGAGATACATCCATCACAGCTGTAAACCACGAGCGCATCTCTTTCTGCACTTTCGAGTGTGTCCTTACCAGCAGCATAAATCAATGGTTATACCGTATGATGTTGAATATATAACTGCAAAATCGATTGTTTCCTGTCAGAGTTTGCCAATTTATCTGATTTCATCGTTGAAATATGTAGTTCCACCAAAATTGGCAACCTATCTCAGTTTCTCGAAAAATTTAAGTTTCTTATAAATTTATTGATTATTATAAATACCGAGCTACATATTCTGTAAAATACGATAGACCTGACATCACATATATCTAAGGTCTGGCCAGCAATACTAGGCCAGGGATAGAACCCATGACGCCTCAGTTGAAAATATTATATGCTAACCATTGAATTATTTTGCCATGATGAGTAAGAACCGAAAGTTCTATAAACAATCATATAACAGAAAAACGACTTTTTTGTATTATGTATATTGCTTTGATAAATTTAAATACGACAACTTGTATGCTAAACACCTGCTTTTGTTTATGGAACCTTTTAACGCTTTGTCAGCTTCACTTTCGTTTAGATAAGCGGATTTATCCCCTAAAAAACTTTCGGATAAGAGCCCACGTAAAAAACTAAAAGGCAATCTGATAAATTTCAATGAAACGATTAATTTTTTTAAAGCTACATACATAGCTACAAGTATAATAAAAATCGAAACAAATCTCTAATGCAATATCGGATAAAATCAAACGTATTTTTGCAACCTCCTTTCAATTGACCCTAGTATACTCTGTACATATGTACAAACATACATACATACACTAAAGCTCTAAAAATATTAAGTACACATATACTCTAATCCCAAAGCATAAAGATTGAATTGCTCCACAATTTTTGATTCGTTTAAATTGCCGCCTTAAAATGTTGGCATATCAAGATTGTAGTCCAGTAAATACTATAATTTTACAAATTTTGCGCAACTCTAATGTTGATATATTATAAAACGAGATAAATTTCAAAATAAGCATTGATAATATCGATGTTTTGATTAGAGCTCCATTGTAGCGTAAATACGTATATGGGTCGAAACGTCACAAGACCGTATTACACGACCACGCCATAAACTATCGGTATTTATTTTGTTATCAAAACGAACTGCATAACCGTTAATGCAGCATCTCGACGAACAATGGACTTCATGAGATTTTCCGCATACAGAATAATCGAGATGCACATTCCTAAACGCCCATCAAAACAATATATGTATGTATATCTACACTTAGGTAAATCATTGAATCCTTATGTGTATGCATAGGTAGATCGAATCATACTTAAAGGAACAAACCATAGATATATAATACATACATACATATATACAAACGAAATTAAATTAGACAAAGTTATTCAATTTCGGTACACATTCAAACCGACGATTAAAATTAACGTTTCATTGTGTTATTTGCGAATGTTGAAACAGACAATAAAACATTTGCAGTCCGATAGCCATATTGGGCAATATTATTCAATGGAACGTGTCAAAGTTCATATTTTTTATTGCTATCTCCATCATCAAGAGATCGTTGTCATAATAATTATAGGTGTACATTTCATTGTTTATATTTATGATGTTTTCCTATTATTTATGGCTAACTTTCAAACCGTAGTCAAACTTTCAATTCTGTTAAATATGTACAGGTTTTTCACTCTAAATTCAATATTTTTCATTTAAAATTAAATCTTTCAAAAATTGGATTGTTTTTTAAAAAATATATTTCCCATGCAATCATTATTATGAAATTTAGTGACTGGAAATACAGGAAAACATTAAATATATGTTACACAGCACTTTTAAAATACATTATTTATTTATTTTACACATAATTTAATTTGAAATGAAAAATATTTAATTTGAAATGAAAAATATTTAATTTGAAATGAAAAATATTTAATTTGAAATGAAAAATATTGAATTTGGAGTGAAAAAACTGTATTGCATTTAAAACAGACGGCGAATGTAAACAAGCGAGAAATGTATTGCACTGTTTTTCAGAGATCTTATGGTGATAGGAAATATGTAATTTTACATACATTAAATACCTACATATGATTTGTAAGATTTTCCATATAAAACAAACCAATAATATCTATGTCTTCAAAAGCTCATGATGATGTTATCTTGTTATGATTTGGTCTCCTATAAACTTAATCAAATAACTGTTTTTGTTAGTGTTTTGGCCATTTTACCCGCACTTCCTTAATTTTAAGCGTGCAAACTTATATGTAAGTATGTACTTATGTATGTACATATATATTTACGTCACACATCATATTTATGTATGTGGAAATTTTTAAGTAAGAAATCGTGATCGAGATATTTACATCAATTCGTGAGATTGAATTATTGAGTCATAATTAAAAAAAAATGCATTTTGAGTATTCCCAGATATGTACTTATTTGAAGGACCACTTTGTATATGAACATATATGTATGTATACATTTGGCCAATATTATAATTTATATACATACGATAATTGTTCAATCATCGAGTGCAATTCGATCATGTAAGTTGAACGGTTGAATAATCTTCAGCAGCATTAGATGATTCCACTTAAAATTTTATCGCAAAATCAATCACCATTTGTTTTTATTAAAAAGCAATAAACGTGAGAGATGAATTGAGAATTCTTTTGATCTAGATCTAGCTACGCAATTCATTGACCATAATAGCAATCTGACCGTCAACAATTTCTCTGCGATCGTGTACAGCAAATTAATTTATGGCGCGTAGATTTTTGTTCTGACGTTGAAAACAATGTTTATACACCAATCAATATTTGAGATTGGATGTCAAAAGGTGAAATCATGACTGATAAAATTTCGAAATGAGATAATTTGAAATGTGTCGTCGATTTTTACGTTTCAATCGTTGTATGACCTTTGTGACGATTTTCTTGTTTTGAGTCGACCGACTTTCACGTAGCCATACACAGTACATGAGTACAGTATAAGTAATCGAGCTGTGATCTCGGGATTTGAAAGAATCGCATATTTATGACCGACATAAATACTTTCCGGCAACTCAATTACGAGTGTGGAAACACGCGCTAGAAGAAGATTATAAAATATCGTAAATGTATGTTTTGTCATAAATCAAAAAAAGAAGATAAAGTAAAATGACGATAATCGATCGGACACGAGGGAACCAATTACCCAGCCAAGTGCCGGTGAAAGTACTTGAAAATTCATTCCAGTCAGGGCAGTCGTGTAAACGTGCCTTTATTACTTAAAACATCGAGAAGAATCACCGTATTATGCAATTTAAAATTATTGCCAAGTTGTTCATATAATTTATTTTCTTTTTAACACAATATAAAGCATTGCCTTTTCAATTTTTGACAAGCATGTACGAGTTTGTATTTTATATATACATATTTGTATTATCTGTATACATACACATGTGTGTAATATAAACTTGAAAATCTGCTTGTTTGTTCCTTAAATAACACTTTCGTTTTATCAAGCTGGACCAAATTTTGTATAGTCGTCTTTTGGGATCCTTGGGAAATTTCTAATCACATCTGTATTTTGACAACTTACCATTTTTCCCAAATTTACACCCTCTGAATCACACCTGAGCGAAGCAACGTTTGCGCTTAATATTGTATATATGTATGTAGATGCGTATGTATGTATGTAGTTAAATATAGGTACTCCTCAAAAAATAGCCAAAAAGAAGAATCATTTATATGAAGCATGCCTACAATTAAATTGAACGAAATTGGCAATTTCTTAAACGCTTCATCTCAAACACTTTAATAAGTTGGTATGATTTATACTTCAAAACGTTTATTTTTTTTCATTGAAAGTATCTCGGTATTTTAAAATGCTTTTGCTTTACAGTTATCCTTTGCATCTAATAGAGAATAATTGCGTCCATTAGAGTAATTTCTAAGCATTATTATCCTAATACAAGGCTTAGTCTGTGAAAAGCCAAAGCAAAGCCTTAGCTGCCTAGTAAGCTCATAAACAAAACGATCTGAATAGCATATTGTTAACCCCGATTACCACAGCTTTGCATGCAAAGCTTTCATTTCCTAACTTCGATACATTATGCTACAAAGATCAGGATTTGATACCATTTATTCTTGCACCATCACTTCAAATGTACCAGCAACGTCTTCTCTGTAGATCAATCAATTACATACATACATACATGTAACAAGTAGATGGGAAAATTTATTATTGCAAGATTGCAAGGTATGTAGTATTCACTATCTATTACAAACATTTATATGTATGTATGTATGTAGGTACCTACCCAAGAATTTGTAGTTCAACAGGTGTTCTACCTACGAATATGGTCTCTAAAAGACACCGGTTTCATCACTCATTCTAAAAAATTCTGTACCAGACACGAGACCATCACCCAAAGTGATACTTCTCGAAAAAAGCCTATATTTTTTCAATCTCTTCTTCGATTTGATCTGAATTTGTTTTCTTGCGGTCAATCAATAACCCGTTTGACCGCCATTACGAGCCGAGCACAAGGTTTATAATTACGAATCGGACGGACAATTACAATTATTGTTGTAGACGAGGGGCCACGGCAAAAAGACCGGAAAAAAAGTGCTCACAGGGGCTATAATCGGCGCGGATAAGTTTAACGACCGGGCGCCGTTTGAAATTGGACTATAAGAATGGGATTGAGATCTGCTCACGTATCTTGTCATTGATTGATCTGCAGGTCGTAAAATACCAAATTTATGGTATGAAATCACGTTCACCATTATAGAGATTAGCTAGCTCTCTTTGATATTTGATTGTTTACGCGCAATTGGAAACTGCTGACTTAGCAAACCATTCAAGAGACTCTTCTGTCGAAAAATATCTACTTTTACTATATACGTATGAATACCGGAAATAAAAAAAAATATCCAAGTGCCATTTTTAATATTTTGAGATGCATCGATTTTTGTCAATGCATTGTATAACAATTAAATAAAGATTTTGGGGACTTTGACCATATTTTAAAACATTGTCGCTGGCATATATGTAGAAAGTATCTCTGGCATAAAATCGAATTTGGAGTTTTTTATTTCCGGTATTCATACATATATATATCTAGTATGACAAAGGTGGTTGATGTAATGTTAAGGGTAAAGAGATTGAAATCGCAATGGGGTGGGTCACGTAGCTAGAAAAACGGACGATAGATGGATGAAAGAAGTGCTCGAATGGTACCTTAGATAATGTAAAGGGGTACACGGAAGGCTGCACGGGAGATGAAATCAGAAAAAAAATGTATAGGATGAGATGGATGAGAGTTGCCCAAAACAGAGACGAACGAAAGCATATTGGAGAGACATTTATCCAACAGTGGATGATGCTATGTTTCTGGTCGGTTTTCAAATTGCATAAATGTCTCGATTGGAACAGAATTAGCGCACCCCTTAAAATACGAAGAAGTTATTAAGACTATTGCTAGCAAGCTCGAAAAAAAAGAGCATTAAGGTATCTAAGAAGAACAGGTGAACTAAACAAGAATGCTAAAAATGCAATCTATAGATGATTTTTGGATTGACGATGAAGATTAGTCGTGGAATTTCTAGATTTTGACGGGATGGAATGCTCGGCGACAAATCTTTTTCCGCTTTAACCCAGTGGAAGCTCTGGAATTTGCTGGATTCCGTGCACCGTTATGTTGTTTGCCGCTCACTTCCTCGCCAAAGAACTGGAGCCGCTTGCCAACCGGTCCAAAGCAAAGTCGGACCTGGACCTGGACCACCGACAAGAACCGACCTAGCACGCAAGAATGCCACAACAATCGGCGGACGAATCCCGGAGACAACTTTTACTCGCCGGTGTGTGTTTAAATTGATGCGCGATATCCATTTTTCTTATTACCATAACCAGATTAGAAACTCGGATGTGAATATTATTTGTTTATATAAGCGTGGGATTTTTTATAGCACGCGGACTAAGAAAAAAACAGGAACTGAACTCGATTCAATAAGTCCAAACAGATAAAATGGATTGGTATTTCATTGAAAAAAACAAACTCTAAAGTGAAATTTAAGCCCACATACATAGCTACAGTACAGCATAATGAAAGGAAAAATATAGTAATATTTGAAGTACGTCTATTAACTAGTTGATATTGAAACGATGCAGTTTGCAAAAGTGGAATAATGATGGTTCGATAACGTAAAGGTAAATACGTGCTCTACTTCATTTCCTTTCTAACCCAGTAATTCTAAGCCTTTTTCGTCAATAGTTAAATATTCCGTTCTATATGTACATACTAAATTGAACTTCCATATTCCTTCAAACTAGAAATTGTAGAACTTCCGGTTTTATTATCACATTTCATAGATTATTATCTTATCGTTTCACTCGATGATGCCTTTCATATGTTCTGATTGACATAAAATAAACACTCTCCTCTCTCAGCATCTCGTCCTCTTTTTTCACACTTCGGAAGAATGAATTCCTTTAAATCTTCCGTTACAGTCCCGCACAATTTAACAACTGTATTACATATACAACCAATAAGAGGAAAAACAACATTTCGTTCAATTACCAAACGTTCAATCTGTTTTTGTTTATTTTTTAACTCACGTAACGTGACATGTAGAATGCATACTCCACTTTTACACTTTGTTTTGTTTACCGCTAATGTATCTTTGCAAATTCCACTCGATGGCCGAGCTCTTAACTGCATTCCGCATCTGCAGCGGTCAGATCATTGCGCAATCGATTGAAAAATGGAAGCGGCTAAAATCTCTTCAATACATGAGATGCAATGAGATAACCCAGTCAACTATGTATGTCAATATTTAACATTGAAGAAGAAGTCATGCATGACCAACTAGAAAGTTCCGCATCGTGAGGTCAGCAAACATGTGGGTAATTATCGTATTGCCTCAGGTTAATTTACACATCGGATCCATTTTTTTTTTCACTTCTAATAAACAGTTCTTCCACTGTCTCTTGTGTGTGTGTTCAAGTTACTTTCTAACGTCCAGTTTTACTAGAACTAATGAGCGCGCTTTTAATAGAGTTATTCTGCAGCAGATAGACAGACACCCAGCACAAACGAATGAGTAAAAAGCGTGCAAAGCATATTTGTTCGAGTCACTTCGTTTCGCATGAACTGTTTTTCTGATACGCATTCAAATAAAACCGTTTCGATATTTGGACTATGTAAATACCTATACATAGATACACTGGTTTGTAAGTCAAAATCTCAAACAATGCCACATTATGTCGCCGAACTGACTGTTTTGTTATTTCCGGAAGTGAAACTTGAAGGTTCACTGACTGGGCTTAGGGCTTGGCCCATACAAAATAAAAATAATTTGATGAGCACTCCATACGTGAGCACGTTTTAATGGGGCTACGAAGTAATGGAATTAATTAAAAGTGTTTCAACGTATTCATTTGAACATAAACAAGTTAAAATTGTTCCATAAGTGTGTATGTTATATAGTCATACATATGTATATATACAACTACAACTACAATATTGAAAGATAAATTGAAATTTTATGATCAATTGCAAGCACGTGAATAACTAAACAAAAGCGTGAAATTACACAGCGAGTTTTTAGTATGAATAATTTATTTTTTAATACACAATGGTATTATTTAATGGCAATACTCCCAACAAAAAACCCAAGCAAAAAATTCGTAATCTTACATCTACCATTAGCGCCCACGGAAAAAGAGAAAACCCATAGCAAATCGCATATGCAAGTTCGTATCTATGTATACATACACTTTTCACCTGACAATTACCTTCTAATGTTGGACAAGTTGACCTCCTGTCAATTTGACCGGCGATACGTCCAGTCGAAGGTTGAGCACGAGACAGCAGTCAATTACGACAGTATTAGTTGATGTCGTGTTTTGGAGAAACATGCGGAAATACGACAGACTAGAAAATAGAGTAATCGCTCCAAGCAAATATTCGCCACCATGAGACAATTGCGAAAAAAAGTAGAAACAATAGACAAAATGAGATTTTCACCAGACAGAACTTTACACTAATATTTACGCTATCCATTAAAACCAAATCCTGTCCTGAAACAGATCTACGATCGATCGTAGAGGATGTTCAACTTTGGATTACGCAAGGCGTGGAATCGCTACTCTTTAACGCGCGACTAAACAATAGATTGTGAGGAAACGAAAGACAGTGGCAGCTATTACAATTCTAAGACAATTTCAGATAAAAGTCGATACCTAAGTAGTAGACTTTCACTCGATCGGACGTGCTCGCATGCAGCATTCGAATCACGCCACAATCAATCAATCTTAATGAAATGCCTCACTATTTTACCATTACATGTATTAGATTGGAATTGAACTCCTTCCACTTCACAAAATAATTAAGCTCCAGTTAAATGGCGACAACGTATCTCAAACCCATCCTGTTATTAGGTATTATGTAGGACTTACATACATACATATGTACATGCAGACATACCTCCAAGGATGATTTCAGCATTGGTGATTTTTAAATAAATTCCATATCTTATAATAATACTATAAGATTAACCTTCGATGAGAATCTAGTGTATCATTATATGAAAATATATACCATTATGCTAATGTTGACGTACAAACATGAGACAATCTGAAACAGGAGTGGAATCGACTAAAGAAAGACTTTGTGTTTGCTAAAAAAAATTTTGAATGAAAGCAACGTTCATCCATATTTAATGTAAGCCAAGTTCGTGCATCAAGATAGTTGCAAACGTCAAGACCATTCATTTTCAGATAATGTGTTATTTATGCAAATAATATTATATAAAATATGCACAATCATACGTATATAGTCTATATATTGTAGACGACATTTACAGATCATATACTAGACGTGTCAATTCGTATACTGGTGGGCAATATCTATGGAGAAAAAAATGTTATTAAATACTATGTATACGCAGGGCCGGATTCAGATGTAGTGAGTCCCTAAGATATTTTACATGTGGGGCCCCCAAACTCAAAAGGAAAACATGCAAATGGATAATTTTTAAGTATGGCTGCATTTCTTTTGTTCTTATAGTAGTCTTAAACTTAATGATAAAACGTTTTTCGTGATGACATTCTTCGAAATTATGAAAATGGATTTGTTTTGGTTTTGGTATTATGTATGTACATGTCACATAATATTCGGAATCATCATTGAGATAAAATCATAAAAAAATTAAATTTTAAAGAATGCATTTCCCATGGTTGAATCTGAACTGAAAAGTGTTAAATTTGAATTGTAAAATGTTGAATTTAATTTAAAAAGCTTTGAATTTGATAAGTAAAATTTGAATTTGTGAATTTGGAGTGTTACAATATGATAATAATTATTGAAAAAATTATTATTTATAATGATATATGTATGTATGTATGTATATGGTGATGCTGTTGAATTTTTGTATAACACACTATATAATATTTTTGACAGTTATGTTCCTCGGTTCATCAGTTATCCTAATTTAGAACTACATCGTCGGGTTTTTCCACCGTGGTTTGGGTCCAAACTTATAACTGATGTTCGTGCAAAATGGTTGTCTCATAGAAGTTGGAAACGTAGCCAATCATTTCGTGACTATGAGAAATTTCGGATTCTTAGGAAGATCGTGAAACGTGGTGTGAGTGAGCGTTATACCCTCTATCTCAAAGAGATGGAGAGTGCTATCGCTAGTAATCCTCACCACTTTTTCAGATTTATTAAGAGTAAGCATATTTCACATGGCCTTGAGCATTCGTTCTCATTTAATAATAAAAGTTGTGTCGGTCCTGAGATCGCTAAAGCTTTTGCTAGTTTTTTTAGCTCTGTATTTGATCAGAGATCACCATCCCTTGATGCTAATTTGGCTTCCCAAATTGGTACTGAAGGTGTTATTATAGACATTCCGCGGGTCTCGCTTGGAGATGTTAGGATAGCAATTTTGAAGCTGAAAGGGTCTGTTGGGCCTGACGGTGTGCCCCCTGACGTATTAAAGGCATGCTGTAATTCGCTCTTAGAGCCTCTTCAGTTTATTTTTAACCTTATTCTGGATTCTGGTAATTATCCTGAAAAATGGAAATTATCTAGAGTCATTCCCATTCATAAAAGTGGCTCTAAAAATGAGGTTGAAAATTACAGACCTATTGCTATCATCTCGGCTATTCCCAAAATTTTCGATAATATCCTTCACCGTTTGATTCTTTTGCAGTTCAAAAGATTGTTGTGTGATGAGCAGCATGGTTTTTCACCATGTCGTTCCACTACCACTAATCTTGCCTGCTTTTCATATTATACCATGTCTAAAGTTGACCGTGGACAACAAGTTGATGTAGCCTACTTTGACTTTCGAAAAGCATTTGATCTTGTCAACAATGACGCTCTTATGATCAGATTAGCTGAAGTGGGCTTTTCTCCACGTCTTCTTAAACTCTTTGCTTCTTATCTTAGTGATAGGAAGCAATTTGTTAGATATGGTATTTATGAATCTCCTTCATTTTTTACGCGATCTGGTGTAACTCAGGGGTCCACCTTAGGCCCTTTACTATTTACAATAGTCATTAATAACCTCCCAAAAGTACTACGCAATGCTTCATGTCTCTTGTTTGCTGACGACGTTAAACTATTCTTTGCTGTTAAGGATGAGAGGCAAGCCTCTCTCCTTCAAGCTGATATTAACGCTGTTTTAGAGTTCAGTTCCAGTTTAGGGCTTGAACTGAATACTAGTAAATGTGCTATTATGAGTTATGGACGTGCGAATTCGCTCTATTGTCACGGATATTCCATTGGATCCGTATTGTTGAAGCGCGTGGAATCAATGGTCGACTTGGGTATCACTTTTGATCCTCAATTCACCTTTCACAACCACATCAAGACAATCGCTGACGTTTCCTTTCGTCGACTTGGATTTGTCTTGAGATATGCTAGATTATTCTCCAACCCCTTGTCTTCTCGCTTGCTTTTCAACTCGCTTGTTAGAAGTAAGCTAGAGTATAATGCAATTGTGTGGAATCCGCACGAAGCAAACTACTCTCTTATTATAGAAAAAGTGCAAAAAGCATTTCTTCGTTTTCTTTATAAGAAAGAGTATGGGTACTACCCATATCTCTATCCTACTCCTTTCCTTTTGGGCATGCTTGGGTATAATTCCCTTGAACTTCGGAGAAACTTCTCGTTAATTCGTTTCGTTCTCCAGCTATTGCGTGGTAATACGTCATGCCCGTTGTTGCTGGAACAGTTGGGACTTTATGTCCCTAATAATTATGTGCGTGGTAGACATCATCATTTAATGGTTGTACCTGCTGCTCGCACAGTTCTTTTTCGAATGGCTCCTATTCCAAGAGCTATTCGACTTCTCAATGAAATCGTTGCTGCTGTCCCTGAATGTGATATTTTCCACCTTGGGGAGCGTAGATTGTCGGATATTATCTTAACATATTTATCTGGTAACCTGCGCTCATCATTACTTTCTTAATTTGAATGTGATGAATGAGTGGAATCTTAATCTACTCTCTTCCATTTGGGCCTCGCTGTGATTTTATTTTTTATTCATATTTTGTTTTATTTTATTTTATTTTTTCTTTCTCTTTTGTACATTTTTATATACTATTTTAATTTTGATCAGTGTAAACAAAGAATGGGATTTATGGATTTTATTTTTAATTTTTACACTTTTGTTATTTTTTTTTTCTCTCTGAATGATGTATTATTTTCCTTTTGTTACTTTTTTTTGTAATTTTATTTTACCATGTTTTCTGCTTTTGCTTTTTTCCTTTATTTACAGTTTACTTGTTTTTATATCATGTTTTTATATATTTTTCAAATGTAGGCCATTGTGGCGCATTAGGTTCTTCCTGTAATGCCACAATGGTCCAAAACTATTAAATAAATAAATAAATAAATAAATAAATAAATAAATAAATTTTTAAAGAATTTTCACGTCAATTCCAATTATGTTTAATCAATTCGCAAATGAAATTTCAAAATTAGTAATATGTATATTTAAATTAAATTTACTTAAAAACTCTTTTTTAAAATTTAATAATCGGTAATTGAAGGATTTGCAATTATATTTATATTACAAAGTTCAAAATTTATTTTTCTTTGAATATTTATTGACTTTACATAAAGATAATGACACATCTCATTTGGAGAACCCTGCATTTTGATCCCCTAAGCTCATTTATTATATACATACATATGTACATTGGTAAAAATCCGGTTATGTGCATAAGTGTATTGCATTTACGTATCATTCTACATTTAATATATAATTTCGAGAGAGACATTGTAACTACAGTAAGGTTTGGGTGGGAGCATCGAAAAAATTTCAAAGTTTCTATGACGACGATATCGATATCGTTGAATATAGTTTTTTTCGATTTAAATAAATTTAATAAAAAAACAAATTATTGCTAACTATTACATTAGCCATGTTTATTACATATAAAAAATATAGTTTATTACATATAAACAAAATAGTTTATTACATATAAACATATAAAATAAACATATAATTTATTACATATAAAATAGTTGATTACATACATATAAACAACTAAAATAACAAATAGTAATTTATATAAATGCATAGTTCGGTTTTACGCTGGGTCCAAAACAAGACGATGATTCAGTGCGAGAATTATTTAGTTGCGATTGGATCCGTATGCGGTATTTATTAATCGCCCACGAAGCTTCGGGATTTATATGCAAATATTCCAACGTACACATGTTTGTAAATAATTACATGTTACTAGTGAATGATAGCCATATTTTTATTATTGCTATTTTTCATTCTGATTATTATTGAGCGTTAGAATGACTGGCGCGTCTTGATGTCAATAAATGCCGATTGTTCGGCCGTTGCACAATATTGCACCATTAATAAATAACATGCATCTATTTATTATAATAGTTTTAATTTATTCACATCCGTTTCTACATGCACTAACATTTCAACGTTACTTTAAAAAAATTGACAGGTCTTCTATGTAAGTATACAATTGCATCAAATTAAGTCGTAATTGGACATGAACAAAAAGTGTATCGGCACAGATATGATATGATATAATTATAATCATATTGATGTCTAATAATTATAAGACATCAATTCTTAGGTGTTGATTGTGAAACTTCAGACTTAAATTGTGACGCCAACTTCGAGCTTCTAATTACCTATATTTAAAGTATACTCATACTATCCAGCACTACAAGACAACAGCCCGGCACACCAGTTCACGGAAAAGACTACAATTCATACTATGTATGCAGCAGTGCACATTCAGAAAAAAAATTAGCCGAGTGCAAGGCAAAGTCGGCTAACATATACAATGTACATTACAGAATGCAACGATACGCCGCAATATTGTTTGCGTCATATGGTCGAGTTAATATTGTCACAATATGACGTTTCTGAAAATATTCATATGCGCATGCGCACTTTCGTTAGTACGCATGCACTCGCTACTATGACGACGTGCGTGAATATTTACACAGTGGCCAAAGAAAACCGGTTTTGCATGATATGTTACGGTGACATGTATGTACATACTACTGTATAATATAAATAGATTTTGTCGGCTACTGCTGTAACGTTTACGCCACGTACACGTTACGAAAAATATGAATGTGTCCATATAGAAAGTACCAAAGAATACTTTTCGTACTGCTGTTTACGTGCAGTTGCCGGTATTAATAGACCTTTAACTATAAGTTTTATAAAAGTTCTTTGAAGTCAAAGTCTAGATACAATCAATAATGAATAATTTTCTCGTAAAACCGTAAGTGATTTCTATTTACTAAATACATGATTTATCTAATGTTAGCTTATTTGATGTAAACCCTACTTCATTCTAATGATGAATTTATAATATGCCTGAATGTGATATTTTCTACCTCAGTTAGCATAGGTTATTTTAACCTATTTGTCTAGTGGCCTGCGCTCATCATTATTTTCGTAATTGGATGTGATGAATGAGTGGAATTTTGATCTCCTCTCTTCCGTTTGCGCCTCGGGGGGAAGTTTTGTATTTACGACTGGTTCTTATATGTATATTGGTGTTAGATGTAGATTCAAGACATTCCCTACTATGCATTTTATTATTTGATTTTTTTACTTTATCTGCTATTATTATAATGCTATTGTTTCTTATTATTATGTGTAAATGTATTTTTGTCTGTATATATATATTTTTATGTCATCTCTATAATGCCACAATGGTCCAAACTTAAACTTAAATAAATAAATAATCATTTTACAATATGTATGCGTTCTTTTAAATCATGCAACGCTCATTCCTAACCACCAATGACCATTATTTGTCGAACGTAATGCGTAGGTGTGTTTATTGACATAAACGCAGGTGCAACTGGTTCATTTTCTTTTAAATCACGTCAGTTTCTCAACCTCTTTCGCCTCTTGTCTTCATAGTATTTATTGGTTTACTCATTATAATAAAAGGACCGTTTTGCACACGAGTGAATCAATTCCCCCGTTTGACAGTGGCTATAAAATATCGTTCTACTTTCTTGGTTCATATGAAATATTACATTATGAAAAGAACACGGTACCCATTTTTTTATAGGTTTATTAATTGCACTCGATTTCAGTACGTGCTCGTTGCCGAATGAACTTGGTTCACCTACACAACTAAAGGTAGCTACAGAGCTGATACATTTCCGTTATTCATTTAGACGTCGATTAGTTATGAAATGAAATAAGGTGCAATTAATAGATATTGGATAGTTCGCGTGTTAACATTAATTTAATCAATATTACGCGGATATACAGCCGGTGTACTGCCATATATAGGTAGGTGATAGATACGCGTTGCGAAATTGTATTGCGCAAAAGTGCATGGGCAGCTACTATTTATTTAACGATTAAAAATATATTAACACCAGAGTTTTTTTTTTCGTCAAGAAATCCGCAAATGAATCCTTGAAAATTGTTAAATCTCCCCATTCATTGCGAAGGTGGATATCTTGGCCGAACGCCCTTCGACTTGTATGCAAATCGTTTAAATAAAAGCATTAATATGATGAACAATAACGCAATGTATATTTAATGATACGTATTGAATGCAGCTTGTGAATAAAAACGGTAACAACAAGTGTTGAAAAATTGTCCAATTCTATATGTATAAATGATAGCTGCGCACGAACACGCAATTAATGGTGTTTAATTTTTATGATGACTACAAACTATTGAGTCATTAGGATTATAATGAAATGAAATTATGACTTCATCTCCCATTTATTGCTACATCATAATATTAAATTTTAAAAATTTAAGACGGTATTTACGAATACAACATTTGATTGTAAAAAACGTTTATAATATTACTAATTTGTTTAATTATTATGGGCATTTCAAAATTTCATTGAAACAATTTTTTGTTTAGAACGTTTGCTTCTGCACAATGGCAAACATTTTACAACTTGCTGAGAAAACTAATCCAATGATTAGATTGAGTTGACATGAACGAATAATTCGATGTAACAGATTCAATAATAATATTCAGGTAATTGGTTTACAGCATCTCGAATTCGCTGAATTATAAAATGCTGCAAATTTGTCCATATACGTCTCTATGATTGTTATTCGATGTTTGTAATTGGCCTTGAATAATACTTAGAATACTTAAATACATACATATATACAACGTTTGACCATAAATGTCAAATTGTTCCTAAGTTCGTCTACCCATATTGCGGTTTTCATTTCACCCTCTATGTACATACATTCTCTCGGATACCATTCTAGCACTTTTGTCCACCTTTCGTCCATTATTCTGGCTAATTGACACGCCCATTGAAATTTCAATATCTTCACTCTCTTCAGCCAGCAGTATAGCTCAGTGGTTGCATTAATGCTAACCAGCGAGAGGTCCCGACTGCAAGCCTTGGTTTGATCTCGATTGAAAATAATTTATTCTGAGTATTTCTGTAGTGCTGCTAGTCAGATTAACCAGTCTGCTAGTCACAGTTAGTCGTTTCCTATCAGAGTTCGCCAATTTATCTGATATAATTGCCGAAACGGTTCCTCATCAAACCGGCAAATCAACCTACCCACTATTTAAATATAATTTCAAATTTATAATTTATAAAATTAATATATATGCAAGGTTAAAGCCATTGGTTTCGCTTAAGACAACTGTAATGGCACCATGGTAAAATATAAATTTATTTTAAAATATACCAACTACCCTTGTCAAACTTCTCACCCACGTATTCCGTTTCCTATCTTTTCTTCCATACTTCTTTGAGTGCATTGGACTTTGTGTAACATTTTGACATTCAATATCTAATTTTCACATACATACGTCATCACTGGAAAAGATCTTTTTGTACGCACAACGTGGTATTTTTTATTTAAAAATGGCATTCATTCGCCCAAATGCACTCCATCCTAATTTCATACGTCTCCTTATTTCCTCTTCCTTGTTACCGGACATGAATGAATATGATTTGTCCTGAATATATAATCACTAATTGGTTAAATGAGTGTTCATAAATAATTAATTTATTTCAATACCGTCCATATTGCATCATTTTTGCAACACATTGAAGGGATGTAATGTATGTTGACGCCAAACTCACTAGTTTGAATAAATAAATACATACAAATGTCTCTATACTAAGTTGGCCTTTAGAATTCCAGCAATTTACAATTGATCAAGATTCGCAACAACGTTCAATAGTGAATGAGACATCGACAGAAGCAGGCGAACGTCTTTTTCATACAGTTCACGTGTCTTGTCGTTTTAGTGTTAGAATCGCTTGCCATACAGAATTCGTGCTCGTGTGGCAGGTGGCAGGTGGCAGGTAGCCGTGGGCGGACGACGACCAGAACCCTCCGGCCCACCATCAGTGCATTCGACCAAAGATTCTCAAAGTTTCAGCACCCATGATACAAAACCTACGCGAACTAGCATGTCGGTTCGTGCCGCACGACGCTCGGTCATGATTAATGGCGAATCAGACTTGTGTATGCCAATTTTTTTTTTGCTATCATTTTGAAACAAAACGCTAAAAAAAGGTCATGGCAAATGCGAATATTAAGCGCCATATTGTTTTTTTAACCACTCCACTAACTAGATTGTAGCTCGTAAACTAAAACATTACGATTAGTTCCAGTAAGATGAAAATTAAATACGGCGTCGATTAGTCGTCCAATTAAAATAAACATTAATTAAACAATATCATTTTAACAAACCCTTAGCTAATAGTATAATAAAATCAATTATTATCTTTATAATGTGATTAGTACAAATTGTAAATATTTTATTTAAAAATATGGAGTATTTATGTATCAAAATATTTATTTTTAATGTACGATTTATTGACGCAAAGTTTTGTCTAATGGATTGATTTATTACATAATAGTAGAAAACAAAAGCTACTGTAATAGTAGCTTAATATTTTACAAAAAAGATTCACGGAGTTGCAAACGTAATATTGATGGAGTAAAAATCACTCACATGTTAATAGTGGTAATAAATAAATAAACAAATTGTAATTTTTAAGATAAACTTTAACTATTTAAATTCACGTCCATTGAAGTTAAATAAAATTTTGGGATATTTTATTTAAATAAAGAAACACTTACATACATATCGAAGGATTCGTTTCATTTATGCGCGTATTGTATTCAAATTTTAGCTCACCTGTAACAAAAAAAATAAAATAATAAGTCAATCATATGTACATTTGACATTTCTAGGTAAATTGTCATAAACTTTTTTAGGTTAAACTAGCATCGAGTGTCGTTATTACAATAAAATATTCAAAGTAATAAAGTATCGTTGACGTCACCTATCCCATTTGCGTTCAAATTTGATAAACGGTCACCGTTAAAATAAATTTAAAATCGATCAAAATTCATGAATACAACAATGACCGATATAAATAATTATAAACTATGGAGCGGAGCAGTTTGAGAGTCGCTTAATTTACATTCAAAAGGTACGACCGCGGATTATAATAGGTG
The DNA here is from genome assembly GCF_051622035.1 of Arctopsyche grandis. Classification (NCBI taxonomy): domain Eukaryota; kingdom Metazoa; phylum Arthropoda; class Insecta; order Trichoptera; family Hydropsychidae; genus Arctopsyche; species Arctopsyche grandis. The sequence continues at coordinate 12,688,272 of NC_135358.1, read as the reverse complement.
AATTGGATACGTTCGGGGAGCACGCCGCTGTCACAACTTACAAATGCGAAAGGTGACTCCGAAAAGCGACTACATATTACGGAAAAAATCCTAGTCGCAGATCGTAAACCGCTGATTAAATTTTGCAAAAGTTCAACGGCGATCGCACGGTTGGATCTGTCGAAAAATGGCAATTATTCGACGCTTGATGCGCATTAGTCATTGTCCGACGTGAAACGCGCCCCATTCGTCATTACTAGACTGATAGTCATCAAAACGCGTCGTCCTTCTGTGACCTGAAACTTGCCGGACCGGTGGAGCTTTTTCAATCGCGCTTTTATTCCCTTTTTAGATCTTAGAAAAAAAAGTGGATATACACAGTATTTCCTTTTGTGTCAGTTACAATACGCCGCGGACGGTTTACAAATTCTCTTTATTTCTCTTGTGAAATTTTTAAATGTCAGCGAAAGAACTTCATTATCGTCGAATTAAATTATAGCAATTATTCATGTGAGTGTTTACACATCGACATTAAGCTTTGCTTTGTTCGGACAAAATTGAAACGAAATATACAAAACTAAGACTTAACTAAAAAAAATTCCAAAAAAGTGAATCTGATCGTGCACCACATAAAATATCAAACACCCACAGACCGCATACAAATATCAACATTTGGACATACGTACATATGCATGTACCTCTGTAATCTGACCAAATATTTTGTCTACCTACTTTTACACACACACTTACTTTTAAATTTTATAAAAAAGATTCACAAACTTAAGAAATTGAATGAATTTTGCAAAAATACTACTATCCATTTATGTGCAAAAATATCCATAATAAACACAAAAGCTTATGTTAATTTCACTTTTTCAACACCTACATATTTTACAAGCCTTTATTGAAAAGATGACGTATGTACCTCATCATTGAAATGCCTTAAAAAGATTTAACGAAAAAATTGTAATGACTTAAAGATTGTTCTATTATAAAAGCCGCTAACTGTAAATACAATACAATCTTGAAATATCACAATCGTTCATTGTTGATATTATTCCATTTCATACATCAACAGACAATTAACTCGCTTTCTTTTAAGCGAATTTTCCTTTACGTCGTCAATAAGATGAAAAATGCGATTTTCCCACAAGTTTTTCGCGAAGGAAGTGCAGCTATTATCCATCGTTGGGAAGCGTTTCCTATTATCGCTTTATAATCGACGTCGATTGCACAATGCAAAAACAGTTCCTCTCCATAAGGACTTATTAATTTGCAGTAATTTATATATGTACTATGCGCCATGGGAATGAAATTGAAGATTGCCAAATTTGGTGCGGATTACGACACGACGATCATACTCCAACCGAGGCGCGACAGACACTATCTCTGTATGAAAGCAACATATTTATGATCTCGGTGACGAATAATAATAGCGTCGTGTCACGTATGCGTAATAGTTCCTTTGTGTCTCCGAGATATGTAAATAAATAAAGTTGGAAGTGTACTTGGGTCGATGCAGTTTAGTATAGTTGACTGCACTAATGGATAAAGTCTGTAATCATTCGGCACCTGCCGGCGCATGCGCAGCTTACAAACGCATATTTGCCGTGCTGGACCATTCACTATGCTAATTCGAACGGTATCTCTTTGTTTGTCCAACGCAATCGTTTCTCGAGAAGCGAGATCGCGACAAAGCAATTTTCAACTATCGAACTAACCTGGTCCTTCAACAACGTTTACATTAAAAAAAATCCAATTATCCTAACAAAACTGTACGAATTCGATATTCAACTAACTCTTTACGAGCAAAATTCCTGCCAATGACCAAAGCAAAAATACATATATGTATCGTGATGCGATATAAAGACATACATATCTATGACATACATAGAGAGAAATCATGATTTTCCGGATACGTATCCACCCTGCAACATCCCACAAATAGCTTCACACTTGTAGCACAGAATACAATGTGCGATTGATTTTTTTCTACAGTATTTAATATATTTATTTTAAATACTGTAGAAAAAATGGATCATTGATGAAAAAGTTTGGATCATAGTGGCATTACAGAAATCCTTAATATGCGACAATGGTCGAAAATATAACATACAGAAAAAAATATGTATATGACGAATACAGACAAAAATTGATTTATATATATAATATCTATCAAAATACTAACATTATAATAATACCAGATAAAGTAAAAACATCAAATAAACAGGTTACATAGTACCTAGTGAATGTTTTGTATCTACAGCCAGTACCAATATACATACACACATATAAGAACCTGCCGCAAATACAAAACATACCCCCGAAGCCCAAATGGAAGAGAAGAGATCACAATTCCACTCATACATCACATCCAATTATGAGAATAATGATGAGTGCAGGCTACCAGACATATTTGTCAAAATAATCTCCAATAACCTACGCTCACTGAGGTGGAAAATATCATATTCAGGCGCGGCAGCAACGATTTTATTAATAAGTCGGATAGCTCTTGGAATAGGAGCCATTCGATAAAGAGCTGTGCGGGAAAGAGGCACAACCATCAAATGATGATCGATCACGCACCGAACTATCTATTTAGCACATTATATGTATGTATTAAGACAACAATTATCATATCTCGTCATAAAAAACAGCAACAATTGTTATTTATGATGAGATGAGAAACTACCCACGACATAACAAGAGTCTATGTAGAATTTATTATATGTTCATATGTACATGCAGATGTTCGTATCGAGAGACAACACAATCTGAAAGAATTTATTATACCATCATACGCTTAAATTGTCTTATTAATTGATTTGACTATTACTCCAGAAAAAAGCTCCAGACTCTTCTAAAAAAAAATTCAACTCTAAGTATAATATGAATACTATAACATCAAGCTTCATACGAAAGCATTTTTAGTATGAATATATGTATTATATCAAAAGTAATATTACAATAAGGACATCAAACTGATGGAAGTTGATGCAAATTCAACAATCTTAAAGAGTGCGATACACTTTTTTAGAGAGATTGCAGAGCTGATGATGAATAAAAATGTTTATAAATTAATCTTGTAAGTATAATACAATATCATAAAAACTGTTTTATATCACTACAAAGTGCGTGTATACACCGAGATAAACGTCAAACCGTTCAAACGAGACAATCAATCGACACTCCTTTTTCGGCGCAAATGCCTCATTAACTTGCATTTACATACATTTTTAATGCGACATTAGAATGTTGAGGCTTGTGGTATGTATTTAAAGAGACGACAACCATCTATCGACACGTGTCCGAATAATATTAAGAGTATATACACGCATACACTAAATTTGCATATAACGTACACTTATTGTTAGATTCGAACTAATAGGCTTTATATGCCATTGCACAAAAAATTAATTTGATTTAAATAATAAAAGAATTAACTACTAGTGTCAAAAAAAAACATGGCTTGCGACGAGCATTTTTTACAAAACCAGTTATCGAACAGACATCAGTGAGAGTATTGGTGATAGTTTTGCCGATGGCGTTCGTCTGGTCCGAATTTATGGAATGCCCCAAATTGTAGGTATTTTACACCAGCGAAGACAAATCACACTATCCTCAATATGAACATGTTTAATTATTTAAAACATTGTTAAAGATTTTAAAAAAAAGTTGTAATAAAGCTGAGAAAGTTTCTAGCTACATGTATGGACATACCACATATGAGTCAATATATTTGAAAGTGGCATAAGTCCACTTTTCTTCATTTCGAGAAAAATCTCGCAAAACATTAAATATAATGATTTGCGTTTAACAATATTTAAAAATACTAGTGGCCTGTAATACGTTTATTCTTCTTTTCCGAGATTCTGGACATATCGAATTAAAAGAAATGATAACAATTTGTGAATTACATACATAAGTCAGACATAAATAATGTTTTTGGAACTGAGAACTGGAATTCCGCCACTTTCAAATATAGCGGCTCATATATATATATATATATATATATATATATATATATATATATATATATATATATATATATATATATATATATATATATATATATATATATATATATATATATATATATATATATATATATATATATATATATATATATATATATATATATGATATGATGATATACATATATGTATACATATGCAGGTGTGTAGAGGAATTTTGAAAACAATTATTCATCAGTTTCACTTAAAAAGTTACAAGATTGATGCACCTGGAAGAAGTAGATAAAGCCCTACAACAAAAGGACCGTACATAATAGAGACATCCGATGCTCGGCAAGATGGAGAAGAGAGACGACGACTTGTCGACAAAAGGACTTGAAAGCATATAAAGGAATGCCTCGGATATAAAGGACGGTAATAAAAGCCGTGAATAAATTAGAGAGGTGCATTGTCCGACTGTTTGTGCAACTAAGATCTATGCGGCGAATAAATCTGAAATGCGTTGAAATATAAAATAGTAAGTAGACAAAAAAAAAGGTTGATCGCCCCACCAATCTTCCGATACATTAGATGCTAGAAATTGGCACGAATAACAGTGTTGTTTTGAAACCGATAAAGATATGCCCATTAGATAAGCGAAATATAAAGTATGTACATATTTTTCGATGCACGAATTTCTACATGTGCGCCCGTAATGTACAATATTTTTCAGTTATCTTGAGATGATCGAGATAAAATAAAAATAAAATTGATCTTGTTAATGGCGTAATTTAAGTAGTACGTGATATTCGAGACACTATGCATACATACATATGTATATATATATACATACGTATTTACAGCAATGAAATAGTTGCACGCCAAACCACTAAATCTCCCACAGGTCAAAAATACGGGATGTGAACTTTAGAAAGTAAAATAAAATTTCCGTTCAACTTGAATTTACCTCATCCGTGTTTGTAATTCGAATGTTCCCGCGCGACTCTAAACTGACACAATTAGATTTAATAGTTGCGTTTGCACTCAAAGGCGCTTAGAACGCTGAATTCTTGGCATAATGAAGAGATATAGGAAACGGAATACGTGGGTGAGTTTGACACGGGTAGTAGATACAGTGGACGGTGAAAAGATTGAAATGGCAATGGGCGAGTCACATAGCTAGAAGACCATTTTGTCCACGTAAGGTAGACAAAATAAGTGCTGGAATGGTACCCGAGAGAATTTTAAAAGGGTGAAGGGAAAGTCGCTAGGAAGATGGGTAGACGAAATTAAGAAAAATTTGTGGGTTTAGATGGATGAAAGTTGCGCAAAACAAAAACTTTTTTTTAATACAGGTATACACCCATTTATTTATTTTACAAGACATCTACTGTCAAACATTGTATTGTATGTATTATTTAAGGCCAATTACAATCATAGCGACCTATATGCACAAATTTGTAAAAATCGGCGTATTCGAGATGCTGTAAACTCGAATTTTTCAAGAAATAGAACAAGGTTGCCAATTTGTCAAAAGCGTTTCAATGAAATCAGATAAATTTGCAAACTCCTTTAGGAAACGATCGACCTTGGAGTCACATATCCAAGATCTGGCCTGCAACACAGCCAGGGCTTGAACCCGTGACTACACAATTGAAATCCTTACATGCCAACCATTGATCTTTGCTGCTGGTTAATTGAAGCTTATTGGAGAATAGTATAAGACTTTATCCAGCAGTGAATGGTGAATTACTGTAAATGATGATGACATACATATAAATGCATCATATCTATTTATAGGAACACTAGTCTAAGAATGTACATATATTATATGCATGTATGTATGTGAATTTATACTACCCAATTTATGACTGCTTATTTGTTGATTTTACGTCAAGAGACTCGCAAAACTAAACAGCCTTTTTTATAATATACTAGTTCTTCTTTTTTAAGCCTGTCAGATGCAACTGGTAGATTTATAATACTAATGCTAATTCTACGCAACTTACATCTAATCTATAATTTGGAAAGAGACTTTGTATGTAAATATCCTTGGTCGTCGTCGTCGTCGTCTTCGTCGTCTTCGTCGTCGTCGTCCGTAGATCGGTGACGTCATCGAACACGTGATTCGATTTTTTTTTTTTTTCGATCCATGGGCGCCGATTTGTTTTTTTCGATTCAATGGATTCACCCCCGCGGGGGCGCAAAGCGAGTAGTTTCATGGGGCCCCGCCAGGGGCGCCACAAGGGGCGCAGCCCCGTGGGGCTCAAAAGGGGGCGCCACAAGGGGCGCAGCCCCGTGGGGCCCCGAAGGGGGCCCGGGGGGCCCAGCCTCATGGGGCGCAGCCCCATGGGGCTCAAAAGGGGGTGCCACAAGGGGCGCAGCCCCGTGAAGCCCCGAAGGGGGCGCGGGGGGCCCAGCCTCATGGGGCGCAGCCCCATGGGGCTCAAAAGGGGGCGCCACAAGGGGCGCAGCCCCGTGGGGCCCCGAAGGGGGCCCGGGGGGCCCAGCCTCATGGGGCGCAGCCCCATGAGGCTCAAAAGGGGGCGCCACAAGGGGCGCAGCCCCGTGGGGCCCCGAAGGGGGCCCGGGGGGCCCAGCCTCATGGGGCACAGCCCCATGGGGCTCAAAAGGGGGCGCCACAAGGGGCGCAGCCCCGTGAAGCCCCGAAGGGGGCGCGGGGGGCCCAGCCTCATGGGGCGCAGCCCCATGGGGCTCAAAAGGGGGCGCCACAAGGGGCGCAGCCCCGTGGGGCCCCGAATGGGGGCCCGGGGGGCCCAGCCTCATGGGGCGCAGCCCCATGGGGCTCAAAAGGGGGCGCCACAAGGGGCGCAGCCCCGTGGGGCCCCGAAGGGGGCCCGGGGGGCCCAGCCTCATGGGGCGCAAGCCCTAATAGGCATTAACTAAGGGGGGCGAAGCCCTAGACGGCAATTAATCATGGAGGCGCGGAGGGGCGAAGCCCTAAAAGGCAACTGATCATGGGGGCGAAGCCTTAGACGGCATTTAATCATGGGGGCGCGGAGGGGCGAAGCCCTAAAAGGCATTAACTAAGGGGGGCGAAGCCCTAAACGGCAATTAATCTTGGGGGCGCGGGGGGCGAAGCCCTAAAAGGCATTAACTAGGGGGGGCGAAGCCCTAGACGGCATTTAATCATGGGGGTGCGGAGGGGCGAAGCCCTAAAAGGCATTAACTAAGGGGGGCGAAGCCCGAAACGGCAATTAATCTTGGGGGCGCGGGGGGCGAAGCCCTAAAAGGCATTAACTAAGGGGGGCGAAGCCCGAAACGGCAATTAATCTTGGGGGCGCGGGGGGCGAAGCCCTAAAAGGCATTAACTAAGGGGGGCGAAGCCCTAGACGGCTTTGAATCATGGGGGCGCGGAGGGGCGAAGCCCTAAAAGGCAACTGATCATGGGGGCGAAGCCCTAAACGGCAATTGCTCATGGGGCGTGGAGGGGCGAAGCCCTAGAAGGCAAAGGCTCAGGGGGGTGCCGAGGGCGAAGCCCTAGAAGGCAAAAAAAAAAATTTGATTTTTTTTTTTGATTTTTTTAAATTTTTTTTTTGATTTTTTTTTTTATTTTTTTTTTTGATTTTTTTTTTTTTTTTTTTATTTTTTTTTTATTTTTTTTTTTAATTTTTAAATTTTTTTTTTTTTTTTTAATTAAATTAGCTAAGTCATGTTTAAGCGGTTTATATTATAAACACTGAGCGAAGCCGGGTAATACAGCTAGTATATTATATATGTAGGTACATATAAATACTAGTGGTTTTACGCGGCTTCGCTCAGTATTTGTAATATAAACCGCTAAAAATTGGTAAATATAGCAAATATTCATTTGTTCTTTTATCAAATTTATTTGAATCGAAAAAAAAAAAATTCAAACATCGTTATAAAAACTTTGATTTGTTTTTGAATCTCCCATCCCAACCTTACAACCTTACAAAGTCTCTTTCGAAATTATATATTGGATTATATACAAATAAGTTATATAATATACATATAAGATCATATAAATTAATAGTGACTACTGTATACACTTTCGAAAATTGATGATGATTAATTTTGATTCTGGAAGCGCTAAAACTAAGGTATAAACAACCGTTACATTCCAGCTTCTGATCGATAATTGCAACTTTGATTTCTAAATATCCACAAGCCGTATGCGGAATGTGTTACAATCGTATCAGGGTTCATAAATCAACGAAATCGAGTGACCCGAATTATAGAGAACCCCTGCCAAGCGGGTGCCCCGGGGCCACCGCCTTTCAAATCAATGCCAACTTCAGGTTTTTGGTCCGAAATCGTTACACCAGCTGATCTGAAGCTGATTTGAAGGTCAGCGTATCGCAACGGTAGGCGAACTTCTTCACGCCTGGCTTAAACTTCCCACGTTTATGATTAGCCACCATCGGTCATACACTCGCTCACCCATCCTATGCTCCGTTATCTGTCAGTCTTGTATTCCATAATCAAAATAGGCTTCTTTTGGAATTAAAAGACCAAAATAAAAACTAGTCAGTTATCGTTTTTGTTATACCTTGGCCTTCTTTTGTCTCATTTTGTTTATCCCCAGCGACATGTCCTAGCGAGGTTGTTATGTTGATAATGGTGTTTGTTGGTGGTCGGCTCGGGACAAGGTGGTCACACGCCCAGCCCCAAAAGAATGCCCTTCGAATCTAGGGCCCTGGGCGCTGTTCTATCTAAATTTTATGGGTAGCCAACCTGAACTGAGGAGATTCGTCACCGTTTATAATCGTTTATGACTTCCATGAACGCTTAATGCAGGAGTCGGCTCTTTTCTGACATTCTTTCCAACCCGTAATTGAGGATCGTGACAATGCATTGCTGTGAATTATAATACTTATGACATTATACATACACTATTCTTTATTTTAATATCTTTTTCATTATAAACATTCTTCAGTGTACATACCTATGTAAAATTCTCACTTTTGTTACAGTTGCATTGTATTTTCAGTTGTAATATGTATGTATATATGTATATATTTTGACTAGTTGAAATATACTCAGTCTAACCCACATAAGTTGATTCATATGGCGAATTACATTCCAACCGGTCAAAATATACATATTACAACTGAAAATACAGTTACAGAGAGATTATAGGTTTTCGTGAAAACGTCACTCGGCTAGTAAATTGAATTGGAAAGTCCCTTTTTTTGTTTTGAGTACATTCTTAGAGTTATTGTAATTAGACTTCCGATTACTAAAGAGGATTGATTACTATCGTCCTATAAAGCTAAAGAGCAAAAAACAATGGTGAACCTATTTTTTTTTACAAACCTCCTTTACGTTTCTCTTACTAATAAAATTCAGAGGACTTTTTATCTCTTATCCGATGGTTTTCATACTTTGCCATATTGCTCATTTTGTTTATCAATATACGTAAATGTATCGTCTGCCATTACGTTGGAGATAAATTATGTCTAAATAGAAACCGACCGCCTATCCTTAATCGTAACACATCACTCATTGCCTTTATTCGTAATACACATTTATACACATGTATTAAGACATTTTTGATAGATTAAAACTTTTTTTTTCAACGCATATTATATTATATTTATACATATCTATGTAAATTAATCTTATCGTCAACATAATTTACAGTCATCATCCATTGATGGATGGAGGCCTCTCCAACACGCCTCTATTAGTCCCTGTTTTAAGGCAACTCTCATCAATCTCATCCGATACATTTTTCCAATTTCATCCACCCATCTCACCTGTTGCATCGTTTTTATATTCTCCCAATCTCCCGAGTACCTTTCGAGCACTTATTTCGTCCATTTAGCGTCCGTTCTTCCAACTACGTTCATTTCCAATTTAATCTCTTTACTCTCATCATTTTATCAACCACCTTTGTCATGCTTCTCATCCACGTCTTCAGTTTTATATCTCTTCTCGTTTTTCCAAACATGCAGCATACCATACTTATTTCAGTACATTGGATTTCTAAACATTCTGGAATTCATTCTGGAATTCACTTCCTAAATTTCGCATCCATACGTCATCATTGGCGAGAAAAATTGATTAAAGATCTTTTTTTCCAGAAAAATGTATCATTCATACATATGTATAGGCATATTTCTAAAAGAAAGTATATCACACCCAAATGTGTCTAAAATTTCAAAAAGCTGAAAATTGTCATAAGTTTAAATTACATAAATTAAAATTAGAAAAAATATATAAGAAGAAAGGATGTAACTAACAGTCGACTAATTTAAAATATAACAAAAACGCGAATAAAATGCCGCTTCATTATGCAGCATCACAATCTAAGTGCACCATTTAAGGACGACGAATACGAGCTGCGCTTAGACTGTGCGCATTTTCCCGAGATACGAGGCGGGCGCATCCTTAACCCTACGCTCGCGGCGTAATTTCTAGTATTAACCCCTCGAGTGCCGGCGCAGAAGACGAGTCAAACGACGCTCGGATAAAAAGCGCATCCGATTGATTAGTCTCGCGCAACTCACCGACAGCTAAATGCTGAATTACCCGTCATCAAAGTGGATAGACGGATACTCGAGAGTGGGCATACAACGGAATTCCAACTCCCAAGAAAGACGACGCGTCGAGGAGTTTCGATGGCGCAATCGTCTGACACTTTCTCCGGATGCAATGAACCCGAAGATGATGGGTTCGCATCGACAATTAAAAGCAGTGAATTAAATAAAAAACAAAACAAAACAACGCTATGCCGTAACAGCGCCGCACACGTTCGTCGGCATAATAACGTTTGCATTCAACCGCTTAACATTCTGAAACGGCAATCGCTCGTGGGAACTGGTACAAATGATACCTATCTCTCAGGCCCGTTCCGTATGAAAATAACACGGAGTCCGCGCAATCCATACGAATCGATAATAATCCGTAGCAGTTGCCAAATCTAAGCACACGAGGCAGGCAAATTATCATATACCTAATTATCTAAGTATCAAAATTACTCTTCTAAATACAAGGATTCTGAATCTTACAAATTTAATTTAAACTGGAAGATATACATAACATTTTTATACAAATAAAGTATAGCAGTTTAAAATCTTTTCACATTAGAGACCAGCAGTTAGAGCAGGTTTTGTTGGAGTTCCAGTACTTGAGCGACAAATCAGACTCTAATGATGATATCAAAATCCGTATTGTTGTAGCGCGAGATGAGGTCGTAAAGTTCAGGAGAGTGCTTAGTAGCAGGCACTTTAGCATGAAAATATATGTTAAATTCTTGAAATCTTATATTTGGTCGGTTCTTTAATACGGCAATGACTTTAAAGTGACAACCGTGAGAATAATTGAAGCATTTGAGCTTTGATACTATCGAGAATGCTCCGAATCTCCTGGACTGGACGAGTGACAAGCGATACTGTCTTACGAAAGATGAGTACAGAAAGAGTTTTAGTGAAAACAATTGAACATAGAAAACTCAAAATGCAAACACACAGCTGTTGATAGTTTTACACATGCAAAAAAAAAAAACGCTGGCATGTCTGGTCTGTATCGTCGGGATTCTTCCGAAAATTCCTCCTTGGAGTGTTTTCGGTGATATTTTATCCTTGTTTGACAGTGATCGATAACGGTGATTAATTTGTCGAAATAATAAGATAGTTCAAATTAGCAATGACATGCCTATCACAGTTGGAGTCTACATAAGCGTGCCGTGCCGCACTTTTGAGTGTGTGTTCTTACCATCACATACATACTTCGGGCATTCCGAAGAATTATTTTTATATCTTGGACTGAACGAGCTATAACGAAAGGTGAGTATAGAAAGAGTTTTATTGTAAACAATTAAACATAGAAAACTCAAATACAACTTCGGGATTTTCATGAAAAGATCAAAGCGTTATGGAGGGGTGAAAATTAAGGGACGTTGCAGAGTGTGTCGTAAATACTTGTTCTGGTTGTGGAACATTAAAAAATGGACAGGAGATTAATCTCAGTGGTGGAGAAGATATTCCACGTCGCGAGAATTTGAAAACAATTCCAAGATATTGTCGGAAATTCGGAAGAGCCTGATGCCTGAATCGGGCATGCAATAAGAAGAAGTTTCAAAAATAAATGTGGAATTTGTTGAATAATTTGCCTATCCCTGAATTTCTACCTCAAGAAATTTGTTGTCCGTTTTATTACACGGTTCTAAATTTCTTTACATTTTTTGTTACTTCAACGCCTAGTTTAAAAAATACGATTTACGAAAGGTCCTCGACGTGTAGTGTTGAAAAGGATCGTATTTCGTTGAAATACCCGAAGACGGACGAGTTGACAGTCAGCCCCAGGTAGAACTATTATAATCGGATAAAAATGTCAACGTAATACAAATATGTATTCCTTATATAATATAAATCACAGACTTGCGTAACCCTCGATTGCAGGTGGTAGTGTTATATTTAAAGTATCTTATTAATAATCTAACAACTTTGTACCATAAATTGAACAATTGGCATTTACGACATTGAAAATTTCGCTCGTTAAATTAGAAATTTAATTGCCTGAAGCCTTGCTTAGAATGCGGCTACGCTTCGTGGCGTTGTCTCTATTGTTTGTGTTAAAATGTTGTTTGTATTAAATAATACCGGTACATTATTGTCGTCACGACACTGCTAATGGAATAGCATATTATTTTCACATTTCTTTATCATTCCTCTTAATTAAAATTGTCGTTAAAATTAAATCGCATTTAAGAAATTGATTAATAAAATAGTTACACGCATAATCCACAGTACGTAGAATCCACTGGGTTATATTTCAGATTTAGTCAGATTTCAGATTCAAATAATCAAATCAATATTTTATTATAACAAATATGGCAACTTTTCGGCGAAAATTCATTATATTTTGACAATCTAACACATACAAATATACAAAATACACAGTTTTCTCACAGTTTTCTCCACAATTTTAAAATAAAAATCATTATAAATATTTGCAATTCAGAGTATACTATAAAAATTAACAATCAAGAAGAAAAAAACATTAAAAGTAAATTGAGAGGAACAAAGCCTGAACAATCATATACCGTTTGAATAAACGCAGATTTACTACAGATTTGAGATATGAGAACAATGTCGAAATTTGAATCACTGACCTCATGATCTATATATTACCAATTCTACAAATAAGGTTACTCAATATTTGCGCACTTCATTAGAGTACTGAATAATCCATAAAAAGGTGATATTTGAACGATTAAAGAAGGCACGCTTTTTCGGAAAATATTGCTCTAACTATTTTTCAATCGGAAATGCATACATACATGTTGGATTTAATAGTCTTTTTACCGGTTTTCGTTCGATCGGTCATTGCCAAGAGCGTGTAAATCTAGGCCGCACAAAAAACAACCGAAATAAACACATAAAATTAAACGGCAATTAGCCAAGAATGTACGCGAAATTGCGCAACCGAGATTCGCTCGTTTGGGCTTCGTGCGTTCGAGCTCCAATCGTATGATTTATTCGCATAATGTCGGTTGTTACGGATATGAGAAAATCGCATATGAATTGCATACAAAGTAAGTCAATGCACCATACATACGTACATATATATTCTATCTGTACGTATTTGTGAAATTTATGACTGTAGAGGAAAATCCCATGATTTCACGGTATCTACCTATAGAATATGACAAAAACGAAGCAGTCCAGTTTGTCCAGGATCTGGTTTGGTAGAGCTTTCTCACCGTAAAACTCGATGCAAGAACAGCCTTACAAGCTTGGTCAGGCTTTTATTTTATCATTCCACAAGATAAAACCAGATAGCGAATAAAGATCCCAGAATGCGAACTTAAAATAATTAATTGACAGCTACGCAAAGTGCATCTATTTATTTTACACAGGCATACATACATATATGGTGCGATAGATGGGTGAAGGATTACCGACAACTATATTTTTTCAATCGCTGAATACTCTTATTATAAATTGCAAATGCCTCAATATTTATGGACAATCCATATAAGACTGGCGTTATGTATTTGATACATATGTAGGTAAATACATTAATATATTTATGATAATTAATTAATCTTAAGTACCAGAGTTCAGGAAGTTTTCGTAATTTCAGCAGCTGTTTCTAAATTTGTCTTTAACAATCAAACAGACTACAGAATATTTTCAAATAAAATAAGAAAAACAAAAGAATTTTTTTATACAATTGAAACAACAATAATTTTGAAAATTAGAATGAGTATTTATTTATTAAATATAATCTTATGGAATTCATTTCTAAGGACCACAATTCTTTATCGATACTAATTCAAGGATCTCGTAACTAAGGTAAAATTTCCGTCAGGTAGGTAAAAGTGAAATTCTTCGGCATTAAAGAAGGTTTCAAAGGATTGGCAGAGGCATTTCTTAAACTTCATTTCCACAACAAACAACGTATTAAATTTCAGATCTAGGAAAATCTGTCTTTTTTAAAGTGACAGCTGCGAAATATTCCAAAATAGTGCACATGAAGCGATAAAAAGCTACTGCCTTGTTTGCAAACAAGCTATGCGAACAAGGATTTTCCACAGTTGAATGATTTTCCAAGAGATCGTTTGCACCATGAAAACAACATCTAAAATACTATCAATTTCAAAAGTTCTAATTTTAAATGAGACAGCTTCATTTCTCCAAAATCTACATGTTTTGAAATGATATAAGGAATTATAATTGTTTTTTTTTTAGTGTTTTGAAATTAAGAAAATATATTGTCAATTCAAATCAAGTGGGTACTACCTAGGGCTACTAACCTGAACCTTTTTTTGGACTGGTAAAGGACGAATACTAGTCAAGAAATTGATATTTTTCTCGCATATGTTGAAAGGAACTGCAATGAATACTTGTGGTATATTAATACCTGCTATGCTTGTTCATTGTATGAAATTACTGTTAACTTAATACTTTTTTTCTCTAAGCAAGACATTATTTACCTGCCAGCAGGATGTTCATTTTATTTAAAAATAATACTCTCAAAGGAGCCGGTAAGTAAAAACAGGAAATAATGGTTAATTCGGACGGAACAGACCGATGTCGCTAAATGTAAGTGCAAGCCGTAATACAAAAAAATAGCTTTTAAAAACCACCCCCGTCAAAGAGAAAAATGAAACGACGGGTCTTATCTAAAATATTTAAAATTAAAATATTTATATTGTTATTGATTTATTTTTTTACAATAAAAAGTACTTGTTTATTTATTTTATTGGTATTTATTTTATTAAAATACATATTATATTTTATAATGAAACCCCAGTCAACTGCATCTATAGAAAAAAGCCTTGTAAAAATAGGCCAATAGGGTAATTAATACTGGAAAAATGAACTAAGGCAAAAATTGCCAATTACAAACTGAGATCGGCATCTGCATCCCGGTCTACTAAGAAATATGGCTGCTATAGTCTACCCTGGAATATCATATATGTACATATGTTTTTTTATTACAAAAGAAAATGTCTGTTGAATTATGCGAATTCTGAAAATCATTAGTTACATCAAACAAACACCTGATTTTTAATATTGTATACGGTAGACGTAAAGAGCCTACTAGCAAATTTAACTCTCCAACAATATAATACCAACATAATCTTAACACTATCAATCGACTAGTGTTAAGATTATGTATTGAAACAACACGATACTTCAGCACATTAACATCTCCAAAATACGTTCACCCTAACGGAATTGTAACATAGATTTTTCACAATACCGACACATTCGCATTAGCATACATACATATGTACAGTGCACTCTAAAGATTAGAATTACTACACAAACATGAATTTTTAAGCACGTCTTCTCTGAACGAGCATGAACATCATGACGGATAACAATTTGTGGGAGTGGCAATGGCTTGTACACACATTTGTATGCGAGCAGAGTCTCCGAAAGCCACCCAAACAACGGTTAATATTGACGTCATGTCTGCACAACCAGCGTCGACCCAGAAGTCCTGCTGCGGAGAAGACCACACGCGATACGGTGATATCCATCGATCTCTAGCCACGATCGTAAATTCGTTTAATCGGGGTTTAAAGTTGCTTTTTAGGCGACGGTTTTGCGTAGGATTCGACTTTTTCATCGGCCGGTCGCACGCTAATGAGGCACGGATGATCTTCGGCTCTAACGAGCTCTTTCGTATTACACGACACATCAATTAGATAATCGCACAATTTATTCATCTCGCGTGATTGGATATCCAGGTACAATGTGCATCACAGGGTGATCAAAGTTGTTCAAAAAAAAAAAGCTACAATCAACCGAAACAAAATTAAAGAGAGGTGAGAAATCTACACGATTTCACTAGTATATAATAATTATCATGAAAAAATATATAATATTTAATATTATTCATAATGTACTGAGGAAAATATAGTGCATATGTATATTGATACTTTCACAATAGAGTAATAAAAAACATATAAAAAAGTTTGTATATCTATCTATAGATTTTCGATTTATCTCGAAGATAGAGAAAATCAGGAAAAACGAAATAAATATACATATTTAAACATTCGAAACAAAGCTTTTTATCAGTATCAATAATTTTTATTAACAGTATGAAGCTTTTTATCAGTATCGACGCTTTTTATCATTATCAATTTTTATTTTTGTATCAATAAATTAATAATCCTAATCATTAAAACAGGAAAACAAGAATTAAAAAAGGTGCATAAGCACAGATATTACAAGAATGTTGAAAAACCTTGTAAAAAGCGTAAATATCCTTCATTTTATAAAATATGTAGTATTTTTTTTTTCAATTTATTTCGTTATTATTATTTTAATACTAAATGAAATTAATTATATATTGCCAAAGATTTTTGAGAGAAATTTTGATATTCTCAATCTCGCTTTTCTCGCTTTTTATTTAACCATGAATGTGGTTACGATCCATGGTGAGATTGAGATTTATGGCATATTTTGCAGTTTCAAAACTGCGGGGGTATTTGTGAACAATGAGGGTCAATAAGCAGCTATTTAAAACCGGGACATTTAGCTGCCCTGAAAGGTCCTTTTGGGACATCGGAATCAAAGGCGTGAAACCGGGAAAATCCCGGAAAACCAAGACGTCTGGCAGCCCAATCCTAATCCGCATTAATTTTTCCCCAATCATGAATCTTTAGAGTTTACATTCAAATTTTAGTTTCTCAAATCAAATAACCAACCATATAGAATATGACTGTTCTGTTTAATTATGCAAAATTTAATTTGGCTAAATGACTTAAAAACAATGTGGTGTATTTTTCGGCTTCATGAGATGACCGTGAGGTCTAAGTCACGACTATTTACCATTACGTCCCCTCTCTCGGAGCATACTGTGTATGACGCGATATATGTTACAATAATAGATCGTGATTGTTGAATAAGACCCGCTCTGCCTACCACCTGTTTGGACCATTGATATTGTCCGACTTTTAATCGCACACGTGAATGGCCACTCGTTTATACCCAAACAAGAAACCATTGTAGGACGATAAAAAATTAAGCGGGTTTTATTTCCGCTAATTGGACACTTTGCTCATAATGACCGAAGCGAGTATATAAATATACCCATATAATGTAGTAACAACGTTCAAATTGACGTTGCCTCCACTAAAATTCTCGAGTTCGAACCCCACTACTTGCAATATCGCATTCGAACCGCAATCGCCTTTGCCCAAAGGTTAGCTCTGCTTGGATTCTGACCTCGGCAGCTTTCATTAGCATTATTAATTAACGCGTTTGTTGAGTTTTTCTAGTCAGACAATGGAGTTGGAACCGTTTCTAGAGCGGATTGTGCTAGACGTCGTCCAGTGATGGATTGTCAGTGCTTCGAAGTAACGAACGCCCCATTCCGTACAATTACACTCAAATTCCATATGCAATTACGTTATTTTTTCTATATGTATAATCCAATTATGATATTATTGAGGCTCATTTATCATTACGAACTCGATTAAATTGGAACGGTTTTAATTTTGGCACTATGTACTAGCGTCGAACACATTAAAGTATAAAAGAAAGGGCGAGAGATACAAAATTTTAATAAAAAACATCGATTTCCAAACAATTATCAGCTTTCAAATGGCACTTTTATTTTTTATAAAGAAAATTTAGTCAAACAAAAAAAATCCTATAAGAAGATCATGAGATTTCCAGTTGAGACTTCAAATTAAATATAATAAGATGGCGAAATCAGATTTAAAACGAGTATTACGAATTGATGCGTCATGCTAGCATATTCATCGCAGCATCCTGAGCTTTCAATTCATGAATAACAATCATAAGAAAAAAGCTTTTGTGTGTTTTGAACATCCTTGAAAAACAATCTTGTCGTTACATTGGCAAGATGCTTAAATCAAACAATCAAATGATTTTCCGGTATGTATTTTTTTTTTCGGATTCAAACTTCGATTTACATTTAACACATCATTTAAAATATTGTTACCGATCCAATATAAGACGAGATCTTCCGACACGAGTAGAATGAGGAGATGGAAAAGTGAAGTTTATGTATGTTGAAATTTTAATAAAATTAATTAGAAAAATAGATGGATTGACTGTTCAAGGCTAGTTCCAAGATGACACAATAATATTATGACTTTGAAACAAATTACAGTAAGCAGTCTCGCGATACGAAATTGTCTATTTTAATAAAATTTTTACAAAAATTGAGGCAGCTGTTCAAACGTATAATTAAAAGTAGGAATTTCAAAAATTCTCGGCATCTCTTTATCAAACAAAACGCGCGTTGAATTCGTTTGTGATTCTCGGACGTGCCATCTGTAAATTTTCTAACAAATTCCATTCATTATTCGGACACTTTATTATTCAATAAGAGGTGACTGATGTCGATTTTTTATTACGCGAATAGAAAGTGGCTTTTATTATACATATAGTCTGGAGAAGTTTATCGAATCGCCTCTCAGCACGAGAACGAGCGGGCAATAAAAGTCAAAAACGGAAAATTTCATTTTGTCTATTTTATCGCCAGTGTAGTAAGTAATAATAATCGTGATTTGGAAAAAGGTTTTTCGAGATTTTTTCATTTCATGCCGCCAAGTCGAAAAATTCACGTTCCGTTATTTTATAATAGTAATGTTCGTACGTTAGCGGCAAACTTCGCGTTGATGATTAATGATTAATAGGCGTATCCGACAAGATGTCTTGATATTTACATACATATCTTAAGAAACGTCAGAAATTTTTATCACATACGAAGATTTAAATTGAGTCACTTGAAAAGCACTGTCGGCGAACCGCAATAGAGCGTGCAACAAATGTTTAGTTATATTAATTTCGACATAGGAAGATTCGCATTACGGAAACAATTGTACGAGCGGTTTAATCCGACCACATTTCCATAATACGTACATATCAGAAACAACTGACATTTGAAAACCATATTAAATTGACGCCGAGTCGACATTTGACATTCGTCCGCGGCACCGTTCACCTTATAATTTATACGAAACCTGCCAATTGAATACGCAATTTCGGCCCAATAGACACGCTTAGGTTGAAGTGATAATATTAAAGGGAAAATCGATCGATTCCACTTATCCATTTCTTTAGTGAAAATGACCGTGTGGATGGGCACATTTATCTCGCGGTGAAAATTAAATAACGTTCGTCATCCATCAGCTGTTGGAAATTGTTAGTTTCATAACTTTCACGAAATCGATCAAACGGCGTAAAAAGTAATTATACGGAACGGTCACGGTCGCGCTGGGCTTCAATACTGTAATTAATTGTACTAATAAATAACAAATTGAAACTACAATGTGGTATTTTTAAATGTGTGACTTGAAAATTTGAATGCACTATTTGAACTGTGAAAAAAATGTGAACAACCGAACGAATTGTCAGTTAGATCTTCCGACAGCCACGAGTTCCATAGTCCATGTCACAAAAAATATACATATTGTGGAATGGTTGATAGAACAGACAACATTGTATGTCTTAAGATACTTATGTGATGTTTCAAGTTGTGAAGTAAATACATCTATGTACATAGTAATAAATTATTTGCTAGAATATTGTACAAACTATGTGAACGTTTTAAATATAAAATAATAATCCGAATAATGTAATCACACGATTAATACATTTATATTTATCTCGGTAAAATCCTACTCGATGAATAATACTGTTAATATTAATAAACAAGTCAGTTGTTTCAATATTTTTCTGTAATCATAAACAAACTGAAAAGACCTTAAATAAAAAAAAGTCCAGTTTTATATGGAAAAGAACAATTGAAATGTTTTTATTTGAATAAAATGTTTTTAATATCAATAATAAATTAGTATTAAAAATTTCATAAATTTTGCTATAAAAACTGTTGCTCGCAAATAAAATGTTTTGCGTTTAACAATATTTGAAAATACTGGCGGCCTCTTTTATTCTGCGTTTATTCTGCTTTTCCGAGATTCTGGATGTATCGAATAAAAATAAGTGATAACATTTAGTGAATTTAGTTAAACAGAAATAGTATTTTTGGAACTGAAAATTGTACTTCCGCCACTTTCAAATATAACGGCTCATATGTACAATATTATGTATTTTTATTACTTATACAATGACCTATAATATTGTACGAATACTTAGGTGTATTATACGACTAAATGTTATTCTATTTTCTTATCAATATGCCGGTATATGCACGTGAACTGACATTCTACGATTTGCGATAAGCGATTTAAAAATATTTTTTTACTCCAGTCACATACTGTAGCTGTGTTATTTATTTATTTATATTTTTTGTTGCAGAACCGGCTTACAATATTGTGCAAATAACAAACCTAACGGTGTGATGCAATGTAATATTGTTAGATAAAATCCGTTAAATTCTCCGATATTTTCAATATAATTGATTTCTTTCATGAGGTCGGAGAGGGGACGTACGATTTTTCAGTCAGATGCCTATTAGTTTAAATTTTATGCGTACTTCGGTATCTCCGAGACCAACGAGCTCACCGAATAACAAAACGAAGAAGTTGCGGCTACTTTTTTCGGACGGTTCGGTTTTTATCGTTAACGTGAGATCTGGTCCGTTTCCGTTACCGTTATCCAATCTCCGAACGACCATTGTTCAGAAGTGAAGCTGATGCGCTCCAAAACCGCAAACCGATCGTCATTTCGTTTTCGTTAGACCTTCTGTCATATCCGGAGATTGATAAGATCTAATATATATTGATAATAAGAAATAACTACAGATTGGCTACATCTGCATTACACGATAGTACATGAAAGATTTATATATCTACTCACGCATACGTTGAGAAAACTGATGATTCTATGCTCGAGCAAACATCCCTTGAAGTTGAAAATGAGAAAAGGCAAAGTTGGAAGCATCGTTGCATCGACGAAAGTCATTCATTGCATAATGAGAAAGGTGCATTAAACCGGAACGCACTCGCCAACAAAGGGATAACTGCAAGTCCCCTTCACATTTCTTCGCAAAGCAAAGGTCAGAAGTAGACAACAATCGACGAACCAATTATTTATTATAAATGCATACTTGGGATCAATCTAACCGGGCTGCTGCTGAATCAAGGCCAAGAGTCCTCATATGTACATATATATGCTTATTCGCATTTAAATTTTTTCTCTCGATCGAACAATGGTCTTACGCAAACAGTACCATATTTATATATTAATGCGTGGAAAAGGTTTATTGTAAATCGGCAATCGGTGTGGGTGCAGATTCGAATCGGAAAACCTTCGGTGGGTGAGTCACGAACCCAACTGGTCAACTTATCTACAATATGTAGTACTATGTATGTGTCTTAAATCTCACAGACAAAAAACAGCTTAATTACCATACAAGAGTAATTACCATGCGTATATCTATTCCTAGTTGTCAGCAGATACCGATTTCTATAAGAAATTAACCCTTTAACGTCGAATTTCATAATATAAACCGCAATTTTCAAACTGTTCATTTGGTAAACCTCCGCTTTTTATTAGCTTCGTTCTGTTGGTTCAGTGAAATTACTGCCCGCCAAAAAATTGTAATCTGATTTTGATCCACTCTTCATGTCGCTTTGATATAAATACATATTACGGGGGTCAACTAACATTGGCATAAGTCAGAGGATCACTAACGAACTCATTAATTACATCGGAATATTGAGTCAGATTGAAGCAATGGCTACATAGCTATCCAAATACGTATTTCTACCACCCCTTTACAAATCACAGGCTAAACAGTTAAAAAGTTACTGTTTTCACTCTCATTAACTCTCATCTCATATAAACTTAATATTATTATACAAAATAAATTTATCGAAAGTTATATATAGTTATGTATGTGTATGTAAGTAGTTAAATTCGACTCTAGTGTCAAATAATGTAGGTAATATCGCTCTATTTTATCTTGTATGTTTATGGTTAAGGATGTAGTACAGACCTCTGACTCAATATATCTAGCTATGTAGTCATATACGAAACACGTACATATCTATTTGATAATAATTGGTTCAACTATTTATTGGAATAACAACTCGAGCTTGAATATCTCGTCCCACCTTCCAACACGTATAATATGCTGAAATATATTCAAGTGTTGAGTAAATTTATATACATAACATTTTAAATAGTATTAAATTATAAAAAAGTGGTCAGAGATCAAAATGAATGTCGGTGTTGATGGAAAAATTTAAACCAGTAAGCCGGAAATAGCTTTCGCATGTGTATATATATATATATATGTATGTATGTACATACTTGGTATATTGATTTCAATGTAGAGATATAGCATGTGGGTAACATTTCAACTAAATAAAAATTTCTCATACTAAGAATACGAAATCGAATCGACATTATAAATTATAATAAACTCAAATCGGTATACGACCGTTTTTCATCAACGTAAATTGGTTTCTAGTTTATTACAGGTATGTCTGCAAAGACGGACGGACAATCCGACGCCACTAACGACTCGAACTGTGACGATTTCGAATCTGACACTGACTAAATTGACCAATAGAATTGAACTTTTTTACGTTTCGTAATTGGTGTTTTATTGGACGGAATAGCGAATACCGAAACCTCTAACGAATTAAAAAAAAACTTTATATAACTGTAATACCTATTGCGAATGTGTGCACACGATGCAAACGTCCGGCGCTGAAGGTGTTAAACGAGCATTAAAACACTTAAACATTTGACGCACGATCGAGATCTTATCAATCTTATTTGGATTAAAAAATCATTAATTTTCTCGGCGAAGTATTGGCCTTGGCGCGGTTCAGTTGCTCTTTGTGTCCCACGCGATCTCGCACAAAATTACTTCAATAATTCACATTGCTTTGTATGTATGTACATATGTGTGCAATTTTTACTAAATTGTATTTCCACGTCGTATACGACAACATACGAATCGAATAAGTTGAAGTTATATTACGCCAAATTAATTTAAAATTGGCGTGAAAAGTCCACATGTACAATGGCACAAGTACCAAACGAAAATTGTACACATGTTATGATGAGAATCAATTTGAAAAATGATTGAAACGATTACACGTACTTGTTTGTAAGGATTCAATTAAGCGTGCGAACACGTATACAATTATACAACATAAATATAATATTTATTACCGGCCGCAATGAAAATCCTGAAATTCATATAAATTATGCTCGATAAAGGGTTTCTCTCGTCGCGCTTATAATCGAACCGGCGAATCCACGCACGGTTGGTTACCCCTTTTCAAGGGATAAGCCATTATCGTAACTCAGGTGAACCAGTTCGGTTACAGGTGGGCCCTCGTTCAGCGATCGCCAACCTTCAAGACGTTGCATCACGGCCCGAAAAATGGCTTTAATCGCGCGTAGGTTAGATATTTATGGCGTAAGTTTAACACCGTAATTTTTACTCAAATCCGCGTTGCGTCAAGATGTATTCATTACGCCTCTTTTTCGGTGATTCAGTGTCGTTTTCAATTTCACAACGGTGTCATATTATTTAGCGCGGCGGTATTTTTCTAATGGTGTTTTATTGCCGTGTTCAATTCCGTGTGGGAAGTCCTGTGTTGATGGCCACGCATGTAATACGACCGGTTGGTGACCCCTGACCATGCGGTTTTATCTACTTGCAGAAAATATGATACCGCTTTAATGAAAATCTTGCAATAATTATATTCTTACATATATTAATTAGTTACGAGCAAAAGTTGCACATGTTGAATGAGTGTAGAGACTCAAAACCAATGTGTATAAATAACAATAAAACTTCCCTGTACATGTAAATACATATGTACAGTTAAACAAAAAAGATACATAAATACATACATATATATGTATTTACGTAAATTTAATTTATAAACATTCTTTTGCGGCAGCTGCTGGTAGTTTCATGTACATATTCATAAAATATTTACAACAATCTGTAGAAATGACAGTTGCAATAGACTCTATGCAACTGTCTCTATCAATAGACTCTATGCAATATGCAATCTATAATGTCTTCCAAATTTAGACAATTTATTGGATAAGCCATCAAATTTCTAGCAGAAAATTTGACCTTCGAAAATATGTACTTCTTCGATTGGATTCATCATTGGTGAATATGGCGGTAGAAAAATTTTTGCTAACCTGAATAACACAGCTGTTGGTCTTATGTAACAACATATGTAAGATACGGGCAAATTATCACATTGACGGTATTTTATGTACATATGTAAGTATTTCTTAAAATTTTGTTTTTACAAAATGCATTAAAATGTTTAATTTGATTTGTAAAATGTTTAATTTAATTTGTAAAATGTTTAATTTGATTTGTAAAGTGTTCAATTTGGAGTGTAAAACCTGTATGTATTTATTTAATGCTAAATGTTTATTATTTTTCGATCCGCGCAATCTATATGTCCATTTGAAATCCTACCTGTTATATTATACTTTCTTATTCGATTATTTCAAAAAATAGCATTTAACATATAGGTATTTTTCTAATAGTTCTGATAATTTTTTTGTATATTAAAAATATATCTAAAGACTTTATTTTTGCTTAGTCATAGGGTATGTAATTATTTTTCCAGTGGCCGGGGTTCCTCTCGGCGGCCCTGATCGTAATGTACGGCATTTTATATTAGAGAATGTTAATAAGTATATATGTAAGTTGAATGTATTTATAATAAAATGTTGATAAGTTGTTAATTAAACCAAGTTGTTTGAAAGAGAAATTCAGTTTCTAGCTTCATATGTGACGAGGAAAAAAGCATTTTCTCTCTCAAGTTTCTTTAGATAAATATAAATAATTATAGATTTAAAAAAAATGCATCGTTTCGTGCCGCTCAATTTAACGCACCCACTTGCAAATTTTAATGTTTGATCTAAAATAAAAAAATTAATTACTCTATACTCAATTGTATGAATGTAAATATAAGGACTCGGTCGTTAGCTCGAAAATTGAATAAGTGATATTCCTTTCCCGGATGTCCGCTTATTACAAATTAACTCATTTCGTCTCATTGTTTTTCCGCACCGCGATCGTGTGTTGTCTTTCTGCGTAATGTGCGATTGTTTGTTTTGTTGAAATCGCAGACGAGTTGTCGAGTTTCCTATGTCAGCGTTCGTCAGACCGGAAGCGGTGATTTTCCACCATTTTCGGTCACAGATTGACAAAATTGCGTCTCGCACTCTGCGGAAATTGTAATTTCACATCCACACTGTATTCTGATGATACAAAAAAATCGAATTCAACTACACACATGTATTATTACAACTTATCTACATTTCGACTTGAAATTCCCATACATTTTTTTCGGCAGAAATTTATACGAGTAAAACATATTGTGTTAAACTTCAAATCAACTGTGATAATTCTCATTCTCCTGTCAATCACTACATACTGATCTGAAATGATTTGCAAACTTCCTTGAATGATTTGCGCTATTCGTATACGTAGGCATTCACACACTATTCATGTGTAGACTGTTCAATTTCAATTCCGAGTGAATTTCAGATCCTTTCACTCATGAACAATAATATAATGATAAATACATCTTGATGTATGAAGTTGTTCCTTTATATTATATATTATCAATTTTGACACATGTCGAATCTTATTACAATAACTTCATCATTTAAGATATCTAAAAAAAGCCTATAAATTAAATATCAACATATTTAAAAGCAAAAGAAGCTAAATCTTTTCTATAAAAATACAACTTTTGTTTCGATTTAAATATTTGGACATTTAAAATTTTGTATTTTCATTGTAAATAATCTTTAAAATCAATTGTGCATATTTTGTAGTTGTTTTGCTTTTACGTCTAATTTGAAAGTGTCATTTATTTTACCGTTTTTACTAATATACATTTGCTTTGTGAGCTTAATATGAACAATACTTTCATTTATGGTCATTTACGAATCTTCATACAGTTCATAAATTTCGTGCATTTTTCGCATCGCTCAATATTACGGAAGTAATATTGCAGACCGCCTGTTCGTCACCAGGCCGAGTACATAGTATCATTCTTGCTATATAAGGACTAATGTAATGCAACACATTTTTTCCTATTGCTAATGTTTACTCTCGCATATATACGTAGTTTTTTTTTATCATATAGGTTGAAGCCATCCTGCGTAGATACTATAATTTCTTCAAAAGTCCTAAAATGATATATTAGAGATAAGCCTGTTGCATTATAGGGGTATGTTAGTGTGAGTTGGTGGTGTTGGTGTGTGCCCACGCCCGCTCACGCGCCCGCCAGATACAGAGATAGGGGCATGGCCGCTGCATTCCTAGCTGGTGAACTGCAGTGGACCTTCCTGATGACGGAATGTGCACCGGCTGCACCACAATCGCCCTAATGTGCTGCACAAACGCAGAGCCGTGAGACCCAATGTCAACCCGTTCACGCTACCTTGGTTAGTAACAGGTGAAAGAGCAATTCGATAATTTTTATCATGATATCCCTGGTGCCGTTTTCAGCTCCAATTGTCCCACTAGAACTAGATCAAATTATGCACTAGCAAATCGACAGAGTGCCCTTGATCTTATGAGATCATAATTCTATATGGAATAACAAAATAAGTTAATAAATCATAATACGTAGGCTGTGTATTTTTCAAATAAAAATATCGCCAAACGTCAACAATCATATATCATAAAAGTAAGCGGAAGTATACGTATAGGTATTGTGAATATCCGTTTATTTTTCAATAAAAGCAACGAATGGGTTTATGACACCGTATTGTATAGGCGCATCAGTACAATGTTTGGAAAATACATTGGAAGAGGAAAAACAAAACACGTATAGCCCACAAACAATAGGATTGCACAAAAGTAATCATTTTTCATAAGCAAAAGGTCGCACGACAGACCCCATTACCACTGTGACCCTCAAAAGCTTACAGCGAGCAGATCAAATTCGACGACACGATCGAACTACATATAAAATCATAGCTTATGTATTATATCATATTTTTGAAACGAATCTTTGATTTTTTTAAACAGTCGTTTTGGTAAACGAAGACATACTCTTTTTATAGTGCGTATCTTCAAGAAAGTATGATGAACGACAATGATCATTAGAGATAATCGAATGCAAGATTTATAGAGATTGTTCCGTATAAGAAAAAACGCTTGTAACGCAATAAATTTCTAAAATAATAAGCGTATTACTGACGTGCCGTTATTGAACGATTATTATAGGCAAACGATAGCCTAATCGGGGAGAAAGTTTGTGGTAAATTTGAGATACGAACGTGGAAAACATAATTATCGTCACATCGTAAAAACATCTATAAATCAGCATGTTTTTTAATCATCGAAAACTAAACAATGCAAACGATTTTCCCGCATTTTTCAGGGAGGGGGGCATCGATTAAGATTTTTTTATAAAGAGTTCAACTACTAAAGGAAATGAGTAACATCTATATAAAATTGATATTATATACATATATACACTGCGATCAATATTTAAGAAACTTATATGTCTATAAAAGTTAATTCAATTCAAAACTGGGTATCTAAAATGGAAGTACACTCATATAACATAGAAGTAAGTATGTAATAGCAATAAATACCATTTGATCCTGAAATAAATATTGTTACAATAGGACAAATGACGCCGAAATGTGACAACTTACAAACGAAATGCATCTCGCGTTGCACTTCAACTGCACCGCAACTAGAGATAATCGCCCAACGACCGTTCACTTCCTACTCGAAACTAGTATTTAACGGCGAGATGCATATTTTAAGATTGCACTATGCCAGATTCACCATTCGGCCGCGAGTGCACTCACACCTGCAACGACAATTTGAAACAAAACCGACAACAGTCTTGCGATCCAAACTTTATCTAGATCGTTTACGTACAATGCAATTTCGACTCGCATTTACAAGTAGGTATATTCGAGTCTTCACATTGATACAGGTGAATAATAAGGCTGACCTTATTTTCGTGTGTTTTTAAAATTGAAATTTGCGACTCAGACGATGTCGAAACCCACAAACTGGTCTGTTGTCTTTCATAATACGTTACGCTTGTCTATATGTATAGTCGGTTTTAAATGAACTTTTCATTCGACAAGTGGATTGTTATTCATCACTTTCGCAACATATCACATATGTATATGTATACTTTATACCTATTAAGGTTATGCACATGTACTTACTTTTCAAAATTAAAATAGTACATACATACATAAATAACTTAAATCACTTTTCAAATGAATGATGCACTTTTTTCAACGAATGCAAGATAATATTTTGCATGCAAAAACTAAGCGGAAATGTTCGCCTTACTATAGTGGTATAATACCTTGAAAAATTCAACGTCATACCATCGATCAGGTTTTGAGAAGAGAAAGGTATTCGACGGCGATCCAAATGAGTATATCTATAAGAAAAAACTGACTTAAAATTAAAGGAACGTACGAGTATGTAAGTGATAGGCGATTTTATAATATATCTAACACATTAAGATTTTGAGCAATTTTTAAATCGCTCTTACTAAATGTAATATCCAAATGGATTTTAATAACTAATTGCTATGAAGATACTATTTGAGTAATAGGCTTTTTTTAATATCTAAATCTACATTACATACAAAAACTTTGCACGCGAAGATGAAGGTTAATGAATTATATTTAATGAATTTCAAATACAAGTGGACAGTCAACATATGAACTTGTACTTTAAATGTTTTATTTATATACTTTATGTAACATATCTATGTACTTTAAATGTTTTACTTCATTTTCAATAAGGAAATGTCTATAGGCTATTTTTCTAAAATTATAATTAATGGTTTTAGACTTGATGATAATAAAAAATTAAAATAATGAGTTGAAATTGAGTTGAATTACAATTAAAATAAATGATGAAAAAATACACTGCTTATGTTGGGTTTGTGTCTTAACCGCTCGCTCATCTCACTCATACGGGATCAAGGAAAATCCATTCCATAAACGTTCGTAACCATGTAATATAAACATTTAATTATTTTTCTCTTTCATAGTGTATATTTTGCAGTAATAAGACGGTGCGAGAAAATTCAAGGATCGCTCAAGAGCGCTTGTCATCATCACGCTCCATTCCACATTACGCCATTAAATTACAACAGTTATTCAACAGTTGATAATATCATCTCTCATATATAATATTCTACATTTTAAACGCGCGCATTGTTTGTTAGTGCGTGAAAATCTTCTCATGCTCATTACCCATTGTCAGATAGGAGAAAATTGTCCCAATTATGACTCCCTTACACAGCGGGATACCACTTGCGCAACATCAACCGAAATCCAGCATAATTGTGTTATTTTTCCGAGAAAAGTCGTTCCGATTGTGTTTTAAATTGGATCCCGCGTGTACCGCACAAAATTATCGATCTATTTTTATTGCTGCAATTCGATTCACTCTATTGTCGCCTGATTTAATTTTTTTTTCGATTTCTTTGGGACTTCGGTTTAGCGGGATTTAATTGTTGTAAAGATGGCACTGTTGAAATGGCCATCTTTACGACGACTATTTCGACCTATGGTCGATTTTTTGAAAATTCTTTCACGATTCATTTAAAGTCAAATATAATGAAATGTAAAAATATAGGTACATAAAAGAGTTTTGAATTTTATGAATCGCGTTCACTTGTGTGTACATACATCATTATCTACGAAGAGTGAAATTAGCTATAGTTCCTATTTTCAAAAAGAAAGTGTTATCGTATAAGTCTTGATCGTTTAATAATGAACAGTATGGGTCAACTTTTCCGCAGAATGGATATTTGGAGTAAATAAATGCTCTATGTATGTATATAAAATTAAATAGTAAAAGCAGATGTCGTATTTGTCACTTTTGCATGTCGCTCGTATTCGAATGCAAATCAGTCACAATTTCGTCACTTCCAATTCTATTGAAATTTTAGTTTAACAATTGCTAATTGTGACACATACGGTCAGTGTTACATTTCACTACTTACACCTAGATCGCAAAATTCACTTTTAACGAGCGTGTAATCGTGTAATGCATACTAATTACTGGTATCATTCTGCCGAACAATTGACGATGCACTCATTGATATAATAATATAATTACATATGTACATACATGTACATATGTATAAGCAAATCTTTACGAGCTGTGTTTTCTTTGATTGCATGATTTTACTTTGGCTTGTATTGCAGGTGCAGATTGCTTGAAAAGGTTCCCAGATGAGGAAAAGTTTTAAAAAATACTTTTATTACTATTTATAAAACAATTATTTTACGAAAACCTGTTTTCAGCCTCTTAACTGGATCTTGAAAATATTAGTTGAATATTTTTTTATAAACATGTTTATGTTTCAAATTTGAATGTATGTACATATAACGATTTAGTTGTATATCAAATAGAATTAACAATTTTCCATCTAAAGTTGAATTACATAATAAATGACCATAAAAATATCATTAATTCTATGGGAAAATTATTTCAGAAGCAAACGTCATCAAAACTATAAAATAATTCAGAGTATCTACTGGAGATTTTGCATCCGGAGCGTCATTTCAGCTTTTCCCAGGGGGGGGGCAAAATTTTTGACCAGTAAGGAATGAATTTCTAAGGGGGGGTGTATTCTATTATAAAAATGAGTGTATTTGCATATTAATTATGTATTTCTTTTAATCATTTTTTTATTTATATATTTTATCAATAAAATTAATAGTAAAATAATTTTAAAGGATAAACGAGTTTTACAAATATCTTCCAAAGCAAGACAAATAAGAAAACGAAATATATTTGGGAGTAAACATTTTTATTCTGGGAAAAATCGACGTGTTTCAATATTCTATTTATATTGGTTTAGTATTTTAATTCAAATTCATAATAATACATTAAACAACTTGGATAGTCCCATTCAAATCTAAGGGGGGGCTGCTCTTCCCCCCCCCCAAATGACACCCCTGTTTTGCATCGAAAGAAAAAACCCATAATATAATGGTCTCATCATTAAAAAGAATATGTAAATTTATATATAAACGTCCATATTAAACAATCACTTTCATTACGTCATACGATTATGAAGTAGGGCTAACCCCCCTCCCCTAACAAATGATAATACCGAGTAGATAAAAACCTTTTGAAAAATTGGCATTAAAAAAAGCTAAAATGGATTTGTATTTTTCTAGTAAAATTCAAGGACAAATGAAGATACATCATGAAGTGAATTTTGACTCATACTAAAGAATTATACACACATTAGGTAAATCTCGCCTATGTGGCAGCCATTTGGCTTTCTTATATAGTGTACATATGTACAGTAAAAGAGTAGTATGTAGATACGATATAAAGACAAAAACAAGAATTTGTATTCTTGTTATTGTTAAAATTGTATTTTGAATGATGGAAAACAAGTCTTCTTTCTCTGGTGTATCAAATCTCTATCAAATGGAAAAGGAACATCAACACCGTAAATCTATCACCAATAATCAAACACAACACTAGTGGACTATTGTAGCAGAAATCCATGAAAATACTGACCGAGTTTGAAAAGCAGCGGAATCAGTCAGGAGCCACAGCAGCAGCGGTAGCAGTATCAGCAGCAGCAAAGCGGTCAGCAGCCAGAGCAGTGGGTCGTCGACGCCGATGCACCACCGCCGATGACACGGATCATTTCGTGTCGCGGCAACCGCACTAATCTGCACTGACCACTGCACCAATTGTGCACCGTTCGTATATTCGTAATAATATGAAATGCACTCGAAATGCACACGCACTCACTGTGACACTGTGTGGTCCACGGTTCGATACAATGTACGTGTCCGGTCTGTTTTGTCAGTGTTAATTTTGTGACGCGTGGCTGCGGGCCAGGCCGCGCCTCAGAGCGCACTGCCGCCGCCCACCTCAACCAACACCTGAGCTACCTGCAATCTCCCCCCGTCCGCGCCCCTCTCCCTCCCGCCGCCCCCGCACTCTCCTCTCGCCGGTGTGGTTTCTGGTTTGGCGCCCCACCGCCGCTACAGCCTGCACAAGACGTTGTCGTCGTATTTAACACGTTCGCTACAGTGTGATTATCCGACACAACATATGCATTTCGGTGATCTGAAGAATCATTACCAGTCGAATCGATCAGTTCGAGATCGTCTCCGTATCTCGTAAATTTGTCTAAAAGTCTGGGGTCACTTTCGGCGACACGATTGCATCCATTTTTACAAACCTCCTTTACGTTTCACTTACTATTACAATTAAGAGGACTTTTTTATATCTCTTATCTCTTATTCACAAGTTTTTGACGTGTAAATTTCTGTATACCTATAGATACAATTCGGTTCAATACTGATAGGAAAGTGGTAACGAAAAGTACGCGTAGGATTTTCGCTAATCCTGTATCTTTCGCACTTGTTGTAAAATTTATTTATTATTTATTTGGAAAATTTACAGTTTATTATGTTACATAGATTGATAGTAAAAAAACATAATTATTTTAAGTAAACCATTAATAATTTTCGCATATAGGTAAAAAAAAGAAAAGCTTAAACATTTAAAATAAAAAACAAAAATGATAATAGAGTAAGATAATTAGAAAAAACAAAAAGAAAAAAATAGAAATAACAGTATTGTAACGTTACATAGAGAGACGCCCCGTAGACCGGTGACGTCATGGTGACGCCGACCAATGGTGGAGTCGGGCGTTGCGGCCAATGGCTACACCCGACTCCTTGACCAATGACTATACGGGTCATAACGTGCATGCGCTGAGCGCTGAATATTTATAAGTATGGTGCGCTCTCGAACGGTGGCATTCGGATCCTGACCTCCACCGGACGAGCAGCAATAAAGAACTGGAACCTGCCTGCGTGTTTTCTTGTACCTCGACCTGACTCCACTTACCTTTGAATACTCTTCACTGGTGTCAGAAGTGGGATCTACATGGTTGAGACAAGGAGCCACAAAGGTGCGGATTCGGGGTCTTCATCGCTGCCGGAAGAAATGGAGCCGAATCGAGAACAAAGCCCTGGGGAGCTGAGCAACGGAGGACGGAGACGGGAGGAGCAGAGGAGCCGGGTGTCGAGGAGCCGGGTGCCAAGGACACCGGAGCCGAGCTACAAGGAGCTAAGCCAGGGAATGGCGAGCTGCCAAGAGCAGGTCCAGTCCCTGCAAAACACCTTCGCCACGTTTTTGCAGTCCTGGGAGAAGTCTGCGACACCAACGCAGCCGAAAGCCGACGTACATCCAGAACCACCGAGGAGATCAGAGGTATGTTACGAGGACAGGCGGACCACACAGCGAGACACGTACGGGGTGCGGCAACATTCCCACCGGTACGACTACACCACGTTCGACGGTACTGAACGGTGGAAGGACTTCCTCAACCACTTCGAGTTTGCTGCACGGCTGAACAAGGAGACGACGAACCTGGAGGACCGACTGTGCTGCCAACTCCGAGGTGCGGCCGCCATTTTCGCCAGTCAGCTGCCATCGACGCTGAGCTACGACGACTTGACGGAAGAGCTGGCCCAACGCTTCAGACGACAGGGCACACCGATTGCATGCCATGCGGCAGCGGAACAGAGAAGATGGAGTGCGGAAGAACCAGCCGCGGACCACGTAGACGCGATACGAGCCCTCTGCGAAGACATGCTGGAGGGCGTCCACACGAACGCCGAAGCAGTCGAACGCATGACCGTGTGCATAGCGGCGAACTCCTTCACGTACCCCAGTCTACGGGCCAAACTTGGCGCGCTCCGGATCACCCCGACTACAGCGGACGTGATAACCAGAGCCGACGCAACACGACAAGCCGTCATCTTCGAAGCGAAGGAACAACGGTCGGCACAACCAACGTCGAGAACAGTACGTCCCGACGCGGGAGCGTTCAGACCATCTCGACCGGCCGTGCGACCCCCACGATGGGTGTCATCGGACCAGACAGCGCGACCAGCCACTACCACTCCAACGTGTTGGAACTGCGGACAAACGGGACACATTAGCCGGTTGTGCCGCAAGAAGAGGGTCCGGAAGCTGGAGCCAACGAACGACGAGGATGAAGACGACGAGGAGGAGGCGGCTTCGGGAAACGAGCAGTGATCGGCCTGTTACGGGTCAGACCGATCACCGGTGCACGCAAAACACCCGGAGTGAACAAACTGGACGGCAGCGGCACGGCCGGCTCGTTTGTCGTGAAAGGAGAGATCGGAGGCGTGCCGTGTCGAATGGTGGGGGACACCGGGGCGTGCATCACGGTGATCAACCCGGAACTGTTCGCGAAGATCTCTCCTAAAGATTACACCGTCGTGAAGGGCCATTACAGCAGAGCGCGGCAAGCGGCGGGCCAAACCATCAAGATCCACCGATGGATACGGGTGACCCTTAATCTGCAGGGCGAAAAGTTTCCGTGGAACGTAGCGGTGGCGGATATCCAGGATCCCATATTGTTGGGACTGGACGCACTGAGACATGTCCGAGCTACGTTCGAGTTGGGCGGAGAGGAGAAGTGTATCATCAGGGGCGTGCAACGCGAGAAAGGGAAGAAAAACGCACCTGCTGTCAAGAGCATCCGCGGGGAAGTACCCCACCCGAAGATCACGGCGTTACTCGAGAGGGCCGATATTCTGCCAGAAGAGAAACGGCGCCTCGAGACCATGATTCGGGAAAATCGGAAAGCGTTCGCCCGGGACGAGAAGGACCAAGGAAGGACCACCAAGGCGGTCCACACCATCGACGTGGGAGACGCGAAGCCGATGAAACAGCCGCCGAGAAGGATACCGCTAGCACGGAAAGAGGAAGTACGCGCTATGATCGACGACTTACTGAAGCAGGGCGCGATAGAACCGGGGCACGGGCCGTGGGCGTCACCGGTAGTTCCGGTCGCCAAAAAGGACGGGTCGCTAAGGATGTGCGTGGACTACCGGAAACTGAACACCGTCACCAAAATAGACTCACACCCCATCCCGAGGATCGACGACACTTTCGACCAGTTGAACGGAGCGAGCTACTTCAGCACACTGGATCTGCAGAGCGGATTCTGGCAGGTACCGGTCGCCCCGGAAGACCGCGAGAAGACAGCGTTCGTAACAGAGTTCGGTCTGTTTCAGTTCAAAGTGATGCCATTCGGGTTGTGTAACGCGCCAGCGACGTTCGTACGGTTAATGACAAAAGTGGTCGGTGACATAAGCAATGTCCTCGTGTATCTAGACGACATTATCGTGCACAGCAAAACTTACGACGAACACTTGGTGCATTTAAACAATGTGTTCGAACGGATACAGGCAGCCGGCCTTAAATTGAATGCAGACAAGTGTCGATTGTGCTGCCGCGAGGTCGAATTTCTGGGACACCGAGTGTCAGCCGAAGGAATTTCGACAGATCCGAAGAAAGTCCAAACCGTGCGGGACTGGACGACTCCGAAAACACAAACCCAAATGCGCAGCTTCCTGGGACTGGCCACGTACTACCGAAAATTTGTGCGCAATTTCGCCGAGATCGCGAAACCACTCCATCAGCTAACGGAAAAAGGGCGCGAGTTCAAGTGGACACCGACGTGCGAACAAGCGTTCGAAAAGTTGAAAGAAGCGCTGACTACCACGCCAATTATGTCGTATCCCCAGCCGGGAGAGCGATATGTGTTGGACACCGACGCCAGTCAACATAGCATCGGTGCAGTTTTGTCTCAAGTTCAAGGGGGGGTGGAGAAAGTGATCGGGTATTTCAGCCGGACAATGAACAAACCCGAACAAAACTATTGCGTGACCCGAAAAGAACTATTGGCGGCAATTAAAGCCATTCAACACTTCCACCACTACCTATCGGGCTCGAAGTTCACGTTACGAACCGACCACTCAGCGTTAACGTGGCTGAAGAACTTCAAAAGACCGGAGGGCCAGTTGGCGAGGTGGCTGGAAATTCTGGGCCAGTACAACGTGACCATCATTCATCGACCGGGGATAAAGCACGGGAACGCGGACGCACTATCGCGAAGGCCGTGTACGGAAGAGTGTCCCAAATGCTCACGCGCAGAGACAACCGATCAAGAAAACGACTCGGCCCGAACGGAACCAGTAGAACCCGCAGAACCGGAAGCACGAGTTGCCCTCGTAGGGATCTTGCCCAACGAGATGACAAACTCGACGATCGACAAAATCGTCGAGTGGAAGAACGCCGGAACGAGACCACCGTGGGAAACAGTATCTGCTGAGGAGCAGGAACTTAAAATACTGTGGACCCAATGGGACGCATTGGAGGTGGAAGGCGGTAAGCTGTACCGGAGATGGGAGAACACCGCGGGAACACGTCACACAAAGCAGCTGGTGGTGCCGACTGAGAAGATACCCGAAATCATGTGGGAGATGCACAACGCGCCCACGGGGGGCCACTTCGGTATCAATAAAACGTACCGAAACGTGCGCCAAAAATATTACTGGCCGACGTGTCGAATCGACGTCACCCAGTGGTGCGAACGATGCGCACAGTGCGGGGCCAACGGACCACAACGGACCACACCGAAGGAATCGCGGGGCACTTCAACCGTACCTTTCGGGGACGCCACTACAACGAATGGCAGTCGACATTCTGGGTCCACTCCCGGCCACCGAACGAGGAAACCGATACATACTGGTGGCCATGGACTACTTCACGAAGTGGCCGGAAGCGATTCCACTACCGAACCAGGAGGCAGAGACCGTAGCAGACGCCCTGGTAGAACAAGTGTTCACGCGGCTAGGCGTCCCGAACGAGCTGCACTCTGACCAGGGACGAAACTTCGAGTCGAAGTTTTTCCGTCAGGCACTGGACCGGCTGGGCGTACACAAAACGAGAACAACACCATACCGACCTCAGTCCGATGGAATGGTCGAGCGACTCAATCGAACCATGCGGGCGCACTTGACGAAGTTCGTCAACGACGAGCAGGACGACTGGGACACGCTGGTTCCGCACTTCCTCATGGCATATAGAGCGGCCCAACACGATGCGACAGGAGCATCACCAGCAGCCATGATGTACGGACGAGAACTGCGCATGCCGGCGGACCTACTATATGGGGGCCCTCCACCAGACAGCGAACCTCAGGATCCACACCGATATACCACGAAGTTGACCGAAGACATGGCCAAGGTACATCGGTTCGCCAGAGCCCACCTCCGGATGCAGAATAGCCGTATGAAGACGCGATACGACGTCCGCAGAACCGAACCGGCGTACGAAACAGGTGACCGAGTATGGCTGTACAACCCTGCCAAGACTCCAGGGCTTTCACCAAAGCTGCAATCGCTGTGGGAAGGACCGTACACCATAGTGACCAAACTTAGTGACGTAGTGTATAGGATACGCAGGGAATTCGACGGCTCAAACCGATTAATGGTGGTGCACCTGGATAGACTCGCAAGGTATAAGGCCGTCGAATATTGACTGTAATTGTATGTAACTATTGTGTAATTGTGTAATTGTAACAAACTAAAGTGTAAATTAATGAGTCGATCGGGACGATCTCTCTTAAGAAGGGGGTTATGTAACGTTACATAGAGAGACGCCCCGTAGACCGGTGACGTCATGGTGACGCCGACCAATGGTGGAGTCGGGCGTTGCGGCCAATGGCTACACCCGACTCCTTGACCAATGACTATACGGGTCATAACGTGCATGCGCTGAGCGCTGAATATTTATAAGTATGGTGCGCTCTCGAACGGTGGCATTCGGATCCTGACCTCCACCGGACGAGCAGCAATAAAGAACTGGAACCTGCCTGCGTGTTTTCTTGTACCTCGACCTGACTCCACTTACCTTTGAATACTCTTCAGTATAATAAAAATATCAAAATAATAAGAATAATAAAACGATAATAATATTGTTGCGTAGGGGTGGGTGGAGGATCCAAGTAAAAGGCCAACAGTCGTTTCACAGCATTTATTGATGATTCAGGAGTTACACGCACTGTCACCGCTCAGTCCAGAAATGAATTATATCGCCTACGTACCGCCTTATAAAGGGTAGATCTCTCAGGACGCCTAATCTGTTTACCTGTTGTATAGTCACGTATTCGGATATGTATTTCCAAGACATTGGGTCTTCCCGTATCGATTCTGAGAACTAACTAATAACGGTCATTCTTTAGCCTAAATGCACTTAGAGTCCAGATATAATCTTTGGAAGTAAGTGTATGCATTTAGTTAACCGATAACAGATATCCGTTGGTCTAAGTACAACTCGCTCAATCCACGGCGTACGTAACAATATGATAAAAATTATGAAATAATAAAAAATAATATAATATATAACAAAAAACAAAAAGACAAAATAAATACATCAAAATAAAAATTTATAATCACAATCGTAAATTTTCAATAAAATTAATCATCGAAAAACAAATTTGCAATAATCACTCTAGCTTGTATAGCATTAATATTAAATAAGTCAAACATAGAAATTGTAGAAATTAGTGTGTTGACGATGGAGCTTGCACGCCAGATGAATGAGCTTCTTCCATTATTAGGAAAAATATTAGGCATGTAAAGGCGCTCATTACATCTGGTCATTCTATTTGGCACACGCAACGATATTCTGCTCAATAATTGAGGACAGTCGATCGAGCCGTTTAGGATGTTCAAAATTGTTGAGATGTCAGCTATCTCTCTTCTTTTGACAAGTGGAAGCAGATGCTGACACCTACAAGCATCTTCATAGGATGTATAGGATAATCCAAAACGGCTGCCGATGTACCTCAAAAATCTCTTCTGGATGCGCTCCAATCTGTCCCTTGCACCAGAGTACTCTGGGTTCCAAACTTGGGATGCAAACTCAACAATACTTCTTACGTATGCACAATATAGTATTTTGCATGATTTAATATAAATAAAGCATTTGGAGGACCGGATGATGAACCCGAGAGCCCGAGCCCGACGCTCGAGCTACAACATTGTCAATATGTTTACTAAATAGATCAGAGTTTAATAAGACTCCCAAATCCCTAATTTCCGATACCCTTGTGAGTCTATGTCCGTTGATTGAATGAGGAAAGTCAACTGGACATAGTTTTCTGGTGAAGGATATGCAGGAGCATTTTCCTACATTTATTTCCAACTTATTTAAATGTCGGATACATATTATTATACAAGGTGTCTCAAAAGAAAGTTTATATTTAGTGGATCGATTAAAGAAAAAGTAAGCCATATATCGAAAAAATGTTAATTAATTATTAAAGTACACAATTTGGGAATTTATTTCTTAAAAATAATACCGTCCAAATGTAGACCCTCGCGTTCGTGGCACTCATTTAATCGAACAGTAAAATTACTTATGACGGCTCGGCAGGTGGACTCAGTGATAGCTGCCATTTCGTGACAGATATTTTCTTTCAAATGCGCCAGGGAAGTCGGTTTATTGACGTAAACTTTAGATTTAAGATAACCCCATAGTAAAAAGTCCATAGGGGTTAAATCAGGACTGCGTGGAGGCTAATTTATGTCACCTCTCCTGGAGATCAATTTGCCTGAGAAAATTTCACGAACTCGTGGCAGAGACGTATTGGACGTGTGTGACGTTGCTCCGTCCTGCTGGAACCATGTTCTTTGGTAATAGCCAGGAAAGTTTTGCAGTTCAGGCACAAAGAAGTCGTCTAACATCTCCACACGCAGTAAGCTAAATAAATATAAGCTTTCTTTTGAGACACCCTATATTAATACTAATATCATACATGGCTTTCCATAAACAGCTGATCAGCTGATGGAATAATTCATAACTAGAATGCGGATAGAGAGCGTGCTTTTTCCAGAAATTGGGGCGGTTTGGATCTATTTACAAAGATAGAGTGCAAAAAAAAGGTTCGGCGAAACTTTAACAAAGCATTTACAACAATTTAACAATGAACGGCGCGCTTTGGGTCCGCTCACTAGTCATAACCCTTTAAGTGCTGACGTCTTTTCTGTTGAAAGCCCGCAACGCTGAAAATTTCGCCAACATTTCCAACTAAAATTATTTAGAAATCCAATAAAAAGGAGGTATAAAAACTGTAGCTAATCCAAACAAACCCTAGATAATTAGCCCCAAAGATTTCGAGTTTTGTCAAGGTGTGTTTTGACTCTCTTATATATCTTGCAACAATATAAAATAAATTATTAATTAATGTATTTAATTAATGTCTATTAATTATTGTATTTTTCCAAAACTAGTTATATCTTTAGTTTAGTTTATACTAGTTATATCAGTTATATTTATTTAGCAGTTTAGGAGATAATTGAATACAAAAGCTTAAAAAAGGACACCTATAAAGGGAAGTAGCACTTCCGGTTAACTTAGAAATTTAAAAAAAAATTACGTGGTGTCAATAAGCATTTTGGTAACTGATACCAAGTTTCTGTTTGATTGGACTAACGGTGTTCAAAAAAACTCCAAAATACACAGATACGCATTATAACATACTAACACACACACATTTTTTTCTAGACCATGAAAATATGATCAGCAATTGATTCTGAGTTTGAATCAGTCAAAATCAGTTTGAAATTTCGCATGGTCAAAAAACTTCGTCTATTGTTACTACGTACGTACATAAAAATAAAAATAAATGCTTCATACATCATGATTCATGATAAAAAAATTTGTATCTAAATTTTTGTATTTATCATTTTCAATTTATAACGTTTGCTTTAAAATTTGATTAATTTTTACATTTAGACAGCACAAATGTGCACTTTTACAGTCAGGATGACCCCATTCAATCAATTATTTGCTTCTCATTTACTCGCTTTCTTCATTTCGATTATGAGCAATTAATTTTCATTATTAGATACAAATATGTATTTATATAATATAATAATAGTGTGCAGATAGGCGAGTGACTATGCAATCATTTAATTTTACTCGAGTGGAAAAAACACAATCTACATATGTATGTATGTATGTACATACATACTACTTATCTAATGGTAAGCTTTCTTATTCAAATTTTAAATGATATTTTAAAATTTTAATTTCCAAATCTTAATTTAAAAAATATTATTCAAAATAGTAATTATTATTTGTATTTTTTTTGTGTTAATTCATGCAAACGATTAATGACGCTACTCTACATTTCCTTGACAATGTTTAAATATATTTTTAATATAATTTCAATATATTTTAAATGTGCCGAAATTTGTTCGAATTACATAAATGAAATCGGTGTTTATAACGATTGTCAGCAATACTAAATCGTCGACAAGTCACGATAAACATTGTTCAGAGTTTTGTCAATTATTGGCCAACGATATTCGATGGTTGCACTTTCTCTCGTCG